>NC_059129.1:76264453-76889453 GCF_020740605.2 Lemur catta | reverse complement strand
AGGTCAAAAACTACTTTCATATTAATACTCAGAGGTTATTTGCCTTTTTCACTGTGTTGACATTTTCACTGATGGTGCAGAAGCGATAGTGAGTAAAACTGAGGATGTTCTGGCTTAGAATCAAAGCAGGGGTCCTAAACTCTACTAGTAGTCACTGTTTACTCTCATTTATTCATAGTTTTGAAAAAAATACAATGGTAATTTCACTTAAGGATGTTCTTAGTGGAGCAGGCAAATTTATTCATTTTACTAGATTTCTGACCTTGTGTATGCTACTCGTTAATAATTTGTGTGACAAAATGGGAAATGTGAATAAAGCACTTCTGTTGATAACCAAAGTAGGAAGGCTGTCTCAAAAAAGAAACTGTACAATTGCTGAAGGTGTAAGCTGTGAGCTGAAATAGCAACTTTTTAAAAAAATTGGACACCATATTAACTTGAAGAATGACACACAGACAAACATACAGATTTGGGTATTAGGCAAAATTTTCTTGCAAATAAACAAGTGAGCCCATCATGTCAAGAAAAAAACAGACAGTATTTCCTGCCAATGAAAAACTTTGAACTTTTAGCAAAAATGAGAATTTTGAAAAATGTTTATCTACCATCAGGAGCTTGATAGCTTCCCAATACTTAAAGACTTTTCTGAAGTCTGTCCTAATATTAACAGATGTTATATCTTATAATTATATAACATGTCAACATTTAGACAATCTATATAATTTAGTGAACCAATATTTCTCAAATGGCCAATGTTTGATAATATAAAATCATGCATGGAAAACATAGTCATTTAAAGTGCAAGATAGATCAATGGATTTTATTATTAATATAATAGATATGTAATAGAATATGAAAATACATTATTGATATGGAGTAAGATTCTATATTTCAACTAATATTTAAGGAAAAATAATCAAAGTGTAGCATCGAAGAAGGACATTTAAAGTTATCTGAAAAGGCTACTGAATACTGCTTCCTTTTCCAAACAGATATTTTTGTAAGGCTACATTTTCTTCCTATATTTCAATAAAAACAAGATATTACAATAGATTGAATAAAGAAGCATATGTGAGAAACCAACTTTCTTCTATTAAGCCAGAAATTAAAGAAATTTGCAAATATATATAATGATGTCATTCTTCTGAATAAATTTTCTAAAAATATAGTTTTTTAACAAAAACTATTTTCTTTATGTTATTGTATAATAGCTGTACTATTATTTAACAAATAATTTATAAATCAATATTTTTAAAATTTCTGTATTTATTCTAATATGATAAATATTGATAGATATAACTCACATTAAATAAAAACTTTTTGACATTTCTCAAAAGAAGAAATACAAATGGCCAACAGGTATGGGAAGAAATGATCCACATCACTAATCATCAGAGAAATGCAAATCAAAACTACAATAAGATATCACCTGTTAGAATGGCTATTATAAAAAGATGAAAGATAGCAAGACTTGGCAAAGATATTGAGAAAAGGGAATTCTTATGCACTGTTGGTGGGAATATCAATTATTATAGCCATCAGAGAAAACAGTATGGAAGTTCCTCAAAATAGTAAAAATAGAACTTCCATATGATCCAGCAATATCACTAATGGGTTATTTAGCCAAAGGAAATGATATCAGTTGTCAAAGAGATACCTGAACTCTCATGTTTATTTCAGCACTATTCACAATAGCCAAGATATGAAGTCAACCTGAATGTTCATCAACAGACAAGTAGATAAAGAAATTGTAGTATGTATGCACAATGAATCCTACTCAGCCATAAAAAAGAATGAAACCCTGTCATTTGCTACAATATGATGGGACTAGAGGACATATGTTAAGTGAAATGAGCCAGGCACAGAAAGACAAATACCACGTGATCCAACTCATATGTGGAATCTAAAAAGGTTGATCTCATAAAAATAGAGAGTAGAATGGTGGTTACCAGAGGCTGGAGGGGTTAGACAGGAGGGGAGATGGGAAAAGGTTAGTCATAATTACATAATTACAGTTAAAGAGGAGGAATAAGTTTAAGAGATCTATTGTACAACATGGTAAGTATAGTTAATAATTATATATTGTATTTTTGAAAAATGGAAAGAAAGAAGATGTTATGTGCTCTCACTGCAAAATGATAGCTATGTAAGGTAACGCATTTTTTAATTAGCTAGATTTAATGATTCCACAATGTATATACATTTCAAAACATCATGTTGTACACAATAAATACATACAACTTTATCTGTCAATTTAAAATAGTTTAGAAATAATAACTTTTTGGGATCCTTAATAATTTTTAAGAGTATATAAAATTACTATGTCATTTTCACACCAAACAAAATGAATAATAATCACTTAATATTACCCAACATCTAGTCTGTATTGAAATAGCCCTAATTTTTCCACAAAGATATGATTATGTATTATAATTAGTTTTTCAAATTAGAATTCAGCTAAGTTCTTCTGATTGTTATGATTTGTTTCTCCTTTTTGACTCTAAGTGTGCAGGCCGTCCCCCATTTTTCATGCTGTTGCTAAGTTAGATAAACCAGTTCTCTTGTCCACTAGAATGTTTTAATTTTCACATTTGGCTGATAAATTTCTTTGTTGTAAATAACTTTTCTTCTATTCTCTGTGATCTCATAGTTAGATGAGAAGGCGTGATTAGATTCAGACACCTTATTTGGCATGAACACTTCCTAGATGGATGCTTTCAACTTCCTTTTGAATGGAATCTTGAAACACAAAGTGTCTTGTCGTTCCATTTTTAATGAGGGCTAAAGTTGATTAGTGGGTACAAGTGAGGCCAACCTGATTTCTCCACTATAAAGTTCCTCACTAACATTTCACTTAATGCCTTTAGAATCCATTTAATAATTGTTTCCTATGGTCACTCATTCACCTTGTGTGATCTTATAATGCTATCACTATTCCTGCATTTTTTAAGATGAACATTTTCTATATAGAACAATTTTTCCTCATTTACTATTTATTATTCTGATATACAGATCATTTAGGAATTATAGGATAAATGCTTTGTCATTTTCCTTTACTTTTCAATTTCAGTGTAATGAATTGGTGCACTAGTAGCCAACAGTGTTGGTTAATGAGCATTTTTTAATCATTATAATTACAATAATTTTGTATATGATTATTTTAATCAATTGTAATCAATATTTTTTTTCAATGAGCAAGTTGCTTCAAACTTACTTGTGGGAGGCTCTTCAAGTTGGCTTCTGCCGTGTGTCATAATTGCAATCATCATTTGAAAACTTCCTTTTTTCCTAGTAAAATAAGATATCACAGACTTATCTTGTACATTCCTTGCCCCAAATATGGAAATAACCATTTCTGTAAGACAATCTGGTTCTTTCCATAGAAAATAGTATTAGAAAACATAATCTAGGTGTAATCTCATTTCACTTTTAATTTCTCATGTTAATTTAAGTAAATTAAAATTGTTAATTAAATATTTGCTAAGAAAATCCCACCATATATTTCCCAGCCTAAGTAAATATTATCCAGATTATTTTGATCACTGGTGGAGTTTGGAGGAAAGCATCTGATTGTTTAATGTTCATTTTTCTCCATGAATTATAATAATTAAAATTGATTATGTTTGATTTATATATAATACTTTTCATTTGTCTAACTCAAACTCATTTTGTTCTTTTAATATCCTAAAACAAAAAAACCCAGAAAGGACATAGCATATTTAGAAATTGTCACCTAGATTTATATTTCAATATTAAAGATATGATGAGACTAATATCTTGTTCTCCTTACAGATTCTTTTAGACAAATCTGTGAGTGCCTCAACATCCCTAGATAACACAATTTGTAATTTTCTAAATATTCAGGACAAGAAAGATGATTAAGGAGACCCCTGAACTTCCAGATTCTGAAGTCATAATACTTAGTTTAGGTATTCTATCTGATCAAATACTCAGATACTTTTTAACCCTTCTTTCAAATAAAATGTTAATCATAACCCTAATATTATTAAAGATACAAAAAATAAAACATGCATAGCTGCTGTATTTGAAGCAGAGATGGGTGTGGGATAAGGATGAGAGTAAACTGGAAGACCTCAGCCCTGCCCACTGAAATACTTCTTGGCTGCCCCTTATGATAGACTCTCTAGGTGTGCCCCCTAGGATTCTCAGGCTTTGTTAAATTTAGTTTGAAAGCAATTAATTTTTGTCAGTTATTCTCAAAGTGTCCTACCCAGACCTGTAGCATTAGCATCACCTGATACCTGAGAAATGCAAATTGTTTAGGTACACCCACTGAGTCAGAAGCCCTAGGAATGGGGCCAAGATATCTATATTTTAACAATCCTGATATATACTAAAGTTTGAGAACCACTGACTTATATAACATTTTATGTTTTTCAAAGTGCACTTCCTTATATCCACTCCTTGTATCTTTATAACAACCTGTGGGGCAGTTGCTATCCCTGCTTTGTATTTGGAGAGACCCATAGACCATTTTAACTAATGCTCAGGTCTTCTCACTTTTGAGTCGGGACACTTTTACCATATCATGTGGCTATTGTGACCTGTCTCTTCTGTCATGGAAATTCTGTATTTCAAACACTGTGATATATTTTTAAATTTTGCTTGACAATTATGTAATGAGAGCAAGAAATTCTTTACTTACGAAAATTCTGGGGTTGATAGGATACATTTACATTCTTGTAAAACAGTACTCTGAATGCAGAAGTTATATTTATGTTGTGAGGCTGCAGGAGTGTTACATGAAATCAAACTCTGGGGACACCAGTGTGCTACTGCACATGCATGGATTTAGTTACTGCCATCATTCCTCCTTCCTTTTTTTATTTTATTTTATTTTTAAGCAATCACATATCTAGGGAATTGGCAGCAGGGTGAGATGGTTCTATTTTAAATGACTTTCATTCTTGAGGTATTCTGGACCATAAGAAACACTTCAGTTGTTCCTTGCAGGACATGCAAGAGACTGAGTTTAAAGATAAGAGCATATTTCCTCCTCCCAGAAGATAAACTGCTTGATTATTTGTTCAGGTCTTCTGAGCTGCTGGAGCAGCGGCCACAGCAGCCATAGTGCAAAGGGCACCGTGTGCAGTGAGAAGGTGATTTGGCACCCAAGGAAATGAAAAAAATATTAGCACTGCTATTATCTGTACTTACAATGGAAGTACTGTATGACAGATAACAGCATTCAGAGTTCTCCTTTTTATCTTGCATTACATCTTCTGAACAAAACCAATATGTAGACAACTGAGGCTTGTTCTAATAACAAAATTGTTGCTTAAAATGAAATTCTTGACATACCAATCATTCTCTGTAGCCAAATCATTTTTTCATACAAAACATGTTTGGAGAACATTTTAATGAATGTTTTTCACTTAGTCATCTACTTTATTTTCTTTGCCAGGATGTCCCTTCAGCAGCCATAAAGGAACAAAGCTTTCCTGGGAGGTATAAAATGCTGCCTGAATGTTATGAGCATAAGATCTTCCTAAGGAATTAGGGGCAAAAAAATGACAATAACTGGAAAAAAAATGAATGACTTTTTCTCTGCAATTAAAAGGAGCAAATGAGAAATTTGGTGATTGCTGTTTTTGACATGGTAACTGAAGTTTCGAGCAATAGTGTTCTAAGAGAATTGCCTAATATATGAGAAAGGCCAAATACTAACTTGACTCTTAATTGATGGAAATAGACCATCAATTCAAGGCCATGGTCCTTGAATTTGTAGAAAGTGCATGGAGACACATTTTAGGAAAGGAGGGAGTGACTTTGGGCTTAGCTCAGATAAATCAATGTCTGCTTATGTATTATAATTTCCCTGAGCAAGGCAGACCTCCCCATCTCATCCTGAACCTCACTACATCTGACCCTTTCATATCATATAGAAGTAAAATTTTGCATAAGCTATTCTTATGAGAGTAAAAATGTCTTTATTTTTAACACTATGATCAATATCAGCTTCTTTTCCGAGAGCAGGTTTTGGAAATGAAGTGAAAGATAAAACTCTAAGGGCAGTAGCAACAAGGAGGTGACACCTCTCCTGAATTACAGTGCCCTCTGTCAGGGCAAGGGCCATATTTGGCTGTTCACTCTTAGCTCCACAAGCCCAGCATAATGCCTGACACAGCTTATTTGTTGTTTGAATGAAGGCAGTTATGGAATATGCAGGTTGTGAAGAAGGGTCCATTTAAAGTGGAAAAGGGAGCTCAAGTCACCTACAACAAAATTCAGTGGATTGACAAGGGTTTGTGTTCCCAACTGCTGTTTCACTTAGTAGTTGCTAGTTAGCTATTCCCAATGGATTCTTGAAGGTAGGTAAAAATTTTGCTATAAAAGTCATCAAATGCACTAAAGCAGTACATCTCAAACTGTCTGTGGTAAAGGACCAGTCTTTGTTGTTGCTTTTTTTTTTTTTTAGCATTCTGTTGCAGGTGAATAATTTGGTAAAATAAAATAAAATGAAAAAAGTGGATGTACAAATAAAAGGCCATTGTTATTTTATTATAAGTTTCTGCAAACCTGAACTTACTCTGTAAGACTGATATTAAAAAGTGTCTTTGAGCATCTTCTCCATTTCTATACTTTTTGCAGACTGGTAATAGTTTTATGGACAGTACCAGTCTGCAGACCACACTACTCTACTTTCATATCCTCCATTGAATTTTCCAAATGCTGCTGAGAAAGCAGGAACAGCATCTGAGTAGCATTCTGTTTTCAAAGCAACAGGCTGCAGATCACACTTTGAGAATCCTGCACTAAAGCATGCCTTTGTCCTCTTATCAGAAGGGAGGGAGTGAAATGATTTGAGAACTCTCTCAAGATCAGCTGTTGAAACAGAGAATTGCAGAGCCAAGAGCAATTTGATGCATTACAGCTTTGCGTGTCAATCCCTGCCATCTGAAATACAGGTAGAGAGAATTTATAAAGCAAGCATTTATCAATACAATTACTTTAAAGTAATGTTCCATGAACTTCAGACAAAACTGATTGGAAATGAAGGCAATTGACCTGCTCTTCTACATCACCCCATACCTCACCAAGGGCAAAGGTGGTGGTTTGAATAAGGAGGAGTACAGTTAAACCAAGGGCTTATTTACTAGACATTTTATTTTACTTCCCATACAATGTGTGTTCTACAAAGCTAGATGCATTGACTCGACTTAATCATATTTGCCAGGGGTTTTGTAGTTGTAGGTTTTTGCATCTCTTTTTTTTTTGTCAACTTTATTGCTTTTCTTTATTTACATTTATATTTTAACCACTATTGTTAGTTATAACTATATTCTTATTGTGATCATATGGGTATATTTTATTTCTTATTTTATGTCTGGTTCCTGGAATTGGACATATTCATCAAATGCAATTTAGTATCTAAATGTTTTTCTTATGTAATTTGTTATATTCAAAAGTTTTGATACATTGTACTTTTATTTGAGGCTTAAATATTTTGTAATTTCTTTCAGATTTCCACTCTAGTTTATAAATTATTTAAAATTGATTTTTTATCTTCCAAATATTATATTTTAGTCAAAAGTTTGGTTTGAATTTTTAATTTAACTGAATTGTAGTCAATGAACATGGACTATATGACATTGATTTTGTTGAGAGAAATTGTTCTTTTGTGGTCTAATACATGTATAGTGAATATTTTATATTATACTGTTTCTTTTTATTAATATGATATGGCTCTCTGAATTTCTATTAATAACTTTTCCTTTGCATTATATTTTTCCCAATGCAACTCACTTTTAGTTAGTATTTGTACAAAATGATTAACTTTGCTCTTACAGATCTCCACAAACTGAAAGTAAATATTATTTGATAACTTAATTGGAAGATTGAATACGCTGTGTTGAAGGCACTTTAAAGGGATAACTGTAAAAAAAAAAAAATAACAACAACAACAAAAAAAAAAAAAAACAAAGAGAAAGTTTTGATGTCCCTAAAACATAGTCTTTGGGGAAAAGAAACTCCTGGGCCATAAACTGATGGCAAAGGAGGAAAAATACTTGGCAAGGATGATGGGAAGGCTTTTTAATAAGGGTAGCTCTGAATCTTCTTAATAAAAAAAGCATACTCACTGGATTCAAGTGAGTAGGAATCCTTTGGGATGCTGAACACATTTAGGAGAGAGTCTGAAAATATCTCCTTTCATATCCTCTGCTTCATTTTCCAAATCCTGCTTAGAAAGCAGAAACACCATCTGAGTAATGTTCTGTTTTCAAAGTAACAGTCTGAAAGAATTGTCTACTTTTCCAGAAAAATGAAGTGTCCCTCTTAATTTTCCCTTAATTTCATAGAGACAAGAAGAGAAATATAGATAGATATCGGGGACAACAGAAAAGTAATTTTGATCGTTTATCCTTTTGTGGTCTTTTTTTTTTTTTTTTTAATTTGGGTGGCGAGGGTGAGAAGAGGAGTATTATGCAGCAAGATGAAGAGCCTAGACAATACGTCTCCACTGGAGGAAAATATTTCACTGATACTGCCAGGGTCCAATTGCTCCTCACTCTGATCTCTGGTCACTGGTTCTTCTCCATTTTGAGTTTCTCCACAGACTATGATATGGGCATAGTCTGAAATTGCAGGCTCTAATTTACTTGTTTTAAAAATTTCTTAGAACTTTTCTTGTGCTATCATTTATGCTTCAGGAGTTCTAGAAAATTAGGGACCCAAAAGCTGAATATCTTCATGAAATAAGATAGTTTCAAGGATTCATATTCTACCATAGTTTGAGTCTGCTAATGTAGATATCTAGGCAATGTTAAGAGAAGGATATGCTTTCTTATTCAGTTTCATGAGAACGTGTTAAAGAGTTGTAAATATTATTATTTCTTGTTTCCAAAACCAATTGTCAACTTTGTACAAGTAGACAAAGAGAAGGAAAAAAAATAGATTATCTTGCTAGCATTTATTTCCTACAGTGAAACCCATTTTAAAATATCTGTTTTCTGAGACAATACTATACAATGTATAAATTGAGGACTTTTTCACTCTTCAGTTGAATTCAGTGACAAGACCAATAGATCACAGAAAACAATAGAAATATATTTCAACTTTCACAAAAATTCTGGTTTAGTTCCCCATAACAAACTCTTACACAAATAAAGAACATAGTTTAAATCATACTCACATTCAGTGCATCTAACCAATTAAATATTCCATAATTATAGCTACAAGGGTCTAATGTTCTCCTGGGGGAGAGAAGAAATAAGCAATGTAAATGTAAAGTGTTAAAAGAGATCTGTCATGAGTCTAAAATATTTTAAGATATTTTGTTGATCATATGTGTGTTTTCAAACATTATATTATCATGTACTTTGTCAAATATAATCTTATGCAAAAATATAATTTATGAAAATATACAAGAGGAAATTTATTTGTATTCATTTCTTTTCTAAATAAAGTTCAAGAGAATTACTTCTTTTAAATAAACCTATCAGTAATAATGATTTAATGAGCCCAGCATTTTAAATTCATGGTTAGAGATTATAATTTCAGAACTTTATTAATCTTAGCATACAGTTATGTTTTACATTTTCTTTGGCTGAATAACAATTGTTAAAATACTAATTGATCCAGATACATATTTTGCAAATGAAAAATGTTAAAATATAATCTCAGGGCATTCTTCAAACAAATTGACACAGGCTACAGTTTCTCTTTCTAAACTTTTCTTTCAAAATTGAATCTCACACACACGCATATATATTTTTACTTGCTCTGCCAACAAAGAAGGCTAGAATCAATGATAACCCCAAAGAAATGTGTTTCTATGGGACAGATTTTGATTTCTAATACCTTTCTCCAATAAAAGGAATCAGGGATCCTTAGAAAAATGGCTGATTCTAGGACCGGGTAAAGAAATATACACGATGAGCCTGGAGCATGTTATAGTGCCAGAAAAATAGGATACTAAAAAATATAAAATTCCAAAATGATTGATATATCAAAGTTACACAAGAGCAAGCTGAAATAGTTCCCAATAGTCAATGAATAATTTGAGTAACAAGATTAATAGTTTTGAATTCTAGTCCAAAGTATAAATTAAATATCGATGAATCCATACATATATTTGAATGATTGAATAAGTAAATAAATAGGGGAGAATAGACAAGTCTCCCATGCAGAAGAATTTTAAATAATTTGTATTGATACTCTGCCCTCAGTCCCTCAGGGAGGGGCGCATAAATCTCCACTTCTTAAATGATTGTCTTTCTAAGAGTACAATATGGAAAGTGGAAAAAAAGAATATAGAAGGGGGGAGGGAGACTAACTTACAGTGGAGAAACCTGACCAGTACTACTTCATCCAGGTAATCAAGGTTAATATCAATAATGATACTTTATGTTGATATGGTGTGGTGTGAGGTGATAAAAATGATATGTGATCTGTGTGATGTCTACCTCCCTCCCAAAAAAACTCCCACACTCCAATCTAAACATCAGAAAAACATCAAAAAATTCCAGTAGAGGAGTATCCTACAAAATACTTAGCTGGTACTCATCAAACTTATCAAGGATATCAAAACCAAGTCTATAGAATATTAAACAAGAAGGAAAGCATTATTATGATAACATATAACATGATAAAATACTTAGAAATAAATTTAACATAAATATTTGAACACATATGCAAGAGAAAACACTGGAATTTCACAAAAGCAGTATTGAACAAAGTATCCCTTTAGAACATTGAAACAACATCAATATAAAAATTATTCCTAGGTTAACATACACAATTAATGTGACATCCAAAAAAAAATAACACATAAAGATATCTGGGTTATGGTATCAGGGTGATCCTGGCCTCATAAAATGGCTTCTGAAGTGTTTCTTCTTCTTGTATTTTTCAAAAGATTTTAGAAGGATTGCTATTAATTCGTCTTTGAAGACTTAGTAGAATTCACCTGTGAAGCCCTCCCTGGGCTTTGCTTTTTTGGGACATGTTTCATTACTGATTCAATCTCCTTATCTGTTAATGATCTGTTCAGGCTTCCTATTTCTTTTTTTTTAATTTTAATTTTTTAAATTTTTAATTAAAATATCACAGCTTTCTATTTCTTCTTGATTCAGTCTTGGTGGATTGTATGTGTGTAGGAATGTATCCATTTCTTCTTGATTATTCAGTTTGTTGGCATACAATTGTTCAAAATAGCCCCTTATGATTATTTTTATTTCTGAGACATCTGTTGTAATGTCTCCTCTTTAGTTTCTGATTTTATTTGAATCTTTTCTCTTTTTTCCTTAGTCTAGGTAAGAGTTTGTCAATTTTGTTTATCTTTTTAAAAAAAACAACTCAACTTTTGTTGATTTTTTTTCCTATTTTTTCCTCCCTATTTAATTTAGTTCTTATCAATCTTTATTATTCCTTTTCTTATGCTAACTTTAGGTTTCATTTGTTATTCTTGTCCTAGTTCCTTAAGGTCTAAAGCTAGTTTGTTTATTTGAGATCTTTCTTCTTTTTAAAGGGAGGTGTTTATTGCTATAAACGTTTCTCTTAGTGCCGCTTTTACTTATATGATACAAGCTCTGGTATACTGTGTTTTTGTTTCTTTTGTCTCAAGATGATCCTTAAATTCCCTTTTGATTTCTTCTTTGACTCAATGGTTGTTCACAAGTGTGCTGTTTCAGTTTCTACATAATTGTGACACCAAATGTGTGTGATCTTTTTAAAAGTGCTGTTGAATTCTGTTTGCTAGTATTTGATTGAGGATTTTTGCATCTGTTTATTAGCGATATGGGCCTATAGTTTTTCTTTTCCTGTGGTCTTAGTTGGGCTTTGGTTTCAGGATGATGCTGGCCTCATAAAAAGAATTTGAAAGTGTTCCCTATTCTCACTATTATATGTAATATGAAATAGTGAAACTAATAGGAGCAGAAAATAGAATGATAGTTGCCAGAAGTTGGGGAGGGGGGAAAAAGAGAGATGTTGGTCAAGAGGTACAAAGTTTCAGTTACACAAAACACATAAGTTCTGGAAATATATTGTACAACACTGTGACAGTGGTTAATGCTGTATTGTATACTGGACATTTGCTAAGAGGGTAGATAAATATTCTCACCACACATACACTCACACTCACACACACACACAAGAAGATAGTAAAATAACTAAATGAGATGATGAATATGTTAATTCTCTTGATTTTGATTATTACTTCATAATGTATACATATTTAATATATAAAATAATCAAGCTGTACATTTTAAATATATATAATTTTAAATTGACAATTACACTTCAATAAAGATAAAAGTAGCTAGGACACCACTAAAAAGGAATAGCGAGGAGTAAGAACTATCTTTTATATGTTAAACATGCTACAAAGCCTCTGTAATTAAAACATGTACTACTGGCACATGAATAAGTAAATAAGTCCAGAAATAGACACAAGTACATATGTGAATACAGTATATGATAAAAAAAAAATTCAAATCACTGAGGAAAAAAATGAGTTTTTAAGTAAATGATGTTGGGACAATTGGATAAATATTTTGAAAAATAAAATTAGACCATTTCCTCAAAACATACACATAAACTCCAAATAAATCAGAGTTCTAATTATGAAATATAAAACTATCCAGTACTTGAAATAAACTTGAGTGAATTTCTTTATAACAGGAATGTAGGGGAAGGCTTTCTAACTATATACCAAAATTCAGGTACAATAAAAAAAAAAGATTATTACTTTAGACTTTATAATTACTTATATTTATAAATATTTGACATATTTTGTATAAACATAAGCATAAATGTTTATAATAAGTATGTTTATTAAAATTTACATAAGGAAAAAGCACATAATAAGCAAAATCAAAAGGCAAATGACAAACTGGAAGAAAATATTTGCAACATATATCACATATATAGAGTTAATATACCCAATATATAAAGAAATTTTAATAATTTTGAGATAAAACAAAACTGATAGAAAAATGGACAAATGATATGAATAGAACTATATACATCTGTAGACACACATAGAATTTTAAAATATTTAAATATATGAACAGATGTTCAACTTAACTCATAAGATAACTGGAATATTGGGCAAAATGCAAAAGCTTGACAGTATATTCATTTAGGGCAACATTGGTGAAGCTGTCAGGAAACAACTATTCTTATATGTTGTTGGTAAGACTAACATGCTACAACCACTATGGAGGGGAATTTGGCAATGTTTAAAATTCTATCTATGCATTTATCCTTTGACTCATCCATCTATACTCTGAGAATTAACTCTGAAGATGTACCACTGACAGTATAAAAATAGCTTTGCTCAAGGTTATTCATTAAAAATTATTTGTAATTGTAAAATACTATAAATCATTTAAGTGTCCAAATACAGGAGAATGATTGAATAAAATATGGTGTGTACACCCAAATAAGTACTGTTCAGCTGTGACAAAAAGTGAGAAAAACAATAAATTGATTTAATTGATTTACAAAATATATTGTGATATGTTTTATAATATGAACTATATTAATAGGTAAAGTATGTGTGTATACATATATGTAGTATTTTTTTATTTGTGTAAAACAGAAATAGAAATAACAAAACTTAAATGAATCTGCTAATTTTTGTAAAAGATGACACAGGATCTGTGAATTTGGTTACCTATGGAGTCAGGCTACAGGAAAAAGTGTGAGATAGGAGAAAGAAGCAATACTTCTCTGAGTATATGTTTTGATTATTTCTGAAGCACATTGATATGCTAATAATTAAAAATTAAATCAACAGGAAAAGAATTTTGAAATGAAAGGCAAACAGAAGGAAAAGAACCCAACTATTATTGTAAATAAATAACAACAACAATGAATGGGTAAAAGGGAGAACTAATTTAAGTAACTATTGAACAACAATTTGACTAAATAGATTCAAGTTAAGGAACTAAAATTAAACTAAACTAAACCCCTGTAAATATATTTTACCTCTGTCCACTGAAAGGACCTAAAATTGATGATGCCTTAGTAGCAGTGAGAATATCTAGCAACTCAATCTTGGTTTATAAATACTATTGCCCACTATAAGGAAATGAAAATCCTTGGAGAAATGACCAATTCCATGCCTGGGGCAGAGAAGATCCAAGATGAGCCTAGAAGTTCTTATTATGCTACAAAATAAGTAGTATTTAAAACAAAACAAAACAAAACAAAAAAAATGATGGGACACGGGAGAAAAAGATTGAAGAGGTTCCCACTGACCATATTTGGTTTACTTTGAAAATCAAATGGAGTAAGTTCAGTCATAAATTAGAACTTTTGAATAAAAAGCAACTAGGCAACTAGTTAACTTTATAGATGAGATGAATATCTCTTTCATATAGTAGAATGCTGACTGATAAATATACAGGGAGCAGTGGAGGTGGTGAATTATTATTTTGCAATTAACATTCTAAAGATTTAAGAATAATTAATGTGTATTAAATATAGGGGGCAAAGTTTGACAGATAACAGAATATTTGCATAATTTCAAAGTGTCTGCCCATATATTACTTATTTGTTGCAAAGCAAAAATAGTGGCCATTCAGTGGAGAAACTGGAGAACACTCTGACCTTGTGCTCAAAATTAACATTACCAATAGAGAGCAGACAGACACCATGTGTCTCCAAGCAGGATATCCTCTAAAGGTCACAGTATCATTTATGCAGTATTCCAGTAGCTGGGATGCATAACTTGAACCTAATTATGAAGATATATCAGGCAAAACCAAATTGAGAAACTCTCTATAAAATAATTGTCCAGTGTCCTTCAAATTGTCAATGTATAAAATATAAAGAAAAGCAAAGGAATTCTTCCAAATTACAGGAGATTAAATAACCATGACTAAATGTAATATGTGTTCCTAAACTAGAGCTTGTACTGTAAGGAAAAGTGCTGTAAAAATATATTATTGTGATATATAGTAAAAGTAGAATATGAACTTTAAGTTAAACAAAAGCATTTTAACAATGTTAATGTCTCTGAATTTGTAACAATAGTGTAGCTATAAAAATAGTAACCTTGTTTTTAGCTTTCTTTACTCTCCTCCTTATAGTTCTATGTATTCATCTACATAAATAGAAAACTGGGTGATAGACACACTTATAACTTAGACTCAAACTATACAAAAGCAATTCATGTAACCAAAACATTTATACCCCTGTAATATTCTGAAATAAAAAAAAAAAAGAAAGAAAAGAAAGAAAGAAAAACGTTTGCAAGGAAATATCCTCAAAGGGAGGCTGGAGGACTAAATACTCTTACCAGTGAGTCCTTTCAGTGATCTAATTTCTAATGCTCCATAAATTGCACCAGGAAGAAACAAAACAAAACAGAAACCTCCTCAGTTTGTCTTATGTAACTAAAATAAATTTCACATACACACACAAAGAAAACCATAAAAGCGAAAATGGTATAACTTTTCATTTTATTCATCATACATGTTTTAAGGAATATAGAAGAAAAAAAAGTCTTTTATAATTTTCCAGGTATTTACTGTGTATGTTGTTTTTCCTTCATTGCTAAAGTTCAAAGTTTACCTCTGGTTTCTTATTCTTTCTTTTTTTTTTCCCCACAACATCAGCATCACTGATGGCATTTATTGAATGCTTTCTGTGTACCAGACACCTTACTTGTTTTCAGTTAGGAATAGGTTCACACAGGTAGTACAGAACTGTTCCCATCTGTACCCCCTGCAAAGAGTGACTTAAGCAAGAAAGTGGCTTAAGCAAGAACTATTCTTCCCATGACAAAGAGTCTGGAAAGTCAGTTAAGTCAGTTAATACCAATTTGATGGTGAGTACATGTGGTGCTTGTTTTTCCATTCTTGTGATACTTCACTTAGTAGAATGGGTTCCAGCTCTATCCAGGATAACACAAGAGATGCTAGATCACCATTGTTTTTTGTGGCTGAGTAGAACTCCATGGTATACATATACCACATTTGATTAATCCACTCATGTATTGATGGGTACTTGGGTTGTTTCCACATCTTTGCAATTGTGAATTGTTTTGCTATAAACATTGTAGTGCAGATGTCTTTTTTATAGAATGTCTTTTGTTCCTTTGGGTAGATGCACAGTGATGGGATTGTTGGATTAAATGGTTGTTCTACGTGTAGCTCTTTCAGGTATCTCCATAATACTTTCCACTGAGGTTGTACTTTACATTTTCCTTCAGCCTGAAGAACTTTCTTTAGCATTTTTTAAAAGAGCAAGACCACTGGAAATAAGTTTTCTTAGTTTTCCTAGATCTAAAAATGTCTTTATTTCACCTTCATTACAGGAAAATATTTTGCTGGATAAAGAATTCTGGGATTTCTGTTTCTGTTTTTCAGCATTTTAAGGATGTTCCATAGTCTTCTAGCCTCCACAGCTATCCCATTCATGTTCCATTTTTCTTTATATGTATTGAATTGAGATATTTTTTCTTTAGCTTTGATTTTCAGTGGTTTAATTATGATATTCCTGGGCACAGTTTCTTTGAGCATATTCTAGTTTTGTTTTATGATTATCTCAAATCTTTAAATTAATATCTTCCATCAAATTTGGAAAGTTTTCACATCTTATTTTTTCAAAAAAATTTTTTTCTGCACTAAAATCTTTCTCTTTTCCTTCTGAAATTCCAGTGATATGAATGATAAGATTTTTGTTACTGTCTCACAAGTTCCTGAGGCTTTGATATTTTTTCTTAAAGTATTTTATCTGTTTATTCCTCAAATTAGATAATTTCTATTGATATATCTTTTAGATCACTGAATTTTTCCTCTGTCATCGCCATTCTGCTATCAAGTCCATTTAGCAGATTTTCTACTTCAGATAATGTATTTTTATTTCTAAAATTTCCAAGAAGTTCCTTTTAGAGTTTCTATTTGTCTGCTGAGAACTATCACTCCATTCATGGTAAGCCCATTTAGTGTTTACACTTTGCCTCATGGTTATAATAGATGCTTTAAAGTATTTCAGTGATAATTCCCACATATCAGTCATTTCAGGATTATCATCTTTTGATTGTATTTTCCTTTGAAAATTACTTATATTCATAGGTCTTATGCCATGAGATCTTTTTATGTCACATAATTTTTGGATTGTATCCTGGATGCATAGACTATTTTGTTATGAGAATCTAGATTCTGTTAAAATCCTCTGAAGATTGTTGATTTGTTCCTGCTGCTGTTATTGCTGTTATTTTTAACCAGGCAATCAACCTAGTTAGGTTCAGCTGCAAGTTGTTGCTTGCCTTTTGCCAGCGGTGATCCCATTGTCAATGGAGTCTTCAAGGCCTCTATGTTAGAGTTTGGATCTGACCATGCCACTCCTGGATTTCTAGGACTTAACAGTGGTTCTCAAAGCCTTTGCAATGCTGTGGCGGGGGGGGGCCTGTTGCACACATACTTAGATTGTGGGTGAGTCCAGTACTTGTGTTGGTTTATACATGTAATTATGGGATTCCTTCCCCAGTTCTATGCTAATATTTCCCCTCTAATAATCTCTGGCTACCAAATGCCCTCTGTCCGAGGTTCTTTGGCCAAAAAGAAAGACTTCTTTCAGAGTTTTAGACTTCTGAGTTGTTATAGCTAACTGCAGGTTACCCTCAAAGCAAAGCTATGAAAGAAAAGATAGAAAAACATATTGGGAATACCATACTATACACTCTTTGGACAGCAGTGACTCCTTTTCCTGGTTTATGTGGTCGGAGACATAGGTTTGACATTGGAATTTTATATACTCATGACTCTTCTGCCACTACTGCAGCAGCCAGGCATCTCTGCAATGGGCGTGGCCCTGCATCAGGGCTGGAAAAGAAAAGGAAAAAACAAAAAGAAAAAAAAAGATAAAAGCAAAAGCAAAACCAAAGGATTCACCCCGAAATCCCCACTTTTCCTTACCTTCTAGCCAAAAAAAGGAATTTTCCCTCAAATTTTTGCTGTTGCTCTCCACTGCACAGTTCCATAATTTGAGCTACTGGATCTTCCTTAGGTGAAGGCTAGTAAATAAATAGAGAAAAAAACAAAAGGGAAACAAAACAAAGAACTCAGGAAATGCGCTGGTGCTGGTCATTTTTCAAGTTTTGACTTGCTCTTTTATCTGCCTGTGATTGTTTACTTTTTCAGAGTCCTCAGGTAGTTGATTTTTGTATTCTGTTCAGGATTTGTACTTGTGCCCCAGCTCTTGTAATGTTACTCCACCTTGGCTGGCACTGAAAGTCTCCATTCCTGTCTTAGGAAAGCCTTTTAAAGGCTTAAAGTATTAAATGATAAAGAGGCATATTGTATGCAGCCTATACTTAATGGTCCAAAGAAAGTAATTATATTATACACACATAGATCTAAATATAGATATGGATAGATAGAATGTTAAAGTGTGGCAAATGTTAAAAATTCATGAGTCTGGGTAAAATGTATAGAGTTCTCTGTTTTATTCTTATAATTTATTAGTTTTTAAATTATTTTTAATAAAAGTTGTTTTAAAAAAGAAAAATAACTCTGAAACATCTTCAATTTACAAATTTTTTAAATAAAATTATTCAATGCATTTTATTTCCAAGGCTGTTTGGAAAGATCTTGGCATCTTTCTATAACTTGTGCTTTCCCAGGCAATATAGAATGACAACTTTAACACGGAAAATCTTCATTTCTTATAAGAAAGTCTATTCCTGGAGCAATTCTTGCAATTTCTTTTGCATCATCAATTCAGAAAGCCACTGTATTGTTACAAATTAATATGATGATATGCTAAAAACTGAGAGAAACACTTTAGGGCACCTTTGTTATATGTGTGTCAAATGTTTTGAAATTATTTTATTTTCATTGTATTCACTTGCATAAAAACTCTGTATCAAAACAAGCAAAATGGGGATGAATACAATGACTGTGCTCTATTCCAACTGAACTGTGATATCCTGCTGAATTATACAAATGTCACAACATCTTACTCTTTAAACAAATTAATCAGTTATCCCAGGTGTTAATTTTCAGTTTAGACAATGGTGACAGCTATAATTTTTTTTTGTTGAATTTGCTCATAACAACACTTGTTTCAATGTCAGTGGCATAAGACTTGGAAAATTTTTTTTCCTGCCTGTCAGTATATGCTTCTTCCTTTCCTCAGAATAAACAAACACACTGTAATATCACAGAGTCCATAGAGTTTTGTGGCAACATTTAACTCCAAAAAAATAACTTAATTTTTTTGGAGTAAATTAAGTAACTTTTTTCTTATAAAATACAAATATCTATGTATCATTCTAGTTTCTTACATTCACATGACTTTGGGAGTATTTGGTGATTTATGCTATAATTCAGTCCATTTGATTGACAGTCACTTACACATTTAATTGATGATAGTATATGTGAATCAGTTCGGTATTGCTCTTGTCCTGATAGATTACAAATTTAATGGATGAAATGGACAATAACAATTGACAAACAATAAATAGGATGATTTCAAATGTTGATAAATAGGGTTTTATAAGACATAAAAGAATGAGACCAAAGCAAACACCCAAAGATATAGGAAAAGACTCTTTTATATTCTTGAGGAACCAATGGGAGGTCAGTGAGGTTGAAGGTTAATGAATGAGGGGAAGAATGGAGAGAGCTGACTGTCCAAGGGTAGGCTGGAAAAGGCATGTGGAACTCTGAAAGCCATGATAAAGGATTGGAGTTTTATTCTAAATGCTAAGGTAAAACATTAAATTTTTATGTTTTGTTTTAAGTATGAGATATACGATACATATGTCTCTGGTTTCCAAGTGGATAATGGATTGCGTGCAACATGAATGAAAGTGGAAAATCCAATTATAAAGCATTTGCTAAAATTAAGAAGAGATGATTTTAGCTTGGACCAAGTTGGAGCCTATGGAGACGGAGAAATGTGGATGCACTGGGAACATATTTTTTGAGATAGAATCAGCAAGAAATGCTAATATATTAGCTGTTAGCTTTTGAAATAGGGGCATTATTCACAAATTTCTAGCTTGAGTAGTTGGTTGGATAATTATACAATCTATTGAGATAGTAACAAATGGAGGAGAAACATTTCTGAGGAATTTAATTAGGGATTTTATTTTGATTGTTTTAAGTCTAAGATTGCCTATGTAGTATGAAAATTGGGATGGCAAGTAGAGTGGTTGTATATACTATTAAATATCTAGCCTGAAGCTCAGAAGACAAGTCTGGGTTAAAGACCTTAGGAGTCATTAATGGGTAGAAGAGAAAATTATGAGACAGTATGAGGGGAAAAAGAGAAGAGGCCTTAGATCTAGTCCTAATTAAAAACACTATTTAGTGGTTGTGTAGCAAAGGAGTCAATATAGGAGTATGAGAAAAGGGCAACAGTGAGGCAGAAAGAAAATCACGAGAGGATGCCGTTACAATAAATAGCTGAGAAAGATAAATATTTCAAGTAGGAAGAGGTAAGCAATTGTGATAAGTGTTACACAAAAGTGTGGTAGTATTAGAAAAATATCCATTTTCATATGGCAACATAGAGGTTGCTTGAGATAAGTGACATAAACTTAACATAAATTTTGGTGATGCAGGACAGTGCCAGATGGCAGTAGTTTAAAGAGTGAAATGTAGAGGAGGAAGAAGAGAAAGTGTGCATCAGACAGATGGGTCTTTTGAGATTTGGCTAGAAAGCAAGGGGGTGGTAGCTGTAGTCTCTTTTTTTTTTTTTACGATTAAGTACACAAGAATATGGTTTTACATTAATGCAAACAACTTAGTAGAGGAGAGGTGAATAATGTAGAAAGGAGATAATAGAAGGGAGAAGTTCCTGACAAGACAGGAAAAACAAAATGGGACCCAGAGCAAAAGTGGACAGTTTTAGCTCTTAATAAAGGGATTCATTCTTCAATGTAATAAAAAGGATGAAAGAATCAGTAGATGAAAATTATGATAGCTTATTATAGGTTTTTATATTTTCTGTTGAGGAGATGAGGGAGTTACTTTTTGATGGCTTTTAATTCCTCAATAATGCATAAAATAACCACTAGCAAAGAGAGAGAGAGAGAGAGAGAATGAGAATATTACATAGGGCTAAGGCAAAGTCTCTGGGTTTGCTATCAACTAATACTGGGATATCAGTGGGATTCACATATAAAAACCCACAGTGGAAGGAACTTTTAACACATAGTTAAAAAATTGGTATTGCAGAAATATTAATGTGGCAAAATTATGAGAAATAAATTGAAGGGCATGGAAGGAAAAGAAAGCAAAAAGTTAGACTTATAAAATAATTTATAACATGTAGTGCCATGGAATGAAATCAAGGGCATAAACTGGGTAATAGAAGGTTGAGATAGATTTGAAAGCTCATATGAAGGACAAATGAGCAATGCATGTGTATTACCTGGAAATGGCAATGAAAAAATAAAAGCCTAGATTTTTAAAATATCTTATTATTTTTTGTATGAAGACCTGGTAGTAAGCTGGTGCTATTGAAAGGAATTTGTAAAAAATTAAGTAGGCTAATTTTTGTGTGGAGAAGATAAGTTCAATTCGGAACATGTTTTATTTGAGGAACAATAGTAAAAAGATCATCTCTTTTTTTTTCCTTTTCTTCCTTAATTCATTTATTTAATTCATATTTTGTGAGTTTCTAATATTTTAAAAACCTTATGTTTAGCTTTCAGGTGTGGTCAGAGGAAGGGGGGACATAGCGAGAGAGCTATGGTCTCTGCTCACAGTCGCAGAGCATATAGTTATCAACATGGAGATAGATTACACAAATGATTACATAAATGCTTAGATAATTACATTTGTTATGAGAATTAATGAGAAAAATCCCATAGTAATATGAGAGCACATAATGGAAATGAAATATCTTTGTAGTCAGGGTAATGGGAAGAGGCAAGGAAGTTGGAGCCCAAAAGGTGAAGAGTTGGCTAGGATAAGAGACAGGACAGCAAGAGGCTCCATACAGAGACAGTAGTGTGCAATGGTCAAATAAGAAAGAGGGTTTGTGTGCCTGGGGCATAGGAAATAAGGAGAAAAGTGAAGGGACTCAAATCTATAATTTCTTTGACTTCATATGTGCACTTACAAGGGTATGATGAATATCTCCATTTACATTCCTTATAGGCATCTGAATTTAATATGCATGAAGGTGAATTTATTTCTCTCTCCTCCTATGATATCTTGATTAAAGGCATTAAAATATATTAGTCATTCACATACACCCTAAACTCTGTTTATCTTTAGGTTCTTCACACTTCATGTGCAATGGCTCACAAAATTTGAGTCTACCTGTGAAATAGTTTTACCTGTGAAATTTGTCTTTAATCAGAGAAAGGTGAATCAATCCTTCAGCTAAGTTTTTGTAACTTTGTGTTTCCTATCTCTAAGCATCTATACTTTCAGCCTCCATCATTTAGTCATCCACTGGGCTATGAGCCATAGCTCATCTTGATACTCTAAGTATGTAGCACAGTGCACATGTATTAATACCTATCAAATGATAAAATGAATAACTATATTGCATGAATAGAGAAAATGTAGGGTGAGTATTTGTGGGAATATTCTCAATACAGAGAAGAAAGACGTAAAGGCAAAACAGGCAACAAAATACATCAGTGTTTTCCAACAATAATTACATATTAAAATAACTCAGGGAGCTGTTAAAATTAAAAAAAAAAAAGCTGATATCTAGACCTCATCCTAAGGAATTTTGGGTTAATTGGTCTTGGTAAGGCATAGGAACAGTTACATTTGAAAATACCTCAAATGTGTATGCTGTGCAGTCTTAGGGAAGAACTATTAAGTAGATGATTGGGCATGGGGCATATGAAACCAATAAAGAGTGACTGTGAGATAAGAAGCCAGTAAGGTTTCAACAAAGGAAAAGAACTTCCTGATATAGCCAAAACATCTTACATGTGGCCAACATAGAGTTCTACAGAGAAAGCAACAAGAATTGAGGTTAAAAAAAATGTTGATGTTTGTGTTTAGAAAATCACTGTTGAACTTTAGAGCAGCAATTTCTCTTGTTTTAGAGAGAAACCAATTGCAGGGAAGTGGGAAAGCAAATGAGCCACAGGAGAATGAATGGTTAATAAAATATGTTTCAGAAGTTTAAATTTAAGTAATTTGAGAGAGATTGATTGTTAACATGAAGAGTTTTTATTTTTCTGGTGGTATGGATCTACCATATTTGAAATCATTGTAGGAACTAGTGGATAGAAAGATTATTTAGGGTCAGGTATATATTATTTAGTGGCAGAGGATAGTATTTAGTTCAGACATATAAGTTAACTTTGGAAAAAAAAGAAGGGAATTTGTCTCTTTTTTCTCTCAGAGACATGGACAAGGAAATGACTCAGAGTTTAAAGAGAGAGGATATTTTTAAAAACAATTGTGGAAATTTTACTATATAACTTTATTAGTCAGGGTTATCCAGAGAAACAGAACCAATAGGAGGCAGATAGATAAATAGATAGATAGATAATTTAAAAGGAGACTTATTATGAGGATTGGCTTACCCAATAATGGAGGCTAAGAAGTCCCATGACATGCTGCCTGCAAGCTGGAAAACCAGGAAAGTTGGTAGTGTAGTTCAGCCTGAGGCCAAAGGCCAGAGAAGCTGGTAGGAGGAGGGCCTGCCAGTGTAAATTCCAGAGTCCAGGGGCCCAAGGACCTGGAATTCTGATGATCTCTGAGGCAGGAGAAGATGTATGTGCCAGCTCAAGAAAAGAGGGAGAAAGAATTCACCTTTCCTCCACCTTTTTGTTCTATTCTGGCCAGCTCTTAACAGATTGGTGAGAGTGGATGGATTTTCTTTACTCAATCTACTAATTTAAATACTAATATTTTCTACAGAAACTCTCATAAACACACTCAGAAATAATGTTTTACCAGTTATCTGGATATTCTGTAGCCCAGTCAAGTTGACTCATAAAATTAACCATTGCATACTCTTTAAAACCCAAGGAGTTCTTTGCAGAGTACAACTACACACTTGAAATTTTAGTGAGTGTTATAATCTGTTAGTCCTAAACTGAGGAGTCACTTATGTGAAAAAAAAAATATGACATTCTGCAGCAAAAAATACCTAATTTTTCCAGATAATTTTGACGAGTCCTTATAAGTTTTGAGCAACACTTGCATTCAAAGCTGTGTTTAAAATTTCTGTACCTTGGAATAATTTGTTTTCTCAGCTAAGGATGTTTGAATTCCTTTCTTTTAGAGCCCTACAAGTGAGGCAAGCTTATGCGCTGGCTCCAAAACAGGAATAGATTGAAAACAAATGAAAGAAATTTGAGATGATTGTGTAACCACTGAGAGTATGTTGGGGTTATGCTGGTCATGAGTGTGTGGCTTAAAATATAGAATTATAAAAGATGTTGTACCTCTTTGATCCTCTAAATTAAGCTGATTTTCTTAGTCTGTTTTGTGTTGCTAAAAGGAATACATGAGGCTGGTCAATTTATAAAGAAACAAGGTTTATTTGGCTGATGGTTCTGAAAGCTGTACAAGAACAATGGTACTAGTATCTTGCTTCTGGCAAGGGCTTCATGCTGCTTCCACTCATGGAAGAAAGTGAAGGGGAACCAGCATGTGTAGAGAACACTTGGCAAGACAGGAAGCAAGAGAGAGAGGGGAGGTGCCAGGCTGTTTTTAACAACTGGCTCTCAAGGGAACTAATAGAATGAGAACTCACTCATTACCAAGGGAGGGCATTAATCTATTCAGGAGGGATCAGTCCCAGGACCCAAATGCCTCCCATTAGGCCCTACCTCCAACATTGGGGGTCAAACTTCAACATGAGGTTTAAGGGATCAACTATAGTGCCAATTAAAGATTTAAATGCATTGAGATGTTATTCACATAGGAAGATTTTTCCCTTGATTACTCTACTGGTTTATACCATTTCCATGGAATCAATATTGGTTGTCATTCAAATGCTCCATTGACTGGGTACAGCAGCCATTTGTTTAACTTTTTAAGGTTGGATATGAAAGCTTGGTATGGAGAAAATATTTACATTCCCCAGAAAAACTGAAAGTAATAGAAGAGGGAATACATTTGCATCATTTCAGTAAATAGTGGGGAAATTTAGTGAAGATGATTACTAATGATCTTGAATAGACACAGGAATATGTCTTTCAATTTTTTGCATAGCTGCTTGGTAGAAATGTGCTTAGATAAGATTTCCAAGAGGGATCCTTTTAATATGACATGGTCTGATCACATATGCCCTGTAGTAATGTTTAATATTTTGGAGGGTAACCTCAGATCTTGCAAATACAGAACATTAGCTGACATTTTAGATTTATTAAAAGGTACAGACATAGAACATAAAATTACCATGCGAAGCGGTGTTTGGTAAAGTATAATATAAGGTTTCATACTAATTCTGCTGTAGTAAGTAGAGAAAACATTTTCGTCTTTTCATATGTGCCAGATGCGAATGGGTATCAGTGAAATGACCCTAGGCAAACACAATTGATATAGTCTATTTACCCCTTGAGAGTAAATGTAATATGATAATTACTGATATATACTCTGTAACCAAACCACTTACCTTTGTATCCTGTCTCTGTCATACACCAGCTGAGTGATCTTGAATATATTATTTCATCACATTTAGGTATCATTTTTCCCATTTTACTAATACTATATAGAGTTGTTGATAGAATTGATAAATATAAATATTAGTATTCAAGTATCAATGCACTAAGAGCCGTGTTTGAGGGAGAGCAAGCACAAAAGGATCTTTTGCAGATTATGCAGATGAGAAGAGGAGCAAGAATGAGCTTCTGGGCTTTAAGCAGTGTCTCTTCAAGCTATAACTCTAGTGGCTTTTACAACAGCTCCTGCATACTTTTCTTCTTGTTCTTAATTATTGTATGCTTTGATTCAAATCCTATTCAGTTTCCAGGTTGTATCTCAGTTTGTTTTTGTTTTATTATCTCAATGCATTGCCACTGGAGTCAGAATTCTCGAGTTTCTGTGCCTCCTCTTTTGATTTCTGCTATGGTCTGAATGTTAGTGCTCCCCCACCCCCCAATTCAAACATTGAATCCTAATCCCCAATGTGATAATACCCCAATGTGTACTAGAAGGTAGGGCCTTTAGGTGGGGATTAGGTAATGAAGGAAGATCCTTCATGAATGGGATTAATGCTCTTACAAAAGAGACCCAAGTGAGCTATCTAGCCCTTCCACTATGTGAGTATACAGATAGAAGCCACCATCTATAATGAAAGGGCTCTCACCAGACACTTAATCTGCCAGTGCTGAGATCTTGGACTTCCAGCCTCCAGAGCTATGAGAAAGAAATGTTCATTGTTTATAAGTTGCCAAGTTTCTGGTAGTTTTGTTATAGCAGCTTAAAAAGACTAAGACAATTCCTCATCAAGGACTTGCTTTAGATTCATCTCACATCTTCTCAATTTTCCTCACTGTGTAATGTATCCATTTCAAATGCCTGGGAGACCTGGAACTTAGCCAATCCAAAAAGGAGAGTATTAATGAGACTAGATGAAAGCCAAAGATTATTCTCACTTTGAGGTCACAGTGGCCTCATCAGAGCTGGAATTCCTTATTTCCTTTCTTAATAAGAGTATAAGGCTCTAGTAAAGAGGGTTGTTGATTTAATGAACTGGTACTGGAGGATATTTGGCTCCAATAGTGCAAATATTTCATTAGCAGGAATGTACTCTTTTGCCACTCACTGGTCAGTAGCAGGCATAGTCCTGATGTGCAGGTAACATAGTGACAAAGCAGTCAGGATCCATACCCAGATGGCCTGGATGCCAATATTGGCTCCTTCACAGCCGTGCTCAGTGATCTTGGACAAGTTACTCAAGCAATCATTTCCTCAGTTTTCTTATTTGTAAAATGGAAGATAATCCTGTTTTCCACTACAAGTAATCTGAACTAGTGCACATGAAATAGAACATATATGTACCACATGTGTTACTATTAAAGAGATACTTGACATTATTAGTAGAATTGACTTGTTAGCCCAGCACCCCTTTCAGAGTTGGTATAGAAAGGGTCATAGCAACCCAAAGGGTTTGTAGGCAGAGAACAGACCACCACCCCAGGTGCTGAAGTAAATAGTGGGAAGATGACACCAATGCCACTAAAATGTTGACAGAGAATGGTGAGCACCTGGTTGAACTTCATGATGAGGCCCTAGGACGAAGCACCCACCTGCCATGCTCATCTCAATGAGCATATGCTTCAATTTTACTACAGAGGAGCCACTGCTCTGATGTTTGGCTGCAAATGCTATCCAGACCCCATAAAGCATGATATACAGGCAAGGCCTGACTATATTCCAGTGTAAGTCAAAGGATGGATTTGGTAAGCAGAGTTCAAATCTTGGCCCAAACCCTCTTCTTAGCTCCTGGAAAAGTATGATATTCCTCACTGGTGGGGTAGACACTCTAGGGACACCCACATAGAGTAGCCTATTTTACTGTCACCCAGCTAGCCTGGCAATAGCCCATTTCACACCCTCCTGCCAGGGGTATGTGAGCAATTTCACTCTATGACCTATTTGTAGCCATTAAAATGTTTGTGAAGAGTGTGTAATAACAAAGAAACTTTATGTTATGTTTTAGAGCTGAGTGAAAGAAAATATGAAGTTTTTAAAAAAATAATATTATTTCTTCTTTGCTACCCACTTGGAAAATGTAAAATATCACTCCTTCTCTGTGCATATTTTCATCATCATACAAATAAGGGCATTTTAAGAAACATATTACCTTTTGAAAGAGGATAAAACGATGTTTTTACAATTGCATTTTGAATTAGAAATGAGTTTCTCAAGTGAAGATGGAAATTATTACTCATTTTTCTATCTTAGGCCCTAATACAATACCTAACACATAACAATTATGCAATGAAAGTTCCCTGAAGGAATGAATAGATGAACAAAAATCTTTGCCACTGAGATTTATTTAAAAAAAAGAGCGAAGGTATGGGATCAATGTAAGTATCCATTAACAAATGAATGGTTAAAGAAAAGGTGGTATATATATACAATGAAATACTATGCAGCCATAGAAAGGAAAAAAATTCTTTCATTTGCAACAGTATAGATGAACATGAAAGACATTATGTTAAATGAAATAAGCCAGGCTCGGAAATACAAATCCCACATGATCTCACTCATGTAGAATCTAAAAGAACAATCTCATAGAAATATAGAGTAGAATGTACATATTTTCATCATCATACAGGTAAGTGCATTTTAAGACACATATTACATTTTGAAAGAGGATAAAGTATGTTTTTATAATTGCATTTTGAAATACAAATCAGTTTAACTAATTCAGAATGGTAGTTACCAAAGCCTGGGATGTTCAGAGAGGAGAGTGAGTGGGGAGAGATTGGTCAAAGGATACATAATTATAGTTATATGGGAAGAACAAATTTCAAGAGCTCTATTGTACATCAAGATGTCTACAGTTAATGATATATTGAATAGTGATTCTTTTCCCCCAGTATATGTTTTTGTTTGCTTTGTCAAAGATCAGATGGCAATATGAGGATGGTTTTATATCTGGGTTCTCAGTCCTGTTCCAGTGGTCTATGTCTCTGTTCTTGTGCCAGTACCATGCTGTTTTGGTTACTATAGTCATGTAGTATAGCTTGAAGTCTGGTAAATGATGCCTCCCAATTTTTTCTTTTTGCTTAAGGTTGCTTTGGCTATATGGGGTCTTGTCTGGTTCCATATGAAATGTAGAATTATTTTTTCTAGGTTTGAGAAAATGATGTTAGTATTTTAATAGGGATTGTATTGAATCTGTAGATAGCTTTGGGTAGTATAGACATTTTAACAATATTGATTCTGCTGATCCATGAGCATAGTATGGTTTTTCATCTGTTTACATCCTGTGGTATTTCCTTCCTCAGTGTCTCGTAGTTCTCCCTGTAGAGGTCTTTCACTTCCTTAGTTAAATATATTCCTTGGTATTTTATTTTCTTTGTTGCTACTCTGAAAGGTACTGAGTCTTTGATTTGGTTCTCAGCTTGACTGTTGTTGATGCTGGAAATACTGGATAGCCACATACAGAAGACTGAAACAGGATCTGCACCTCGCACCTCTCACAAAAGTCAACTCATGATGAATAACAGACTTAAACCTATGGCATGAAACCATAGAATCCTAGAACAAAACATTGTAAAACTCTTATAGTCATCAGCCTTGGCAAAGAATTTATGAAGAAGAGCAATCACAGCAACAACAAAAATAAGTAAGAAGACCTGATCAAATTAAAAAGCTTCTACAGCCAAGGAAATTATATCATTAGAGCTAATAGACAACCTACAGAATGGGAGAAAATACTTGCATGCTACGCATCCAATAAAGAGCTGATAACTAGAAGCTATGGAGAACTCAGGAAAATCAGCAAGAAAAAAATCAACAACCCCATTAAAAAATGGGCAAAGGACATGTACAGAAACTTTTCAAAAGAAGATAGACTAATGGCCAACAAACATATGAAAATATGCTCAATATCTCTAATCATCAGGGAAATACAAATCAAAACCACAATGGGATATCATTTAACTCCAGTGAGAATGGCTTTTATCAGAAAGTCCCAAAACAACAAATGTTGGGATGGATGCAGAGAGATAGGAGCACTCATATACTGCGGGTGGGACTGCAAACTAGTGCAACCTCTATGGACAGAAGTATGGAGATACCTCAAAGAACTAAAATAGAACTAGCATTTGATCTAGTAATCCCACTACTAGGTATTTACACAAAGGAAAAAAAGACATCTGCATTTGAATGTTAATAGCAGCACAATTCACAATTGCAAAGATGTGGAAACAACCCAAGTGCCCATCAATACATGAGTGGATTAATAAAATGTGGTATATGTATGCCATGAAGTACTACTCAGCCATAACAAATGGTGAACTAAATACCTGTTGTATTATTCTGGATAAAGCTGGAGCCCATTCTTCTAAATGAAGTATCACAAGAATGGAAAAACAAGTACCACATGTACTCACCATTAAATTGGTACTAATCAATCAACACTTATGTGCTCATATGGAAGTAACATTCATCAGGGATCAGGCAGGTGGGAGGGGAGGAGGGGATGGGTAAATTCACACCTAATGGGTGTGGTGCACACTATCTGGGGGATGCACACGCTTGTAACTCTGACTTGGGCAGTGCAAAGGCAATATATGGAACCAAAACGTTTGTTCTGAAATTTAAAAAAAAGTGATATATTATATTTTTGACAAAGATAAAAATAATAGATATTAAGTGCTCTTGTCACAAAAATGATAACTATGTAATTTAATTAGCTAGCTTTAATGATTCCACAATGTCTATATACTTCAAAATATCATGATGTATATGATATAACTATACAATGTTATCTGTCAACCTAAAAAATTTTAAAAATAAAGGTACAATTTCATAGATATTTAGATATTTTGAACATCTTTTTAGAGGAATGGAGATAACTCCTTTGGTTTTCTTTAGTCCTAAAGTGGTAGGTTAGTTTGTTTTCATAAACCCACATAAATTAGACTAAGTAATACCTTTCTTTCTGTGAGAAATGGTATTACTTTTCAGAATCATGGGCCTCATTGTCATTACATCACCAATCTACAGACATTAAGCTCTTTAAGCCTAACTGGGAAATTGATGTTTCCACTCCCCAGTCATTTCTGTTGCCTATCGTGCTCTTGATGAAGCTGTATTACCTCAGACACTGTTATCAGATGTGGTCTCCCCAGAGCTTCGTAGAAAAAGGCTATTACTTTCCCCTCCTAGGATCAAATGTCTCTTTATATGCAGCCTTGAAAATCACTGCCTGTCTGGATACTGTATTACATTGTCTGTGCAGTTCTAATTTCTCCTCAGTTTTCAGCCATTTGTCTCTGTTGGTGATATTGATTTCTAGAGCAATTCTGCTCATTGATTTCAGACTATTTTCTTGAGGTCTATTCTTGTTTGTTCTCTTCAGCATTTATGCAGAACTTCAGAAGTTAGTATTCACATTCTAATGTACATGCTTTAGGATGAGTCTTACAACATCTTTGAAGTAGTTCTTGGCATTTCATAAATAGATGTGAACAAGTCACAGAAAGGTAAAACAAACTTCTCTGAAATGAGTGAATTTTTGGTGCAAACAAGTTAGGAAAATGTGCCAGAGAAGCTGGGATGGAAATGGTGATTACAAAATCCTCTTTTGCTTCTTTGTGGGCCCTTGGACACTCTTAAATCTGTTTGCAAATATGTAATGATGGGAAAGGTAAAAAAAAGAAAAAAGTTTTCTTTTTCTCTTATCTACCACATATATTACAGAATTTTTGTAAGGATCAATTGAAATATTGGATATAAATATTTCACAAAGCCTTCACAAAAGTAAGTTTATTTTGGAATAAATAAGCAGTGATTATATCCAATATAATTTAATTCAAATGTGGACAAGAAGAGTTAATGAAATAATCACTAATGCTGACTGCTTATATTGTTTTGTTTTTACAGTTTTCCAATTGGTCTTGCATCAGAATCACCTGTATGTTCCTTAAAAATCAGTGAGATTCACTGATTCAAATAAAGTACCTCTTCCATGTTCCACCTCCTAAAAGTTAAAAATGTCTATGAAGATTTAAAAGACTAAATCAGACATGCCTAGTTAGAATCTCAGCTCCACTAGCTATGTGCCCTTGGAAGAGTTAATTCAATTTCCAATGTCAGTTCTCTCAACTAGAACATGGGAGGAATGTCCCATCATGTGTTTGAGGATTAAATGAGAATTCAGGCCAAGCCATGAAAGCAGTACCTGGCACATATTTAGTCTTAATAAATGTGCTATTAATAATTTGTCATTTAGATACATTTGACTTTGAGTATTCCTGTGCTTATCCATCTATCACTGACAAGATGGCCACTGTTTTCTTTCCTTCTTCATGTGCCAACCTTGTATATTAGATGCTGCAGGTACAGAGGCGGATGCAATTGATTTTGTTCACACACTAGCTAGAACTTGAACTTGTTCATTGGTGCCCCTCACTGCACCTTGTACATAGTCAATACTCAATATGTTTTTAATTAAATGAGTTAATGTGTCATAGTGCTTTGGGCTCAGCAGTGGAAATGATTATGTAAACAATTTTGCAAAGTGCACTGTAATGAGTATTGTAATTTAGGAGTCTACTGTCTCGATTTAATTTCATTGCATCATACTATTATTCTCTTGTTGTTTAGTTGAATTTAATTTTCTTTCCTTTTTCTTTATTTTCCCTATTATGGCATCATTGTTATTGGTTCTTAGGCTTTTCCAACATTTGCAGTGTCTCCTAATTTCATGTCATATAAAAATTTTACTACCTTGGTGTTTATTCCCTTTGCATGATGCTGAATAAAAACAATTTTATACAACAGTTACTAACATCCACCCTCATTCTGTGGCTGGCTGCCCTTCCCAGTCTGTTAAACACTGCAGTTTATCATTTGCTTTGATCTCTGGCCTTTGAGAAAGTTTGAATTTTCACAACTATAATTTTATTAAAGGCGATTTTGTAAGCATATTTTCTAACAATATATTCTACTTAGGCAGAAATTTATGAGATGTGCCTATGTGTGTATGTTTGTGTGTGAAAGACAGACAGAGACAGAGAGGGAGAGAGAAGGAAATTCAGTCAAGTAAATCTGAATTGACTGCAATGACTTATGTTTAATACCAATCATGTGATAAAATGATCTCAAGGTAAAGTATTTTCAAAAGCAGAATATACATTAGATTGTGAATGAAGACCTTCAATCTCACATAAAATAACATTAGCTAATGGTTTTTGAGTATTACAGATAGTCACGTACTGCTCTAAGTGTTTTTATAAATTAAATAAACACTTTTATGAGATTTTTATTTACAGATGAAGAATCTGGGGTAGAGATAAGTTAAGTAACGTGTGCAAAGTCACAGAGCAGGTAAACACATGGCAGAACTGGGATTCCAATCCCTGCATGTGGGCTCCTGGGCTTATATGCTTTTCTACTAGAATTTTTAGCTTTTATAATTTGTCTGCCTAGAGTCCATTCCTTCTGCTTCTGTGAAGAGCACCTTGATTTAGCTCTGGGCACCATCATAGACCCACTGATAAAAGACTCAGTAAGGCTATCCATCAAGTTTGCTGATCTCTCTTTACAAAGAGATTTGTGCAGGACCCAAGAGCAATCACAGTCTTTCTTTGCAACATTTTTATTTTAATTGGAAGAACACAAAGATAAAAATGATTGGGGTTCATTCAGCAGCAGCCCTCTTCATTAGTTCTTGCTTTTTAAGTCTCTGGAGCAGCTCTAGATTTTGAACTTCCAAAGACTGTTTTTTATCATTTCCTTCAATTCTCTGAGGTTCTGGAGTAAGCCCATGGATTATGATCGTACGAGTTCTACACTGCCCAACTGCAGAGGGTGCCAATCTCAAGCAAAGGCAGCCTTGTCCCTCACATCCTGTCAACACATTCCTTTTAGTCAAAAATAGTCATTGTTAATATCTATTGCCTGCAATTAAAGAACCCCAATCAATCTTCCAGGATATAGAGGCTGTTAGGAACTGAAGTGTATTCCTACAAAATAGGAATCTTTAACCCCCAGTGTGATTGCATTTGCACACAGGGCTGTAATTAAGGTAAATGAAGTCATGAGATTGGGACTCTAATCCAATAAGACTGGTGCCCTTATAAGAAGAGGAAGAGACACCTATAGTCCTCTCTGTCTGCATACACACGGAGGAAAGGCCATATGAGGATAGAATAAGAAGACAGTTGTATAAAGCCAGGAAAAGAGGCCTCAACAGAAACCAATTCTGATAGCATCTTGATCTTGGAACTCTAAACTCCATAATTGTGAGAAAGTAAGTTTCTGTTGTTTAAGCCACCTAGTATATAGTATTTTGTTATGGCAATTCTAGCAACCCTAAACTATCAGTACCATGAAGTGAGGTGCTACTATTAACAAATACCTAAAAATATTGAAGTGGCTTTGGAACTAGGTGATGGCTAGAGGCTGGAAAAGCTTTTGAGATGCATGCTAGAAAAAGCTTAGAGTGTCTCGAAGGGACTTCTGGTAGAAATATGAATGTTAAGGGTGATTCTGGTGAGGTATCAGATGGAAATGAAGAACATGCTATTAAAAACTGGAGGAAAGGCAATCCTTCTCATAAAGTGGCAAAGAATGTGGATGAACTGTGTTCTAGTATTTAGGGGAATACAGAATTTGTGTTTTAGAAGTGTTGAAGATATGGTCAGACTTCCTAGTGCTTATGGTAAAATACAAAAGGAGAGAACTACATTGAAAGAATTGTTAAGGCAAACATAACACAAACTTGAAGATTTAAAAAATTCTCAGCCTATCCATATTGCAAAAAAAATGAGAAAATGTGTTTTGGAGAGAACACCAAAGGTGTGGCTGGACAGTCACTCCATAAGGAGATTACCCATGGAGTTAATCAGCTATCTCAGCAGAAGCCAGAAATAGAGATGGGATTATGCCAGCAGCAACATTGCTAATTTGAACCAAAGGGAAGAGAAAAGGGATGAAATGAAGATTTTCAAATTTCTGGGTTTCTATAGAAAAGGACAATAGAGTTATTGGGCTCCAAACATTCTTTATCAGGTCTGATTTATTTATTTTTGTTGTTGCTGTGATTGCTTTTGGAGTCTTCTTCATAAATTCTTTGCCTAGGCCAATGTCTATAAGAGTTTTTCATCGTTTTCTTCTAGAATTCTTACGGTACAGCCATGGAAACAATCATTAAAGTGAATAGAAAACCCACAGAAAGGGAGAAAATGCTTGCATGCTATACATCTGATAAAGAGTTGATAACCAGAGTCTATATAGAACTCAGGAAAATCAGCAAAAAATATCAAACAACCCCATTAAAAATGGGCAAAGGACATGAAGAGAAATTTTTCAAAAGAAGATAGACTAATGGCCAGCAAGCATATGAAAAAATGCTCAACATCTATCTCTAATCATAAGGGAAATGCAAATCAAAACTACAATGAGATACCACTTAACTCCAGTGAGAATGGCTTTTATCAAAAAGTCTCAAAACAATAAATGTTGATGTGGATGCAGATGGATAGGAACACTCTTACACTGCTGGTGGGACTGCAAACTGTACAACCTTTATGGAAAGTAGTATGGAGATACCTCAAAGAACTAAAAGCAGAACTAGCATTTGATTGAGCAATCCCACTACTGGGTATTTACCCAAAGGAAAAAATGACATTTTGTAAAAAAAGACATCTGCACTAGAATGTTTATAGCAGCACAATTCACAATTGCAAAGAAGTGGAAATAATCCAAGTGCGCATCAATACATGAGTGGATTAATCAAATGTGGTATATGTATACTATGGAGTTCTACTCAGCCACAAAAACAATGGTGATATAGCACCTCTTGTATTATCCTGGATAAAGCTGGAGCCCATTCTACTAAGTGAAGTATCACAAGAATGGAAAAACAAACACCACATGAATTCACCATAAAATTGGTACTAACTGATCAACACTAAGGTGCACATATGGAAATAACATTCATCCAGGATCGGGCAGGTGGGAGCGGGGAGGAGGGGAATGGGTAAATTCACACCTAATTAGTGCATGCTGTCTGGAGAATGGGCATGCTTGTAGCTTTGACTCACGTGGTGCAAAGGCAATTTATGTGACCAAAGTGTTTCTACCCCCATAATATTCTGAAATAACAATAATAATAATAATAAAAACATTCTTTATCCTTCAAGAAGAGAATGACCCCTAAGGCAATCCAGGGATCATTGGAGGTGCTACTCTCACCACAGGCCAGGAGGGCAAGGCCGTTTCCTTCTATTTCATAGGGTGGGACCCTCTTATTGGTTTTAGCTTGCCAGGATGTACCTGCCCAGTGCCTCAGGGAGACTGTACCAGAATTGAGGGGCAAGGGCCTGAAGAGAAGAACATGAAGACAAAACAGATTATTCTTGAAATTTAAAATCTAATGGAATTTGCCCTTCTAGATCTTGGACTTGCTTGAGACCTGTTACCACTTTCTTCTTTCTGATTTCTTCCCTTTGGAATGAGAATGTTTATCCTAGGCCTGTCCTCCTATTGTATTTTAGAAGCACATAATTTGTCTAGTTTCACAGGTTCACAGCTAAAAAAGAATTTTGCCTCATGATGAATCATACCTAAAATCTCACCCGCACCTGATTTAGATGATATTTAGATGAGACTTTGGACGTGAAATTGATGCTTGAATTAGTTGAGACTTTTGCGACTGTTGGGATGGCGTGGATATATTTTTTATTTGAGAAGGACATACATTAAGGCAGGCAGAGAAAAGAATGTTATAGACTGAATTGTGCCCCCACAATTTGTATATTGAAGCCCTAATCCCCAATGTGACTATATTTGGAGAAAGGGATTTAGGAAGGTAATAAAGGTTAAAGGAGACATGAGGCTAGTTCCTTAATCCTATAGGACTGGTGTTCTTATAAGAAGAGACACCTGAGGCCTCTCTTTCTCCCTCTCCCTCTCTCTCCACACACACAGAGGAAAGGCTATATGAGGACAAAGTGAGAAGTTGGTTGTACACAGCCAGGAGGAGGAGATTCACCGGAAACCAACAGCAATATTACCTTAATCTTGGACTTCTAGCCTCCAGAACTGTGAGAAAATGAATTTCTTTTGTTTAAGCCATCCATTCTGTGGTGTTTAGTTATGGCAGCCCTAGCAAACTAATACAGTGCCCTTGAGTTCTTTCCAGGCTTTGGGGTGATACAGCAGTGTCTCCTGCTCTGGCTATCCAGAGGATAACATCTAACATGAAGGCTATTCTGAGTTTTCCTCCTAAAGTCTGTCATGGTGTGTTAAGTGACGGGTTAAGCAATAAGGAGTCAGTGGTGAACAAGGTGGACCCAATTCCTTCCCTCATAGACATGGTTTAAAGTATATAGTGTTCACTTCATGCCCAGCTCGTTTCCTTCCTTGAGATATATGCTAAAATGTTTTATCAGAGGTCTTCCCTGGCCACCTACCCAAAGAAAACATACCCTAACCATGAGCTCTCCCGATCCTGCGTTGGCATTTGCCTTCTGTAACATAGCCCACCTGATGTATTATGCATTCATTTTCTAGTCTGCTTGTTTTCTGTTTCTCCACTGGAATGTAATCCCCATGAGTCTATGGTCCTGGGTTTTCCACTGCTGCATCTTTACCAGTTAGGTAGTGCCAGGCATCTGAAGACATTCAACATATTTTTACTAATTTGAATTAATTAGAGAGTGAATAAATAAAATACATAGCAAAGTGAAACTCTTAATTAAGTCAACTCTTTAACTTCTCTCTATGTGCTTTCCCATCATATGAACCACTTCTCTCTTCCTTAGTGTGTTTCTTTTCAGCACCAGTTTTCTCCTCTGCTTTTTAACTGTCCCTACCTCTGTCTCTTTTTTCTGTTGTCTCTAAACCTGCCTTATCTGTTCACTCTCTCTCTCATCTCCTCCTTTTTTAGTTACTGTTTTTATAACTTATCATAAGATAAATTATATAATATGTTTTGAATTACATAAGTGGCATATGCATTCTTGTTAATTACAAAGCTGAGGAAATTATTTAGTTAAAATTCTATCTGAAAGAAAAGAATAGCAAAGTTTATATTTGATCTCCATCCTAGTTGACTAGTGATTCATGAAGTAAAAATGTTTCTGAGTCCGATAAAAACCCTAGTGCTTCATTCCAAAGCCACTGATATTCCCACTTATATGGATTTTTTTTAAAAAATTAGATTTAGTTGCTGATATTAAAAATTGTTTAATGCCATACTTTAAAAACCCTAAAAACCTAGATTTCTGGTTTTTATTGAGAAATCATATTCTAAAGAGGCTCCTGTTGCTGGCTAATTAGCAGCTCCCCTGCGTGCCCTAGACATTTTCCCTCCCCCTCACCATCACTCCTTATCTGATTCTCTGCATGTGGATGCATTTGTCTGTTGGCATCTCATGGTTGACCCCTGAGATATTTAGATATTTAACATTATAACCCTGATCTGCACAAAGGAATATTTCCTATAGGAGATTTTATATATATGTACATATATATATACACACACAACACACACACACAACACACACACACATTTAAGTAGATAATGTCTGCTTAAATAAAGCTACTACATTCTGTTAAACTTTTCTGGAATATCTTAATGGGGTAAGAGGGACTTTAAATGTGGATCAATTTGGAAAAGTATTATAGTTAATTCCCTGTTCATCAAGTTTATGGTCTTATTTATGAGTTGCCTCCCTTCTATCCGGGCTACAGCAAAGGTCAAAGTCAAAGAATGAATGAAAGACATCAGTGCTTCTTTAGCATATGGACCCAGTGTTATCAATCCTCATAAAAGATTCTCATCAAGAATCTTAATCTTACAGCTAATTCTGCTCTTCCTTTCCACCCAAGTTCTAAAAGCTAGGATCTTGCATTGTTTCTGTTGCCAAGACCACAGCTTGCAGCTCCATTTAAGTAACAAGCCCTTCTCTTCCTGGCCTTATGCTTCTGTAATAGTTCCAGGATTGGTGTCCCACCTGCTCTTACCAATTATTGTAGGGACTACATGCTTGCCTTTGAACTCGTATACATACAGTTTGTATACTCTCCCTTGATGGGAATTTAGGAATCCTTAGTTCTCTATGTTTTTTACAACTTGAGAAATGGATGCATAGTGCCAAATGAAAGCAAAGCACAGCATCAGTTCTATTTTTAGCAAAATTGAATTGGAGAATGTGGCTATGGTTTTACTGAAAAAGAGGTTTTTTCCCTCTTCCTAAAGCTAGATCTTGAGACAGAAAGTTGGCATACAGGGATGACTTGTGTACTTGGAGATGCCACATAACTTCATCAGAAATATAATTCCTAAAGGTTGGATAATTCCAGAGACTACAAAAGATTGAAGACAGCCAGGTAGGCCTTCAGGTGAACTTTTAAAAGGTCTGGTTTGCTACCTGGGTCAGAGAGATAAACGTCTTCCTTAGTAATTAGAATAGCAGAAGAGAGATAAGAACAGACCCACTTTCTTTTTTTTTGTTTTTTTAAGGCTGTAATACCACTCAGGGTTAATGTGATAGCATATACCAGGCTTTACCCATGCCAAATTAGCATGTCAGTCCTCTTTATAAATGGATGAGCAAGGGGAAAGTTGTTAGAAAGGAGGCAGGAATGTTTAATGCTGCCCTCTCTTGGGGTAGAGTGATCATCCAAAATTAGTAATATAAAGATAGGAGAATGTTCCCTCTGACATCCAGAGCAATCTTTGGTGTCAGCATACTTACAGTGTTTTTTTTTTTTACAGATGAGGAAACTGAGACTTAGAGATGTTAAGTAAGTTACAGGAGGGCATGTGACTATTAAGTGGAGAATCAGAACTTGAACTTGGCCTCTAATGCTTGTTGATAGACTACCTTGAACAGGAACACCTGCTTACCTGGCATTCCATTTACACCACCCAGGTTCCTACCTCATTCTAGTTTGTGGTTCTATTCTACAAGATAGAGCCTACAGACTGTTCCCTATCTTTCAGTAAATACACACTTACAAGTAAACCCCAATTCTGGCTATTTCAGTGACATAATCTGCTATGGATACAATATGGGGCATTAATGAAAAAAATGGGGAGAACGAGGTAAATGTTTTTGTTTAACTTTGTAGAGTCCAGAGCGCGAATACTATTCTATTCTTTTCTTAAAGTCTTTATATGTTTATTTTGGGGAGTACCACCACGCAGAGAATGTGGACTGTACTTTCTTAACAAGAGAAGCAGATGTCCTGATACAGAGAAATTAATTTATTTGTTCATTCAGAGCAAAGACACATTTGTAGACAATAAAAGATTTGATTTATTTCACTACCTGTGGAAAAAAACCCTCTTATAATCTGTAAGCAAAACTTCCTTGTGGCTTTTAGGAAGATCTATGATAGATCTACATGATAAGGAATAGTGTAGTGAGATTAAATTTGGAGGAAAAATTTTAAAGCTAGAATGTAAATCTCCTGAGTGATTTTTGTCCACTCTATTCACGGCTGTAACCCCAGAATTTAGAACATTCTAGACACCATAAATATGTGTTGAATGAATGAGTAAAATTTTGTGAGAATATGAAGTCATAGGGAGTTGGGGCATAAGTAGCTCACTAGAGTCCAGAGATGAATAATCAGTACTATGACAGGATGTTGCTGTTCAGCATTCATTTCATTTTGTGGTATAATTCAGCTAGCTCTGCGTACATCTCTGAATTAGCTAAGCTTTGCATTTGGCCCCCAGTACAGTTGAGCCCCTTAGAGACACCCTCTTTTCACTCACTTTATGTGTCCATTTCCTTATGGTCCTTCCATTCATTTTCGCTTTATAGTTCCTAAATATAAAATATGCTTTGAGGGAAACATCTCTAATTAATATCAAGTGATGCATACACATCCTGATTTTTTTAATTTTTGATAGGGATGAACATATAAACTCAAGAGAAAGAAAAATAAGTCCCCCTGGTTGAATTTCATGTAAGTGACATCAAGTATGAAATTTACTGATGGCACCACCAGATAGTTTCTGGCCCCTTTGTCATTGCAATACAAGCAGAGCCTGTTCAGTCTGCATATTTGACCAGTTGTGATCACTCAAACACGTTTATTAATATTACTCTCAAATGTTTAGTGCTACTTAGGATGTCTTTCTGGGTAATAAGAGCTACTCAACTCAATATGATTGTGTTTTGGACGAAAAGGAATATTTATTAAATGCAACTGCTTCAGCCACAGGTTTAATTAAGGTTTGAGGGAGAACCTTGAGAAAGAAGAGAATAAAGAGTCATCAGGATGTCAAATTTCTTCACTTTACAATATTATAAATCTCTCTAACAAGATGGACAGATTCATCACATGCGGGGTAGCAGCAGAGGCATTCATACAAAGACTCAAGCCACAGAGCAGAAGGAACATAAAGCAATTATGTATCTAATTTAACACATGTGCTCATGAATCTAACTCCTTCAGAGATTTATAAACACTAGGGCATAAGCTAGAGAAAGAGGTGTCATTGTTTTAAATACCAGAATTGTATTCACTCGTGGAGGGAAAGAAACTAAAAGTTTATGAAGAAATAATAGAAATGATAATATGTCCCTTATGTTATTTGATTTACTCTAATATCAGACTGTAATTTCCAAATTGCCAATGTGGAAACAATGTGAATATTCCCTCTGGGAATTGTCATTTTATGTGTGAGATTTTAATTCTTTAAGTCAATAGCCAGCGGATCTATTGAAAGAAACTGCATTTTTGTGTTCTATGATACAAATTATAGCAGCAGGCATCTAGGAGGTGCTCAGCAAATATTAACTCGTGACAAGAATCAACAACTTTTCCCCACCCCTCTGTATTTTCTCTATTTAATTTAATATTTGAACATCAACTCTCCTACTACTCGCAATAAATAAATACATAAATTAATTAATTAATGATACAAGTCCCTTTAAAAGTTTTCACTACTTTTATATTTTCAGTTTTTATGATCATGTAAAGATTATGTTGAAGTATACTGCATCAGGAGCATGGACCAGCAGTGAGTCTTTTTTATTATTGAATTGTATTTTTTAATGATTGTTTATTTGGGGAGAGGAATGAAAGAAAATCGTTTGTTCAGGACTAATGTTGTTCTATTAAGCAGTTAGTGAAAGTGTTCTATTCCTTGTTAAGGCCCATCCATTTGGCTGGAGACTGAAGGGAGAATTCTATACTAGCCTCCTGTCTCCAAGTTAGATGTAGCTCTGGTGCAGAAACATAATCCTGATGTTTATCTCAGTATATGCCAGATTGAGGCCTTAAGGATGCACCCTGTCCTGTGTTGGTGAAGTCCTGAGGAAGGAGCCATCATTTCCACACTCTGACTCATCCAGAAAGAACTCCTTGCACTGGCTCTGGGACTTGCTTTCATAACCTTTTACAGTGATGAATTCCTAGACTCCATTCAGTTATCTCAAGCAGGTGGACATTAATACTACTTCGTGGGAGAATGAACAAGGCAAAAATGACAAGAAATACAAATTAAGGGAATTATGACCTTTCTCATTTACATAACAACTACTGATGGAGATGAAGGTGGTGGTGTTTAGTGGAGAGTGACGCTAGATTAGGAGTAGGACCACTTTGGGATTTCTGCCTCTGCCACCAATTAGCACTGGGTCAGGCAAGTTAGTCCATCCTCTTTAAGCCTCACTTTCCCTATAATAACTCTTACTTCAAAGTTTGAGTTGTAAACTTTAAGTGAGATAATATATGCAAAGCCCTAATACATGCTAAAAGCTCATATTAATATTGTAATGTTTTGTTGTTTTCCATGAAGACCAGCTTAACCACTGCCTGCTCAGTAAATTCTCACCTATCTAGGTATAATTTTTGCCACTTTCTAATAAATCTGTCTTTTAATTACCAAAAGATATTGAAAGTTTTTAATCTCACAAATAGCCCAAAATATGATTTTCATTATGTTCACTGATATTGTACTATGCACAAAATCCATCTAAATTTTTGTGGGTGCGTCTAGTTGTTACATAAAACCTGAACAAAGGAGAAATGTGAATAATGCTGCAGTTCCCTTTCATCTTCTTCCCCCTCAGAGACTTTTAGTGTCTTCAAAATGATTCTTTGGCAAGTCAGAGTACAGTCTGCGGTTTTTCATTTTCCTGAAGAAATGACTAAGTTCTATGTTTTTAATTGTTCTTTCAGACCTTAGCTTCTTTCTCTCTCTCTCGAGAGTATGAAAAACAAGTACAGCATGTGAGCCATGCTTTTCTCATTCCAAAGCACAGTGCAGGGAGAAAGGAAATGGCCTTGAATACTTCCCAGGCTCAGCACCTCTGACGCTCTGGAAAGGCAGTATACTTTCCAGAAGCCTTCTAACATGGCCTGTTAGCAAGATCTGGGAGAATGGCACTTTCCTTGGGCTGTGTTTAATTTACAAAGAATGGAAAAGGTATTGGCTTTTCAAAATGCAGCAGAGGCATTGTGTCTATTCCTTGTCTAAAGTTTGATTTAGTTGGTGGGGAAAAAAAGAAAAAAGAAAAAGAAAGAAGCAATCTTATTTTAGGGGTGTGATGTTTTCTTTCTATTTGTTAAGATCACTGAGAACTCTGTAATTATCCTCACACAAAATCTAATGCTTCGTACCTATCCCACTGTCTTCTTGCTGCCATTCCACCAATCCTTGCCCCTACTTAGAGAATACATTTGAAAAAACCTTTACTTTTTCACTTCCCTGTTTTTTCTCATGCTGTTCACCCCGTTTGGAATTCCCTCTCTATTTCTCTCCAACTGTTGTTTTTCAAAGATCTAAATTCTTCCCAAACCTACCCTAATCAGTATAATCCCAAATGAGCTCTTCTTTGTCTGTAAACTGATACTTGATTTACTTGCACCTCTCATTTGGCAGTTAATCATGTACTGCCTTAAGGGACAGCTCTGCGATTGTTGTTTTGCAGTGGTATTCAATTTACCATACACTGAAACCTTGTCTTTCAATCCAGTTTGTAGGTTTTGGAGTGCCATTCTGCCTTATGCAAATAAGTTTTTCCCATTTGTTGTTTTTGAAATAAATGTTTATTACTTAATTTAGTTTGAGATTTGTTTTTATTAATTTTATTTTTATTTTCTACTTGCCAAAGAGTCAAGAAGAATAAGAAATATATTCTGATTTGCTGCTTAATTGGCTTATAAAGTGTCCATATAAAAGTTGATGTCCCCTGAAATCTTGGCACCCTTGGGAAATGGTCAAGTCACTTTTTGCTTCATCTTTAGTCTTACATTGACTCATGTGCTCAAAGCACATGTCTGCGTCTCTTTTCAATAAAGATATTATGTTTACCCTAAAACCATTAATTAAGAAAATGTTAGAGAAACAGAAGAAATCATGAATGTCAAGTTAATTAACTAATAGAGGTTTGGGATAATAAAAACATAATTGGGGCTGTAGGCTTTCAATCAATATAGTTAATTCATTGATTTGAAAGAAAGTGGTTCATGTTAATGTATCTCAAAATAGTTCTTGCTGAAAGCATTTTCTTTGGCTATATAGATAAGGCTTATAACACTTTGAGCAAGGAGATATAATTATAACATTGAGCCCTATAATTATTAAGTAGACGAATATCTGGAGCCTACCAGTTCACGCATCCCTTCAAACCAGCATGGTGGGAGTCAGGATGTAACTCGGGACCTGGCAGTGCTCCAGGTAAGATTGCCTCTCCTGCTTCAACACCAGAAGTGAGTACTGCATGGCCCAAGCAAGCCCCTCTCTCCACCGTCCCCTTCCCCTGCCGAAAGAACACTCTGATATCCTAACCATCACTAACTGCCTTGAGCCAAAAGGTATAATAATCTCATGCCCTTAATGCCTGATTACGTCAGTATTCAAGATGTGCAGAACTCCTAGGCCATCTCGCCGCTCAGAGGGATTCTCCTCCTAATGTAGCTCAATGGACAGTGAGGCCATAGTTCATCATCATCCTTCCTGCCCCTTCTCTCTATAGTATTTGTTCATAGCAATTATCACCAGCTGAAATAGCATATGCTTTACTAATTATTCGTTTCCCCTGGCTCGATTATATGCTCTATGAGGTGAAGTTTATGTGTGCATGTGTGTATGAATATTTGTTTCTGTATCTCTCGTGTTTAGAATAGTGTCAGCACATAGTAGGCAGTAAATGGACACTTGCTGAATGAATGCATGAATGCATTTAGGAAAGTCTTCCTTGTGAGTCTGTATGCAAAGGCGGCCAGGGATCTGCAGAGGCAGGTCTTGCTTAGTGGTTCCTGAAGCCGTTCTCCTCAGCCTCAGGTGCTTATTTGTAGCTACCATTGGCTATTATTTTTTAAATATGTTTCAAAAAGCCATTTTGAAATGTTTAAACTACAAGGATTCTCTGCAAAGGGATGATCCAAAAGGAGAGCGCACTTTAATGCCCATAGATGATGACTGAAATAACAAGCCATTCATTCATTCATCTGTTCATCCAATCATTCCTCCATTCAACAAATTTTTGCTGGCTACATACTGAAGTCTAGAAAATGTGTTATATGTTGAGATTATAATGGTAAGCAAACTCACCAGCCCTTGTTCTCATGGAGAATTTACAGTGGGGTGGAAATGATCTAAATTTCCAATATCAATGCAATGACTGTAGATTAGATTGGGTAAGGTTACTTGTATCATATTTTATATACTGGTGACAAAAGAATCACGTATTATCATATCATTATCCTTGTCTCCATTTCTAACCATCCTACTTTACCTCCACCCTAGATCTTTTTTTCTCATTATATTTCTATGCCTGGAACACCCTACTTTCCCTCAATTCACTTACTAAATGAGATTCTTTTTCTCCTTTTGAGTAATGAACCACTATCTGCATGTATCTATTAATATCATAAATTTACCACATTGTTTTGTAATTATTTGCTTATTTGTTAGTTTTCTCCATTTTAGTACAATATATTCAAAATAAAGTATGTTTCTAATTAATTATTGAATCTCTGAATTCAATAATCACTGAAAACACTCTGATGCATGGAATGCTGCAGGTGTGTGAACTACAGCATGAATAAGTGAATGAATGAATAAGTGAATGATATAATTTTAGTACTCTGCTGAATGATGGACAAAACTTGACATTAGATATGGTCATTCTTTAAGAATTTTATTCATATGCAGTAAATATACATTTAGTCTATGACGTAAACTTTTATCTTCCTAGTTTTCTTGTAATTTCTGTGTTTATTTATACATGAGAAATTTGAGCTTCTTTGCCTCAGAGGTTGATGCCTCTAATTTGTGACAGTAATAGAGAATATCTGCACTGAATATAAGAAATGCTGCAATATAACCTCTTAATAGACTTTAAATCTCTATTTCTGCATATTAACTCCATTTCCATACAGCCCATTAGGATTTGCATTAGAAATAATGTTATAGAGATAGTGTCACTATAATTATGTTGGGTCTTCTTTAGGTTTACCAAATTATTTTTGTTGGTATTTTTATTTTATGTGGTTTAGGATACAGTCAATCACATAATGTAACAAATGTTTACTGAAGGTTTAATATACAACTGTCACTGTGCTGGGGCCATAGTGAGAAAATAAACCAGGCAGACAAATTTCATGAGAGAAAATACCTAATTCAGAAACTTCCTATTTAATATCCCATAGCTGTCATAATGTCATAATCTTCACTATCTTTTTCTCCCTGCAAAACTGCCTTTCAGCAGGTGAGTTGATCATCACCATTCACATTGGCCAACATGTCTTCATATAGTATGTAATGTGTAGTTAGCTCTGAATAATTCTAAAAATCCAGCTCATTGCTTTCCTTTAACTTATCAGCTCATCATGTTTACAATCTTTTTAATGGAAAATATCAAACATAAAAAATAGAAAGAATAGATAGAATAGCGTGGTGAATTTTCAAGAACCAATAACTGTGCTTTAATAATTATCAACTCTGAGTCAATCTTGTTTGATCTGGAGATCCATCAATTTATCTTCCTCCTCACCTATACCGTACATATTGTTTTGAAGTAAACATATAAACTGATCCTTAAATATTTGCGTATATAATATCTAAGATACTTGAAGTAAACATATGAATTCATCCTTAAATATTTGTGTATCTATATCTAAAATACAAGTACTGAATTTCTATTTTGACAAATCATAAATGTCATCTTAAAATTTTAACAGTTAAAAAAATTTCAAATGTTCATATTTTCAAATGCTGCATAAATATCATTATTTTTCCTTTTGTTTGAAATAGGATACAAATAAGTTATACATTTTGAAATTGGTTAATATAACCCTTAATTTTATTTTATATTATAGGTCCACTGTCCTGTAATTTTTCCATTTACAATATATTGTTAAAGAAACCTTGTTATTTGTCTATAGAGTGTTTAAAAGTCTGGATTTTGCTAATTGCATTCCTATAGTATCATTGCATGTTCTTCTATTCTATGTATTTCTTATAAATTGGTGGCCATATCTAAAACAATAAAAAGATTTAGATTCAACAGTGTTCCCTCCAAATTTTCAAAACTGGTGATTTGATCTTCTATCATGTGACAAATAATGTTTGCTTATCTTTATTTTTGTGATGTCAGTAACTGTTGAGGCTTAGTTTCTAACTCAATTAATTTATTAGTAGCTATAAATATAATATTCTAAAACCAACTTTGCTTCATTTATTACCTGAAATATTTACATAAAAATAATATTTTCTTCCTTTGCTATCTTTACCAAGTGATACACTTATAGGGAAGTCAGCATAAATGCTTAATTCCTTTGCTGTATTTTCCAGTTTTCAAAATTAATGAGTTAGTTCCTTAATATTTGCCAACAGTGGCTTTTAAAAATTTTTTTCATAACATTATGACAAACTAATATGTTTGTCAAACTAACATATTTGACATTTCAATGCATTGGAATGATTATTGTCATTATTACTCAAAGTGTCCCAACTTTGGCCAATGGGAAATGCTTTAAATTGTCTAAGTTCTTTAGATGAAATCCTACTGGACTGTTATGTATCTTACTATTTAGTATGACAAGTGCATCTAGTATATTTTATACCTCAACCATGTAATTAAACACTACTATAAAGAATGCTTTTTTAGTTAAGTGGGAAATGATATTTAAAAAACCTAATCTACACATTAAAGGTATTAATTAATTGCCATTAGCTCTTTACTATTTCCAGGCCTTTTCAGTGGACAGAGGAAGGGAAATAGAATGCTTGTTTTCTTAAAATGCAAAAGAATAAATGTTTATAGTTTCAATTAAAATATAGGCTATAGAGCTTTTACTCAATGTCCTAGTCCATTCATGCTGCTAAATACCTTAGATTGGGAAATTTATTGTTCACAGTTTTGGAGATTGGAAAGTTCAACATTGAAGTGTTAGCAGAGTCTGTGTCTGGTGAGAGTCTCTTCCTATTCCTCAAAATGTAGCCTTTTTACTATTTCCTCACAAGGTAGAAGAGCTAGCTCTTTAGGAGTTGATTAGGTCATGAGGATGCCAGCCGTTTCAGTGTCTAGTGAGCACTTGCTCTCTGTTGCAAAGATGGTGCCTCCTAGTTGTGTACTCACGTGGCAGAAGGGGCAAACGCTAACAAGCTCTCTCAAGCCTCTTTTAAAAGGGCACCAATTCCATTCATAAGGGCTCCACTCTCATTACCTATCACCTCTGAAAAGTTCCACATCTTAATACTATCACGTTGGGGATTAACTTTCAACATATAAGTTGTGGGGGGACAAACTTTCAAGTCATAGCACTTAATTTGTTCTATTTAATTTGCTCTGTTTCCTCTTTTTCCCACAACAAGAATCCTGGAAACCACTCTGGGAATGATGGAATTTGAAAATTGCATGCTCATTTACTTTATTCCATGCTATACACAATGTATGTATCCCCTAGAGATAATCATTAGAACATATGTTAGGGTTTATCCTCTCATTTTTAATATTAGCATACATATGCACATATATGAAACATATATGCCTATAATATTTGCATATACATACATGTGTATATTTATTAATACTTTTCTCATTTCTTAGATAAATATTAGATAAGTAATATTTCCCTAAGTTTTCTACTTTATTTACTATTTCTATAATTATTTTTATTTTTTCTATGTCTGTAATTATTTTTTTATTTACTATTCTCTAATTATTTTCTATTTTTATTGTGTGTCTTTGTTTCAATGGTTACTTTTATGCTAGTACTCTTCTGATACTCAGTTTCCTCTTTTTTCGGTTACTATATGTTGGTTCACTTTGATGATCAATATTAAATTTAACTAGTAACTTATTTTTTTCCCATCTCCTATCTCTCCTCCTTATAAACTAGTATCATTTTAGACGTGGTCCTTTGGTTTTTGGCTTTTTTATTTTAGTTGCTTTTTTTTTTTTTCTTTTGAGATTCAGATAGATTAAGGAGCCATGCAGCTTCTTCCCAGTTAATATACTAATATATAACTTACATTATCTGTATTGAAAGAAATTATTGGAAATTCGTTGTTTAGGAGGAAAATAAATCAAATTCTTTATTTTCTCTCTTTCAGTATTTCCAACTCAAAGGAAAGTAATTTATAAATATGTTATATTTAGAATAGAAAGTAAAGTAGCTTGTAAATTCTTGATGGTCAGAAAGTAAATGTTCATCAGATTTGAACCTTGACATTATGCATTTCTAGGTAATTGCCATTCTCTTAAATGTTAAAATGCTGTGAAAAGTTTTATAGTTCTGTATATGTCAAATGTATTCCAGGTTATTTTGTCTTTATTTCTTTATTTTAAAAAGTTAATCTCATAATTAACAAAAAGCAATTATAAAGTACTTTATAACTCATGAGAGTTGTAGACATACTGAATAATAACTATGAACTTTGAATGGCTATTATAATTTGTAAAGTTTTACTTTGAATGAAAAATACTCTAGAAAATGATGGATCACTCCACTGTGATGTGTTCGATAACTGTGCATCAGGTCTCTGAAAAGGAAAGTATAAAACAAAGGAATTCAAAATAATTGCAATGGAGCTACAGCCTGCGTATTTTTTTTTAACCAAGTCCCTTCAGTAATCAAGAATATCTTTTCCTTTGGGTAACTCCTTCTCAAGCTCCTTGAATTTAGACTCAGCATTTGCGCTGTGGGAGAGATCCATGCAGAAGGTCTCCTCTACTTCTGTTGACTTCTGCCATTGCACTTGTGCTCTGGCCTGAATCACAATCATTTGCTTTCAGCAATGTGCTTCCCTTAGTAGAAAAACTAAAAAGAGGAAAGCCAATTTCTGATGGCAAACACACAAAATGACTCTTCTTTTCAAAATGAGAGATAATTCTCTTCAAACTGTTTAGTTCTAACATAAACAGCAGGTAACAGAGAGTAAAAGAAAAACATCTATAAAGGTAAAGAATATACATTTTCCTTTTATCCTCCATGTATGCTATTTGAAAAAGTATTTTGTGCTATATATTTGAATCACTGATTAGGGGAAAATTTGTGCAGTGAATGTTTGCCTTTACCTCTGCTTTGGTCTCTGTCTTACAAAGTTGGAAAGGGGAAAAAGAGTCCCATCTTGGAAGACATTTCCTATAACACTTCATCGTTTGCGCTCACAATTTGGTTTCTACTTCCTTCCCCAAATGCCACCAAACAAGCATTTTAGCTCAAATGGAAGATTATTTACACCTTGAATGTGAATCCCGTAATGCTTCATTTCTGAACAGAGATTTGTGTTGCTGGTATCTTGGTCTGCCACTGAGAGGGAGTCAGATTCTTCAGGACTCCTATATTTCTGGGGCCATGCCAGAATTGGGCCCCTGGGGTTTAGGTCTTTTCTGAGCCTTAGCAGTCAGCAAAAAGGCACAGGCTCCTTGCCTCCTGCTGGGCTGGTTAAAGGAAGAATTTCCCAGACCTTGCACTCTGTGCCTTTTGGTGATAATTTCCCTTTCATAAAGGCTGACATAATGACATTGCCACCTACTCACAATACAGTGAAAATGAAGGTGATGTTTCCAAGGAACAACACACTCTGCAGCTAGGAAATTCAGCAGAGGTAGAGATATGCAGCACCAGCTCAGGGCAAGCTGATGCACACTGATGAAAGTGCACACAGATCAATGACTTGCTCCTGGGCGTGCCCTTGGGAGACTTGATTAATTATTTTTCATCTCCTCTTACACCATTGCCATTGTCTGCCCCTCAACACCCAATTTCAGCTGATCAGCACAGCTTATTGCTCCGGCTACACTGGCTTCCTTTTGTTGACTTCATCGCATCAAACTCCCTTCCTGAATTAGGTCTTCTCTGGCTTCTCTCTCTCCCTAGAATGTTCTGCCTTAGATAGGCCACCAGCTCTTCCCATGGTCAATCAATTCTTGTCAAGGTTTTCTCTCCATATCTAAAGTAGCCCTATTAACTCCCTAACACACCGTTAGAGTATTTTTTCATACCGCCTTAAGTGGTATTTTGTAAACTGAGCCCTCTTTCCCCACACAAAAAAACTAGAATATATGCTGTATTAAGGGAAAGTCTTTGTTTATCTTGTGCACTTTTGTCTCTCCAGTACCTAAATAAGTAAGCATTCAGTAAATATTTGTTGAATAAACAACCATTCATATTTTCTGTCTTTTGATAAAGGTAAATCTCTATTCTGAAAAGGTATTTTAAAATCAAGAGCATTTGATTATTCTTGAATATAACTTTTATAACAAATACTAAATTGCTATCCAAAACGTGAATTTGCTCCTGCAAAAATCAAAATTCTGATAAAGGCCTAAAGAGTCATAAATGGTCAGAGGATGAACCCATATTGACAATGTGGTTCACCTTTAGATGACCCTTCGGTTGGCTCAAATGACACTGATGACATAGTCTCTACTTCCTCCATTACGAGCTAGAAAAGAATATAATTGATATAGTGGTGTTAGGAAGTTTTTGTTCCTAAATTGGTGATTTTAAATGTTGATATTATTTTGTTGAAATCTACCTTACATGTGCATTATATGTCCTTTTGCATATTTCAAAGTAAAAGAGAAAAGAATAACACAGGGATTTACAGTTTGATAAATATAGATTAAAAGGACTCATTTGCCTTTATGAAGCTTTCAGTTTAGTAGCCCAGTGTGCAGTCCTGAGGAGGAAGAAACCCTGGGGCAATCCTGTCCTGTGTTTTTCAGGTGTGATCCATCCTATTTTGTGACTTCCTAGATTTGATTATCACACCATTGGCTAAATTGGTAGAGGAATCTAGATCACCCTTAGCTCTCATTTGTAAAGGATTTTATTATGTTGATATAAATGTTGGTCTGAAGTTTGAATCAGCATAATTGAGTGGTTGGTTGGGACAATTTAAACAAGTGAACCAAATGACCAGCTGTTTGCACCTGCGTGACTGATAGGGATTCCATTTGTACTCAGACTCATAAAAATGCACTTTTCAAGAATCCTTGTCTGTGTGGCTCTGTACAGCACTCTCCAGTTTGCAGCCATGCCCATTACTGTTACTGCTGGAATACATGATCATATGTGGTGATGGAAGAAGTTGACATAGCATAATATTGGAACCACAGGCCGCTGGGTGGTTCTCTCCTTTTGAGCATAGTATTGCTGAAAATGTGGGAGATGTTTTCCACTAGAGACGCACTTTCTTTTCCTTCTGAGCCAAGGGTTTTGAGGAAATGATAACACAGTCAACTCAGGTATTTTGCTTAAAAATGTAAGTACCCGTTTTGTTCTTGACATTTGAAACAGATGAAAGTGTTTTTTTTTTTTAAAGACTAGATACAAATATGCAACCAGATCTATGACCTGGTCATAATTGATACATATAATTGTATGCTACATTTTCTTGCTTCCCATCTAAGCTATCTATTTGGATAACCCAATTTCACAATTGATTGAGAACAAAACAGACTACAGAGTAGGCTGGTCTTTAATTTTGGAAGATATAAACTTTACCTTTTAAATATTAATATTTTATTAGCCAAAAGTTTGGTGAGATCACTTATGACAAACTATCTGTCAAGAATTGTGATGTGACAATTAACACAGTATCAAAATTCTAAACAGTTTTCAGGACACGAGGTTTTCCAGAGCCTTTTTCAAGAACATGATTTTTGAAATCAGAAACTTTGTTTCAAATTCTGGCTAAACTACCTGCTAGCTGTGTATGAATGCAGGCAAATTACTCAAACTACTTAATTTTCCCTGTCTTTGCTTTAAGATAGCAGTGATTATATCTACTTGATAAGGTTGTTTTGAGATTAAAATGAAAAAAATAAAAAACTATGCAAAGCTTCTACCACAGGGTGATAAACGGAAGTTATTATTGTTACCAGAGATTTAAAACGGGACTGAGTTACTGGATCCCAGTTGAGGAGATCTCTTGAAGCCACAATATAATGAGCAATGATTGTTAGAACTTTATTGCTGAGTAAAATAATTTACATAAACAGCAATAAAGATATGCATTCTCACAAAGGAGAGAAAAACTAGAAGACCACTGCGAACTTTCAGCTTTAAATCTATGTCCATACCTGTTTATATCTAGACAGGTAAAAAGGTTAGGACCTTTCTATTTGCCCTGCATTTAGTCATTAAGAAATGTAGTAAAACATTATTAGTTTAAGTAGAAACTTCCATTTGCCTTTGGAGCTTAGGATCAAGTAAGTTTCTGCGTCACTACTTGTCTGGAGTCCTGAATTTTGATCATCTATACTCCGGTATAGTACATTGATCCCATTAGTTAATGTGAGAGAAATTTATGATTTTCCTAGTTGATTCTATTCTAGCAGCTAAGAAGGGATGGCAAGGAAATAGAGCCTGAAGCACAGATTGATTAGGTCTATGGAAAGGGAAAGTGAATTTCGCTGGAGAAGTGAAACCATAATGGGAGAACTCCTTGGAATGGAAAGACCCAGACAGAAAGAACGATTGGTGATATGGGATGACACAAAGGCTGCTTGTTTATTTAAAAAGTTAGATTTGCGTTTTCTCTAAGAATATTTTCTTACCTGATTGTCAGATGTCAATTTGATCTGGTCTGAAGTTTGAGAAAGTTATCAAGAGAACAAAGGAGGCAGATTTGTTCTTGATCACAGCTGAATCTCCAGTGCCTAGAATGGTGCCGGGAACCTGGTAGGCACTCAGTAAATATTTGTTGAATAAACTAATAAATAATTGCTATGCTTAGGAAATGGTTTTATTGTCTTACTAAAAGGCATATTTAACTTGAAACTCTTCAAGTTCCCTATGTTGTCTTGGGAAAGCAGGGGGTCAACTTGGGTGAAGAGGTCCATCTGGCTTAAAGCAGGTAATCTATTTCAGGGTTCCTAAGAATATCTCTGAAAAATGTATCATTTTAAAATCAAAACATATGAAATTGTTTCTACTTTAGAAATTAAAAAGCACTAGTCAGGTTTAAGAAAAATCTGAAATCAAGAAAACTGTCTATTCTTTAAATTCGTGGCTTTCAGTATAGAAGCAAATTTGGCACCTTGTTTTCACTCTATGATAAGTCAGTAGGTATATCACAAACTACAGTGATAGGCTGGAAAGGGCACTTTTAAAACTGAGATAGACCAAAAACACACTGGTAGCCCTGTGTAGTTCTAGTCCCCCAAATAAATTAAACTTTAAGACTTACCTGTAAGTTACTGATTGACTTCCTAAATAAACTACCTGTATCCCTGACCTTCACAATGTTGATATCTAAGATATAGGATAACCTTTAAAAATATAATACATATTTGAAGAAAATTGCTAATTTTCCACCATAAATTGACTAACTGTAATCTTTGACATTTTATAGTTATTTTTCTTTAGTTTCCTTCCTCCCTCCCTCCCTTTCTCCTTTCTCTCTCCCTCTCTCCCTCTCTCCCTCCCTCCTTCCTTTCTTTCTTTCTTTCTTTCTTTCTTTCTCTTTCTTCTTTCTCTCTATCTCTCTCTTTCTTTCTATTTGGAGATCAACTTCTAAAGGAAATGTTATCACCCATTTCCTTTAGAATAACAATTGTTGATAAGAAGTTTTGGATTGAGAATTCTCATGCCAAGCTTGTGGAAATATGAGGTGGTACAAATCATATTTCTTTTGGAAATTGATTTTTTGGAAATCAACCTGGCAATATTTAATAGAATTAATAGAATAAAATTAAGAATGCATATCATCACTGTCATTGTGGGTAGCACTCCTGCACATATAAACTATTTAATTTACAAAGGTTAATAAGGGACATAAACCAGGATATCTATTCTGGTTGTGTTCAGGGTAGTGGAGAGCTGGAAGCAAACTAGATGTACTCCACTTGAGGAAGGAATAAGTTAAATATGGCAACTGCATATACAATACATTTTGTAGCAGCTACAGTCAGCACAAGGACACTGCAAATGTGCCAGTGAAAGAAGAAACAGAATGCAACTTATAGCATATTCAAACTATTTGAACAAAGCATTGCACTTATTTTATAAAGACATATGCATATTTAAGGAAATATCAAGCTACCCAGATGGGTTCTCATAGGTATAGAGGTAAGTGGGAACAGGGATTAGCAACCACGGTGAGGAAACAATAAAACAAAACAATGGAGGAAACTTGCATGGACTGGGGATGATAATGTGTCCGGAAATGAAGAGTGTAACAACCCTCAATATCTGAATGCCACTCCTTCCCCTACCACACTCATCCACTCTGTGTCAACTCAAGTAGTTTAATGTGTTAGTGAGAGAAGCACACTCTCTTTCAACTACTCTCTCTTTCTTCTCTCTCACCATGGAGAAAAATTAAATTTTGAACTTCATCTTCTATAAATACTGTTCATTCTCCCTTTGTATTCTCCAAAGAAATAACTAAGAAAGATTTCCTGTCATGTGCCTGAGCTTTTGCAGTTCAAATGAAGTGATATGAGGAGTCCTAGTTGGAAGAACCTCTGCAGTTTGGCTAAGAGAGGCTTTAATGCTTTTCCTGGCTGGCATAATGTTATTGCTCATTTCCTTTCCTGTGTTAAAGGAGCCATTATATTGACCTCTCAACCAACATTTATCTATCAGCATTATTATCGTCATATGATTTCATGAGGACAAAGTCTGTCTGATTTTGTTTTTGTTGATTACAAACAGGTTCTTTTTGGCATAAAACTAATGATTCCTACTACTGTACAGTAAAAAGAGAAGTCTTCCAACTCTGCCAACCATTAAAAATCCATGTGGGCTTTTTGGATCTGGATGTGCAATAGCACTCCATTGTTTATATGTTCATTTATCTTTCATTGACATGAAATTAAGTATAAGGGCATTTTTGCATAGGCACTGTCCTGAAATAGGTAACTATTTCTGATCTCTATTAATGCTGTCTTAATTGTTTCTAACTGATGTATGTTGAGAACCAGATTTATAATATCCAATTAACTACAACAGGAGATGGTAGTCCTTAATCCAAAGTGTCATACTCTGCTTTGAATTCCAATCAAGGAAAAAAAAAAAGGAAAAGAAAACTTCTCTCTCCTGTCTTTTATATCTTAATGCAAATGCATGCCACAATATTTTTCTGTCAATAGAAAAGAGAAAGCCAGGAATCTGAATATAAATTATTAGCAAATAAACTTCAAAAAATTTAGTGCAGTAGAAGTCCTGGCTTCTTTTCTTACTTTGTAAGTTACAGGAATGATTACTTGATCAAACTCAGTTGTCTAGAAAGGCAAAGATTTGTATTCAAGCTCTAAGACCAACTGGCTGCATTTTCTTGAGAAAGAAACAACTTTCTGAGCCCAAGTTTCCTTAACCATAAACTAAATATAATTTTTAATATTTGAAAGATAAAATGAGATAATGCATAAAATATTTATTTGCCGTATATATAGCACATGGCAAATATGTGCAATACAATATGTAGTATGATATTTAAATTTTTTTCCTTTCCCTTAGTGTCTTAATTTGTGTATTAGTTTGTCTCTTTAAAGAGTTCATGGCATATGATAGGAGCATGAGGGGAATAAGAAAAGTTAATTAACAATAATTTTTGAAAGATGACACTTTAAGAGAATATTTTCAAATATTTATAGAATATGGTAATATTATCCAATCTCCATAAATGAAATCCTAGAAGACTCCTTTCAATTTCTTAGTGGCTGATTTGTACCACTCATACCATAATGACAACATCTCAGAACTTGCATCAACCTGTTCATAAATAGTATCTTTTACGCCAGTAATTTGTTAAGGAGCATGGAATTATTTCCACTGAGTTTTGATTTTGTTTTAAACAACCACCATGTGGAAATGAGGTATTTATTGATAAACTAGAAAAATATTTGTATTATGCAAGAATGATTTGTAAATGTTGACAAAAATGAAGCATACTACAGCAGGTAAGCAGAACAGAGTGAACACATGCACACTTGCAAATAATATATACTGGAACATGATTTTCAATAAAAACATGCATATGAATATTTACAATTAGGGAAAACCTGGTCTTGAATTATAAACTGGTTAATTGCCATAATGGTCATTCGTGTAAAATGAATAACAGTAGGAAAGCTGTTTTGCTTCCTGGATATTAATAAGATATTTTTATATAATGAGCTTTCTAACAGAGGGGAAAATTTCTTGGTAGTTTTTGGCTGATGTGGTGAACATTTACTTATTTTGAACCAAGGTACATTGAGAAGGGCCACTTTGGCTTTGTCACTTTCACTCAGGAATCTGTTCTACTGTTTAGAATTCTCCAAACTTGAGATTTATTTCACTGTAATCTATTCTGTTAGAGGTCTAGGAATATATTGTTAAAATTTAGGTAGCCCTGGTATTAATCAATAATTATCTATTAATTAGATAAATAGCATTGGCCATCATATTAACTTCATTCAGATAGCTGAGCTCTTTGGGTGGCCATGTTGGGAAATAATTATCTCTTGCATTTCTATACCTCTTCACAGTAAAATCACTGACTGCTCTTTGTTCTGGATGATCTTTTCAAGGATGTTTGTATAGCAAACAACCTTGGAAGATAAAGAGTGTCCGCCTAGGCTACTATGCATTATCTCCATGTGACTTGAGGGTCAAAAGGAACTGATGTAACCAGTAAGTTCATGGGGCTTGCTGTGCTGGGAGTTATAAATAAGTCTTTGTCTCTGACCAAGGAGTCTCATATTTTCTATCAGCATCCATGAAACTGAAGGAGGCTAACTTGTTATCTTGCAGGTATGATAATATCATAGACCCTTCACAGTTCTTGACAGATCATAAAGGAGATGCACTGTGATGGGAAAGTGAAGAAAGATAAATCCAGAACATGGAGTAGTATATGGAGAATAAGCACAGATGGGTTGCCCTGGATCCAGAAATGTGTAGAAAGTGAGGGATGTTGGAATCTCAAGGGCAAGTACTGAAAGAAGAGAGGGTAATTCCAGAGAGGAATGAATGGAGTTTGTAAGAGGAAATGACTCATTTTTACTTCTAAGTTAACAATCTAATGACTTTCAATTTCTCAGCATAAAGAGACAGTCGGGCTCAATGACCCTAGAATATGAAAATAAAGGAAGGTCAAGCTTGTAGCCCCGACTTGGGTGATGGAAAGTCATTATATATAACCAAAATGTTTGTTCTCAAATTATATTTTGAAATATATATATTATTATATTATTTTATAGTATATTCTGAAATAAAAAGAAGAAAGTTCTATTGCTAGTTTATGCCTCTGGAGAGACAGGAAATAAATTGTGCTGGAACAGGAAAACATTTTTTTTAAATGAAGAGACCATTAAAGTAACACCATTAAAGAAAACAATGAAGTAAGCCTCTAAGCGGAAGTTCCAAGTGAATAAACATTAACAAAAATTCTTGCGCATTCTCAGCATCCTCATCCCCCTTCCACTCCAGTCCATTTTCCACACAGCAGCTGAGTGGTTCCTCTAAAGTCCAAGTCAGATTCTGCCAATCTATTGCTCAAAATTCTTCCAATGCATTCCCTAAACTCTCAAAACTCAACCCAAATTTGCTTGCTTTGGCTTATAAGGCCCTCCATGACCTGGTCCCTTACTATCTTTCTCTGACCTCATCTGTGATCATTCTACCACCCACTGTCTCCTCTCCTCTGGCCACCTTGCTAGTCATCAGACATGCCAAGATTTCTCTCATCTTGGGTATTTGCACTTGCTGTTTCCTCTGCCTGAGCCACTTCTCCCTAAGGATTCCTCGGTTTGCTCACTCCTGTCTTCCAGGTGTTGTTAAATTGTGCCTTTTAAGAAAGGCCTTCCTCATCCCCATCTGTAAAATAGCACGCATTCGCCAACTGTCAATTCTCTGGACAGTTTGTATTTTTTTTTTAATCATACTGAATACCACATGACATAATATATGTACCCATTTACATGTAGCACATTAATGTACACACACACATTTAATTCTAGGTTACTTACTTTGCCATGTATATGGGCATCTAAAAACCTGCTTTGTAAGTGCATTTATCAGTAAGCAATTGATCATTATGTCCTCATTTACAGTTTTGTGAAAAGGAGATTATCTTTCAACAAGGCGTCTGATACTTGACAAATAGACTGGTCAATAAAATTTACTAGTCATAGGAGTCTAAAGAATAGTGCCTTGAGAATAAAAGGCACAGTTAATAATCCCATTAGGATAAAGGTAAAATTGGACTATCCTAAACAAACCAAGGTGGATAGTCATCCTATTGATAACTGACGTTGGTGGGAAATTCAGGGAAGAACCTTCTTCCTGCGCCCAGATTGCCTTACTGCACCAATGCTTTATGCTTCCTTTATGTTTCAAGACTCACCTCCTATTTTACTTCCTCCATGAAATCTTTGAGGATAGATACTGTTACGTACTTACGGCCCAGCAGAGGCAGTCAGTATCATCTCTTTCTTAGACATTTTTTTACATATCTGAATTCAGTTGTGACCCCCTCATGTCCTAGCACAGTGCCTAACTCCCATTGGATACTCAATAAATCTCCATCAAATGAATTAATTCATGACTTGAGACTAGCTTCTGACAGGAATGTGTGTATTCATCTGGCCGTGGGGCTTGGGTTGGATTCCAGACCACAAGTACCATTAACAGGTTGACAGAGAGCTTATCAGATATAAAAAGTCCTGACCTTTATGTCTGAGGGAATGATGCTCCATACCGCAAAATTCCAACGGAAAGCTTTTTTTATTTTTTCTTTCATGATTGCTTTTTTTTTTTTTTTTTTGCCAACTTCTCATTCTTTCTAAAAGGCAAGGAGTCAACTGCCTATCTCTCTAGCTCTAGCAGCCAGTTGAGCTACCTGTTTTAGTCTCCTCTGGAGCCTGACAATTAACTGCTAGAAACCCTCTGGTCAGGTTTCTAGGAACTCTTAATGCTATTACTTCTTCAATTTTCCCTGCTAAGGAAGTCTACCACAGTTCAATAACTGAATACCAATTCGAGCATAATCTTTTCACGGGTTTTTCCTAAACCTGCAACATTTCAGTCTTTGGGCATTGGAAATCCAACACAGAGAGGCTTTTTCTTTTCTTATTTTGGTGTTTTTTCATTTTTTTCTTAATCACAACCTCGCTAATTATGCAATAGTCATCTGTTTTGTTAGTAAAAGGAAAATCCCTCACAAAAGAAATCAGTAAACAGTTTTTTTTGGGGGGGGGCAGGAAACTTAAAATGGAGAAAGTTACATTTCTTCCAAGAATGTTAAAGAAACCTTGAGAATAGAAACCATAGTCTTATTATTTACCCACCATGGAACATAGATCCATGTTGTATACATACTGGGTGTTAAACACTTAGAGTTGAAATGTCCAATATGGTAACCTCTCTCCCAGGTAGCTAGTTCAAATTGAGATATGTTATAAGTGTTAAACATACACTGATTCCAAAGATAAAATATGTAAAAAAAATTAAAATATCTTATTAATATTTTTCATATTGATTACATGTTGAAACGATAATACTTTTGATGTAGAGGGTTAAATAAAATACATTTTTAAAATGAATGTCACATTTCTTTTTATTTCTTTGATGTGGCTGCTAGAGAATGTACTATTACATACGTAGTTTGCATTATATTTCTGGTGGACAACACTGACCTAGACATTAAAAACAATCAACAATTAACACAAATAGCAATGATAAATATGCAATTTCCTCTACCTATTTATTACTATACGTGTTGATGTACCTCTTTTTTGGTTTACTATAGAGAAAATATGCTTTTGTTTCATGCACATTTTGCCAAGTTTTAATGCTGCTTTTATATTAATACTTTATTGTTCTGTTGCCTTGGCCAAGTAGCTGAATGTCATGAGTTCTTCTTTTCTCATCTGTAAATACTGGCAGTATCAATACCTACCAATAAGGTATATTTTGAAAGTATTTAATTCATAGTGTTACAAATATTTTGTCTTTTTTTCTCTTTAGAAAGTAGCATTATTTTACTTCTCAATGATGTTTTGGATGCTTAACTATTTGTTTAGACATTTTAGCTGAGAGGAAATTTGCCTAATATCTTTAGAAGCAGAAATGCATGATTAACTTCATCATTTGGTAGAAAACGGATTCTGAATGGTACAAAGTCTATAGAGAAAGTAAAGAGGTAGAGTATGTATGCAACAAACATACCAAAGCATATGTGCCCAAATAATACTGTATACATTGAGGCAGTCACTCTGTTTTTATTTTCATGATATTTAGTAACTACTTGTATATTTTATGTAAATTTCCTTCATGTGCTGATTTTCAGATAATTTTGTGAATTTGATGTATTCTGATTTATAAATCCTTCCCAAAATACCATATATGCTAGGAACTCACTCACCCTGGGTCATACCTCACCTGCACCCAGAGGTGTTCATGCAGCCTGGCCTGGCCTGCAAGCCTACGGGGTGCACTTGCCTTTCAATTAGAACATACGCTTTTTTCTTTTGGAAATTTCTTCAATGCCTTGACCCATAGTAAATGCACATTTCCATAGCGATGTAGCCCTGCTATATAACACACACAAAGTCTTAGAGTCAGACAGGCAAACTCTGAAATATGTCTCAGCTCAGGTATCCTTTCTGGTCACCAACTATGGGGTATCTATAGGCCATGAGTAGCCTCTCCACCTGAGGCTCACATATGGCTGAAAACTTTCAGGATTTAATCAGGAAGAAAGGAAAATCATGCTCATTTTATGTCATTTCTCCTTCCTTTTCTTCCAAGTAGCCTTGAGTAGTCTTCATTGCCATCTTATTTCTCTTTTCAGTTTATCCTCTGATGACCTCTCTTTGCCATTTGTACTCCATACTAAATCTATGATGTAGTCCTCAATTTGCTTGTTGTTCATATTATTTTTACAACTTTTCTTTTGAGCCTGTGATCAAGTCAGTTGTCTTTTGTATAATAACAAGTCATTTATTATAAACCTTTAATAATGTATACCAGTGGTTCCCACACTTGAGCATGCATCAAAATCACTTGGAGGTTTTCCAAAACTCAGAGTTTCTGATTTAGTAGGTCTGGGGTAGGACATGATAATTTGCATTTCTAGCAAGTTTCGTGGTGATATTGTTGCTCTTTGTCTAGGTACCACACTTTGAGAACTGCTGGCTTAAGCAATGCTATTTGTGGCATCATGACAACTAGTTTAAAATGATGCAAGTGCCGTCACTGATTTCTACTTAGGTTTCTGGATGTTGCATTGCAGGTAAGATGCCCAGTGTTAGGAGTTTGAAGGTTTCACTAGTCTGGTGGAACAGTGTTAGGTCAGTGTCCCATTTGGTATCCACCAGTGACAGCTGGTGGATTAGTTGGGGAGTATTTTTTTTAATGCTTTGAAGTGAGAAATACTTGGCTACTGCCAAGGATTATTCTTCTATCTTTATTTCCGGGTGTCTGCTCTGTGCTTTCTAATTAAATTTGAGAATCTATAGTATACTGCTTAGAATTGCAGGGATTCATATTTGGAACAATTTTTTAAAAATTCAGCTAGCCTGTCTTTTACCTATTATTTTATTTAACATAAAGGAAAGAAGTAGGAAAAATACTAGGCTGTGTCATTTTTCACAAATTTAGCTCTTCAGGAACACTACCCCTCCTAGTTAGTTAAAAAGCCTCTGGGCTCTGTACCACAGCCCTCATGATCTTATTTTTTATTTCTCTCCTTCTCTTTGCTATATGTATGTTTCTATGGTGACTAAATTTTCAATTACTTAGTATTTTATTGTTATTTCAGCAGAACTATAGATGAGGCTTTTGAATTAGGCCTTCTAACCCCTAAACTGTTATATGCCATAAAGGACGTTAGTGTCCCCAAACCACTAACAAATGAAAACTGAGCTACTTGTTGCATTTATATAATACAAAAGGAAATACAGTATATGAAAACCATGAAGGAATATATTTTTCTAATATGTTCTGGAAGTGTGTGTTTGGGGATTTTCTTTGTTTTCTTTTTTTCTTTTTCATTATTTAATTTGGAATAGAATACACCAGCTGATAGCTTGACCAGTTTTACTGACTGGGAGCAGTAGGGTAGAATGGATTTTAATCACTGATTTTTAAAAAACAGTCGTTTTCCAGCAATACCAGAAACCAAACGCACTACTGTAAAAATGATCTGCTAACTGAGGCCCATATCTGGTTACTATTTAGCTCCCTTGCGGGTTGTTTCAGGTGAGTCCAAGTCAGCATTACCTTTCTGAATGGATAAATACAGGGCTTATCTATACAGCTTCCCATTTAGAAAGTCAAGATGATGACAGTCAATAATTTAAATGGTGTGCTTCACCTTTCCAGTTTGCTTAGTTCCATCCATCTCCCAGCTGCCTAAATTCCCTCAAGTGTTCAAATTATCCTTTCATTTCTAAATGACTCATGTGTTTAAGGTTTAAAAAATAAATGACAGTACAACTACCATCATTTTTTCCCCAACTGTTATTATTAAATATAGCAACTCATATACTCGGATGGCTAGTGCAGAGAGAAAAAGGAGGAGACAGTGAAAGGAAATTGGAAGTGTTAAGAATCTTATCCATTACTCATATCTTTTTTTCCCTTGTTCTTATCACTCTATGAGGTCTTTGCATGGCTATTTTTTGAAGACAAAGAATAAACGAAGATTTAGCCCATCATCTTGCTGTTAAGGAAAACTGAGTTCTTTTCCTGTTCTCATAAGCTGAATTATGCTGGATAAATATTATTTTTCTCTTATTTACATATTTTTTGTTCATCTTGTAAATATGGCAAGGCCATGGCTACAAATCAAAGATGAGAAGTTGTATAATTGTCTTGATTACCAGCTATTTTAATGTTTACAATTAAGGCTGTCATGGGAGAGTTTTACTTGAAATTCTTTTTTTTTTTTTTTTTTTTTTTTTATTTCAGCTCATCATGGGGGTACAAAAGCTCAGGTTATATACATTGTCCGTGTCCCGCCCATCCGCCTGAGTCAGAACCTCAAGCGTGACCATTCTCCAGACAGTGTGCCTGGCACTCACCATGTAGTCATACCTCCATCCCCTCCCCCCTCCCCCCACCTCCCTGAGTCAGCACCTTCAAGCATGACCATTCCCCAGACAGTGCGCAACGCACTCATCATGTAGGCATACATCCATCCCCTCCCCCCACCCCTCGTCTTAGTCTGATATCCAATTGATATCCTTCCCCGATGTGCATTTAGGTGATGATCAGGGAAACCAATTTTCTGGTGAGTACATCTGATGCTTGTTTTTCCATTCTTGGGATACTTCACTTAATATAGTGGGTTCCAACTCTCTCCAGGAGAACCAAAGAGATGTGGTATCATCGTTATTTCTTATAGCTGAGTAATACTCCATGGTATACATATACCACAGTTTACTAATCCATTCGTGGATTGATGGGCATTTGGGTTGTTTCCACATCTTTGCAATCGTGAATTGTGCTGCTATAAACATTCGGGTACAGGTGTCTTTGTCATAGAATGACTTTAGTTCCTTTGGGTAGATGCCCAATAATGGGATTGCTGGATTGAATGGTAGGTCTACTTGAATCTGTTTAAGGTATCTCCATAATGCTTTCCACAGGGGTTGCACTAGTTTGCAGGCCCACCAGCAGTGTATGAGTGTTCCTGTCTCTCCGCATCCACGCCAACATGTGTTGTTTTGGGACTGAAATTCTTTTTTAATCCAAACTGCCACCATCCCACTGTTGTGTGATCAGGCTATGGGGTCTATACCAAGAGTCCCATAGTAATTATCTCCTGCCTTAGGCTGGGAATAAGTGCTGTGAATCTCTCTTTTCATAGTTAATTATAATTTATAATCTTCTAAGGTAATGATACATGTATAAATTAAGCATAACAATACAAATTTGTTTCAAAGGAATAAACAAAATACTTATTTTTTAAGTAAAAAAAAGGCAAAGAACCTAAATTTTTAGCCCCATTAAAAGGATATGGGGCATTGCCTACCCTACCCCCATGTCCACACTTATTTCCTTGAACTCACTCAAGCTTCATTTTATGACTTTGTTTAATACAAATAAACAAATGAGTAAATAAGCAAATAAACTTCTAGATGCCATACTAAATGTTCTTAACCATGTTGGAATTAAGTATATTGTACCAAAATGAAAAACTAAACACTGAAAATAAAAAGTGTTTAAAAAATCACAAAATGATGATATTATGCCTTTAAGAAATGGAAAGTAAAAGGGAAATTTTCTCTTTTTACAACTTCCATTCACTACGCTTTTAAAAAAAATACTAAAAAATATAAATTCATAGTAATAAATTGCTATGGGATAAAAATGTACACACAAAATTGTCACTGGTCTGAATACTCCAGTAAGAATGGAACAGATATCAATAAAGCAAAATTGAAATACTAAGTGCATTGTTATGAATTTTCAGTCTGAGATAGTACATAAGTGCATAATGAATGTCTGCTAAGCCAAATATATATCCAGCTATAGCTCCCTACCACTATAAGTATTGGAGTCCAGGGGAGAGGTAGTGAGAGGCAGTTGAAAGAGCACGTGGCAGATTTCACTAGTTGTAAATGTATCACATAATCTGACCCAGAAGATCATCTTCTACCCTTTGTGCTTTCTATCCTTCATTCATCTCTTAGAATAACTGGAATCTTCTTTTTGAGGATCACATTCTTTAAAGGCTGTCTTGATCAGATGGTAAGGCTTGGGTCATAATGGTGTTCTCATTTACTTACTTAATTCTGTGCTCATTATAGTCCCACTCTCCTACACTTTGGGAGTTCAATGGCATGATGAAAATAATTCCTGTCTTCTCCACCTTGAACATTAGACTTCAATCAATGCTTAGGACATGATTTTCACCCTGGTTTGCTTTGGCTGAGTATCTAGATTCTCAGGCTACCACATAGCCCAACTTCACTTCCTCTGTGGCCATCTATGGGAAGTCACATCTGGCTGGTGCACAGGTGAGCCCTGCCAATGATTTGGTCTAGCAATCCAGCAGATGGCTCAAAATTAACAACTTGATATATTCTTGCATTCTTATGTTGATGCAACTAAGCTAGATTTGATGACGTCAAGTTGAATCACTTAATTAGCAATTGCACTTTTTGCCGACACCAAATTCAGAGTAATATTAATGCCTCAATAATAAGTTTGCTCTTTTAAAATACCAGAGAGCTTTATTTGTAAGTTTTATATTCATATGTTCACAAAAGATTTAAAGTTTAGGGAGCATTTGGCCCTAAATTCGGCTTTTCCACCTCTGATCATGAGAAAAAAACATATTGGCAAAGGTCAAAATATCTACTTACCACTATGACTTCAGTCTTCAAGTGGACTGCTGTTAGATTCTTATGACAACAAAGCATTCTTGATATGGTTCTGTAAGAAATTGGATACCTCTTAACAAAACACACTCTCTGATTAATTATCTGTTTAATTACATTCAATGGCCCTTTATTATTTATTCTCAGTTTTCCTTGCAGAAAGTATACTCTTGGATGCCAAGATTAAAGGGCCAGTGGAGCTTGGGTTGAAGTTGCCGAAATATAAGATACCTGCTTTTCAATGTACCATTCTTCCATGACAGCACATACATAAATATATTCTCTTGGACCCTCCATTTAGAAGCCGATTCATAAAATATGATGTTTATGAAATATTTAATAATATATTTAACTCCCATCTTAAAACTTCAAAGTAGGTATTCATGTTTGAATGTCTATGAACATTAACTTTAAATACTAAAACATTCATTAAAAAGGATCATGCCATGTTATGATTGTTTTACTGGGGACATTTTATTGTGAACAGCTGCTGGGGAAAGCTGGGTTCTCTCCTAAAAAGAAATGGGCATTTACTGCTTTTTGTCCTCATGCTAGGGCTATGGATTGAATGTTTGTGTCTCCCATATGCAAAATTATGTGTTGAATTCCTAAGCCCCAATGTGATGGTATTCAGAAGTGGGGCCTTTGGGAGGTAATTAGGTCATGAATGGGATTAGTGCTCTTATAAGAACAGGCACAAGAGAGATATCTCCCAGCCATATGAGCATACAGCAAGAAGGCAGCCATCTGCAAACCAAGAAGAGAGCCTTCACTGTACATTGAATCAGCTGAAACTTTGATCATGAACTTCCCAGATTCCAAAACTGTGAGAAATAAATGTTTCATTTTAGCTATACAATTCATGATATTTGTTACAGCAACTCAAGCTGGTAGACTTTGGAATTCAATGAGGTTCTCTTTGGGAACTAGGGAATGTGGTAGAGACTCAGAGGCATTTCCATTTGATGGGCTGTGGTCATGTTATTGGAGAGAAACACCGTACTGTCCAGAAGAAAGCAGGTGTGGATCACACACCTTACCAAGCCTCCAATATCCAAAGGTTTGCAGCAGCAGCAAAAACCCCAGAATGATAATAAACAATTTCTTGAACTGCACAATTAGAGGTGGCAATGGGTGACTCCAGCCTCAGGGGAGCACAGGAATTAGCAGGAGTGATGAACATCAGGGGCTGTCATCAGTAGATGCAGCTGTGCCCACTGCAACAGAGCTAACAGCACTGTGATGGCAAGTCAGAGAGGAAGGGAAGAAGGACTAATGGGATAATCTATAGCACCTGTGATGTGATGACAAGGAAAATTCCCAGACATTATTGGTTGAGGTGGGGAACAGAGAGGAGTGTAAATTCTTTAACAAGAGATAATTTTTATCATCAAGACAATGAACATTTGAGCTATAATTTAAAAGAATAGGAAACAATGTAAGGATTTTGAATTCTGCTCATAACCTTCTGTTGCAGGAGGAGCTTTTAGAATTCTATATGAGTTGCTGTAAGAAAAAAGTTCTCTTATAATTTCCTATTAATGGATTATTAAAAAGCTTTAACTCCATCCTTTTCATTGTTAGTGAGCATGACCCAGGACAGAGTAAGAGCCAAAATAAGATATGTGGGCATAATAAGGTAACTATAAAACAGTGCCTAATTTGACTAAGATATTTTTACTATTTGTTTCAATAACTTCGTATGTGTCAAGAGGAAAAAAGATTATCTATTAATAATAATTTTGCATCTTTTCCTTATGTATAAGGCAAGTATCTATTATAGGTGAATTTCTGTTTACATAGGAGGCTATACCTGAAAGGCAAATGCCCTGTGTTTTTTAGGTCTAATGTTCCTTTTGTATTTTGTCCAGAGAGTTCTACTTTATTTAGTGCACCTAAATAAAATTAATTAAGAAACCCCCCTAGGTTAGTTTCTTTGCCATTATGGCAGTGCAAAGAACTAGTCTTACCTGTAAGCTTCACTCCCAGTCAATTTGTTTTGCTACCTCTTTGGGTGAGATTCCTTCTCAATGGATTTGAAGTTGAGCTTTGTCAGAAAGCCTTCACAGACTAGATGATCATTTGCTGTCCTCCAAACAGAATTCTGCTTTGGGACCCCTTCCTTTTAACAATGACTTTAAAAGTTTGAAATATCTCAATAAGTGATTTGGGCAGATGCTTCTTTTCCCTCCAGCCTTTCCAAACCTCAGCTCTCCGTACCCCTCAAGAATATACTTAACCCAGGAAGTGAAAGATCTCTACAAAGAGAACTACGAAACACTGAGGAAAGAAATCTCAGATGACACAAACAAATGGAAAAACATATCATGCTCATGGATAAGTAAAAACAATATGGTTAAAATGTACATGCTGCCCAGAGTGATTTACAGATTCAATGCAATCTCTATCAAAATACCCATGTCATATTTCACAGATCTAGAAAAAATAATTATGTGTTTCATATAGAACCAGCAAAGAGCCTGAATAGCCAAAGCAATCTTAAAAAAAGAACAAATCTGCAGGCATCACATTACCATACTTCAAACTATACTACAATGATATAGTAACCAAAACAGCATGGTAGTGGCATGAAAATAGAGACATAGACAAATGGAACAGAACAGAAAACCCAGAAATAAGACCATCCACATACAGCCAACTGATCTTTGACAAAGTAGAAAATAATACACACTAAGGAAAAGAAGCCGTATTCAATAAATGGTGCTGGGAAAATTGGATAACCACATGCAGAAAAATGAAATTAGATCTATATCTCTTACCACTCACAAAAATTAATTCAAGATGGATAAAAGACTTAAATGTAAGGCATAAAACCATAGGAATGCTAGCAGGAAATGTTGGGAAAACTCTTCCAGATACTGGCCTAGGCAAATAATTTATGACTAAGACCTTAAAGACAATTACAGCAATGACAAAAATAAATAAATAAATGTGACTTGATTAAATTAAAAACAGTTTCTGTATAGCTAAGGAAATAATTAACAGAGCAAATAGACAACCTACAGAATGGGAGACAATATTTCCAAGCTCTACATCTGATAAAGGGCTAATAACCAGAATTTATAAAGAACTCAAGCAAATTAGCAAGAAAAATAAAACCATTAAAAAATGGGCAAAAGACATAAACAGAAGCTTTTCAAAAGAAGATAGACACATGGCCAATAAACATGAAAAAATGCTCAATGTCATAAATCATCAGAGAAATGCAAATTAAAACCACAATATCACCTTATCCTAGTTAGAATGACTTATATTAAAAAGTCCAGAAACAATAGATGCTGGCATGGATGCAGAGAGAAAGGAATGCTTATATATGGTTGGTAGGATTGAAAATTAGTACAACCTCTGTGGAAAACAGTATGGAAATTCCTCAAAGAACTAAAAATAGACCTACCATTTGATCTAGCAATGCCACACTGGGTATTTACCCAAACGAGAAGAAGTCTCTATCAAAAAGACACCTGAACTTGAATGTTTATTGCAACACAATTCACAATTGCAAAGATGTGAAATCAACCTAAGTGCCTATCCATTCATGAGTGGATTAACAAAATGTGGTATATGTATACTATGGAATACTATTCAGCCCTGAAGAAGGATGAATTAAGGACTTTTGTAACAATTTGGATGGAACTGGAGACCATTACCCTAAATGAAGTATCTAAAGTATAGAAAAACAAACACCACATGTATTCATTATTAAATTGGAACTAACTGATGAGGACACATGCACAGAGGGAAGTAAAACTCAGTGGGAATTAAGCAGGGGGAAGGGAACAGGAGGGGATGGGTGAAAATCTCTCCAACAGCTACAATGAACACTATTTGGGTGATGGTCACACTTACAACCCTGACTCAGTCTTAAAAGAAGTGATCCATTTAACCAAAAACATTTGTAGCCCTGTAATATTTTGAAATAATAATAAGAAAAAGAAAATAGAAACTAATATTGGTTACACTGGCCATGAATCACAGGCACCATTTCAATAAATAATTTGGCCTATGTTCTAACGTCAGAAAAAAATGGCTCAAGATGAACTTTATTAAATCATTTAAATTATCATTTTTGGCAAATGTCTTTCAAAATTAAATTAGTTTATGATATCTGATATAATTTAGGAACATCTTTTATGATAATTTTTTGTTCATGAATATTCACAGTTAAACTGCTACTTAAGCTTGGTTATTGTATAAGTAATATTTAATTTATTTTATTAAACTGCCATTATAGACAATTATATCTATTTTTATAAAAATAATCTAGAATCAAATCAATACCTCCATGCTCTGTGTTTGTAGAACTTTGAGGGCTTAATCATTCATGCATCATATCCTGGAGCAGATAGAGAGTAAACAGTTTTCAAAAGAAAGTACTGGTCCTGCCAGTAGAAACTTTCAACAGCCTACTTTGTGAAGACGGTTGTCTAATTCTTTCAAGTGAGATCCTCAGTTAAACAAACAAAATTTTAAGAGAATGTCTAAAAACTTATTGCCCCTTTGTTTTTTATAGTATATCTGCTTTCCTTTAAGAGTTAATCAAGAATAATATGTTATATTGCTAGAAAGTATAAACCCAAGCTATTCAGTTAATTGAATAAATTTTGTGATAAAAGCAAATTAAATTATATAAAATCTTATCAATAGAACAAAAATGATTCGGAGATTATAGTTTCAGTGTTATCTTTTAAAATACCCCATCCTTCCATTTCTAGTGATATTTCAACTTTAGACTAAAGAGTTTCTTATAGGGTTCTAATTCAATTAACTAAAAGATATTTTAGTCTTACCTATTATATTAAACTTAAAAGATATGTGAACAAAAGAGGATGTACACAATGTAAAAAAAAAAAACAAACACAATTCTGAGAGGTTAAATTGGTCATTCTGCTGTATTATTATTACTTTCCCTCAAAAATATGAGTATTTGTCCTCCCAGGCAGATATATCACCAACACAGAAAAGAAAGCCTCTAATTATCTTTGCTGAAGACGCTGCTAGATTTTCTATTTCCTGGTATTCTGATATTATATTCATCAAGGAATCTTCCAGTTTTAATTTGACTACCCATATAGCTTTTCCACAGGGAGAGAATAGGCTAAGCTTTAAATGTAGACATGCAGACTACTTGGAAGAATTCCTTTAATTATAAATGAATAAATTTTAATTCCAATTTTATACATCAGTCCCTTGAGCTTGGTTAGCTTGAATCTATACCAGAAAGACTGATTAATTCTCAGTGCATTGATAAAATAAAATTTTTTATCACTCCAAATTGAGAACAAGATGTTGGAAATAGTGACACAGGGGCTTTCCAGATATTAGACTGAATTAGATTCATGGGGGAAAAGGTGGCAAATCATATATGTCATGAAAAAAATCCTTGGGAAGTAAAATCAATGCTTCTGTATATGGCATTTCATAGATTACAACACTTGAATATACTTGATGGGAAAAGGCATAAATATATGATACGCTGTACATTAGGAAGAAAAAGTAGGAAATCAATAAAATAAACGTATCTTTTATCAGTGCAATAGTGTTCAACCCCTCTTGCATGTGGGTAGGTATTTTGTTCTATTAGGGCTGCTGTAACAAAAGAGCATAAACTGAGTGGCTTATAAACAACAGAAATTTATTTCTCACAGTGTGGAGGCTGTGAAGTCCAAGATCAAACTGCCAGTGTATTCAGTGACAGACTACTTCTTGGTTTATAAAACAGCACCTTCTTGCTGTGTCCTCACATGGTGGAAGAGGCACACAATCTCACTGAGGCCTTTTTTTTTTTTTTTTTTGAGACAGAGTCTCGCTCATTCATCAGGTGGAGTGGGTAGAGTGCCACCATGGCATCAGCCTAGCTGACAGCAACCTCAAACACCTGGGCTCTAGCAATCCTCCTGCCTCAGCCTCCCAAATAACTGGGACTACAGGCATGCGCCACCACGCCAAGCTAATTTTTTGTTTCTATTATTAGTTGCCCAGCTAATTTTTTCTATTTTTTAGTAGAGACAGGGTCTTACTCTTGCTCAAGCGGTGCTTGAACTCCTGACCTCAAGCAATCTTCCCGACTCAGCCTTCCAGAGTACAAGGATTACAGGCATGAGCCATGGTACCCGGCCATGAGGCCTCTTTTTTAAGGACACTAATGCCATTCATGAGGATGGAGCCCTCATGATCTAATCACCTCCCCAAATGCCACCTCTTAATACCATCACTTTGGGGGTTAGAACTTCAACCTATGAATTTTAAGAGGATACAAACATTCATACCATAGTGGTGGATGAGGCCATGTAGAGTTTGTCCACAGAAGTTGATACCACAGCATGGTCACTAGCAGCCAGTGCCAAGGAAAAAATTTTGCCAAGGAAGGGCCAACGTGGACCAAGCCAGATGCCAGTTCTAAGCCTGCTACCAGAACAGCGAGAGGGGAAAACCCAAATAGGAGCTTCTGGGAAATGAGGCTGAGAAAGACAATAAATGAGAAAGATAAGAATTGGAACAGATGGCTAGTATAAAAAGTGGAGTGAAAGATATTACTGTAATCCAGAGTAATACTGAACTGGGAAGGACTCATGATATTTATGCCTTGGATTTTCTCATCAGCCTTCAATAGGAACTGTAACCTTCCAATCAGTGCAACTAGGTCCAGTCTTCTTCTGACTACTTGGGGCATCAGGTTTGAAATGATTAATTTTATGTGTCAAATTGATTGGGCCCCAGGATGTTCAGATGTTTGGTCAAACATTATTTTGGGTGTGTCTCTGAGAGTGTTTCTGGATGAGGATAACATTTGAATAAGTAGACTGAGTAAAACGGATTGTCCTTTCTAATGTGAGTGGGCATCATCCAATCCATTAGAGACATAAGTAGACCAAAAAGATTGAGGAAGGAGGAACTTCTTCTGCCTGACTGCTTAAATTGAAACTTTGGCCTTCCTGGCTTTGGAACTATACTGGAACTACATATCGCCTTTCCTGGGTCTCCAGTTTGCCAACTATATATATATATATACATATATATATACACACACACACACATACATACATATATAGAGAGAGAATATATATACACACACATATATATAGTGTGTATATATATGTACACACATATATATACATATATAGAGAGTGTATACACACACACACATATATATATAGAGAGAGAGAGATTGGTTGGTTGTGTTTTTCTGGGGGACTATTACACAGATTTTGATACCAAGAAGAGGGGTGCTGGTGCAGTAATTACCTAAACATATAGCCATGTGTAAGTGGCTTTGGAAGTGAACTAGGTAATGGCTAATGGGTAGAGGCTATAAGAGTTTTGAGATTCATGCTAGAAATATGAATGTTAAGAGTGATTTTGTTGAACCTCAGATGAAAATGAGCAATATGCCACTGGAAATGGGAGGAAAGAAAACTCTTGATGTACAGTTGTAATGAACTTGGCTAAACTATGTTCTAGTGTTTTGTGGAAGGTAGAACTTCCAAGTAATAATTGGATATTTAGCTGAGGAGATTTCTAGGCAAAGTATTGAAGGAGCAGCTTGGTTACTGCTGACTGCTTGCGGTAAAATTTGAAAGGGCAGAGACAAAATTAAGAAGGATTTATTAAGAAAAAATAAAACAACTGAAGATTTGGAAAATTCTCAATGTATACATATTCCAAAAATAGAGAAAACATGTTCTGAAGAGAATACCAAGGGTGTGGCTAGACTGTTAATTGATGGAGATTATATAAGCAAAAACACTGACAGTTTGAACTGAAGGGGATGGAGATGGGACAAAATGAAGCAAGACTGTCAGACTTCTGGAATTTGACAGGATGGAGTGATAGAGCTATTTGGCTGCAAATGTGTGCAATTCTTAAAAGAAGGGACAAAAATGACCTTGAAGAAGATTCAGATATCATCAGTGCCACCTCCTCAGTTTCCACAGGCCAGAGAGCCTCCACCTGGGATGATGCTGCCACTCCCGTGAGCCTGGAAGGGAGAAACTGGAGAGAAAGGATTATTCTTGAGCTGTGAGATCTAATGGGATTTGTTTTGCTAAATTTTGAATTTGTTTGGGACCCCAAGCAAATGTGGATGTCTCTCCTATGCCTGCCCTGCCACTGAAGCCAGACCTACGTTGCCTGGTTTCACAAGTTCACATTAGGAGACAAATTTTGCCTCAGGATGACTCATTCCTCAACTCTCACTGAGACATTGAGACTTTGGACTTTAGACTTTACAGGTCATGCAGTAACTGCAGTAACAAGACTCTTAGCGCTAATGGATGGAATGAATGTATATTGCACGTGAGAAGGAATGAATTTGGGGAGTGGTGGAGTGCTATGGACTAAATTTTATCCGCTCAAAATTCCTATGTTATCCCCTCAAAATTCCTATGTTGCAGCCCTTGGCATTTGGAGGTAAGGCTTTTGGGAAATAATTACATTTCAATGAGGTCATGAGGATGAAACCTTCATTGTGGGATTAATGCTCTAATAAGAAGAGACATCAGAGAGCCTGCTTTGTCTGACTCTCTCTGCCATGTGAGAACACAGCAAGAAGACAGCTATCCAAAAGCTAAGAACAGAGCCCTCACCAGAATCCAAACATGCTGGCACCTTGATCTTGGACTTCCTCACTGCAAAAAAATAGATTTCTGCTGTTTAAGCCACCCAGTCTACAGTTTTTGCTATGGCAGCTCAAGTTGGCTAAGACAAGGTGACATTGTCAAACAGAGACCTGGATAGACAATACTAAAACCGGAAGAGAGAACAGAGTAAAAGTGTGGATGTGGAAGTAATCAGGGAAGGATGAGAATCGTAACGATATATTAATGCTCATCTAGTCAGAAAAAAAGAGATGAGAGACATCCAGGTGGGGGAATTGGTTCAAGGGAAAGTTTGAAGCAGGAAAAAGCTTATGATGTGTTTGAAAAATAGTAAGTCAAAAAGCTAGCTAAAAGGGAGGGTTTTTGAAGGAAGATATAAAGGCTCAAAGTCAGTCATCAGGGTGATGATTCATATATTAAGATGATGCATGCATTTCTAAGGCACTATGCATTGTCTGGTTTGGCGGCTGCAGGGATAAATTTACACTGATCCTTCTATATATTTTCTCATACTGCTTCTTGAAAGTAATACAGTTGGACCTTTAAAGTCCTTTCAAGTCCCAAGCTCTGACTCAATTGCACATTTTTAACATGCCTGACTGAGATGAAGGGCATAGTCTGTTACAATGTATATAAAAAGATATTAACTGGCAGAAAGCATTACAAAAGCTGTGGCCTTGACTTTGTCCACAACATTATTTAGTCCAGTGATCACAAAAGTGGGCACACAAACACTTCAGGATTACAATATATGTTCTATGAGGCCACTATCGGAAAAAAAAATATCTGACACCTCTATTTATGTTCTTATTTGTCTTATGTTTTAGGGAACTTTTTCTAATATGCACAACATATTAGCAATGATATACAGATAATTACATATGCATAGATATATTTATGAGGGGGTAGTTAAAACATTTGCTAATAGTGTTGTGCACATAAATTTTTAAAGATCATTGCTTTAGTCAACTGTATTATTCAATAGGTGGAAGACTTGAATGACTCGGTAGGGATTTTAGATGGTATTCCTGAGAAGTTGAAGATAGCTGGAGGAATTTAAGTGTGGAAATGATAAGGTCAGATTGTTTTTCAGAGAGCTCACTCTGAAAACTCATTGGAAGACAGATTTGAGGGGGACAGTGAAAAGCAGGATGGGCAGTGAGGACCCTCTTCCCCTCTCTCTAGGTAATTGGTAATGAGGGTTTGATCTGGAAGAGGTGCAGATGAAGACTGAGAGGAAAGGACTGAATAAATAAATAATGATCAGCTAAAAGAAGTAGGATGTGGTGATTGATTGAAAGAGGAATGTGAGAGAAAAAGAGAGGTAAATGATGCCTTCAAAAATTTTATCTTAGGCCGGGCGTGGTGACTCATGCCTGTAATCCTAGCACTCTGGGAGGCCGAGGCAGGCAGATCATTTGAGCTCAGGAGTTTGAGACCAGCCTGAGCAAGAGCGAGACCTTGTCTCTACTGAAAAAAACAGAAAGAAATTAGCTTAACAACTAATATATATATATATATATATATAATTAGCCAGGCATGTGGCACATGCCTGTAGTCCCAGCTACTCAGGAGGCTGAGGCAGGAGGATTGCTTGAGCCCAGGAGTTTGAGGTTGCTGTGAGCTAGGCTGACGCCATAGCACTCTAGCCTGGGCAACAGAGTGAGACCCTATCTCAAAAAAAAAAAAAAATTTAGCTTAGAGGACCATTTAAAAATCACCAGCAACAGAGGATATAATTAGGAAAGGTTTGGGATGTTCAGTGCAGTTGTAACCATGTTGGGTTTGAGATGCTCAAAGGTGTTTTTTTTAGGTGGAGATATACAGATGAAAGCTGGAATCTGAGGCTCAGGAGAGAGGTCTGGATGGACAAATTGATTTAAGAGTCAGAAAAGGTACAGGGAGAGGGGCTATGAAGTATAAAGGGTGACAGTATAAAGCACAAAGGCAAGATTGAGCATGCCAGAGAAGGTTAAGAACATTCATATGCTAGGGCAGCAAATGCGAGGCACTTTTATGTATCTGGTCTAAACTTTGTGGTTTGAATTATTTTAAGTGAATGGATGAGGTGGAAAATAGTGATTCATAGGTAGTGATATTTTTCAATCTTTGAAAGCATCTGCTACTCAAGATGGCATCATGAGCTGTGAAAGAAAACTTTCATTGTGAAAAATTAGTGAAGTGGTAATTTTGCTTCTATATTACAGAGAATAGTGATTTCAGAATTAAATGTAGTTAAAATAACTAAATACATTTATATATTTAGTGAATTTATGTATTTTCTTTTGTAAAATATTGGCTAAACTTTGTTCAGATAAATCAAAGATAACTTCATCCAAATTAACATTTCACTTTATCATTTACTGAGAAAAATATTATGTATTGACAAAATAGCAAATGTGTGGTTTCATCTCATATAATTAAAAATATGCCATTCTTTCACTTTTTTGAACCATTGGATATCCTTTTTTCCATTATCTTGATTGTTCTCCCTTCACATTTCATCCTAGTGAACTCCTACTCACTACTCAATACCCAATTCATAGTTTACATCCTCATAAACTTTATTTGAACTCCACATATATTGTCTCTCTTATCTGTTCAATCCTAGAGATTTTTCTTTTTTACCTAATTTATTATATTCTACTATAATTATTACTTTATTCCATATTATATTTATTTATTTACTTTTAATAGAGTATTGTTTAATTTTTTTTCTTACTGACTCTCAGATACAGAGAGTTGAGCTAATAATGCACTTTAGGTCACGGCACACCATCATTATTTTTCCACTCCCATTCTCCTCCCTCATCCATAGGTAACATTGTCACGTATCTATGATATATTTTTTCTTTGTATTATTGCAAAAATATATAGTATAAAACATGTACTTTTACATGTTTCTTCCTTTTTTGTCTCAGCGTTATATTTTAAACATATATATGTATTTGAGTTGTATTGCATATATTTAATCTGTTGCTTTTAAAAGCTCCATAGGACCCATGTTGTGCCTCCTCTGTATTTTCCTGATGGACTCCTGTATTACTTTCATCTTGGAGTTAACACAAAGATTGCTGCAACCTATACTCTTGCATATCTGCCTATAGATGTAATTGAAACATCTTTTAGCAGTTGAATTACTGAGTCCTAGAATATATGTAATTTTAGTGTAAATAACTATGAGAATATTCTCAAGAGTAACAGTAAAAGCAGGAGAGATCTTACATCATCATATCCCTAACAGCACATTTAACATCTAGCACATTTAACATCTAGCACTTTTGCCAAACATGTGAATAGAAATGGGTAACTCATTATCTTAGCTTTATATCTCTAATTATCAATGAATTTGAATATCTTTCCTATACTGGTTGGACATCTGACCCACATTGTATGATTTACCTGATTATATTTTTTGTTGATTTACTATGGAATTTTGTTTCTCTTTCTGAATGATTGTGAGGCATTTGGGGTGTGTGTATATATATATATATATATTTTTTTTTTTTTTTTTTTTGAGGCAGAGTCCCGCTCTGTCACCCTGGCTAGAGTGCTGTGGCATCAGCCTAGCTCACAGCAACCTCTAAATCCTGGGCTAGAGCAATCCTTCTGCCTCAGCCTCCCAAGTAGCTGGTGATATTGTTCCACACCAGTTTCAGGCACTACAGCTGTCTAGTCTCAGTCCATTACTGATCTGTTAATTTTGCTCGTAGTGTCCATCATTAAAGAAGAATATATTGATTTGATATAATTAAGTCATTAAGCATTTGCCTTTACATATCTATATAAATTAGATAATATGTTCACTAGATTCATTAAAAAGAATCCTACCAGATTTATGATTAGGACTTTCTGTAATAGTTTTGGGACACTTGATAGGTTCATAATATTAATCTTCCTGTAAAGGATCACAGACTTTCTCTCCATTACTTCAGAAAATCTTGTATATTATTAGAGTTATAGATTATTTTCCATATTTTTGATATATTCTTTGTTAATTCTTAGGTACTTGAATGTTTACCTGCTATTACAAATTGTATCTTGCTCCTGATTATATTTTCTAGTCTGTTATTGCTAATGTACAGAAACAGTATTTATTTTCATATATTGATCTTGTTCCAAAAAACATATTAAACTTAATACAAGACTGCATTAATGCTGTTGGCTTTTCAAGGTAAATTATTTTATCTTTATATGATAACAGGTTATGTCTTCATTTGCAAATTTGATACCTCTTATTTGTCTTTTCCTCTAGTATTTTTTCAGAACCCCAGTGTTGTATCATGAAACAGTAACAGTGGTAATGAGCATCCTTGTCTTGTTCCTTATTTTAACAGGAGACTGTTTCTAAAATGTCTTTTTTAAGTAAAATATTTGCTGTCAGTTATTTGGATTTGAAACCTTACCAAATTAAGGAAACTTCCATATGTTTATAATTTGCTTTTCTCTTCCCTTAGACTATGTGTTAATTTATATGGGATGATTTTTCTGCATTTCTTAATCATGAGTTGCTACTTTTATCTGTGGTCAATTACACGGATATATTTGTTGATACTGAATCATCTTTACAATCTTAGGATAAGCTATGCTTTATTATTTATTATAATCATGTATTACGATCTATTGGATTTAGATAGCCAATATTTTTTAAAAATATGTACCTTTATGATCATACATTCAAAGGGACTATATTTGATAATTTTCATTGTACTGGCCTGATTAGAATAAAAGGTTCAGTAGTCTCATAAAATGGCAATATTTTTGTGTATTTTTTCTTTGTCTCTCACTATTAATTGGTACATGGATAGATAGGAAAAATAGCTTTTTGTAATAGTGTTATCCAGTACATCTGTATATATACAGCTTTCTTATTGTTTTCTTTAGCAGTATATCTCTAACATTATCTCATATTATTACATTTTAAAGGTGTAATTTTAATTGCAATGTAATGTTCTATGAAATAGTAATGTAATATTTTATAGAATAATCTAAGTTGTGGATTTCTTTTGAAGTTTTTGTCTTTTAAATGAAGCTATAATGATAACTACATGCTTTTGACAAATCAAACTGCTCATATTAGTTAAGTTCCCTGATATTTTCTACTTTGGGTCCCTATCACGAAGGACAGCTCAGGCAGTTAGGAAGTGCTTGGTACACATATGTCAGATAAATCATTGAATTAAGGAGGGAATGGTTATTTTCCCCCTGTCTGTATCTATTTTGCTAATGAGGTTTCTGTTTGCTGACACTACATTAGATAGGCATTGAACAAAAATTGCTTAGAAAGCACAGAACTAGGGAAACTGGAAAAAAGAATCTAATAACTCTTCTCTATTTAGCTCCACATCTGAAACAGATGATGTATCAACATCTGTCTGTGATTAAAGATTGACCAGTTCTTGAAGAATACTGCATATAATATAAATGGCATTTTGTTTACCAGAAGAAAGTCTGTTTTAAAGAAATAATAATAGACATCATTTCCTGAGTATTCACTCAGTCCTAGGCTCTTTTCTAGAATTACCTTATTCAACTCTGACCACAGTCTATGAAGTAGATAATTATCTCCATGTTTGTGATAGCACATTCAGGTTAAGTTACTTGCCTAAGACCATACAGCTAATACAAGTGGAATCTCAATTCTAACTCAAGTCTGTCTGACACCAAAGTAAGGTCTCTTAACCACTATAACTGTGATGTCAAATGTGTTTCACCTTGCAAATAAGTCTGAATGACTGGCACTGATTGCAAAGATTGGTGAGTTAAACAGAATTCCACACAAGCACTTAGGCTTGATAGAGAGCATAGAGACTAAGTTTCAACAACAGCTGCCATGGATGGGGCAGAGATTCGTGGCAGCATTTGGCCACTTAGTTAACACCTCCCTTTCTCGACTGTCTCTGAGTATAGGGTGCATTCCTTTAACACAATGCTTTCTGTGCTTGTATTCTGGATTCTCTTCCTCACGGACCTCTCTGCTGTTCCTCTAGTGCTGCTCCCTCCACGCCTCTGACACCAGCCTAACAGTGGGCTTTCTTGTCTTGTTCCTGATTTTCTGGAGAGCAGGACAGCATTCCTTCTCATGCCACTCTCCACTGTGGTGAGAGAGAATTTCTTCTTTTTACCTTTCTCACCTCAACCATTCCAACAAGGAGATTAGGAAGCAAGAAGAAGCAGTAGATTACTGTAGGGAAGAATTAACTCACAGCAATTTTTGGAAAGCAAATTATTATATTTGGGGAACTGCCTGTTTTCTAAGTAAAATGTGAATTTCTGAAAGTTTTATGTTTCATAATGTAAAAGTAAAGAAAATGTGCATATATCCCATTGGAGTCTTTCTTTCATTGACGTGCTAAGTCATTTCTTCTCTGTTGTTTTTTCCATGATTTTTTTAAAAAATTGTTTTGTTGGTTAGATGACAATGAAAGCTACTTTGGGGGAAATTTTTATGCCTTATTATCCTTGTAAACACTATTCATAAAGGGCCCTCTTTTTTTGGCTCAGAGTAGTTGTGATTTCTCATGGCTGCGTTTCCATTTTGCAGTGTGGCTCTCATGAGAGCGTCTTTCCTGAGTGGAGCTACTTCATTAGACAATGTTCACGATAATACGTTTTGCTATCTGCAGGAGAGCAATCACACTCTGGGCTCTGAATTTGATTCTTTAGTGAATCAAGAGCAAGTTCCCTATGAAAAGATAGGTCTTTAGCTGAGCTTTTGTTGGACATTAAAGGAAGTTAAAATGTGAGATTAAAAGGAAATAATATTTTTATATCTGCAAAGCCTTTTAGAATTGTACTGACATATTCTTCTCATGATGAATTCACCAGGAGATATGGAGAATATTTCAGGAGCTACAAGCAAATATAGATAGAAATAGTCATAATCAGATTGGTATAGATGTGTAAATCTACCCTTATGATGAAAATAATTGAGTCCTTTTATGGAATTTTTTTATCTACAATATTTCACCATTTTAACTATGATTTTGGATGCTTGGTAGAAATATACATTTTCTTATTAGCAAATATTCTTCTATTTTATTTTGAGCTTTTAAATTCATAATAAATATTTTAGTTTAACAGATTTTTATTTTACATATATATAAACTATTATATTGCCTAATGAATCCATTGGTAGGAAACATGTAACTTTACCATAGGAATTTACATTGTGTGGAATTATTTTGTCTGAATTGTTCTATCCTACATCAGTGTCATTGGTTGTAAAATCTTACTCTCTAATCAGAGTATCTGACTTGTTATGCAGTTCTGCCAAAAAAATTAAACTATTTTGCTCTTAAGTTTCAATATAATTTTTAAAATACAGAAAACTCTTAGAAACAACTGTTAGAATGCACTACAATATATATAAATTATCTCAATAAAATTGATTTTTTAAAAAATACAGAAGCCAGTTTGTTTAATTTTATATTAATTGATTAATTAATTTAACCATGGGCACTATGCAATGCTATTGGGAACACAAAAGTGAACCATCAAGTGTAAAAACAGAAAATGTATTTTTTTTTCTCCTAGAGTATTTTCTTTATGGAAGGGGATGATATCACATATCACTCAAATGTTCACATTATGAAAGAGGAGTTTATAAATGCAATCTAATGGAAAAGAACATGTAATGGAAGCATGTAGGGATGGGGTATAGTTAGGCTGGTGAGGGAGTGGTCATCTGGAAAGTCTTTTTAGCAATGATAATTCTTGAGAAAAGACTGAAAATATTACTGAGAATGACAATTTGAAGAGCAGCAGGAGCATCCTAAAGAGATAGAAATGCTTATGTAAAACCCCTGTGTCCTAAGCAGCTAAAATGCCTGAGAAACTAAAAGATAACCAAAGAGACTGCAACTATAGAAAGTGAGCAGGAGAGTTATATTAGATGCAGTTGTCAGGGCCAGACAATGCCATGTCTTTATTGATTACATGAGGAATTTTGATTTTTAGTGTAAGAACATTGGGCAGCTGCTGAGAGATTTAGCAGTTAGGATAAGCTAAATTATCAGGGACCAGGAGGAGGCAGGCAAAATGACGAGGAATGGATGAATTAACATACATATGGAAAATAGAAGTCTATAGCAAAATGAGAAATTAAACTTTGCTCAAAGATCTCTCCAAATCAAGAGAATGAAACTATGCAGGTCTCATGTAAGCTTAGGCTCCAAAGTGCCTGCTTCTTTCTGAAACTAGAATATGCACTTCAGAGACTGGACAATGGCTCTGGCAGATGGAGTGTATTGATGAAAACTGGGGGTTTCCTATACATTATGCAATTCTTCAAGTAGTACTCTTACTCAAACTCCATTATTACAACTTGGAAACAAGAAATCTTTTCTTTAAAAAATTGTATAGGTCACACTTTTAATGAATTCAGATTTCCCTGAATTTTAATTTATCCATTAGCTCTATGTATTAAGACTATTTTAATTGTATTTCATATAAATCAACTGTGATAGTGTAAGCATTGCATTTTCTCTGTATCCCCATCTCTCCCTTCTGCCTTCTCTGTGTAACTGTCTATATGTCATTTCCTTCTTTTCAGATAGACTTCCTCAGACTATGACAGCCATCAGTTTACACGTTACAGATCTTCTCTCTATAACATGTAACAAATGTCTCTCTCAGTCTCTCTCTCTCTCTCTCAATTCCTGTGGAAGGGACCCTTAGTAACCCAGTTTGAATCAAGTTTCTCACCCTTGTCCAATTAACCACAGCCGGAATAGTGGGTTATAAATTTAATTGGCAACTGGGGATGCCACTTGTCCTGGGAAAGGGAAGTGTCTGGGGGTAAAGCAGATAAATTGAGATGAGGGAACATCCTAAAAAAAGCTTACAATTTATAGATTTTTCTTCTAATTCTGCTTAATACTCAACTTAAAATTGGCCTGAATAATAATGTGCTTTAATTCATTTTTCATAAATTACAACTGTCAATATGTATCAAGACTCCTAAAAAATACATAAGAACTATTTTATGGCATTATAATGTAACTATTTTACATGAAGATTTGTAAAATTAATGGGTATTGTGACCAGTTATTTTGAATGCACAATGTACTTTAGGATACAAGCAGAAGCAACTTTTTTGCTTTTCCATTAACTTTGCTTAAAAATTCCTTTCTGCCCTAGGACAGAATTTTATGTAAGTCCCATTGTTTTCTCAGTTCAAATAATGAAAGTTATCTGGTCACTTTGAAACATTAAAGAGTCTATTTCAGTGTGATAATTGAAATTTGTAGTCTCCAACTTAAATTTCTTTACTCGTCTCTGAGCTTGGGTTTACCTCAGGTAAAGAAGTAGGTAGCTAGTTTCCTCTCCCTCACTCCACCTTGTTTTAGACTCAGCACACTTGTTTCTAACACTTGGAAAGATTTAGGTGAAAAGGGCACAAGTTCATGTAGTTAGGGTTGTGATGGGGCATCAGAATACATGGAAGGTGGCAGGTCAAAGCTAACTTTTCTTTCATGAGACGTGTTTGAGGATCCCTTTTGGTTGATTGCTTATGTCTCATTGCTCAGCTCATGCAGGTGGCCCTCTTGGTGGATGCACCTTTAAGATAACTCCAGGCCAGCTCTGTTTGGCAGGTGTCACAGCTAGAGTCAGGAAACAAATCTTGCACATACAGCCATGTCTTAGCAGCCTGAAGCAATGTGGCCTGAGCCTCTCACTTTAGACCTTTAAGGTATGAGTCCGAGTCCTATGTTTTTGTCCCCTTACTCTAGGGGATTTATGTCATGATCTTTAAAAAAAAATAAATTTTATTTATTTTTTATTTTTTGTAATTTTTGAGACAGGGTCTCACTCTCTTGCCCCAGCTAGAGTGCAGTGGCATCATCAAAGCTCACTACAACCTCAAACTCTTGAGCTGAAGTGATTCTCCTGCCTCAGCCTCCTGCATAGCTGGGACTACAGGTGCTCCCCCATGCCTGGCTATTTTTTTTTTATTTCTTGTAGAGAAGAAGTCTTGTTATTTCTCAGGCTGGTCTCAAACTCCTGGCCTCAAATGATCCCCCTGCCTTAACCTCTCAAAGTGCTAGGATTTACAGGCATGAGCCACTGCACCCAGCCTTGTCATGGTCATGCTCTTTTAATGGTCATTTTGCAGCCCTGTCACTGGGCTTAATGTGAGAAGGAAGCACTCCTCTCTTATTCCCCACAGAGCACACCAAAATATTCTAAAACTTCCCTTTCACTCTTGAAATACTGTCTGTGGAACCGCAGTATAGCCTGGTGGATTGTTGAAATTATAGAATCTCAGATCTCACCTCAGGGCTACTGCATTTTAACAAGATCTCCAAGTGCCTTGTACACAAATTAAAGTGTAAGGGCATTGTTTCATTTCACCTCAACTATTCTATGCCCTCACTATGGAAGATGGATTAATATTGGCTGAAATGCATTTGTAATCTCAGTGTATCCTACTTAGGCAGTCTGGAACTTGGAAAGGGGTTTTGGCCTTTGGTACCGCAGCTAACACTGAGACAGAGTAAGAGGCCCGCTTTATTATGTGCATTATTCTCACATATTAAAATTACCATAAAAATGCAAAGTTCAGGAAAATAAGTAAATAGAAAACTTTTACGATCACACTACTTGAAGACAATTATTGTGAATATTTTATTTTTATGTATATGTCAAATTACTTATTTGATATTATACTTAAAAACAATGTAATTAGAATGTGTGATGTTAGTACACTTCTTAAGGCAAAAATGAAATATTTTATTCATATTGTACTTATTATTCATGAACATATGGTCCTATAAAATAACAATACCAAGGAGTATTGGTTAAGAAGCTATAATTCCCTTTCGTTCCTCCTCTTACCACCCCAACTCTCCTCCCCTCTTCTTAGCCAATTTTGCTTTATTATTTGGAAAATATTCTTTCAGACATTTTTCAATATATACCTAAAGAAAAAAAATTAACATAAATTGATCTACAATATAAATGTTTTGCAACCTAATTTTTTTTAAATTTTATTTTTAACTATTATTACTACATATCACGATCTGATTTTTAAAAGCCTGGCATACCACAGTGATGCTTGTGTGTATATACATTTAGATCTAAATTATCTTTTTAATTACTAAATAATATCCTAAATTATGAATATGCCAAACATTTAATCACTCCCCATTGATGTATATTTAGATCCTCTTTACGTTTCACTGTTATTAACACAGCTGCAACGGACCAAGCACCAATTCCACTCCTGCAGGGCTTCTCACCCTATCAATGCACTGGAGTTCCTTTGAGTAGTTTTCCACTCTGAGAGAATATTTGGCCTATACTCCACTTTGAAACACAGATATCCCACTCATGCTTTCCACTGCCAAAGACCCATGAGACTCACAGTGAGTCCACAACTCTTAGTCAAGGCAATTAGGCAGGACTTTTTCACTTAGTTTCATTTTCTGGCTGCGCAGTCTCCTTACCCTGATTCTTGGATTAATTTCTTTCCATTTTTAGCTTCCCATGTTTACTTTTGGCCCCCTGAGTTTGTGACTAGTTTAATGTGCCTTCTCTTTCTTTTGCAAACAGATTCTCACTTAGCCTTTGGAACTGCACATGCATCTAGGTTCACCTTTGGGTGTGATAATTCTTAGACCAGCTCCCAAAAGAGCAGTGACCTACTGGACAGACTGATCTTTTGTCACCTCCATTACTCCCAGTATGTGGTTCAACACTGGGATGATTTCCAAGTTTTATGCTAATAAATTAAGTTCATATGTAAGGTTTTTCTGTATTTTGGAATTTTATCTCACATTGGTTTCTCAGTAGTAGATTTATTTTGTAAGGGAGACACTTTAAAACTTAGGAGTCAGATTGCTAAATGGTTTTCAAAAGCATTCCCAGAAACTTGTGTCTGTTATATCACAATTATGTATTGCTTTCACTCAAGTACTGCTCTAAACATTTCTATATGCCTAGGTACATTATTATTTTTTAAAAAATTATAGGGTGTTTTACTTATAGTAGATGTTATACATATAATAATGTGAATGAAAACTTTGATAATATTTTTCCATATTGAGCTTATGCACAGAGTTACTATTTTCTAGTTTAAAATTGAAAAAATATCTCAGGTCCAGCGGTTTTTGTATCTCCTGCTTTCTAATTGTCAAACTTATTTTTAGGCTTAATGGCCATACTGCTGATTTCCAAATTTATATCTCCAGCCTGAATTTGTCCATCCAACTGTCTACTTGCATATCTAATTCCTTAACACCTTAACTTGGATGTGTAATAGGCATTTCACACTTAATGTGCCTCAAAGCAAACTTCTGATCTTTTTCCTCCTCCAAACCTGCTTCCCTCACAGTCTTCTCCGTCTCAGTGAAGGACCCACTCAACGCTCAACCCCAAAATCTTAAAGTCAATCTTGTTGAATTCATTCTTTGTCTCATATCACACAGCTGATTCTCCAGAAAAATCCTTTCAAAAAATATGTGTGTTTCACTCCTACTCACTGCCTTTTCTGCCAACATCATCTCTCACAGGGTCATTGCAATAGTCTTCTAACTTGACCTCCAGCTTCTATTCTGGCTTTTGGTTAGATCACAAAGCAGCCGTAATGATTCATGCAAAACTCAAGTCAGTTTGTATCTTTCCTTTCTCAAAACCTCCAGTGCATTCCCATCTCACTGTTGTGGGAAACCAAAGTTCCTAGGCTAGTCTGCAAGGCCCCACGATTTTGAACTCCTAAGACCTCTCTGACCTCATCTCCTACTACTCACCTGCTTCCCTCTGCCCCAGCCACACTGGTCTCACTGATGATTCTAGAACACTGGATATTAAACCATGAGATGACAGCCCTGCCTCCTGGCCTTAGCACTCCTCATTCCCTGTACCTGCAACACTTTTTCTCTTTTATATATATAAAGCCACATATTTCACCTCTTCTATGTCTTTATTTAAATAATGTCACATTGGTGAGGTCTTCTCTGAATATCCTATTTAAGTTAAGCTCTCAAATTCTACATGCCTCCTTTTCTAATTTATTTTTCTCCTTAATATTCTTGACTTCTAAACTTACTTTTTATTATCTTTTTTCATCCACTATAGTGTAAGTGTCCTGAGGACAGTAATTTTTATTAGGTTTTTTACCTGTTTCCAGTATCTACAGCAAGAGTTTGAAACATAGGAACAGTTTAGTAAGTAATTAGTTAATGAATTAATGTCTGAATAAATAAATTGACTCTTCTTCTCTCAATGAATGCTAAATGCATACATGCATATATGTTGGTATTCTTAGGTTATTTAAGATTAACACAGCAAAAACTTCAAATAAACAAATTAATGATATATCTTAAAGAACTAGAAAAGTAAAAGCAAACCAAACCCAAAATTAATAGAAGAAAAGAAATAACAAAGATCAGAGAAGAAATACAATTGAGACAAAAAAATATAAAATCAATGAAATTAAAAGTTGGTTTTTTTAGAAGATAAAATCAATGAACCTTTAGTCAGACCAACTAAAAAAAAAAGAGAGAGAGCGATGGCCAAATGAATAAAGTAAGAGATGGAAAAGAGACATTATAACTCAACCATAGAAATTCATAGGATCATTAGAGATTATTATGAGCAAATATATGCCAATAAATTGGAAAACCTAGAAGAAATGGATAAATTTCTAGACACATACTACCTACTAAGATTGAACCATGAAGATATCCAAAACCTGAAAAGACCAGTAACAAGTAACAAGATAGAAGCAGTGATAAAAATCTCCTATCAAAGAAAATCCCAGGACCTGATGGATTCACTGCTGAATTCTACCAAACATTTAAAGATCTAACAGCAGTCATACTCAAAACTATTCCAAAAAATGAAGGAGAAGGGAATACTTCCAAACATTCTATGAGGCAAGTATTACCCTGATACCCAAACCAGACAAACAACAAAAAAGAAAACTAAAAATCTGTATCTCTGATGAACATAGATGCAAAAATCCTCAACAATATACTATCAAACCAAATTCAACAACGCATTAAAAAGGTCATTCAGCCTTATAGAAGGAAGGAAATCCTGTCATTTGCAACAACATGAATAGAATTGGAGGACATTATATTATATGAAATAAGCTGGGCACAGAAAGATAAATATTACATGTTATCATTCATATGTGGAGCTAAAAATTTTTTAAAAATTGTACTCCTAGAGACAGAGAATAGAATGTTGGTCATCAGAGGCTGGGAAGGGTAGTGGGTAGTGGGAATAAAGTGGGGATGGTTAATGAGTACAAACATATGGTTAGAATGGATAAGATCTGGTATATAATAGCACAATAGGGTGATTCTAGTTAAGAATAATTTATTGTATATTTTAAAATAACCAAAACAGTGGAATTGGAATGTTCCTAAAACAAAGAAATGATAAATGCTTGAGGTGATGGATTACCCCAATTACTCTCGTTTGATCATTTCACATTGTATATCAAACATCACATGTACCCTTTAAATATATACAATATTGTATAGCCATAATAATTAAAAATAAAAAGTTAAAAATGGGGTGATTATTTTTGTTTGTGACATAAAAAAAAATAAAGAAAAAGAACAAGAAATACCAGTGTTGATAAAGATGTGAGAAAAGCAATACTCTTTTTCACTACTCCTAGGAGAATTTATACTAAAAGCTTCAAACATGTGCCTCTCAATTGACCTAAGCATTATATGTAAAAAAAAATTCTAAGAATATAATTATGATACTTACAAATCTTTCTCTTTAGTGATTTTAGATCCAAAATTGTTTATAATTGAAACACATTTGAAGCAACTGTTGACCCTCAAAAGGATTAGTAAAATCCATTCCATGTTTATTTTGGAATGTGATACAATTATTAAAAATAATGATGTGAAAGATTAACTGATAACATAGAAAACCTTCCATTATATTGTTAAATGAACCAAAGCAAGTTATAAATCAATTTATGTAGTTTACTCTTCAAGATACTACAGATCAATACTCTTTCTCACTGGCTCTATCTAATCTTTTTAAATCTAGACTATACAATATATAAAAAATTCCTCTCACACAAGCAGACAGAATAGTTAGGAAGGCACATTCTGTAGCATAATGGCAATACCCTTGATGTCAGTGAGTTTTAGTAGCCTGACAAAATATATTACTTACAATGTGATTTGTTTTCCCTTTTCATTAAAATGATTGTTTACTAATAACCTGATTTCTAGGTTAATTTATTTTGAGCATCAAACCTCTGGACTTTTGCTAATTTGAATTGGTACAGTTTTAATAAGAATTAGTGAGAAATGCTAATGTCCATCTTTCTGAGTTATTTTACACAGTTGAATTATCCTCCTTTTTAAATCTCTCCATGTCTTTTCTTCCAAATTTCATAGTTCTGATTTCTCCCTGATTGATCTTTTCTCTTGCATCTTTTCTTCTTGTTTTTTTTTCCCTATCGCAAGTATTCTTCAAAATTCCATACTTGAGCTTTGCCCTTATTTCTCCTTTTCTCTAATGGCCATAGCAATTCATTCATTCATTCATTCACTTATTCATATATATGTTATTTACACAGACATTTACTTACTACTTAATATGTGCCAAAGACACTTAATATGGCATCCAGATATATTATGTTATTTAAAACTCCCACAATGATTTCAGTTTATCAAAGTTGAGAATCATTGCTTAAGCCTGTCTGCATATTAGAATTATCCAAGGAGCTTCAAAAACTGATGTTAGAGATTACTAGCAATTTTGATTTAATTTTCTTGAGGTTGAGACTAGATATTGGTACTTTTTAAAAGCTCCCACAGATACTCTAATATTTAGGAAGTATTAAGAATCTCTGTAAAGAGATACTCATTCATTTATTTATAATTATAGAATATATTGAATTATTTTAGGTAGTTATTTATCCTTATCTTAAATTTATTTCACTCAAGGAAATACAATGTCTGTGAGGGTTTACTTAGTCTTTCTGCACAGAGATTAGTGAGTTGGCTTTATATCACCTGTAAAGAAATATATCTTTAACAAAGAATTGCTGATCCATCCATTTGTTTTAGTTAAAAAAAGTTCTCTCTTTCCAAATTATTTAATATTAAACAGAAATATTAACCTAATTAATTTAATGGGTGTTTGTTTACTAATAAGGAAGTGAAATGTCATACCTTTTCCTGCAATCTTAATACCAAAGAATTACATGGGTTTAAAATAATCAGTGAACTATTGGCCCTGAGCAGCATATACAGGAAAGTTAATTCTAAAATGTGTAGTTTAATGTCAGTTTAGAATTGGTGACAAAGCACCGTCACACTATACAATAAATTAATTTGAATCTATTTAAATTTTTGTATTTTAATAATATTTGTGTTTGTATGACCACCTATTGTATAATATATTAATGAAATATCTGAAATCCATTCTTATAGTTGTATTTATAATAAGAACAGAGCCTTGCTTTAACTGAAAAATGATTTTAACTAATGTTTATATTATAATGCATATTTATACAAAATGCATTATATGTATTAATACATATTTATACAAAATGTATTATGTGTATTAAAATACATAATATATTATAATACATGTTGGGCAAGACAATTTTTGTGGCCACATATTTTATAGCATTCATTAACAAGAATTGTTGGTGCTATTGGAAAATATACCCTAAATACAATAATTTATCAAATTCTACTATCAAAACTCTAATTCAGTTCTCTATTGTCTCTCACCTGAAATACTGCAATGTCATACAATGTAGTCTCCCTATTTCCATTCTTTTTCTCTTGAATCCATTTGCCACACAGTAGCTAAAGCAGTGTTCTAGCAGTACAAATCACGTCATATACCTTGTTTACAACCTTCCAATGGTTCCCTATCAGAATTGGAATAAATTGTCATCACAGTTAAAGTAAATCAAAGGTCCTACCTATTGTTTCCCTTTCCTATGGCGTTTACCCTCTCATTCACTATGCTGTAGGGATGCTAATCTTTTATTCTGTTCTAAGCCTTTAAAACAGCTCTAGTCTCTACTTGGAATGTTACTTCTGCAGAGCTTTGTATGTTCCCTGTAGTACCACAAGGAGATGAATTATCAAAGCTGACTCTCACAAACCATAGCACTTCCTCAATGCAAGCTTTACTAATAATTGCTAAGGTATATAAGGAAAGCAGGCACAACCACCACTTCCAACATTGTTTCTGGCATGGCCAGTGGAAACCATAGGCACGTGATTCATTTATCACACAAGATAAACTAGAAAACCTGAATACCTATATGACTACTATTAAGGAAATTGAACTTGTAGTTAAAACCTTCTGAAAAATGAATTTTCAGTCCTATATGGCTTCACTTTAAATTCTACCAAATGTTTAAAAGAGAGATAAAACTAAATATGCACAATCTTTGCCAGAAAAATAGATTATACTTCCCAACTCATAAAGTCAGTATTATCCTGATACCAATATCATAACAGATAATAGATCAAAAAGAAAATTACAGGCCTATTTCCATCACGAATATAGATCCATCCTAATATTGATGAAAAAATTCTCAGCAACATATTAGCAAGTAATATCCATCAATATATAAAAACAATCATGAACCATGACCAAGTGGGAGTTATTCTGGTATCCAAGTTTCAATAGTAGAAAAACAATCAATGTAAACCACCACTTTAATAATCTGAAGAAGAAAAACCACATCATCTTATCAATTATTGCAAAGAAAATCATTTGACAAAAATCCAATACCCATTCAAGATTAAAACTCTCAGCCAACTGGAAACAAAGGGTAATAAATTTAACCCAAATAAAAATATGTAAAAAATAAAACCTGCAGTGAAATGACAATTAATGGTGAAATTGGAATGCTTCTCCCTAAAATAAAATTTAAAAAACAAAAGACAAGGATATTTTTTCTCATCAGTTCTACTTAACATAGTATTGAAGGTTTTAGCCTGTGCAATAAGGCAAAGATGAAAGTAAAATTTATCCATATTAGAGAGGAAGAAATAAAATTCTTTCTATTTCCAGATGATATAATTATGCAGTAAATGTAATCGATAAATAAATTGAAGAGTTCAAAAGGAAGCAGGATACAAGGTCGACCACAAAATTCAACCATATTTTATTATGCAGTCATGAGTTATTTAGCAATGAAGATATATTCTGAGAAATATGTCATTAGGTGATTTCATTGTCATGCAAACAACATTATAGAGTATACTTACACAAACCTAGAGGTATAGCCTACTCTACACCTGGGCTATAAGGTATAGCTTACAGCTCCTAGGCTACAAACTTATATAGAATGTTATGTACTGAATACTGTAGCCAACTCTAACACAATGGTAAGTATTTGTATTAATATATCCCAACATATCTAAACAGAAGAGGTACAGTAAATATACAGTATAAAAGATGAAAAATGGTACACTTGTATGGGGGACTTATAATAAATGGAGCTTGCAGGACTGAAAGTTGCTCTGGGTGAGTCAGTGAGTAAGTAGAGAGTGAACGTGAAGGCCCTAGGACATTACTGTACCCTATGCACTACTGCAGACATTATAAATATTTTTTTTCATAGACTACACTAAATTTATTTCAAAACAGTTTTTTCTTCAATATTTAATCTCAGCTTACCTTAACCTTTTTACTTTATAAACTTAATTTTTAAATTTTTTGACTCTTTTGTAATAATACTTGGCTTAAAACAAAAACACATTGTAAAGGTGTACAAAATTATTGTCTTTCTTTATATCCTTATTCTATAAGCTTTTTTATATTTTTAATTTTTAAAATTTACAAACACACTTATTAGCCTAGGCCTACACAGAGTCAGGATTGTCCATATCACTACATTCCACCTCCATATCTGGTCCACTGAAAGGTCTTTAGGGGCCATAAAGCACATGGAGCTGTCACCTCCTACCATAACAATACCTTCTTCTAGAATACCACCCAGAAAAACCTGCCTGAGGCTGTTTCACAATTCACTTTTTTCATAAGTAGAAGGAATAAACTTTAAAATAATGATAAAAAGTAGAGCATAATAAATACATAAACCAGTAACATAGTCATTTATTATCATTCTCAAGTGATGTAATTATATGTGCTATACTTTTATATGACTGGCAGTGCAGTGTCTTTATTTATACCAGCATCACCACAAACATACGAGTAATGCGTTGCTGACGTTAGGAAGGCTATGACATTGTTAGATGATCAGTTCCCCTATAATCTTATGGGACCACCTTCATATGTGTGGTTCACTGCTGACCGAAATGTCATTAAGTGAGGCATGACTTTATTAGTGATGAACGAATGAAATAAAAATTGAATTCAATAATATTTAAAATAACTCCAAAAATGAAATAGGTATATACTTTAAAATGCACAGTTATCCATACACTGAAAATAATAAAACAGTGATAAAGAAAATTAAAGTAGACCTAAAGAAATAGAAACATATACTATATTTATGGATTAGAAGACTCAAGACAGTAAAGACGTTAATTATCCCTAAATCTATCCATAGTATTAATGCTATTTTTATCAAAATTCTGGTAGCTATTTTTTCAGATATAATTAAGCTGATTCTGAAATTCATATGAAAATGTAAAGGAAGTAGAATAGCTAAAATAATATTGAAAAAGAAGACTAAAGTTGCAAAATTAATACTACCCAATTTTAAAACTACGTAACCACAGTTACCAAGGCAGTATGGTATTAGAGGAGGGAAAGACATATAAATCAATGGAATTGAATAGACAATCTAGAAATAGACTCACAAAAATATGACAAATGCAATCCAATGAAGAAAGGGCAACACACAATTTGAAACAAGTGGACTTTCATGAGCAAAAATATGAATCTGACCTAAACTTCACTCTATATAAAAATTAACCTAAAATGAGTAATAGATATAAATTTAAAACATTGAACTATAAATATTCTAGAAGACAATATGGGAGAAAAAATCTTTGTGACCTAGGATTACATGAAAAATTCTTCAACATGACACAAAAAGAATGATCCAGAAAAGAAAAAAAATGATAAATTGGAACTTAATCAAAATTAATATTTTTTTCTTTGAAGCACCCTTTTAATGGGATGAAAAGTTATGCCATAGATTGGGAGATAATATTTGCAAAGCACACAGACAAATGGAAAAACATCCCATGGCCATGAATTGGAAGAATCAATATTGTTAAAATGTCCATACTGTCCAAAGTGATTTACAGATTCAATGTGATTTTTATCAAAATACCAACATCATTTTCCACAGAATTAGAAAAAAGCAATCCTAAATTTCATATGGCATCAAAAAAGAGTCTGAATAGCCATAACAACCCTAAGAAAAGGCACAAATCTGTAGGCATCACATTACCTGACTTCAAATTACACTACAAGGCTATAGTAACCAAAATAGCATAGTACTGGTATAAAAGTAGACACATAGATCAATGGAACAGAAAAGAGATCCCAGAAATAAAACCATATAGGTATAACCAAGTGATCTTTGACAAAACAGACAAAAACATACCCTGGGCAAAGGATGCCTTATTCAATAAATGAGGCTGGGAAAATTGGAGAGCCACATGTGGAAGAATGAAACTGGACCACAGTCTCTCACCATATATAAAAATTCACTCAAGATAGATTAAAGACTTAAATGTAAGCCATGACACCATAAAAATTCTAAAAGAAAACTTAGGAAAAACTCTTCTGGACATTGGCTGACGCAAATAATTTATGACTAAGACCTAAAAAGCAAATACCATAAAAACAAATATAAACTGCACTTAATTAAACTAAAAAGTTTCGGCACAGCAAAAGAAATAATCAGCAGAGTAAATAGACTACCTAAAGAACAGGAGGAAATATTGACAAACTATACATCTGACAAAGGACTAATACCTAGAATCCATAAGGAACTCAAAACTAATTAGCAAGAAAAAAAAAAAAACAACCCCATTAAAAAGTGGGCAATTGACAAGAACAGATTTTTTTTTCAAAAGAATACAAACAAATGGCCAAGCAATGTGAAAAATGTTCAACATCATTAATTATCAGGGAAATATAAATTAAAACCACAATGAAATGTCATCTTACTCCTGTCAGAATGACGATTATTAAAAAGTCAAAAACAATAGATGTTGATGTGGATGCAGTGAAAAAGGCACATTTATATTCTGCTGGTGGGAGTGTAAATTAGTACACACTCTATGCAGAATAGTATGGAGATTCCTCAAAGAAATAAAAGTAGACTACCATTCAATCCTACAATCCCACTACAGGGGATCTACTCAAAGGAAATGTAGTCACTGTATCAAAAAGAAACCTTCTTTCATATATTTATTGCAGTGCAATGCACAATTGCAAAGATATGGAATCAACCTAAGTGCCTATCAACTGACGAGTGGACAAAGAAAATGTGGTGTGTATTCACACACACATACACAGAGCACGAATGTGAGATACACACACACACACCATGAATATGACACACACACATACACACACATACACACCATGGAATACTACTTAGCTATAAAAAGAAATGAAATAATGTCTTTCACAGTTTGGATGGAACTGGAGGCTAACATCCAAAGTGAAGTATCTCGGGGATGGAAAAACAAATACTGCACATACTCACTTATGAGAGGGAGCTAAATGATGGGTATACACGGTCATACACATGGATATAATGGACACTGGAGACTCAGAAGGGGTGAAGGTGAGAGGTGGGTGAGGGATCAAAAAATATCTATTGGGTACAATGTACACTATTTGGGTGATGGGTACACCAAAAGCCCTGACTTCGCCACTATACAATTTGTCCATGTAACAAAAAACACTTGCACTCCCTAGATCTATCAAAATAGTTTAGAAGAAAAACTTTTATCTAGAATATATAGAGAAAAAATTTTCACCAAAAATTATGTGCAGATGTCAAACAAGTACATAAAAGCGATATTCAACATTGTAAGTCATACTAACACACCAATTACAGCCATAAGATACCCGTACTACACACACTAATGAGAATGGCGAAAATGAAAACGTACTGGCAGTCATATAGAGCAACTAGATCTCTCTTACTTTGCTGGTAGGAAGAATAAATGGTATAGTCACTCTACAGAATAGTTTGGCAGTTTCTTATGATGCTAAACATGTACTTACCATAAGATGTAGCAATCACTTCTATATTTATCCTAGAGAAATGAAAATTTATGTTCCAAAAATCTGTACCCAACTATTCACAGAAGCTTTATTTGTTGTCTATAAACACTAGAAACAACCCAAATGTTATTTCATGGAGGAATGGATAAACAAGCTGTGGTACAAACATACATACCATGGAATATTACTCAGCTATGAAAAGAAATAAAGTATTTATACACACATACCAACTAGGCTGGATCTAATGGGCATTAGTCTGAGTGGAAAAGGAGCCAATCTCAAAAGGCTATATATTATATAATTTCATTATATAAAACTTCCAAACTGAAAAAATTATATTGATGGAAAAAAAGTAGCTAGGGTTTTAGAGTTAGGGTAAAGTCTGACTATAAAGCAGAAGCAAGAGGAAGTTTCTTTCTGTGGATGGAATAGATTTGTGTCATGTTTATGGGGATGGTTAAACAAATCTGGGCATGCAACAAAATTTCATTGCATTATACACAAAAAAATATAAAATGAGCATGTATAAAATTTGGTAAAATCTGAATAAAGTTTATAGGTTAATTAATAGTACTTGTATTAGTACAAATGTCAATTTCCTGGTTTTGAAAATTTACTATGGCTATTATAAGATTTTATTGGGCTGGGCACAGTGGCTCACGCCTGTAATTCTAGCACTCTGGGAGGCCAAGCGGGCGGACCATTTGAGCTCAGGAGTTTAAGACCAGCCTGAGCAAGAGCAAGACTCCATGTCTACTAAAAATAGAAAGAAATTATATGGCCAACTAAAATATAGAAAAAATTAGCTGGGCATGGTGGCACATGCCTGTAGTCCCAGCTACTCGGGAGGCTGAGGCAGAAGGATCGCTTGAGCCCAGGAGTTTGAGGTTGCTGTGAGCTAGGCTGATGCCACGGCACTCTAGCCAGGGCAAAAGAGCGAGACTCTGTCTCAAAAAAAAAAAAAAAAAAATCTTATTGGGAAGAGATGGGTGAAGGTCACATGAAAACTCTACTATTTTTTCAACTGCCAGTGAGTCTTAAATTATCTCCAAATAAAAAATTAAAATCAAAAATGGAGCACACACTGTGACCAAGGTAAAGCCTCATATGCTAGAGGAATAAGGGCGTCTTTACCTTCCAGGACCTCACAGTCAAGCAAAGTTGGTCCTGTAACTGCAATAGCAAAAACAAGAGGAGAGGCAAGCTTGAGAGTGGAGTTTTCAGGATGCCTATAGAAATCTAGGAGTAAGTAGAAAAGACAATTGGATAAAATTAAAGTTCAGAAGAAAAAAATGGCTACATACGTATGACAGTCATCAGCATAGTGTGAGATTATCAGCAGAAGATGAGAGTATGTTAAGGAAGAGGACCTAGAAAGCTACCATTATAATCACTGGACCTGTCCCTTTCAGCTGCACAGCTACCCTGGCATGGGGTGGTGACTTCTCTCCTCCCATAAACATTGGTACTTTGGTGAGGGTCACAAATTCAAATGCTAAGAAGTAACAAGAATATGTGTTTTGAGTTCAATATAAACAAGATAGAAAACCAGAAGGGCCAGTAGAAAATGGAAAGAAATATGCCTTGTTTAAAGTCATTAAAATTCAAATTTTGTGCAAACAGTTTTGTGTTAGCCAAACAAAACAGGATTGCATCCAGAGTCTGCCAAGAGCTGCTGGTTTGCAACTTCTGTTTGGGCATGTAATTTGACTAGTTTACTAATCTCTGATTAAATGATGACACATTAATGGCTTAATATACTACCCTTCTAGGGTATTTGTATATTGGAAAAGGATTTTGTGAAATTCGATACTTTTAGCCCATGGAAATTTTACACAAAGAAACACTGTGAGATATTGTAGGGGAATTCTTTAAGCTATGCCTGCTAAATTACACTACAAAGAACAAGTCAAGTGAAAAGCTAACCCTTGTTTAAACAATATGTCCTTATAACACAAAGTGAAAGTTTGGAAATTCTATGTTTATTTAATCAAAGCTAATGATTTTTAGCCCACCTTTGTTGATTTACATTACAAATGCCATATAAAGCCGGGGCAGAGCAAGATAGTCAAATAGAAACCTCCAGTGATCATCCCTCTGCACAAACACCTAATTCAACAACTGTCCACACAAGCAAGCACCTTTGGAAGAACTAAAAATCAGGTGAGCAATCACACTACTTGGTTTTATCATTATATTAATATCAATGAAAGAAGCACTGAAGAGGGCAGAAGAGACAGTCTTACGTTACCTACACCATCTCTCCCTTAACCCCCAGCAGTTGCCAGCTCACCCAGTGGAGAGAAAATCTGTGTACCTGGGAAGAAGAGTGAAGTGATTGCAGGGCTCTGAATTGAAGCTCATGACCGCCCAGGAACAGGGGAACATGGCACAGGGCAGCATTCTGCTGGGACTCACAGAGGGAGCATTTTGACCACCTCAGCCAGATAGAAATCTTCCACCCCAAAGCCCGAGTTACCAGTAGCCATCTGATCAACAAAGAGCAGCTGGGGCCTGGAGTAAATTCATAAGGCAGTCAGGCCACAAAGGCTGCAGTCCTTGGGCAATTCCTGTGGCTGTGCTGGCTGGGATCCAGTAGATTTGGGGTGCACATGACCCAGTGAAACACCAGCAGCTGCAGCCAAGCCAGTGCCTATGTCATCTACCCCTCCCCCAACTACAGGCAACCTGGCTTAGGGAGAGTCTTCATGCACTTGAAAGGAGAGAGCTCAGAGACTTTGTTTTGCAACTTGAGCACCAGCTCAGCCACAGTAAAATAAAGTTCCAAGGAGACTCTTGTAGCCCCTGAGTACTGGCCTTTGTGCCTGGATGGCATTTCTGGACCCACCTTCAGCCAGAAGAAAACATGCTGTCTTGAAGAGAAAGACTCAATCCTGGTAGGATTCATCACCTGCTTCTTAAGGAGCCCTTGAGCTTTGAATAAGCATCAGAAGTAGCCAGGCAATAGACACCAGGGGCTTTGAGTGAGACTGGGCTAGCTTCAGGTATGACCTGACACTGGTGGCCATGATGGAGTACCCACATCTCTCTTCCCCCAGCGCCAGCAGGCAAGCACAGGGAGTGAGGGGAGAGACTGAGAGACTTTGTCTGGTGATCCAGAGAATTCTCCCAGGTCTTACCCAGGTCCACCAAGGTGGCACCACCAGGAGTCTGTAAGAGTCAGAGCATTACTGGGCTTGGGACACTCCTGCAGCTGATACGGCTGCAGTGACCAAAGATTTAGATTACAACATTCAATTCCCTTTGAATATCTGGAAAGCGTTCCAAAGAAGGATGGTCCCAACAAGTCTAGACTGCCAAGATTAAAATAAATACCACATTTTCAATGCCTACACATTGATGAACATCAACAAGCGTCAAGAACACCCAGAAAAACATGAGATCAACAAACTGAATAAGGTACCAGTGACCAAACCTGGAATGATGGAGTTATGTGACCTTTCAAAGAATTCAAAATAGCTGTCCTAAAGAAGCTCAATGAACTTCAACACAACACAGACAAAGAATTCTGAAGCCTATTAGAGAAATTTAATATAGAGATTAACATAATAATAAAACAATCAAGCAGAAATTCTGGAGCTTAAAAATTCAGTTGACAAATTGAAATATGCATCAGACTTTCTCAACAGCAGAATTGAGCAAGCAGAAGAAAGATTTAGCGAGCTGGAACACAGGCTATTTGAAAATACATGGTCAGAAGAGAAAAAGAAAAGAGAATAAAGGACAGCTACAAGATCTAGAAAATAGCTTCAAAAGGGAAAATCTAAGAGTTGTTGGCCTTAAAGAGGAGGTAGAGAGAGAGAGATTGGGTTGAAGTTTCATTCAAAGAAATAATAACAGAGAACCTTCTGAACCTAGAGAAAGATATCAATATTCAGGTATAAGAAGGTCATAGGACACCAAGCAGATTTAACCCAAATAAGACTACATGAAGGCATTTAATAACCAAGCTCTCAATGTCAAAGATAAAGAAAAGGTCCCAAAAGAAGCAAGAAAGAAACACACACACACACACACACACACACACACACATAAGGAGCTGCAATATGTCTGGCAGCAAACTTCTCAGTGGAAACCTTACAATCAAGGAGAGAGTGGCATGCAATATTAAAAGTGCTGAAGGAAAAAAACCTTATGTAGAATATTATATCATACAAAAATATTCTTGAAACTTAAAGGAGGAATAAAGATTTTCCTGGAAAAACAAAAGCTGAGGGATTTCATCAACATCAGACCTGTCCTACAAGAAATGCTTAAAGGAGTTCTTCAATCTGAAAGAAAACAATGTTAATGAACAATAAGATGTCTTCTGAATGAATACAACTCACTGGAAACAGTAAGTTCACAATTACAGAATACTCTATGTCTATAATTGTGGTGTATGAACCACTCATATCTTGATTAGAAAGACTAAAAGACAAACTTATAAAAATAACAATAACATTTTGAAGATATATAGTATAAAAACATGTGAATGGAAACCACAAAAAGCTAAACAGTGGGGGAGGATGGAATTAAAGGGTAGAAAATCTGTTAGGTTTCTCTTTGCTTGTTTATTTGTTTGTTTGTTTGTAAATAGAGTTTTTATATGTCTAAAATAGTTTGTAAAATGTTTTTAGTAAGCCTCGTGGTAACCTCAAATGAAAAAACTTATAAAAGATATGCAAAAAATAAAAACAAGAAATTAAACACATGACCAAACAAAATCACTTTTAACAAAGGAAGACAAGAATGACATAAGAAAGAAAGAGAGGATCACAAAACAATCAGAAATGAGATAACAGCATGGCAATAGTAAGTCTTTACCTATCAATAATAACACTGAATGTGAATGACTAAACTCTTCAATCAAAAGACATGGGGTGGCTGAATGGATAAAAAAAAAGCCTGCTCTATGTCGTGTGCAAGAAACACACTTCAGCTATAAAGACACACATAGACTGAAAACAATGGGATGGAAAAAGATATACCATGCAAATGGAAACCATAAAAGAGCAGGAGTAGATATACTTCTACCAGATAAACTAGATTTCAAAACAAAAACTGTATAAAGAGACAAAGGCTGTTATATAATGACAAGGGTCAATTCAGCAAGAAGATATAACAATTCTAAATATGTGTGTACCCAACACTGGAGCATCCAGTCATACAAAGCAAATATTATCAGAGTAATATATGAGAACAATATATAAAGCAACTATTATCAGAGAGAGATAGACCCCAAAGCAATAAATGTTGGAGAACTCAACACTCCACTTTCAGCATTGTTCAGATCATCAAGTCAAAAAATTAACAAAGAAACATTGGACTTCTCTGTAGTTCATGCCTCCCCTGCCTGCCGTGTCAGCCTTGCTGATTAGTGTGGTAAATGTGCCCAGCTTGCTTTGATAGTTAAGTGCCACTACCTGGATTCTATGCTCTCACTATTGCTTTCAGGGAGGCTGGTCCTGTCACCGCATCCCTTACTGACTATCCAGGCCTACGGAGGAGAGCCATGCTGAGCTTCTCACCAATGCCAGTGCCTTTCTTACCAGTGCAATCCTATTGCTTCGGTGAATTAGCTTGCTTCTGGTTTTCTTTGGAATGCATTAATAGTTTGCTGGTGATTTTTCTGATCTTAGCATAGCATGTCACAATGGCATGCACATTTCTTTAAAACATTTAATGCCTTCATCTTCTGTCATGCAATTCTGACGTTTCTACTTCATTTATGTGGGCCATCACTTTTTCAGACTTTCCAAGTGCCATCCTAGTGGTGTATCAGCACTGTCTCCTGAGGTCCTTGCCAGTGTGTTAAATCATATATCACAGGAGAGTGCTCCATATTGATAAAATCTCTGTTATCCAATTGTATGTTCTAAGCCCCTTTTCCTATCACCTTCAGGATCCAGTTTCCATCACCTTAGGAATCAATCACTCCTGGCTCCTGTAGTCTCTGTTAAACATATCCTGCAGGTCCTTTACATACATTCTCTTTCTTGGCTTATCTAGCTCAGCACTTTCCTCATTGGGCTGTGCTGGAATTTGACCCTTATTATTGATCTGTATGCTGGGAGGGAAATGAGGGTAGATCCACAGGATATGGGGGCTTAGAAGGGAACAGTAACATTTAAAATGTCTAAGTCATTTGAAGTTTCTCTATGATAGCTAAGCAAAGCTTCCTTTAAAAGAGGACCACTGTCTTCTATCAAAGGGGTTAGAAGATACTTCCACCAGACAAGGAGGTTCAGGGAGAATGGAACTTCAAGGTTCTCAATTATATTTAATCAACTATCCTTATTCCAAATCTAAGGGGAATATTCCTTCCTTATTAGTAACCTGGCTTTGGACTATGAAACATGCTAAGGCTGAGAATACAATCTTCTCTGAAGCTCCACTAATTGTATTACTAGGTTTTAAACCTAGTCCTTTACCCTGTCTACCCACTAGTAGGAGATTATTAGAGTCTCCTTAAATTCAGCCAAGTCCCTCTGGTTTTCAAATTTTACCTTAGATTGATAATTAACCACTTGAACTTTTCACTGCCATTCTTCAATTAAAACAAAATGGCTCTCAGTAAAGCCCATACATTTCACAGTTCTTATGCTTACTATTTCCAATATGACATTAAGCTCCTGAAATAATTACATAGCCAGTGTGTCTTCTTCCACCAGTACTGCATCTGGGTTCACTACTTGTGATAATTTTAACAATTGTGAAATGCCAAGTCTGTTTATTCTCCACTTATCACCAGCAATGGAGTCTTCACTGCCAGATGGCCTGAGCATTTTGATCTAGCTTCAGAATCTTCTTTTAGAATCTGTTTTCCAGGACCTCTTCTGGTACCAACTGAATTAGATTGAGTTCCCTAGACATAGACTCTGAGATGGAGAGTTTTGTGCAGAGAGTTTATCAGAAAATGTGGGATATATATATCTTAATGAAGTAGGGAAAGCAGAATTGAGTAGAAAGAGAAGTCAATCTATAACACAGTTTCAATAAAGCTTTGGAGCTGGGATGGCCCTTCATGGTTATCCCAACTTGAAATAAAAGAGATGGGCCTTTATATCCTTGCATCATCCAGTGATGGGATACGCTCTCTCCTCTGGGAGGAGAATATTTTATAATAGGGAGTTCTCTCTGGCTAAGGGCAATACCAAGCTACTCAGGGACTTAGCTGTGAGCTGTCAGCAGCAGACATTCTCAGTAGCTGGGGTATATAAGATTTCCCAAAGCATTAATTATATATTACAGCATACACACAGAAAAATGTACAAATGTGTCTACCAATAATTAGTGAATTACTATATAGGAAACATACCCTTATAGCCACCATACCTTTCAAGAAATATAACACTGTGGAGCCAGAAAAACCCTTCCAGGCCCTACTCAGCTACTAACCCCATTTCCACAATATAAATCATTACCCAATTTCTAACACTATAATTTAGTTTTGCTTGTTTTCAAAATTCATATAAATTGAGTCAAAACTGTTTTTGTGTATTTCTGATCCCCTTTATTCAGTATTATGATTGTGACTGTGTGCATCAGATGGTCATTAACTATATTTTATATGTATATATTATAATTTATTATTCTAAGGTTAATTAATATTATAGTTATTTCCAGTTTTTTACTGTTATCAATAGTGTTGCTGTGAACATTTTACACATATATTTTGGTGAAAATAGATATAATGTGGTTATATGGAAAAGTGAAACTGATAAACTATAATAGACTATAGATACTGCCAAACAGGATTTTTGCTAACAAGGTTATATCAATATAGACTCCCACTGGAAGATAACTAGTTGGTCCACATCTTCTGCCACCCTTACATTTAATATCAGGGTTCTTTTTAATTTATTATTTTATTTTAACCCTTTTTAGTGGGTATAGAATACCATCTCATTGTAGTTTAATTCACCCAACATACAACACCTTAGAAATTTATATTGATATTTTCACTTAAAATTCAGGACTACAGAACTTTTATTAATATTTGATGTCTTTGCCGTTACATTATTATCTCCTGATTCTAAAGGACATGAAAAAAGTAGAATTTGGATATGCCATAAATGTTCATTTGTTTTATCCCATAGTCTTAGAATAAAAGTACTAATATTAGATCACATGAAATTTTTACATCTCCCCGTTGTGTACTCTTATCTTTTATAAACAAATCATCAGAGTGTATAGACATTGCATACTGTACTCTCTTCCTCTTAGCCCTCATTTCATCTTAATCCTGTGGGCTACTATATATTTAATACTCTCCACCAGTCTCTGTGTCCATGTCTCTCTAGTCATTTTGGTTGTTTGAAGGTTATTTCGTAGTTGATTTTCCAAGAAATGCTCATGGGAAGATCATTCTTTGAGTTTTTTCATGTTGTTAACAGCTTACCTGTGTCCTTGGTAGTTGAAAGTTGGTTTTCTTGGGTGTAAAATCATTGGCTCATGAATTCTTTTGTTGAATATATTAAACATTTTTCTCTATTTTGTTCTTACTTCCAGTGTGACTTTTGAAATTCTTATGATAATCTAAAATACTTTCCCATATAAGCTGAATGCTTTGTTTTCTAAATGCAAGAAATTTTTCTTTATATTTCTTTAAAATCTAGTAATTGCATTTGAAAGTGTTATGGTATTAGTGATTCTGGGACAACATTCTTAGGTTCATGATTTGCTATTTCAGTATGTAGTTTCAAATATTTTTTCTTTATAATTACTTAATGGAAGCTGTTTTATTATCTTGCTTTTGATCTGAGTTCCAGAACTCTGATTACTTTAATTTGGATCTTCTCTGCCTGTCTTTAATATTAACCACTTTTTTCTCATTCTTTTTATCATTTTTTTCAAGTTCTTATTGTATTTTTAAAAACGTACTCTTTTATAACTTCAGTTCTCTTAAGGAGTTATCTGCATATATTATATTCACACTGTATTCTTTCTAAGTATTATTTTTTGAATAATTATTATTTTCATTTTTAATTTTTTCCTGAGGACTGACACCTCATTTCCAAATTTTTCTAACTTTAATTTATATTATATTGTTGTTACACGTATTGTATCATTTTCTTAATATAATTTAGATTATTTTGTGGTATTTAGCTTATCTATATGGCATGCTTTCTTTGTAAGGTTGTTATTCTTCTTATTCTTTTTCTTGCTGTAATTTTACATTGTACATTTTCATGTAAAATCAGACCCAATACACTTTCAGGGTGAAGCAGGTTCCAAGCAAGCTTTGGTAACTTTGCATGGCTCTCGTTCTGTTGTTTCTCTGTAATGCTCAAATGTATAACAGCTTACTTTCTGAGACAGATTCCTCCTCCACTTTGCTGTAGATGTTTTGTTTTGTTTTTTTTTTTTCCTTTTTGTCTTTATTGCCCCTGTCCTCCTCAATGTCCCAGAAATTCTTCTTCACTCTGAGTCCTTGTCCCAAAATAGAGTGCTGATAGGTCAGTTTTCCAGTTCACAGGGGGTAGACTGCTCCAGCAGTTAGGTATTCTTTTTCATAAAATTTTAATGCATCTGATTATTCCCTTGGAAGACGTTGGTGAGGGAGTTAATGGATTAAAAAGTAACAATGTTAAAATATTTTAAATGTATTGATATATATATATAATGCCAAGTTTCTTTCAAGATATTTTGTGCCAATTTATACCCCTATTAGCACAGAATAGCAAGCCCCATTTCACATGCACATGCGGGCACTGAATCTTGTTCTTTTTGTGTTTGCCACTTTAATAGATGAAAGGTAGTTTATCATTGTTATTTTAGTTTGCATCTCAATCTCTCTCTACAAAAATACACACTAATATGCTTATATACCTAAGTAATATGATGTCCATGAGTTAAGTGGTAAGTTTGGCTTGAAAACTCTGAAGTAACTGTAGCACCTCTTGGACATCAGATTGGGCATCAAAACTCCAGTTGATTGTGACTGGTTTTCATTCATCATTAATGTCAGAATTAAATAATTCTTCCAGACTCTTATCATTATGATCTTCTTGCTGCTGTTGTCCTGTCTGCTCTTCCTAATGGTGCTCCTTAATTTCTCTGTAATTTCAATATAGTTTCTCTTTTATGCTATATAATATTTTCCACATTAACAACTGTTCATACATTACTGTGCTTAAACTCCAATGCACAAATACAAACACTTATATACACCCACACTTTCACACTCACCAATACCTCACTTTCTCACAGGAAACAACTTTTTACTATCAAACCTGGACACTCTAGAACCCTCAGATAAAAGCTGAAGTTTCACAGTCACTTCTAGGATTCTATAAAGTTTTGTTTCGCAGGAAAGAAGAAGGAAGAAAGTACAATGAGGGCTTACAAGCATAAACAGCTTTTAAATATTCCTCCTTGAGATAATTGAAACACTTCCCAAGTGAGCAGATTTAGAAACCTAAACTCTGACCTTTTTTGTAAAGACATAAAAATAAGCAGGTATTTAGGGTCTATGGACATTGACTATCATTAAAATTACTTACATTATGAGTGTGCATTTTGAACTAGATATTAAAAATTAGAATGATTCATAAGTATAATAACTTGATATTTCTAAGATCTAATTAAAACATATCATACAGTGCTTTAATTTAAATCTGTTGTGTTCTTGAGTCCATGAGCGCTGTGAGAGGGCAGAGGAGAGTGGAGCAGGTGCGGGTCAGGGTAGGCTGCATGCCTCTTCTGCAAACTTGGGCTCTTTTCTAGAGGTTTGGTTAACTTTTATCCCCTGTCTGCTTCTAAACTAGGTCTAGACAGATTAACATGACATTTTGATGGGGAATTGCATAAGATTTGCTAAATTTGCCTTTAAGGGAAGACTTTCTCTCTTCTTAACACACTCCTCCATTCTGCAGCACAAAGGCCTTACTTAATGTGATAATGTAACTAATTTCAGTGTGCCGTATTAAGAGCAAGGAGTAAGGTTTTTTTTCCATGAAAGATTTTCTTCTATATCACCAAGATAAATACTTCTAAAAATACGTTATTTTAAATTTTTAAGTTTATTTTGTTTGGTTAAGTTTTATGATTCTATTCAATAAAGAATAATTTAATAATGATGAGAGAAATGATCAAATTGATACTACTATTTTAAAACCATGACAACAAACAAAGAAATGTTACTAGTATATCAGAATATTGTTCCTTCAACATTCTGATGAGAGAAGCAGTAAGCCATCCCCATAAGGCAGTGGTCATTTTGGTCAAAAAATAATACAAAACAAAATAAAAACTCTCAATTAGCTATATTAGCATAACTTGGCTTTGCCCCTTCAAGGAATTGTATTGATTTTCTTAAATATATGTACATGAGAAAACCAAATTGACTAGAAATTATCCTTTTTTTCTAAAGCTAAAATGTTATCTGAAATTATTCAAGCGTTCCTAACCTGGATCTTGAGAGTTTTAATACCCAGCCAGTGTCACTTGCACTTGAAAATTTTGTTTTAACTTTCTCAAACTTATGCCTTATATAAGAACTCTTTCTGGTTTGACCTTTATATGACTTTGTTTTCAATGGAAATTTTAATTTCATGCATACATATAAGTCATTTAAATGCCATTTTATACTTCTTTTAGTAGCTGTTATCCCAAACAGAATAATATAATAATATATAATTATTTGAATTATATATTTTCCAAAAATATATTTGAAATATTTTAAAAATATATTTTCATTTAAAAATAATTCAAATAAAATAACTATATAATGGCTAAATGTTCTATATAGATGAGTATGTGTGTTTACACAGTCTTCAAATGAAAGAGGAAGCTTAATATTTATTAGTGTTTCCTTTCTGTCAGCTATGTTAGATGCTGATCTCTGGCATATTGATTACTATACATTAAGGCCCTTAAAATATTTTACGTAAATATATGAATGAATAAAAGACTTTGTGAGAAACACATTTTATAATCTCTGCATTTCAGGTGAAGACACTAAAGCTAAGAGAGATTGAAAAATGTGCCCAGTATCATCTTGCCGGTTGGAATACGAACATAACTTTTAAACATAAATCAGTCTAACTTAAAAAAATGGAACAAAACCCAAACCTAAGTTCTTTCTACTGACCCAATTTGTATAACAATATAATAGGCTGGAGTATATGCATTTGGAAACCTGAGCGCAATGAAGGCATTTAGAACAAACAATTAACACGGAAAAATTTTGCTGGATATAATACAGAGCTATAGCTCATTCCACATTAGAACTTTATTTAAAATAATACCACCATTAATCTTATTTTCATCTAATCATAAAATCCTTTAGGATCAGAAGATTTAGGGTATGAATTAAATAGTAATAACCAAAGGAAAAAAGTAAATATGTTTGAATGTTTAACTTTTTGAAATGTTTTGCTATCCAGAAAAATTTAATTGCCAGGTTTATTTAAATTAACTATTGCTAACATATAATTCATTTGGGAGAAGGATAATACTGAGATAAGAGCTACTACAAAGAGAAGCATTAAATAATCTTTAAATGACTTTTTAAATAATCTATGTGGAGAAAATATACGTTACTTACATATCGTATCCATATGTATTTTAATTTTTAAAGAAAAACATCACTCTGTGAGGAACACACAACAATAATAACCAAAGTTCTAAGATAGAAAACAAATTACATAGATACTTTCATGAAAGACGAGGTTACCAGGCTTATTCCAGGACAAGGTGTCTTGATTATCTTATCCACCCTGATTGGACCTCAGAATGCTGATACAATATTAATAAGGTCATAATTCTATAATGGTATCTAAAGGATTTTTTTAAAAAATTGATATTAGGCTATTTATGTGAATTCTACTCACTTTATTTTTTTTGACAAATTATCAAAATACTTTTATTTCAGCATATTACAGGGGTACAATTGACAAAAGTATAAAATAAACAATATATGGTTTCCTAATATTCTTTCATTAATTCAACACATATTTATTGTTTGCTATAGGCCATGTATTTTGCTAGGCTTCATAGATATGATAATAAGCAAAACCAGTCATATCCTCTTTGGTTGAGAATTAATATAGCTCAACCAAATTGACTAGTAAATGGTTGCTAATGGCAGGCATGGTAGCTCCCACCTGTAATCCTAGCACTTCAGGAGGCCAAGGTGGGAGGATTGCTTGAGGCCAGGAGTTCAAGAACAGCCTTGGCAAAAGAGCAAGACCCCATCTCTAAAAAAATTAAAAAATTAATCAGGCATGGTGGTGCCAACCTCTAGTCCTAGGTACTTGGGAGGCTGAGGTAGAAGGATAGCTGAGCCCAGGAGTTTGAGGCTGCCTTAAGCTATGATTGGGCCACTGCATTCCAGCCTGGGCAACCTGTCTCAGACAAAAAAAAAAAAAAAAAACTTGCTAAATATTTTTTGAATAATCAGTGTGTGCTCTTCCCCAACATTGAATCTGCTAGTAAATCCTGTTGACTTCACCTCCAAACTACATCTCAATCCCAAACACTCGTCATCATCTCCATTCCTACTTGTTCCTAGCCCCTGTCTTCTAGGTACAGAATTATTATAGTGGCTTTCTAGCTGTTCTCCCTCTTTCTGTCCTTGCCCCTACCTTTTCTCTTGATGTCTATTCACAACACAGTAGCTACAGTGAAACTTTCAAAATGTGTTAGATAGATCATGTCACTCCTCTGGTTAAAATCTTCCACTGACATGTCTCACCCAGAATTCAAAGTCTAAGTCCTCACCATTGCCTTAGGTGTGGCATATTTTTGTTTGTTCACCCTCTCTGATCTCCATTCCTACCACCTCCCCCTTCCCACTACACCCCCACTCTCAGATTCAGTCACTGACTTCCCTGCTGTTGCTCAAGCATGCCAAGCACAATCCTGGCTCACGGTCCTTGCTCTTGCCCTTATTTCAGTCTGCCACAAGGTTGCCCCATGTATCCACTTGGCTCACTTTCTCACTCCCTTCAGATAACTCCAGTGTCTCCTTAGTGACATCTTCTCTTACTTCTTACAAAGAAAAGTAACTCCAATCCCCAGCCCTTTTTTTCTTGACATATTTTATTATTCTCCATCGTATTCTCTGCTATTGGACACCATTTACTACTTGATAATTCTCAAATGACTTAGAATAGTACCTGGCACATTGCAAGTATTCAATATTTGTTTTTGAATCAATACAGTTATGTAATATGTTGACACTATAATAATTCTATATAGAGGTGATTGATAGCATAGAACATTTGAAAAACCTCATAAGCCAAAAATGGATGATAGATCATCAAAATACTATTTTTGATTAGGCTTTGTTTGGGTGACTTTATTTCCTTTTGTGTGATTTCCAATTTATTCCTAATTTTTTACAATGAAAATGGATTAGCTATGTAGTTAGTAAAACACAATATATCAGTAAAATGCAAAAACTATTTTAAATATATGAAGAAAACAATTTGAAGAATAGTGATAAAATATATAAAAATAAAATTAGGAATAATGTACTGGGATAGCTTCAGCATAAGCTGTTTTAATACTAATCAATCACTTACTAGTATGGATTCGTTGGTTGGGTGAAGCCTCTTAGCTAGGAGAGAGTACTGTGGTTCTGATCCCTATCTTGGTCATCTTGTCATCACATTTTTGTGACTCTAATTTCCATTCTCCTTTTTCACTATCTCATTTTCCTGGCTTATTACTTATATCAGAGATTTCTGCTCATGTAAGAATTACTAGTTTCTTTGCATTAGAGAACATCTGTTCTGTTTCTAAGAGTTCAACAATTCTATATCTATTGTTCTTGCAAGTTCTGTTTTGGTTTCTAATTTTAATTGCATGAACTTTTGCTACATCATGCATCTCTAGGAAGTGAAACCTTCTTGTTTTCTCTACCTTTCCCTAAAGGTAGAAGTGAAACATCTATCTTTAGAAGGTAGATGTACTCTGGGATAAATGATTGCCTATAGCTATGTATAAAAAGTACACTGAAAAACTTCCATTTTATATATTGAACACTTCCCATAAAGTTCTTCCCTACTATTCTTTGGATGCCCATCCTTCATGACTTTTCATCACAGATATTTTCACCATATTCAATCCTAAGACTGAACTTAATTGAGCTCCATGGGATTTGCTCTTTCACTGACTGGTAGAAAATCATACCAGGGTTTGGGGTGCCTTAACTGCAAATATCTACTAAAATCACAGGCATAAAAGAATCCCAAAATAATTTATTAGAAATTCTTAGTGGGTTTGAGTATTAGCACTTTACATTGAGTGGGGGTTAGCCTATGATGGGCTTTCCATGGGATTTGACAAAATTCCATTGGTCTAGCAACTTTGTTTTTTAGTTTCCAAGAAATTCAAATTATTGGGCCAACTTTTCAGTGCTGATTTCTAGTTTTATTCTAAGTTGATTAGATTATGACCTAAAATATCCATTATTTTTTAAATATATTGACATGTGTAAGACATAGTCTCAAAAATATTCCATGTCATAAGACTATAATGAACATTAGAGTATGTATATACATATACACACAGTGTAGATATATATATGCACAGTATATGCATACAAATATATACATGTACATAGATAAATATATATTTACATATAAGGTTTTATTATTCTATAGAAAATCCTCAAAATCTGTGATTATTTTAGTGTACTTGATCTGATAAATTCTTGAAGATGAGTATTTCAACTGCCTGAATTTCTCATTATATTTGTAGTAATTTTTTTCTTTATGTGTTTCTTTATCATGTTGTTTTATCTTCTTCATTAACAATCACTTTTTTTAGTGCTTTTGTACTTGAAGTCCACTTTGCATATTATTGTCATCATGGAAATCACATTATTCATTATTTTCTATACTTTTAAATTATCATCATTTTGTTCTTATTTTATATTTTATAACTAAAGGTGATCATAGATTATTGAACAGCCACATTTTATTAATACATTTGTTGTATCAGTGTAGTTAGTGACCTCTTTCATGCTCAAAATCCTCCTGATTTACCAAAGAAATTATACAGTCATTCTACCTACAAAAAGCTCATACTTTGAGTGTTTTTTTTTAAACCTAATATACAAATCTTTGTTTTTAATAGGAGAAATTATTCCACAAAATTTATTCTCATTCTTGATACATTTATGTTTCTTCTTTGTTCTTAATTCATTATCATACTTTTTACACTTTATATAAAATTTTGGCACATGTTATCTTCTTCTTTCTGTTGTTCTTCTGATGTGAGTACTTTTGTTAATGCCTACTTTTAATGAAATAGGTCAATATAGATGTTTTACTATTTCTCCATTCTGAATGTTATTTTCCTATTATTACCAAAGAGACTAAAACCATGTTTTTATTATATATTTAAAATATTTAGTTTCCATTTTATTATAATAAATGAAAATAAAATAGCTATTATTCTATTTCCACTCAATAATGTCTTATTAGGTATTGAATTCTGTCTCTTTCTTTTTCTCTTTGTAAGTATTTTTCTCTTTTTCTATAAATATTTTCCATATGGTCTGATGTTCTGGTTTCCAGTGTTGTTCTTGAGAAGTTCAATACTAGCATGATTTCTTTCTCACTTAAAACCTCATCTTTCTGTGTAAAAGCTTGTAAAATTTGTTATTTTCTTTTAGGATGCAGAAATGTTACCAGCATCTGTCTAAGTTAAATCTAGGCATGTGTCTTTTTTTATTGTTGTTATGCTTGTATAAAATTCTTATAAGAACAAGCTTTTACACACAAATGCAAATCAAAACCATACTGAGGGCCGGGCACGGTGGCTCACGCCTGTAATCCTAGCCCTCTGGGAGGCCAAGGTGGGTGGATCGCTCGAGGTCAGGAGTTCGAGACCAGCCTGAGCAAGAGCGAGACCCCGTCTCTACTAAAAATAGAAAGAAAAATTATCTGGACAACTAAAAATATATATAGAAAAAAATTAGCCGGGTATGGTGGTGCATGCCTGTAGTCCCAGCTACACGGGAGGCTGAGGCAGTAGGATCGCTTAAGCCCAGGAGTTTGAGGTTGCTGTGAGCTAGGCTGACGCCACGGCACTCACTCTAGCCTGGGCAACAAAGTGAGACTCTGTCTCAAAAAAAAAAAAAACATACTGAGATATCACCTAACTCTGGTAATACTGGCCTTTATCGAAAAATCCCAAAGCAACAAATGCTGTCGAGGATGTGGAGAGATAGAAACACTCTTATACTGCTGGTGGGACTGCAAATTAGTGCAACCTGTGGGGAAAAGAATTTGGAGATACCTCAAAGACCTACAAGTAGAACTACCATTTGATCCAGCAATAGCACTATTAGGCATCTACCTGAAGGAACAAAAGTCATTCCATAATAAAGACATCTGCACTAGAATGTTTATGGAAGCACAATTCACTATAGCAAGGATATGGAAATAACCCAAGTGCCCGTCAATCCATGAATGGATTAATAAAATGTGGTATATGTATAAAATGGAATACTACTCAATTATAAAAAAAACAACACAGATGTAGCACCTCTTATATTTTCCTGGGTAGAGCTTGATTGAGCCCATCCTCCGAAGTGAGGTATCACAAGAATGGAAGAATAGGCACCACATGTATGTGCTCGCCATCAAATTGGCACTGACCGATCAACACTAAGGTGCTCACACAATAGTAATATTCTTTGGGGGTGGGGGTTGGGGGGGTAACTCACAACTAATGGATGCGGTGAGCGTTGTGGTGGGGGAAGGGCATGTCTCAAATCGTGGTTGGGATATGGCAAAGTCATAATATATAACCAAAATGCTTGTACCCCCATAATTTCCTGAAATAAAAAAAAATCGTATTCTATGTTCATTAAGAGACTCAATTCCTTTTCAGAGAAGATTTTCTTTATAATTTTATTTATTATTATATCTCACTATCTTTTACTATTTCTCTTTCTGGAAAATATTATTTGTATGTTAATGCTCTTGACTCTGTCCTTGAAGACTCTAGTATTTTTGCTCATTATTTATATTGATTTCCTTTTTGTTAAGCATTATGGGAATTATTTTCAAGTTTGATTATGAAGGCTGCTACTTAGTTCTAGGATATGCCTATCAGATTTTTCTTCCAGTTTACACTTGAAATTATTATTTTACTTCTGTACATTGTTTTTGGGTCCTGTGTTTCTCTCCTTGAAAGTTCTTAATATCATTTGTGAATGTTTCCTGCTTCCTCCATAGAAGCTGACAATTTTAACATTTAGCTTTATTTCCCTCTCTCACACTCACAAGTTCTTGTGAATAGGCATATTTATTTTTATCTTCATGGATATGATTTCCCAGATAGGTAAGTTTTTCACTGGCAGGAAGTGATAAACCAGTTGTTGAACATGAACTTCTTCAGTGGATCACTGACTATCATGGGGAGAGTGGGCAGCTTCTCTGCCTCCAGGTTTCTCCATGCATAAGTGAAGATGGTGTGATACTGTAAGGCATAGTGAGGCAATTAAGTTCTATCATCAACTCAGAGTCTTATAGCAGAGTATGCAAAAGAGTGACAGCTGCCAACCATCCCTTGACACCATCAAAGCAATGCTCTGACACCTGAAACAGCTGAGTATTCTGTGCATTTTCCCTGAGATTCTACTGTAAACTCAGGAGCCCTTGACTCACTCAGCATCCCAGACAATTCTCCTCTGGAAAGTTGAAAGGTCTGCAGTGCACTGAGATTTCACCCACTCACCCATCCATCCATCCACCCACCCATCCACCAGATTTATTTTATTTTTTGAGTACTTTTCAGGAAGGAGTTAGAAGAGACATGAGTTAAAATGTATGTTTCTAGCATCTTATTCACTGAATCATCTTTTTTTTCGGTATTTCACTTCTTTTATATGGTATAAAATCATTTAAAAATCAGTATATGGCAAACTAGAAAAGGATGAATTACTGCCTTTAAGGAGGCATAATTGAAACAGTGATCAGGATGATGGTGATGATAAAGATACCTTATTGTCAAAGGGTTCAAAAAAGATATAGACACAAAAGTACTGGTAGAGAATAGAGCTTGCAATCACATTCATACATTCATTTACTAAGTGAACAAGTATTTATTAGCATCCACTGTATGCTAGGTACTCTCTGTTTTTTTGCAGGGCATACAAACATAAATAAGACAAAATTATTCCTCTTGAGGGCCCCACAGTCTAAAAGTTTTGATAGCATTAGTGGTAGCAAGAGTGTAGCGCTAATAATCAGAATTTTTTGGTGCACCCAGAATATTCTATTTCTCTTCTAAGTGCTGTGCATGTGTTTTAATATTTATAAGTATTATCTCTCATTCAATATTCAAAATATTTCTATGAGGTAGGATTATTATTATCCTCATTTTGCCAATTAGGAAAGAAAGGCATTGGGAGACTAGTCAACTTTGCCAAGATCACACAACTAGTATTAGTAAGTACTTGGATTCAAATTCACGTAGTCTTAACTCCAGAATCACTTTATTAGTTACAATTGATGCCTTGTCTAGCATGTATAGTTTAAAAATTCATTAAATAAAAAAAAATAATAATGCAATAAGAGAGACTTGAAAATCATCTAAGCAACACAGAGTAGGGAGGGAAGAGCTCTGGTGGGGAAGAGCACCTGTAAGTCCTTACTGTTCCCTGCATTGATCAACATGATGTTATTTCTATTGGTTAGCTGAGAAGTTTTGCATTGGAAGATATGCATTTTGAAAAAAAAAAGTTAGAAGGATGGGAATTATCTTCATGGAGAGGAACATAATAAAACAGAAAACGCAATGTGGAAAGGCTTATGGCATTAGATAAGTAACTTTGAGTTCCCAAACATATGAGTAATTAATTCTTTAAACTTCTTCAGATTATGAGGATTAACATGTAAATTCTTATGAATACATTTTGGAACTGAAGATAACAAAGTAGCTGCAGTAAAAAGAAGAAAAATTTTCTATCAGACGGAATAATATGAATCATTAAGAATCCTTGACAAACGAGGTGAACACACCTTCTTCTTTCCATTTTAGTCAGAAAACAGAAAAGAAAGAAAACAGATTATTTTAGTTGAATCATTTGAACATTTAAGCAAATACAGGTGCAATGATCTAGGAAGTCTTAGGTGTGAGTAATAGTTTAGTGTTCTGTTATTGCCAACAAGATAGATTTTTGTTAACTTTCCTACAAAGAACTGTTTCTTTCCATTTATTTAACACATGCAGCAAAACAAATTTGTCAAACAAAACAGACCCAACAAGCCATGTATATTATAAATTATATTTGTAAAAAATTCTGAGTTTTCATGCATTGCCTTTCCTATAGGGAAAACATATTAATTCATGGAAATTGTTGTAGGAAAATTGAGCTTCTTTTTTAGGAGTGTGATGGGGGAGAGTACAAGAATCCCAGGCCTTCCATTTTAAAATTTTCATAGATCTATTTTGTATTGTTTTAATATAACAGGTTTTTTTTTGTTTTGTTTTGTTTTGTTTTGCTTGGTGAAAGCTAAATCACTTTAACTTCAACACCCATTTCATTTCACTACAATTGTCAATTTTATTGCCATAAAGTAATTTATTACATTCCCTCATATCTTTTCATTTTAATTGAAGTATAATTGATAAGTAACAATTATATCACTATCCTCTTTCTTTTTGAGATGGGGCATAACTCTGTCACCCAGGCTAGACTGCAGCGGCATCATCATAGCTCACTGCAACCTCAAACTCCTGGGCTCAAGTGATCCTCCTGTCTCAACCTCCCAATTAGCTGGGACTACAGGTCCATGCTCCCATGCCCAGCTAATTTTTCTATTTTTTGTAAAGAGGAGATTGTGCTCTTGCTCAGGCTGGTCTCAAAATCCTGGCCTCAAGTGATCCTCCTGCCTTGGCTTCCCAAAGTGCTAGGGTTACAGGCATGAGCTATCGCACCTGGCCTCATTATATTTTTAATGTTTGTAGACTCTCTAATGATATGAAATTTTTTATTCCTTACATTAGTAATTTGTGATTTCTTTCACCCTTGTTTTTTATAAGTTTTAAAAATCCTTTTCTTGCTTTAGTAATCTTTTCAGAAAATGAACGTTAGCTAATATTCTTTAATGAAAATATGTTTTAAAATGTATTATTTCTGCTATTATTTTTATTATTTTCTTTCTCCTATTCCTTTAAAACTGTTTATTTTCTTTCACATTTATTATTTTCTCAATCCTCCTAGTTCCTTTAAAACTGTTTATTTTCTTTCACATTTATTATTTTCTCAATCCTAACATTCTTCTAAACTGTTAATTTGAGTTCTATCTTTTAATCCAATCTGAAATCCTTATTTTTTATTCTATTAGCAATTAACATAATCACATATTAAACATAGTTCTTTTTGCTGACCATGACATGAGGATCATCTCTGGGTTTGCTTCTATTGGCTGCTTTCATTCTTCACTCTCAGTCAAATTTTTCCACTTCTCAACATATCTAGTTATTTTTGATTTATGAAGTATATTGAGCATGACATCATATAGAAGTTCTGGATTATGTTATTTTCCTACAAAGATTGGTCAGTTTTGTTCTGTCTGGTAGCTAAATTTACCTGCTGATCTTACTGCTCTTGCTGGGGAGTGGTTTTAGAGTCAATTAGGGTAGGTCTATTTCAGTTTTTCCCTTTTTTCAAGGGCACAGTTCTTCTTCCTAGGCTTTACAGCTAGGGTATGTATTTTTCTGATATCTCTACTCAGTGACCAAGGTATGCATCAAAGTCCCTCTACTCTAACTGGGACTGAATGTCAAAGTCAAAGCTCCCTGTTAACTGCTTGTGTTTGCTCTGTGTGTGTGTCTCTGTCTATCTGTCTCTCTCTCTCTGTCTTTCTCTCACCTCCAAGAGTCTTGGTCTTTGCATGTACAGTTTAGAAGTTGGCCAAAGACCTAAAGGAAATATCTTAAAGGTTTCTAGGGCTTCCATTCTGCAGATACCTTCTGTCTAGGACCCTGACTCCTCCTTGATCTATTCTGCCTTGGTAATATTGAAGTCAATCAGTTTCTACCACCCTGAGACTCATTTTGCACTGCAGTTCAGAATATACCCTTGAGGAGATTGCTGGTGTATATGAGTTCACTTAATACGCTTTCCTTCCCTCGAAAATCAGAGTCCAATGTTAGTTACTATCTGGTGAATGCAGAGAGTTCTTTATATATTTTACATCTTTTTATTTTGTTAAGATTTTTTTAAATCTATTTGTGAGTGGAGGGTAAAGTCTTTCATGGCCAGAACTGAAAGACCCATTGTCATTTAATTATTCAAAACTATTTATTGCAAGACAAGACTTAGTGTTTGAGAATCCAGTGATGTGCAAAATAACAGGCTGTGCTTTCAAGACCTTATGTTTTCAGGGAGAATTCAGACAACTGGAGAGTTATAGCATTCTGTGTCTGGTAAGGAATTTATAATCTCATAAAGCACTCCAGAAATTGATTTAAAAAATCTTTAAAACTCTTCATGTGTCTTAGATTTCTATTCCCACAATTCTCCACAGAATAGCTCTGGCAACAGAATGCAGTTCAGATATATGGTTCCAAATTTTTGGCATAAATTATCAATCTTTGAAGTTGGTCATTAAAATATTGATGAAAACTATAAACAAAACATGCTTTCTTCCTTAAAAATATATTTATCAATGTTTTTGTGTCTTTTGTTATATATGCGTTTTGATATTTATGACTACAGAAAAATGTAGTTCTTTTCAAAAAGAAATATAGAGGGAAGAATCTAGTCAAAGTATCTATGTCTGCATAAATATTTAATTTGAAACAAATTATTATACATTTATTTGTAGATAAAATAATAAAACATTATTTTTCTATAAACAGCGAAAGTTAGTATATTAACATATCACAGAGTCTAGCAGTTAGAATTTTCTAAATCCTTTCATTATATCTGCACCTTCATTTAGTCAGTTAATGTAAGCAATGTCTGACAGTATAGAATATCTATTCTCATTACACACAAGTAGTTTTTATATACCCTTTGAAAAAGTTATATTCTATATCCTAGAATTTGGTGAGCAAAATGAGAATTTTATCTTTACTGATACTTTCCAAAGGCTGGAGATTTCTTGTTTAAACAGAATTATAGTCATTACTATATTCTTCATAAGGTTTTAATATCCTGAATTATTTAGAATAAATCTTATAATCATTATGGTGATTTTATGAGGGGAAAGTCTTACTCCAGATCAACAATTTCTGGTTCATAAGAATGTGAAAAGTTTAAAAAGTAACCCCAGTTAATTTAGTACTGGATTTTACTGTCTACGTGTTGATTTGTATTATTGCTTTATGAAGCTTTTGCCATTTATCTTAGTGTATTTAAAAGGCTTTAGTTTTTATGATCTATAAAAAATACATGACCTGTGATCTAAGTCTCAGGCTATCCTAAAAACACATAAATAAGAGTTTGTCAGTTTTCCTTTTCCATCTTAAAGATAAGTCTGGGAAGCAAGATACTAGTCAGGGTTTCTTACCCTAACCACTAGTGACATAGTGGGTGAGATAATTACTTGATACGATGGGCTGTCATTTGCATTGTTGGATGTGTAGCAGCATCCCTGGCTTCTGGCTATTACATGTGAATGGTATCTCTGAATCCTGGTGTGACAACCGAAAATGTTTCCAGACATTGCCAAATGTTCCCTGGAGGGAGGAATTGGTGTGGGTGTACAAAATTGCCCTCAGTTGAGAACCACTGTGCCCAGAGAAATAATTTAGCTCCTATTAGGGAAAATGTTGCTGGGAAATATGTCCACAGTAGCAGAATGTTAGTGCAGAAAGGGCACAGAGTAGTAATAGGAACAACAGAATAAAACAATAACTAACATATGTAGTGCTTACTGTGTGCCAGGCACTGCTATAAGCCTTTCTACATTGTTACTTAATACTCTCAACAAACTTATTAGTTAGCTATTATCTGCATTTTACAGATTAGAAAACTGAGGCACACAAATTTAAAATTACTAGGATATACAGCTAATAAGCTTGTATCTCCAATATGAACTTGTCTGTTTTTAATATGTGGAAACATCAAAAAGTTCATGGGCAATGGTATTAAAAGAGAAAAATATAAAATATAAATTTTATTTCTCAACATAAGCTCCATGAAGTCAAGATACTTTAGTAAGTGATGATTTAGTCCCTCTCTAAACAACTGAGGGTCCTGGGAATTTAATCATGCCAATGCAGTCTTTTTGACACCATTAACTGAAGAAAAATGGGTACCCTACAAAGACATTTTAAGATTAGGAAACAAAAAGAAGTCAGAAGGAGCCGAATCAGGACTGTAAGGTAGATGCCTATGATTTCCCATCAAAACTCTCACAAAATTGCCCTGTTAGATGAGAAGAATGAGCAGGAACATTGTCATAGCGAAGAACTCTCTGATGAAACTTTACCGGGTATTTTTCTGCTAAAGCTTTGGCTAACTTTCTCAAAACCTTCTCTGGTTTCTCCTAGTTTGCAATACTATGGTACATTTTTCACAAAAATGAATAAATATTGAGACATTATGATAAAGTCCATATATTATTCAATTTTTTTCAGTATTACCTAATATTCTTATTCCCCCCCAGGATCTAATCCATATACCATGTCGTATTTAGTCATTTTAGTTTTTTAGGCTCCTCTAGACTTTAATAGTTTCTCAAATTTTCCTGGTTATTTTATGTCCTTGACAATTTTGAGGAGGACTGGTCAGGTGTTTTATAGAATGCTTATCAACTGGAGTTTGGCTGATGTTTTTCTCATGAGTAGATTGGGGTCACGCATTTGGGAGAAGAAGAGCACAGAAGTAAACTGACATTCTCTTCACATGGTATCAGGAGTACATACTATAAACATGAGTTACCACTGTTGATGCTAACCTTGCCCACTTGGTTGAGACAGTGTTTGTCAGATTTCTGTAAAGTTACTCTCTTTACTTTTAAGTTATTTTTTTTTAAATGTGAAGTTACTCTTTGTTATGTCCTCTTTTTATACTGTCTTTTTTGGGAGAAGATCATTATGTGCAAGCTAAAATTAAAAAGTGGGGAGTTATACTCCACCATAAATTTATATACATAAATCACTTGGGATTCTTCTGCCCGTGGCATTTGTTTAATATCACCATTTATTTATTCATTCATTCATTCATTCATTTATTCAATCAGTTATGTTAATATGGACTTGCAGCAATTTATTTTATTTTTTGAGTTATAAACCAGTACTATTAATACTTTACTTATTTTATTGCTCATTTTTTTCCAGCTTTGGCCACTAAGAGCTCTTTTACTTGACTCTTGTGTCCCTTTGACATATGCCCATCAGTGTGTGTGTGTGTGTGTGTGTGTGTGTGTTAAGCACTTCCTTGCTTTCTGGCATTATGAGATGTCCCATATTCATCTGTACATTCTCTGCCTCAGCCATGCATTCAGTCATTTTGCCAATAAGTCCTGGTTTATTTTATTGAAGAATGATACTACAAAGCAAGGTCTGGGCACTGGGTGTGTTTATCACTACTGAAGAATGAGTATACTGACCCATGTACAATCACATATCTATAAATATTTCTATATGTATCCCTCAGTATTCTCCCACATTTTTATTATGCTAATCACAATTATATCTCCAAATCTAATCCATTACTTCATGGATCATTCAGGTTTTCTCTTCTTATCTGAGCTGTTATAAAAATAATTACATAGGTGCATAATCATATCTATGAAACTTTTTTTTACACTTCAATATAGAGTAGTTGGAAGAAAATTTTGTGAGCATTTATTTTAAAATCTCTCACTTAATAAATAAATAAATAAGAAAATAGGTATATCATATAGTCGGAAGTCAAAAGATTAGGAAATTTCAGTTTACATGTATTTAAAATGACCTGTAAGCAGACCTTTTCTAAGAATAAGCAGAATATATCCTGCTGTCACCTAGGATGATGCCCCTTGTCAGCAAATTCTCCCCATGTTAAGTGCATAGTATCTGTGGTAGTAGACTTATGTTCACCTCTTCTCCACTCCTGTCCTCTGCTCCTGCAGAGGCTCAGAACAGTCTACATGTCCCAGCACCTTTGCAGCCAGGCAAGGAGTGTCAGGTACTTCACACTGGGCTGAGGCCAGTGGTAAAATGCCAATGACCTTGCAGCAATCTCTTTCCCTAAGGGAAAGCAGCAAGCACAGAATTTTTGACTTGCTTTTGTTTATTTAATAAAAAATGAATGAAAATTTCTGTTAATTTTCAGTCACTTCAAAATGCATTATTTCAATTTTAATTTAAAAAGTTATACTTTGTACATCATCATTATTATTAAATTGAATGAATAACTGAGTGGCTGTAGTTTTTAGTATATTAACTGATTCTGAAGATATAAACTATATAATAAAAAGAAAGTGTTATTGAAAGAGAAAATACCTGTAATTAGAAGAAAGGGATCACTTCCTGAGAGGATTTTGTTGTTGTTAGCACCTAGATTGAGCATTCTGAAAGGGTAGAGTCTATTTGTCAACTAGAGAGAATTCCAGGAGAGTAATTCAATTCTAGTGGAAGACTTTTGGATGTACTCAAAAATGGAAATTGCTAAACTAGAGCTAATAAACTGATGATAATAATTTTTAAATGGATACATTTATACAAAATAAAAAGAGTTCTACACATACACACAATCACCATTCTGTAAATAATTGGGAAATTTAATATATAAATTAGGTTATAGAAATAGTTGCTTGGAAGAGTTCACCAATTGCTACCTCTGGGGAAAGTTTAACTGCCTATATTTCCTTAAATTGTGTTTGAGAAAGTCTCAGTGGCAACTTAAATATTTTTTTTCAAATAATATTTTGTATTAAACCTAGATTCACATTTTTGTTCTCATGAAAAAGAGACTCACTTAAGTCACTGTGAGGTTTGACATTGAAATGGTAAAATAATACATTTATTGATTCCTACTCCATAGCTGGAATTTGCATGCTCCCAAAAAGAAATAAAATAAGAAGAACTGAGCATGGAACCAAGGAATGATATTTGTTCCAATGCAATCCATTCAGACTATATCAGAATCTTCCAAAATAAGTAAGTTCATCTCGGCAATGCTTCTGAAGATCAGAAGACATGTCAGAATACTTGTAGCTTAAGTTAAAAAGATACTAAAATAAAACCATCAAACCAATTCAGCTCAAAACCAAACATTTTGGGGCACGAAGTATTCAAAGATGGATAACACATGAGCATTATCTTTCAGGAGCTCACAGTCAGGGAAAGAACACAAAGAACAAGCAAAATAAATGCTATAATGAAGGAAGGTGGGTGTTCAGTACTATGAATACAGAGATGTGGGAGTGAACAGGTCTGGTTACAAGGTAGCATAAGGGGAATAAGATGAAAACAGATAAAACAACGAGGCTTTATGCTATCAGATCATTGGCCAACAATTTAATGTACTCTTAGATTCTCCTTATACTAATCACTAAAATAAATAATACCAACATTATAAAATGAGAAGAATAAAGAATAAAAATTATTGTTGCCATAGCAAAGTCTTCCATTTGGAAAAAATAGAATCTTAAAATTTCAGGGCCTTCTTCTGACATTATTTTTTGGGATAAATGACTTCTTCTGGAAAAAATTATATCGTGTTGCATATTTGAATACAAGAAGAAATGTAAATAAAAGATACATTAGAAAACTAGAGGCTATTTGGAGAAAAAGGTTGAGCAGGAATTTGTTTTACTCAAGAAAATGCGAAAAGGCTCTATAACCCATGATTAAAGACATAAACTGCTTAATTTTATTTATGTATTTGAAATATTGATAGAATTAGTATTAGGTCATTAAATAGGAAATGTCCAATTTCAAATCAAAAGTCTCATTTATTATATCTCAAGCAAGAAGCAGTACAATTAATCAATGTGCCTAATCTATTGACACAGTTTTACCATTTTATCAGTAGCTTGTTTATGCCAGCAGCAAAGAAGCCTGGAGAGCAAGTGTTGATGACATCGTCAAAGGCATTTGCCACAGCTGGTTGGGAATTGAATACTTTTCCTTGCAAAAAGTGATCCAAAGCCTTGAAGAAGGGGCAGTCAGTTGGTGCAAGGTCTGGTGAATACCGCAGATGACAGAGAGTTTCCAAGTGCAGCTTCTGTAGTTAGAGCAGCATTGTTTGTGTGACACCATTAGCTTTTTTGGATGAATATTCAGTTTTAGACTGTGTTTTGGCACTTCATCTTTATGCAACCATTGTGCCAAAAGCTTGTAATTGTCAAAAAGAATCCATTTTTTATCACACATAACAATAGGGTGTAGAAATGGTTTGCCTTTATGCCATGACAGCAAAGAAAGGCAAGCTTCTAGACAATTTCTCATCTGACTCTGGTTTTATTCTTGTGGAACCAATCTATCCAGCTTCTTTACCTTGCTGATTTGTTTCAAATGATCCAATATTGTTGGAATAGTAACGTCAAACCTTGCTACTAATTCACGTGTAGGTTGAGATGGATTCACTTCCATTACAGCTTTCAGCTTATCATCCACCTTGGTCTCAGATTGCCCACGTGGCTCATTTTCAAGATTAAAATCACCAGAACAGAACTTCTCAAACCATCAACATGCTGTGCGTTCATTAGTCACATCCTTCCTGAACACTTCATTGATATTTCGATCTGCCTGTACTGCATTGGTTCCACAACGGAACTCACAGTCGAAGTAAATTTTTGACTAATCTATGGTTTCACAAAAATTGCTCTAAAAAAATTTGAAAGGTAATCACAGCCCAAAATGTGCATTTCAAAGACTGAAGATGTACCTTCACAATAAAAATAAAACAAGGAGTGTCAAAGTGAAATATCAGAGATGTCAACTGTCCAACTTAGTACTTAAGGAAACCAGACATTTCATACTTAATAACCTAAATAAAATATAAGCAAAAGATGGCTGCAGCCTAATAATTTGGCAATAAGGAAAATTAGCTTTTTCCTTAAAAGATAAAATAAGCAAAAGGATTAGATGAAATAATGAACATTACCAAAAGAAAAAATGATTTTGGGCCCTTAAGGGCAATTGGATGAAAGGTTTATAAACACAGAGAAATAGAAAGGTAGGAGAGGGAAACAAGAGCAACCACAGTATCCAAGTGTGTTGCTCAGGTCTGGCTCCGTCACTGAGAGCCAGATGGCATTAAGCATTCAAAATGTGCAAGTGACCCTCTTCGTTCTTCTTCTATGCTTATGAAGAATGCTTTCTTAAATTTGACTCTCTTCGAGCTGTCTATGTAAAGAGATTCTCAGTGAAGTCACTATGATGTAGTTATATTTCTTGGAAGTTATTTTTCTTATTGTAACATAATATGGCATCTGTTTTGTTCTGTTTTCTTTCTTTATTATTCTTCATGAATATGTCATATTCCATACACTGGTAACTTCAAGACAGTTACAGTTCAATGATAGACATGTAGGAAGAATTGTAATCTATGCTTCTTAAAAGAATAGAAACGTTTTTTAGCATTTAGACAAAAAGCCACAAAAATAAATTTACAGACACCTCAAAGAAACCACACCACATTTTGATACCCCTTGTGTTAACTAGAGAGAGGAGGAGAAAATGTTCTAGTAGGGAAGAGGCACTATACCTAGGAAAGAGCAAATATAGGATATAAAAGCTATTGAGTCTTACTTTGATGCCTAGCCCAGAAGTAGATGTTTAGAAAGTAAACATGTTAGAGCCCTACAACACTTCCCATTATTCCCATTAGACCTGTATTCAAGGTGTATTTCAAGCTCTGATACACAAACAAAGCCCTTGGGTCCTCTGTGGTCACAGAGAGAGAGCAGGGGGTGAGGATTATGGGGAGAGCTTCTCTGCAGCTGAGCAGGCTGTTGGCTGGGCCATTCCTTCATGCTGTGTTCAGCCTGCGCTTAGTAGGCCAGCATGCTGTGCACTGACATACACTACGTGGAGCTGTACTTCTGCAACATCATTGTTATATTCTGAACTAAAGGCTCTCTAAACAGTTTTCATCAGAGAAACTGCTTTGTCTAGTGAAATTAGAATTGCCATAGGAAGTATAATGTGGAATGCAATGTTTAGAAAGGAAGCTCCATATCTGCGGTTTAGGTCCACGGGCAGGTGTTGACATTCTCAGTGGAATTAGGCAGGACAGAGATGTCCAGAGAGCGGCACAAGGCTTGCAGTGGTGGTCCTCCTTCTGAACTTGAGCCACCTTTCCCCATTCTCTGGCCTCAGTAATTTACAACTACGCTCAATGTGCTTTATTTGATTAGATAAAAGAACAAGGAGGGGCAATATGTTTTTAACAGTAAAAAATTAATGATTTAATATAATTTGAAAACATTAAGTTTTAGAGAATTATAAAGCCATTCATAATGAATTGATAATTTCCCAGCACCTTATAGCTTCAGAGCTGGAAGGGCCTTTTGACAGCCACTTAGCTCAAACGGCTCATTTCTCAGATGAGGAATTGGATCTCCAGTGGCTAAGGCTTGAGAGAGAAGATATGGGAAAAGAAAATGAATTCATTACTGGATATATTAAATTTGAGTTTCTAGTAAGATGTCTGGTGGGAAATATTAATTAGGCATTGGGAAATATGATCACAGGACCAGGCTTCCTTCACTTTCTATGTGGTGTTTATTCTGGAATAAATTTTTCCTCAGGTATAATGGCTCTGGTAAGTATCACACATTTGTTCCAGAAGAAGTGTTGTGTTTCTTTGTGACATGTTGGGAACAGACAGGCTAAACTAACATCACTCCTCAATTTTCCAGCAGGTATTTTCTCCTTAGGATGAAACCTATGAATCTATAGCAAGCCCAGATTCCCACAGGACTCCCTTTACTCTGTGAGGGGTTACTCTGTACAGCTTCTGGACAGTGCTTTTTGTAGGAGCCAACGCCCTCCACGTGGATGCCAGTGGGCCATGAACGCACAGCATGCTGGGGGCCTACAACTCCAACACACAAATCTGTGCGTGTGTCTCAACATTGAGGGTTGGGGTGACAAAAGGGAATTACAGTGCACGAGGAAAGTTAAAACCACATATTTGTCACTTTTCCCATTGTTAAAGAAAAAAGCATCCTAAAATAAAACACTTTGTTATCAAAGTGTCATGCTCAATGATTCTCAACTCTGGTTGCCTATTAGAATCACTAATTTTTTAAATTCATTTGTTTTGTTAAATACAAATGCCTGACTTTTACTCAGACCTAATGAAATTAGTATTTTTGAGGAAGTAGATAAAGCAATTGTAGTTTTTAAAAACTTCTCAGGTGATTGTAAGTACAACTGGGTTGAGAACATGGCCCTAATTTCAACATAGGATTCTCCATTCATCTTTTCTAAAAACTGACCCCATTCACTGTGACTCCTTCATCTCCAGGCTCCAAATTTCCCAAGTGACAAAAAATTTCTTGGGAATGATACAGGGAAGGCTAACAAATGGGAGTTACTTTAGGCAATCCAACTTCTGAAAACAGAGATTTTGTTGCTTTGGGCCTGACAGTACAGTTTATCTTACACAGGGGATACCAAACAAATATCCTCTGAGATTTCTCAACCAGCCACACACAGCAGTTAGCATGGATTGTAAACAAATACCTATATTTTTCAGATCTTTCAATAGGTAAACATTTCATAAATCAAATGGATAAATAAAACACCACACACAATGCCCACACACCTTAGAATGACATTAAATCTCAGAGATGATTTTGTCTAACTAGAATGCCTTGAGGACCGAGCAAGTAACATATATTTCAGAGTTGAATCTGTGTAAAGCAGCAAGGAGAGGTGTGGCTCATATTTACCAGAGAGAATAGGTCATATTCATTTTTTAAAATATATCACTAGGCTGATGAAATAAAGCAAAGCCCTTGACAATATTTATGATCTCTACCTCCGGACCCAGTTTCATAGCTGATTCATACTAACAAGATCACTTCCTCTCCCATAATGGAGTCTGTCTACCATGCTGTTGGGCAGAGAAGTGTTAATTTCTTTACTTTTTAAAATCTACCTCTTCTTGCTCTTGTAAATTGTGCTTTCTTAGTCCTGTGAGGAATAATATACAGGCCCAATACTGAGCCAGACATCTTCTACTGGCTACTACATAAAGACCCATCCAAAATTTGCCATTGCTTTGCTATTAATTCCATTAATTTCTTGTCCAGGGTCCATTTTTATCTACTGTCTCTGTCTCAGTGGGGATCTGAATAGGGTCTGAAGGGCATTTTGTTTGTTTGTTTTTTTGGTTCTTCTATGTCCACTGAAATTAAATCCCTCACAGATCCTGGATCAACCAGCTACAACAGAAGCTCACACAATGATCAAAGAGTGGACACAAATTACTATGTATTAACTGGATTTATACATTTTTTATATTTAAATATAGCATGTGGTAGTGATAGTTAGCTACTTATTTATCAGGATGTCCTCTAAAAAATTCTTTATGTAGCCTCTGAAAAGAAGACAAATCAATTTCAGGAGAATAATTTCTGTATATACATTTCTTATCTTCCCAAATAGAGTATAAGCACTCTAAAGATAGCAGGAATGCCTTAGTCTATTTGTGTAATACATAGTGCTTACATAATGTGGGACACATTGCAGGTGCTCAGTAAGCATGTTAGCTCAAATTTAATTCTGCACTTTCTATTATACAAAAGAACTACAAGGCATAGTCTTCCACTAGCCTACTCTAAGTACATGGCTGGCTTTCTGCGCAACTTGAGAGAGACTGGAGAGATTAATGAACACTACTGTACTATCCCACATGGCCCACCGGGGACCCTGGAGAGATAACTTTAGACCTGCTATATAGAAACTTTCAGTACCAAATGGTACAGCATATACCAAGATAATTTACATTAAAATTTCCATTAAAGACCAAGATTTACATTTTAATATCAATGAAGTTGTAATATTTGGATATGAGTGCATTCTTCATATTTTTAAAAAAGGGGAGAAACCCACGCTAGAACTTTGTTCCTTTTGCCACCTACTAAATTGAGATAATGAATTACAAGAGAAGTTATTTTGCTACTGTAACAAAGCACATCATCTTTAAATTTAAGAATTTGGTGAATAATTGTCCACGTGGAATTTATTATATTCTTCACTTCTGATCTTTTCCAAGACCTGCAAAAGGGATATCAGTAATTTTTTGTCAAGGAATTGGTTTTCTACAACCATTCTAGGAGCAGATCATGAAAACTCCAGCTTCATTTCTTGTTACTTGAAGCCACAATATACTCTATAGATTTGTTCTAGGGTCAAAGGCTTTCACAGAATGACTGACAGTGCACCTGTGATTGACATTCCTATTACCAGATGTAATCTCTCACTTCAGAGAAGTAATTGTAGCATTCAAGGTGTTTTTGTGGAAAACTTAGAGAACTTTTAAAGAAACTCTCTTTAGATTTTCCATTTTAATGATAACAAGATGTTTTGGGGAGACTTTATTTTTTTTAATTCAACTCTCAGAGTTGGCATTTAGTTCATTGGCCCTGAGTTATGTGCTGTGTTTCTTTTTGCTTGAGGTTTAAGAGAATCATGTGCATCCTTGGAGTGCCAGTGACCCTAGAATAATAGTCCTCAAGAGTATAGACTCATGTTCAAACTAATATCCATCATAAATGCATTAGAAATTCTGGTATTTTCCAGAGAGTGTTCTGCATCATCACATCTCAAAAGAAAGATGCCATCAGAAAGACATCCTGGTTCAATTTTACCTTACTCTCATTAGACTAATGCTAATAGCCAGCAAAGAATATGGGAAACTGTTTTTAATCTGTAAATAAATTTCATCTTTTATATCACTGTTATAAGAATTGTGCATACATATAATAGAAAATATGGGAAAATAATGGCAATGACAATTAAAAAATCACCCATAGTCCCACACTACAGTCCCACTATAAGTATATTTATATTCCTCTAATCTTCTTATGATAATTATTTGGGTTGTTTTAAGAGCTATAAGCACACTATAGGTAGGATTTTATATTCTGCCTTTAGTGAATTACTCTCTAAAATTTAATGAATTTACTCTCTAAAATTTTCTACATGACAAAGTTTTAAATGTTATCTTTTAGATTTTGCCTTATACCTAGGAAAGAGAGTGGGGGAGCAGACATGTAGAACACCAAGGACGGTCCTGTGAAAGATGAACCAAAAGAAAAGAATAACAGAAAGACAGGCTCATCCTCCAGCCTGTGGTAATTTTGGCCCTTCTACCAAATATATTAATATTAACTCCCTTTCCCATGTTTATACCTCCAAAGATCTTGTAAGCCTTCTTTGTGTTTCATTATCTAACTGTGGCTAGAAATATTAAACAGAATATGTCCCAAGACAAAGGAATGCATCACACTAGGGGAAATATCCCTGAGTTATTAACATTTTGTTTATCAGCAGTTTTATAGTATGTTATATTTAAATAGCTATACCTTCATCTTCTGTCATCAAGAAAACATCCTTCAGGTTCATAACATTTATATCTTTATATCCATGTATATCTACATTTATACCTATATCTGGATCTATCTGTATTGATACCTAAACCTATATCTGTATCTATCATAAGAAATTTTGTAGACGTTGATCAATTACTTGTTAAAACACTGATGCATTAGGACAGTAGCAGTCCCTGATATAATCATTTTAAGAAAGGGGGCAAGGTTGGTTTATCATAACATGTACTTAGGTGAAATTTGTCTTTGCACTTTACATTCTCTGTTTATGGATCTGTCTTCTCCTTGTTGATATTGCTTCCTCTCCCCTTCATCCCAGCACAATTGTCTCCATGCATTTTTTGACTGTTCATAGATGTTCTGAAAACCCTGCAAAATATGCTGCAATCTATTCTTTCTCCAGCAAGTTCAGCCCTTTAGGGATATAGATGAGTGATTGGTCAAGTTTTCACTGTAAGATCTGGACATGATGACTCCATGTACAGGGACATTACACAGAGGAAACAGCACTACATTCCCTTAGCCATCTTTTGATTTATGAAGACAATATGGAGCTATGGTGATGGCTGGCTTATGGCAGTGCAGCTTATGATGACTGTATTCAAGTAGATCCATGGTGTTACCAGAGCATAGTTGTGTCAAAATTCATTAAACCATTCTGGATCTTCTTCAACAATGGTTTATGAGTATAAACTGTGTCCCTGTTTTTGCAGCCTCCAAACTTCATGATATTTTTATCATTTGCCCTAGGCCAACTGTAAGGACATCTTAGCACAACCTGCTATATTCAATTACTCTTCTTCTTGGGTCTGTTGGGCAGCACATTGTCCAATTAATCCTCTCCAAATCCTATGTCCTAATATCTATTACTGCTTGGTATCCAGCCCTAGCTCTTTTTAAAGTCAAAAATTTTACCCTAACAATTAAGATTCTCTATCATCTAGCCCCATGGTATCTTTATGATTGAATTTCTACTCCCTTTACAGCTATTCTAAAAATTTTATCAGGGCAGCTCAATTTCCCCCATAATATTGCACCCAGCTAACATTCTATATCATACTTATCTGATGGCCCTCAGTTTTCACTACTTTTTTTGTCACAATTATATACTAAGTGATGTTCAAATCTCAAGTCATTTAATCCTTACAACACTGTATAGCATGCATTATTGTTCACATTCTTTTAGGTGAGGACAGAGATATTAGGAGGAAGCTTACCCAAGATTACACAGTTAATTTATGACGGTGTTAGGATACAGAGAATATCTGTCTACTCCAGAAACTAGACTCTTAATGATTATCTCCAAAAGACTTGCCTCCATTTCTCTGTGACCTTTTTCATAATTTAAGTTGCACAAATTTCTATTTAAACAATGTTTATCAAATGATTGCCAACTTTTCTATATTTATTTAGAATGGCTATGGTCACCCAAAATAGATTTGAGACACTACTGTGAGATCATACATTTTTGGGTGAGTTCCGCAATATTTTATTGACTACATATTTTGGGCCAGCAAGGAGACTCAGTAATGAGTAAAATAGTCCTGTCTTCTGGACGCTTAATATAGCAGAGAATATATCCACTCTAAGAGAAACATTTCAGCATTTGTCTTTGGGTAACATGTGGGACTAGTTAAGAATGGAGGAGTGGGCTGCTCTAGGGCAAATCTTAAAGGGGATCTATCACCACCACCACCCAGTGCTGAATTGTTCAATAAGAGGAGCATTTAGTTTACTGTAATGCCTCAGAAATATTTTGAGAATAAATGAAATAATATATAAGAAGGTTCTACTTTTAAAGACTGCAGTGCAGTGTGCCTGTAAGTAGGGGAGAGATCTAGAATTCAGTCTCAGGGACTGCTTTTCACCAGCTTAATCATGATTAGTATTAACTATAGATAAATGTTACATCCTATTGCTGGGCTATGGTAACTAGCAAATAAGAATAATTGATGTCACAGGTGGTAATGATTTACACTTGTGATTGACACATATGTTTGAAAACCTGCAATTTGGACACGAAAAATAGGAAACTTATTCATAAACATGGGGGCAGTACAATTTTGTAATAGGCTGAAAAATGCTTTAAAATGAAAGTAAAAAGATTCTCTCCATATTTTGAAAATTATAACACAAAAGAGTTCACAATGCCTGTTAAAAATAGTGTTTGCTGTGCAACACCTACTCTGTCCTTGATGTCACATTGAATATGATATAGCAAAAGAGCAATCTGCTTCTGCCCTTAGGGGATTTTCACTTAAGACAAAACCATTACACAATTTCCTCTTCTCTTTTGCAAAGCTATTTGGATAAAACTGACAAATATATTTTCACTTTCTCTGTTGTTTTTTGGTATAAGGTAATATTCAGAGTTATACACATCTCACATGAGTTTGGCACGTGAATGTAGGGAAGAGAGTCGAATTGGTTTCATGTATGTGAAGGGAAACAACTAAGAATAGAATTGAAGAAGGGGCCCTCTAGAAGACCCAGGAAGAAAGTAAGATGAAGTCAATGTAGCCATGAGCAAAACTTTGATTAGTGAAGTGTAAAGAGTAATGTAGGCAAATCACAGAATATCTGAAGATCATGAAGATGAGGCAGATTGATGAAGTCTCTGGAATCTGAGAATAATTAATTAAAGTTTACCAGGGAAACTTGAGAGTTTTATGAAGATAAGTTTCCTGTGCAAAGGAAGAGGCAAGAAAAAGTATTTTAAAGTATCTTGAGAGCTTTCTTACTATTTTGAAGAAGTAAGCCCAAAGGTGTGGTCACTGCCTAGGGAAAAGATGAGAAAGTGGGAAGTCCAAAAATGTAACAAAGGAGTTTAAATATGTCTTGTGGAAAGGAAAAAAAAAAAAAAAAAAACAGCAGGAGTTTCAAGGAAAAAAATAAAATGGCCTAGAACAACTAAATAAAGGAAAAGGAGGGGGGTGACAACTTCTATAATTACGAAGAGGAAACAGGGACTAAAACGTGGGTGATGGAAAGGACAATATTAATTTCATCTCAGTCAGGTATATTCACCCCAGGGCTCCTAGGGAGCAATGGGGAAGGGTGGGGGGAGAGCAATCATTGTCAAACCCAACAACAAGGGTGGCAGGACGCTTTCCAGAAAGTGTAACTCAGAGCGGCCAAGCTCAAGCCACTGGAATTCTACCTCCTGAACTGAAGAGATATGTGGCTCCATTGTAACTGAGTCTGGACTGGGTGCTATGTTTTGTTTGTTTCAGTTGGGTGCAATATTCTACCAGTGGCAATATAGAAAAGTGAAGTATCTCACTGGTAGAATCTAAACACAGACACATGAGTACTAATTGCCATGAGGTAGGTAATAAAATTAGTTCTGTCCTTTATGAAAGGTATTTTTTTTTACTCTGAGTAAAGATAATAAAATAAAATGAGGTAAAAGAAGCCAGAGAAGGAAATAGATAAAATATAAAATTTCATGACCAATGGGAAAAGGAGGAAGTAGGAACTAGTAGAAAGGAATTTTTTTTTTTTTTTTTTTTTTTGTCTACCTCCTACATTCTAGGGCCTCTGTGAACAAGCTGTGTTCATTCACAAACCACATCTATGGAATGGATCTATTACAAACATTTTGCAGATGAGGAAATAAGCAAAGCAATAAAACAATCTGCCCACATTCATATACCCAGTGGCTTGATGCCTCTGACCTTTTATACATTTCCTGTGCAATAAATGCCTTTACTTTCTTCTCTCCGGTAAAATCATATTCATAACGCCCTGCTGGGGCCTAATTTTTTCTCTGCAGCTTTTCACAAACATTCACCTAACAATAGCACTGTTTTCAATTAATAAAGTCCAATTCCAGAAAAAAATTGCCCTGGAAACTCAATCTTAGTACCACTGACCAAGAGGGCCTTAACATTCCCCTCAGTTTAAGTAAACTTTAGATAGGTTTCTTGCTGACATTAGACCCTGACTTCCCTTTTCTTAGAGTAGTTACTTTAGGAACCTCGTAATTGCAAATTCTTTCTCTGAACCTTTGCAATGTATATAAATCTTCTCCCAGCCTCTCACTAGATTTACAACTCAGGAATGTCTTTCTTAAGGACCTAAAGACTGAAGAGTCATCTTTTTGAAATATAATCATCAAGTCTCTGCGGGAGAATATGAGCCAACTTCAATGGGCACCGATTGGCGAGCACAGACGGCCTCATCACAGAATGAAACACTCGCAAACTCAACAATAACTTCATGTGGTCCACACAACGTACTGATCAACCTCGCCCACCCAGTGGCCTCCCAGTACCTTCCCACTAGCTCACCCTAACGCTCAAAAAGGCTTCTGCCTTTGGTTTCAGTGGATTTGAGTTCAACAGTCTTGAATAAGTCTTTCTTGTGTGTTTAACTTTGGTGCAATTTTTCTTTGACACTGCAATAGAGTACCATGCAGAATGGTGAAGGTATTTACCTGGGCTATCAGTGAAGAGAATTCATTAATTGAGCGTCTATTATGTACAAAAAGTTACACTGAATACTTTTATTCATAATCTCATTTAACTGTTAGAATATTAAATCCTATCACAAAGATATTATTTGCCCTATTTTTTGCAAGTGAGGAACAAACTAAAGAGAAATTAAGTAACTTGTTCAATACATACAAAAAGAGATTAATATGTAGGAGTGCTAGGATTCTAGTCCTGGTTTATTCCTCCAAAATATATATTTTTCCACTATTAATCCACTATTTGTATAATATTTTTCAAAGCACTTTTGCATATTTTAACTAAAAAAACCCTCTTCTAAATCTTATAAAATAGATTTTATCACTTTCGTTTAATAGATAAATATACTGAAACCAAACTGGTAAACAATTTGCCCAGAGTTACATACTGATGGCTGAAACAGAACTTTATAAACCTCATTTTCTTTAATTTATATCTTGGGGATAAAATGTAATGAAACAGAAGTTACAGGTTTTAGACATTCATGCAAAAGGGAGTAAAGAATAAGAATGTGTAGGGTTAGGGGCATTGAGAAGACAACCCACTTATAAGACAAGAAGACAAGCACTTAGCCATTGCATATTGCTTGAGAGATGAGAAAAGGTTAGCAAATATTCACATTCCTATTACCATAAAATTTAAATTAAATATGTTCCTACTGTCTACTTTAATCATAAAGTTGTGTTTCTAAGCCCTTCTGAATAACAGAGTAAAGAGCTATTCTTTACACTTAAATTATTTGTTTTATCAATTTTAAGGATTACTGACTTGTAACTTTAAATTGAAATATATTTGGTGTAGAAAACTACATTTGTATGAATGTTTGCTGAAGAAAACTGTTCACTTAAAGTTGTAAACTAGCTTTGCCAAGGGAGGTTAATTTTACCTACCAACCTTGATAATTAGCTCACTATGACCTAACTTAAATTGCTCCAATTAACTACTGTGCAGAAATTTTTAATGTTACTGATATTAGTTGAAGGTAATTTCTTCATTATAAAATGCATTTTACAAATAAAAATAAGATGAGTAACTGTTCCAATAAGAAACGTGGCCATGCAAGTGAAGATGGTTGAGAAAAGTTGAATGAAGGGTTACAAAATTACAAAAGAAGTCGGTAGGGTTAGGAAAAACTAACCAAGGAAGGGGAAGCACTCTGGGGCTGGAAAGGAGCTATTACTACTCTACTTTGGGTTAAGAAAGGGGAACAGTTACAGACACTCAGAGAATGGCTGTACTATAGTGGTGGTACTGGACAGAAGCTGAGGTCTTTGGTAGGTATATTCAGCTCATCTAACCAATTGCAGTCTTATCATGAAAGGAGATGGGGAAATAAACAGCCTTTACTCTTCCTGCTCTCTGATCTTCTGCTAGTGACTGCCATAAACCTAACTCAACCTAAAGCTAGAGGACAACGTAGCCTATAGATCCATCCAGAAAAGTCTGCATCTCGGGGAATATAACTTGGCACAGAGAGTGAACAAATACAGAGAAGCAGAACAAAGTCTGTTGCTTTTGTCCCTCAGCATCAACTGTCATCCTTTGCCCAGGTTAAAAATATGTATCCTCAACTCAGGAGATATGGAAGCTTCCATATCATCACACAGTCAAGTCAATTCAGTCAAAAGTCACACCTGTTACCTGTGGCAGTCACTAAAAATGGAAGCAGGAATTAATTAACATAATACATAGTTGCTATAGGTATCACTTTTGTAGGTGGTCAAAAGTGCTCTGTAAAGAAACTGATCCTCCAAACAAACTTATGGGGAAGTAGAATCAGACAATCACCTCTCCCCAACCCTGGGCAGCATAACCTGTTTAAAACATGTGCATCATTGTATCACCATACTGCTATAAATCCATAATCTTTTCTTCTGCCTGTGCAAAGTAAGTGCAAGTTTCTTAGTTTGCAAATGAAACTTTTCATGATCTGGTCCTTGCCTATTTCTCCAGACTCATTTCATCCATGGTTTGTGAGATATGGATCCTGTTTCAATCTTCTATCTGTGGCTATACAATCTTTAACTAACTCCAGTGAGAATGGCTTTTGTCAAAAAGTCCCAAAATAATAGATGCCGGCATGGATGCGAAGAGATAGGAACACTTATCCACTGTTGGTGGGGTTGCAACCTCTATGGAAAATAGTATGGAGATTCCTCAGAGAACTAGGAGTAGACCTACTATTTGATCCAGCAATCCCAGTACTGGGTATTTACCCAAAGGGGAAAAAAGGTCATTTTATCAAAGATACACCTGCACTAGAATGTTTATTATAGCACAATTCACTATGTGGAATCAACCCAAGTGCCCATCAATTCATATGTGGATTAATAAAATGTGGTGTATGTATACCATGGAGTACTACTGAGCCATAAAAAATGAATTAATACCTTTTACAACAATCTGGATGGAACTGGAGACCATTCTCCTAAGTGAAATATTTAAAGAATGAGAAAAAAACACCACATGTACTCACTATTAAATTGGAACTAACTGATTAGCACTCATGTGCACAGATGGAAGTAAAACTCAGTGAAAACTGTGCAGGTGGGAGGGGGAAGGAGGAGATGGGTGAATCATACCTAACGGGTACAATGTACACTATCTGGGTGATGGGCACACTTATAACTTTGATTCAAGCAGTGTAAAAACAATCCATGTAACCAAAACATTTGTACCCCCATAATATTCTGAAATAAAAAAAAGCAACCACAGATAAAAGCTCATTTACTGTTACACAGAAGGAAAATATAGTCTAATAGAATAAATGCAACCAGATCCTCTTCATTTTTGTTAATACTTCTTTTTCACTAAACATTGCCTTTCAAAGCTTCTAGAACCCCTTGAAAAAACCAGAATAGGGTTATTGCGTTTACATCATCACATAAAATATTTTGACCTCTTTACAGAAATAAAATCTATTCCCTCTCAGTCAAGAGGATTTTGAACAAACCCAGAAAGCAATGATATATTTTTAGCACCTATATAATTCCTAAGAGTTAAAATACTTTTTGCTGATTCAGAGAGACTATTTTGCAAGCTCTGTTATCATATTGGTGAATCAATATACTTAGTTATGGGAGTCTCATTTTACATTTATTCACAAGAATGTTCTAGAATGCAAATGAATTTGGTGAATGGCAGGTAGGTGTATTTCATAAGAGATGGGATCACTGGCTTCCCAATGGTAGTATGAGAAACAGTTCCACTTGAGGTGCTGTTTTTCAAAGGGGATGCACACCTGTTATTCCAAAAAAGGTAGCAGAACCTGAGTATAGTTAGGTTGATCTGGTTCAAGTCCCTCTAAAAATGCTTGAAGCATAAAGATTATTATCTTGGATCTGTATGAAAAACGTTCTTCCAGAGATCTGAGATTCTTTTTTTAAGTAGGTAGAACATGATAGGGAGGATTTTAAGTAAGGGATGTATCATTTTAAATAGGGTGGTGAGGGTAAACCTTATTGAAAAGGTGACATTTGAACAAAGGCCAGAAGGAGGTGAAGAAGGTAACCACCATGAATCTGAGAAGAGAATTTCCAGCAGAGGAAACAGCTCTTACAGAGTCTTCAAGGCAGGTGTATGACTTAGGTATTAAGAAATGGTAATAAATATGGATGTATTAAAATTATCATTTGTACCCCTAAATTATTCACATCTATTATGCATCAGTAAAGAAATAGAAAAAGAAATGTCAAGGAGAATGGCTGGAACAGAAGGAACAAAGAGGAGAGTAATTGCAGATGAGGCTGCAGAGCACAGGGGTTGGGGATGGAGGTTGTGCCTGGCTATAAGCCTTATAAAGACTTGGACTTTTAACCTGAGTGAAATTGAATGCCAAGGGAGGGTTCTGGATGGAGGAGCAAATGGATTTTAAAAGAATCAATTGGCTAATATGTGAAGGACAGGATGTAAAGGACAAGAATGGAAGCATGGAAGCAGGAGGCCAGTCAGGAGTCTATTGCAGCAATCAGGTGAGAGATGATGGTGGTTTGAAACAGGGAAGTAGCTGTGAAGATGGTGATTAACAACCAGATTCTGGATGTATTTTAATGGTAGAGCCAAAAGTATTTCCTGAGAGACTGAACGAAGAGTGTGAGAGAAAGAGAATTGCCAAGGATGATTCCAAGGTTTGTGGCCTGAGAAAATGAAATGATGCTATTTGTATGGTGGAGTTTCATACCCCTGGATTCCCAATTAATGTGATATCCAGTTAAGGGGGTTGCACTCTGGTGACAATTAGCATGAAACTGCTTTTACTCAACTTACAAAATCATGTGCTAATATTGATAATCTGGACAGTCTTTGTCCCATACTTCAGTGTCTTCCACAAATTCATTAAAGCCTGCCTCCCTTGGTATTCTACCCGAACTGTCCTCTCTCAAGTATCTTTTCTCAGGTACAGAAAGTCTTCCTGCCTGGACTTGGCTAAAATCCTATTCTTTCAAATAGGCTTTATGTTTTTGTTACCCAAACCTTCCATTTCTAATTTTACTGCTCTTATTATCTATACAGTTGTTCCTCTCCAGTACGTAACAAGAACTTACTAAATGATATGCATTATTAATAATAATAATATTATTGGATAATTACAGTAATGCCTAAATCAAAGTCTACTGTGTGGCTCTCTTCAAAAGCTTACAGATGTCCCCGAGATATGAGACCTGTTTTTTTTTAAACAAAGGAAAGAGATTTTTATGCAATTATGTGGGAACCATAATTGTAATCATGCCTGAGCTGAAGACCTCTCCTTCGTAAGGCTTGCATTTTCATCATTGTTTCCTCTGTTCAATTGGAAATGCCCCATTGGCTGCCTCAGGACTAAGCTGTCCCAGCCTTGGGTTTCCTTCTTACGTGCTTTGTGTCCTCCTCATACGCTCCACAGAGGTGTGGCTCTGAGGATGGTTCAGATTAAGGAAGTGAAAATGACAGGGTTTAGGTAAAGATAATGGGAGAAGGAATTGAGGATGAGGATGAGATCCATGTTCTACATAAAAGCAGAAATTGAAAGATGTACTTAAAAAAAGTCAATTCAGACCTTTCATTTTTTCTCTAAAGTTTCAATTTTCCAACAAAAACATTCTGTTGTTTTTTGATAGGCAAAGTCAGCCCTGTTCACAAAAAAAAAAAAAACATATTAAGCAAATTGTAAATTAAATGCTTATTTTGAAAGCACTGACTAATACAATTTTTGACCAAATTTTTTGCCTGAAGAGGAAAAAATATTTTTTTCATAAAAATGTTTATTTCATGCCTTTTTCATAACTGCTTAAATTATTAGCACTCTTAACTCTCTATATCCACATAGGGCTTCTCTGCATTTCAACAAGTAAATGATGTCTTTCTTTATATGCCTATCAAGTCAGGTTTTGATGTGAGTTAAATTTGGGATATGCAGTAAATATAAAGTTTTCCAGAGAAAGCAAACTAGTATGGAAAAAGTTAATTTATCAACTTCAAAAGAACAAGAATGCGCAACATTATTGCCAAATGTGTTCATATTTTCTCTATTTTATTTTTTCAGTTAATGAAGATGATATAGTTCTTTTTATTTTATTTTATTTTATTTTATTTTATTTTTTGAGACAGGATCTTGCTCTGTTGCCCAGGCTAGAGTGCCATAGCGTCAGCCTAGCTCACAGCAACCTCAAACTCCTGGGCTTAACCAATCCTTCTGCTTCAGCCTCCCAAGTAGCTGGGACTATAGGCATGTGCCACCATGCCTGGCTAATTTTTTTTTTCTATATATATTTTTAGCTGTGCAGATAATTTCTTTCTATTTTTAGTAGAGACGGGTTCTCACTCTTGCTCAGGCTGGTCTTGAACTCCTGACCTGGAGTGATCCTCCTGCCTCGGCCTCCCAGAGTGCTAGGATTACAGGCGTGAGCCACCGTGCCGGGCCAAGATGATGTAGTTCTGAGTGAAGGTCTGGAAAATTCCTAATTTCAGTCTCTTATCAAGTGTTTGATTTATCTTGGTATCTCACTTCTGTTTCCTTACTGCTAAGAGAAAGATGTTGCCATATGCCTTGAAGAGATGCTATAAGAATCTCTTTCTAATAATTATTTAAGCACTTAGAAAATAGAACCGTTTGTTGTTCCACGAGAGTCAAGGAAGATGATAAATGCTTTGTGTTATATAAACTCTATCCTAAAATAGAGGTTCCTGAATATATATGTGAGACATTATGCTTGGACAGTGGTGACTCACACAAAACTGAGGGAAATTTTATCCAGTGACTTCAATTTTTGGAATAATTTAAAACAAGAAATGTGATCTATAAATGTAATTACTTAGGTAGGCATATTTCTCAAAACTGTAAATGCATATTTGTTTACATAATTGGAGGTGAGAAAATTAATAAGGTTCTCCCTGCCCCAGACAAGGGGGCAGAAAGTAGATAGATATTAATACTTTTGTGAATCAAGGTAATTTGATTAGAAATTTAGAGTACCTGAACCTACAATGAAATTTCAGTGGCTACTCAGTCTGTTGTTTGGTAATTCTATTCTTTGTTATAATCTTTCAAATGCATATATTCTACACAGTTCCTTTTATTGGCTGAGAGTAAAAGAAAGCTCCCTAATAATAAAATAAACTTTTGCTTCTCTAAAGTAAATGGTAGCTTTCATCAAAATTTTTGAGGAAAGCCTGTACAAACTTTTTGCACTAACATTTAAACAAAGGACAATAGATTTACCATTATTAGTATCATCATATTTTCCTGTCCATATTAATAGTTTTTTCTCAGCTTTTGGACTTACTCCACTGTCATTATTTTTCCCAAATGGGTTGTAGAAAAATAAATAAAAATTAAAAGCTGTGGTCACTTAACCTCAGGTCAGTATAATCCAGGAGTTTACTAGTAGTTGATCTTCATGCTGTCCATGAAGATTACATGATAGAAAGCATTATTATGTGAGCAAGCAAAAGGCATGCTTTCAAGAGTTCTCATAAAACAAAGTGAACATGAGCTACCTCACCCTCCTCCCTCACCCTGAAGAAGTGAGTACATCTAGGGAACATGAATTCCTCCTTCAACACGGATAATATATGTACTGATTGTGACCAAATAAATTCATCATGCTTTTGCCCTTTTAACATCCCTTTTAGCATAAAATTAGATGGTCATTTAACTGATGAATTTCACTGAAAAATAAATCATGTTGGCTGAAAATATTGGGCTTGGAAAATTACTGGTGTTCAAGCATTCTGATTTTCCAGTTTTCAGCCTCTCCTAGTTCTGAGTGATCACCCAATTGATGACTTTCATAAAGCCTAAAATTCTGCAGGGCACATCTAGAATGGGCACAGAAAAAGAAAGAGGACCTAAGGATACCACTTTTCTGCCCCTGCTGCCTCCTGGCTGCTCCATTCCTTTAGAAGGCTCTGCATTTATTCATTTTATAGATTGAAATTCTTGTAAGGTTTTATTTGAAGATGTAATTCTGATGATTCAGGAATTTTGAAAACTACAGTCTTAAACTATTGAGATTACTTACTCAGTAGTTTTGATGTTCTGCCAGAATCCAAAAGCCAGAACCCACAGACTTTGTTGACAGGTGTGAATACCAGGTCAGAACAGGAAAGGGGTCAGGAACTCACACAGGGAATCCCTTTGCTACACAGCAGGTAGATACAAAATGTCAGAGCGGGGAACAGTTCTAAATTCTAGGCAAAAAGGTAAAGTGCCAGAAGTTGGAGAACCATGAAATGCAATTGACTTCGTTTTATATGTACAAGTTATCATGGTCACAAGGTGTAGGTTTCTTGAGTCCTTAAGCACAAGTTGATTAAGGTCTGCTGCTGGTTGCAAAGTTGATGGAATATGCTCTTAATTTAACAAACAAGTTTTCCTCATGTGCTGTACCATTTTGTTATGTATTTAAACACATTACATATTGTAGGATAAGGTTTAGATCGGTGGTTCTCCAACTGTTGTGTACATTGGAATCAGCTGGAGGTCTTGTTAAATGGCAGAGTTCTGGATCTCACCTCCAGAGTTTCTGATTCAGAAACTGGAGTCTGGTGGGGCCCAGGGCTTCGCACTTCTGAGTTAGCAGGGACGCCTCCGCTGCTACTCTAGGAATCACACTTTAAGAATGCAGCATTGCTTTAGAAGTGGCTGTAATTTACTTTTTAAAATGATTTCCATATACCAGGGTGAAATATTTTTCATTCCTACATTTCTTTTCACCTCTTAATTCCCATCCCCTCATCCCTCTTCTATGAAAACTCTTAACATAATGGTATGCTAAATTTGTCCTGAGGTGATTAAAATTAGCAAAAGGAAAGGTTTGCTTGTCATGAAAATATAGCACCATAACTTAGAGATCATGTACAAACCAATAGGGGACTGGGCTATTGTTTTATCACTACATTGGGCTAATTAACTGAATCACCCCTACTTTTGAGAACAGCCAAAAATGCTAGATAATAAATACATAGAGATATCTGGTTTCTGTTCAGGGATGTGAAAAGCTGGTGGGAAAGTTGCTCTCAAATTTACAGTAGTAAAAAGTGTCAGATTAACTTTAAATTCATGACTTTTTTAGAACCATTGGTGAGTGAGGTCACAGAGAAACCCACTGGGCCGAATGTAAGAAGAATGAAGGTGATTCAGGGATAGAAGTGATATGAGCCATGCCTGGAGTAGATGCCACCAGATAATAGTAAAGAATTAAGCTAAAGTATTTCGCACAGGCTGGCTGGACAGAGTAAAACTCCTGCAGGAGCACAGAAAGGGCAGAGTTTGCACTCTCTTGTGAGCTTTGTCTACATAAACCCCACTGAGCACTCACAAGAAAAGATCAGAAAAATCCCTAAGAAGTAAAATTGTGGATCAAAGCTGCAGGAGAAATCAAACCTACAGAACAGGTAAGAAACTCCTCTCAGATTCTCCTTACCTATCTCTCCTAAAAAGGACTTTTCACATGGGGAACAGGAAAGAGGTCAATAAATATGTATTTAATTTGATAAAAGCCATCTATAAAAGTCCAACTAACATTATATAAAATGGTGATAAAATGAATCTTTTTCCTCTAAAATCAGGAATAAGGCAAGTCTGTCCTTCCTCAGGACTCCCGTTCAATATTACACTGGAAGTCTTAGCCATCATAGTAAAGTAAGAAAAAGAAAATAAAGAAGGATGATTGGAAAAAAGATAAACATACTATCTCTTTTTTGCAAAGAGTCTATCTAAGTATAAAACCCTGAAGAATCTGCTAGAACTAACAAAAATGTTTAACAAGGTTATAGACTACAACATCTAATTGAAAAGTCAATTTTATTTCCACATACTAACAATAAGCAATGGAATTCAAAGTTTGTTTTGAAAATGCTATTTATAATAACACCCTTAAAAAGAAATACTTCAATATAATCTAACATAATATATGAAGGAACTGTATGCTGAAAATGAGAAAACATTGATTTAAAAAAATCACAGAAATTGTATATAAAAGGATAAGTTGTCCAATTAGTGTATTGAAAGGCTTATGTTATTAAGATGTCAGTTCTCCTCAAAATGATTAACTAGCTTTAATATATAATACTATATATATAAGCATATATATTAAGGAATTAGAGTAGCCAAAACAATTTTGAGAAAAGAAAACAAAATCGGAGGACTCACACTACCAAGTTTCAAGGTTTACCCTAAAGGTACAGTAATCACGTCAATGATATTGATTAAAGAATAGACATATCAATCAATGGAACTGAATAGAAAAACAAAAAACTACTCTATACAAGTACAGCCAACTGATTTGGACAAACATGCAAAGGCAATTTAATGGAGAAAAAATAATTAGTAATTACTAATCTCAGACCCACCTTCCTCAGGTATTTGTATGACGTGGTGGAATGAGATCACCTCTGATTGCAGTCCTGGCTTCAACACTCACTAGCTTTATGAGCACTCTCCAACCTCGCTCTTCCTGGGCTGTAAAATACACATAATATGTACTTTACCTAGAAGACTTGCTTCAAAGATGTAATAATATAACAAATAACATACACCTTATTTATAATATATAATTATTTATATTATTAATATCATCAGTGATAGCAGTCATTATTTTCAGGTTTTGGTTTTGGTTTCCTCTGGCACAATTCAACGACATGGGCAAAATATTTTATTTAAATGTAAATGTCCATGATGTCATTTTCATGTTTGTAAATCTTGGAAATAAAATTATTTCTAAAGTAAAATAAATATTTATTTTTATTCACTTATTCACTTGAAAAAAAAATCTCAGCAAGATAGGATTGATTTTTACCATTTCAGAAAACATAATCAGTTACCAAAATGCTTATTTTTTGGTATTGATTCAATATTGGATTGAAAGTGCAACTGTAAGTGTTAAGAGGAAGATAGCTTATTTCCTATCCTGTCTGCTTTTCTTCCTTTCTGCCCAAGAGACTGGTCTAGTTTCAGTCTAGTAGTGCAGCTGTTCAGCTGGCAGAGTCTCTCAACATACAGATGGGCATCTGGAACCCAACCCTGGCATCCCTGAAATTGCCACCAGTGGATGCTTTCTTTTTGAAGCCAAGTTCCTGAAAGGCTCAACTCATACCCCTCCCATATTCTCATCTGTCTTGGTCATTACATTTGCCATAATACCCCTCTTATGTCATCTCTAAACCCTCATGTTACTCCTACCTGGTTGCCTTCTGCTTCCACTCCACCAGCATTCTATATCTCTGTCCCATGGTCATAGCCTCCAAACACACTTGGAGTGCTCCTCCTGGCTTCACAAAGCTTCTAAGACTTTTCTGCCTCTTTCTGTAGGAGGTGCTCTCGCTTGGCTTTATACTCCCAAGGAGCACTAGAGAGATGAAATCAAATTGGCAAAATTCTCGGTGAGCTAAATACAAAAGTGTATTTTTCTAGGTCAGACATGTGGGTTATCTTTAACCATAAATCAAATGTGTGCATAAGTTGGTGTGTTCCAAAATTGACATCTCTAAAGGTTGAACCCAAACTTCCCCCTGCAGTCTGTAACCAATTGTGTTATCTTCTCCTTTACTCCACCTTGTATGAGAAGGGAGGTAAGATAATAAGAATAAAGAATATTAGATGGCCAAAGAAATAGTCCACCCACTCTAAAGTATGTAATCCCTACTCCATTTCAAGGGATGGTTGCATGTGGAATGAATGTTCTCTGTCCAGATCTTTCTATTTTTGAAGAGAAACCTGCTATTATATGTGAAATACCCTAATCTTTAATGTTTGCAAGTAATTAAAATTCTTAGAATCTTGCTGCAAGTCCAAAAAAGGGCATATATGGACCAAATTTGAGCAGTAGACCACCAATTTGAGGTCTCTATTTTAGAAGTTGGCCTAGGGCCAAGTCTGTTTTCTACCATCCCATTTCAAAGGATATTTAAGCTTCCATGACCGAGATTTTGTTTTTATTTTAAATGCAAAAATATCAAAATATAACAGCTATAGTTCCATATTTCCTATAAAAGCTTTGAAAATGGGTGAGATTACTTTTGTTTGGGCTGGTGTATGACTTTAGTCTCCTTCAGGTTTATCATCAGTTTATACTAAAAATCCCTGGAATGCTGTTTGCAGTATTAACGCTTTATATGAGTTTGAAAAATGATGCATTTCTGGTTGCCAGGTCTTACCACTAATATTGTTGTTTTCTGGTATAACTCAGTTTGTGCCTGAAACCTAACTCCTTTCGCTAAACACTTGAAAATGTGACAGCAGTACAAATGAGATTATTATAATGCATTAAGTCATTCCAAACCTCTGTAATGAGAAAAATGCCCTGGCAAGAAGAAACAAATATAAAGGAAGCAATACATATTCACTGGTTTCGCATATTCATAGATGTTTCTTCACTATACAAAAGAGGGAGTCATTACTTCCGAATTCAAATATATTCAAAATCAAACTGTTATACCTAAGGCATAACAGCAACCACTGACAATAACTCATGAAAAAGATCTTGGGGAAATTCATTGATTGGCAGGGGTAAGAACTTTCCGTGGATGTCCCACTCCATTTAGTTCAAAAGAGAAGGACATGTGTGTTACTAAATAAAAGCCTAATATTAGTCAATCATGGGATGTTTGAAATATGTAGTGAATTAGAATAAACAAAGTCTGTTAGGCCGTTTTTATAATTCAAGGAAGAATCTATTCTTTATAATATGGTAACTTAAATAAAATCTTAGTCAAAGATGTAAACTTTCTGGTAATGTCTTTGGGGAGTTCTTATGTTACTGCCATTCATGTAGACTTACAATTCAAAAGGACCCTTGTCATCATCTACCTCTTTGACTTTGATTAGTAAAAAATCTTCTTAGTGATTCTCCCAAAGCATCTTATTCAAATTTTCACTTCAGAAGTTTCAGAGAAGTCTAAGTTCAATCCAAGTCTCCCGTTTCTTTATTCTGAATAATTATGCTGAAGACCTGGAGTGTATGTCAAATATTGTCTGTAGGTTAAGAATCTGAGTTGCATGTAAACACCTAATTTCCACAAAATAAATTCAATTCACCTAATGGCTTCCAGACACGTATAACAATAATAAATGAAAATGTACTCCCTTTCTTACTTCCAAAATGTACACTTTGAATGACAGACTAAATCAAAATGAACACAATGACATTGTGATATTATAAAAATATGTCTCAGAGGAAAAGATATCAATTCCACGTTCAGCTAATGTGTTTAAGAGAATATTATATTGAGTTCAGTGTTCTGTTCTGAGCATGGTACTATACTTTAGAAAACAGACCCACAAAGTAAAATTTCTTGTCCATGTGGAGAAAGATTCAGAAACCATATTCTTTGCTGGAGGCTTCCAGCAGTGAGTGACTGGGAGGAGAGATGGTTTCAGGGAACATTATAGCTTTCTTCAGTTATTGATGAGCTACCTGCCATGTGAGAGATTTGCTGGTTTTGAGTTGCCTTAGCAAGCAGAACTAGGCCCAAAGAATACCAAGAGACATGGTTTGGCTTCTATGAGGGAAAACTTTCTAATAATTAGTTAGAAGTGGTCAGCAATGAAATGGAACACTCTGTGAAACAGGAAATTGCATATTTCAAAATGTTCTGGAAAGTTGGACAACTATCTGAATTGCAGATATGATTCCTTCGAAAGGTAAAATATTCAATGCCTTCCTCCTCTGACTTACTGTGAAATTATTCTTCTAAAGTCATGTTGACCCATTTCTAGTCTCTCTTTTATTTTTCATGAGAGAGGTATTCTTTTCCTATTGTCATATCCTTCCAACTTGGTCACCATCATTAATAGATGTCAGTGCAAGTTGTACACAACTAGAACTAATTCTCTAGGGTCCATTTTGCTAAGGTACTTACTCCCCAAGATTACCAACATCCTGTTATCTTACAGAACACTTATTGCTTGAACCAGAATGAATCTAAACTCATTGAATATTTTACTACCTTTCAAAACTTAGTTATTGAACATTTATTATTTGCCAGGTACTAGGCTCAGTGGCTTGACAAACAGGATGAACAATTTTCTCATAGCCTGGTAAGAGGTATTCAGTAACTTCTGATTCCTCCTAAAATATGCAAGCTCCAAAATATAAAAGCTCTCATTATACCAATTGTCTAGGCAAATATTTAAATTCCATTTCTTTAATCACAATTCTTATAGATTTCTACTGAATGAATGCCTAAATTATAAGAATCCCTAAATTCTGGGATGTTATATAGTTGCCACAAGTTTACCTGACTGAAGAAAAGGTGATAAAAGTCACAGATAAATTATATTAGTTCTTATAATGTATGTAAAGGTTGTCACTATTGAACTGTTTAAAAGCAGCATCATTTCTCTTGGAGGCAGATTTTCAAACTCTATAACCACCTCATTAGAGTAATAACCCTGTTCAATTATTTTGAGAAGCCAAAACTATTAATTTTTTTTCATTGAGGAGTGGGTCTGTTTATAACTCTGTGACCATTCTTGGGTGGTGTGAGAGGCACTTGGCAATCCTGACTCTGTATAGTCCTACTGTCCTGGTGCAGCAAAGCACAAGTAATAAATCTACTGATCAGTTTATTAGTGCATTTTTCCATGGAATCATTCTTTCTTATGCCTCTTATAATATTAACTTATGAATAGTGTAAGTCATTATAACATAGTTTTGAACTTGTTCAGTTGCTAGGTTGAATAACCAGCCACTGCTGGGTATTGCTAAGTTCTGACAATCCCTCTTGGGACCAGATTTCAAATATGTCTAAAGTCTTGTCCCTATCAACTGAGCAGTTATTTCTGAATATATCATGTTGTATGCATTTTGGAATCTTATTTAATTATTTAAATCTATACGTATTTAGTTCTAAAAAATTCCACCAAGCGCATTACTGGCATATAAAGGTAAATGCTGCTGACGTTTCAAACCATCAGTGTCTCAAGTATAGCAGCTTGAGACTTAGGCAATCAGGAGTTTCTTTTTCTGTTTTCAAATTACATTCCTTTCTAAAACACTCATCCATTCACAAGCACAATTGTGACAGTACACACATTCCATAAAAAACAAGTGTCACGTCAGAGTGACTCCTATTCTTAATTGGGATAGATTCTTCTTCTTTCACGATCTGAAGATGTTCCCCAATGTGCCCATACTGTTCTCATCCCAGGGTATCTGTAGTGGAAGTAGCTACTTCATTCAGAGCATTCATTAGTATTTACAAAGGTCTTTAATCTCTTCATTTACTAATACAAATGTGCAGTGTTTGTAGTTACCATTTGATTTATATGGAAATACTGTATACTAAAAACATTTTCACAGGTCTCCCTGCCACAATGCTTCAGCAAATTGTGCCACATGGACCAACAAAATCAGCATCACCTGGGAGCTTGTTAGACATGCAGAATATCAAGGCCCATTCAGACTTATTCCATAGATCAAGGTCCATTCAGGAGACAAAAAACACACCTATCATTTTAACAAAAAGAATTTAATATTAAGAATTATGTAGAATTAAGGTTGTTAAATAGATAATTTTTAAAAGGCAAAAAGGAAATACTAAGGTATTGTAGATGCAACAACTGTAAGAAGCAGCTCCCACTCCTAGGGCTGGTTGAGATTATTATATATTATTGAGCATGGACAGGCTCCGTGAAGCTAAATCCAGGCTAAGAGAAAAGAGATGTTAGTAGAGGATACTGGAATACCCAGAACTTGGAGGAGGAGCCCCACTGGGCTGAGACCTATACCCTTGAGGTGAAGCAGCTGGCAAACTGGTGCTGGCTTTTTGTGGTGGGGTTGGATGGGGATACAAGGAGGCAGGTTCAAGGTATGTTGGAAAATCCAAACTGGATTCAACAGTTACTATAGGAAGGAAATGATACTGCCAGTATGAAATGGTATTGTTGTTAATAAAATGATATTCACAGGTACCTGAAGCAGGCAGGAAGCCCAGAGGAAACAAACAGGAAGGAACAGATCTCTTCTTCCTTCATCCTTGCCATCTTCATATCGTGCCCTGTTGGCAGAGCCTCACAGAGACCAACGTAGTAAGCAGAAATGTAAATTGCAGAGCCCTTGCCTCATCATCAAAACACAGAGTATAGAAGGGTGGGTTTGGAGCTCACAGTCAATAGCTCACCCTCAGAATAATAGTCTTCATTCTCATGAGATCCATCCCCTGTCCTCCATGCCCCGTGATTCACAAGCACATTCAAATATGAGAAGCTCTCATTTAGTGGATGTTCCAAGTGTTAGAATATCTTATTTGGAATGGTAAACTTGAATTCTTCCCCAAATATTAGCAATTAGTCTACCTGCATTAAGTAATGTTAAGGCCTGTTCTTAAGTAATTGCTAATATTACTTAAGAACCAGACATAATTTGCTTGTAGATATTAAGGCTGTCTTTTTGATTTCATCATTGTCTTTTTTTAATCTTTTGCCCTAAGTCCCTTAACTTGTGCTACTGCAGTTACTCTAACCTGCTGCTGTTGGTTCTTAACCACATAAGCAACATCAACTTTTAGTAAATATTAGTCTTAGTTTCCATTTTTGAAGCAATAAAGCTGATATATTATATATCTATGATATCATATAATGAATTCATGGGGATCTGTATGGTTATACAGATAACCTGATATTTTTATAATAAGAATAACTATTGTGGTCTCCAAATTTTCAAAGAATTCAAGTAGAATTTCATTCATGAATACCTGGAGTTTCTGTTGTAACAGCCAGACATAATTTGCAGGTAGACATTTAGGCTGTCATTTTGATTTCATCATTGCCATTTTTTTTTTGTTCTTTGCACTAAGTCCCTTAACTTGTGCTACCACATAAATGGAGATGTGATGTATTAGCTCTGTACCTCAAGGGTTGTGTAAAGATCACTTGAGTTTTCAAGCATGTTCCTCAGTATAAATAATGAATATATGAAAGTTAAGTACAGCTATAAAGAAATAGTATTTGTTTTGAGTAAAAATTCCAGACTTTACCTACTAAATTCAAAATTGTCACCCTGGGAGGGTATATTTGGGTATTCCTAACTAGGACAACTCCCTGGAATTGCATCTGTGGAATCAGATTTAGTATCAGAGGTGAATTATTCTGAATATTCTCAATTGTAGCACATCATCCTTTAAGTGGATTTATTTTAGAAATAAACTCTTTCAATACTCTTATTAGCCCGTCCCACTATGAGGAGAGGAACATCTCTATCTTGATTTCTATAAATCCAGTGCTAAATTTGGGCCTGACTTATAGAAGACTGCATCAAGATCTGTTGAATAAGAGAACAAATGAATGGCTAAATGAAGGAATACAGGTGAACAATAAAATTTAATTTTTGGCCAATGTATATCTGTAAAATTGTTATAAATAAATCCAGAAAATGGCTATAAAAGTGTGACCAAATAGAAAGTTGAAAAAATATATTAAGCAATGGAATAAGTATACAATCACAAAGGAAAGAAAAAATATTGACCTTAAAAGGCAATTTGTTAGGTTTGTTTAACAATTTTATAAGATTGTTTAAATCAGTCTTATAATAATATACATTTTATTACATACTTCTATAATTACAAGGACAATGATTAAAGGTCTTTTTCATTATATTTGTAAGCATATTCCTCTCTGACTTGTTTTACAATATTGCTCCAGTGCTCGAGAATTATCTCAGATACACTAAACCCATTAGCCTTTTTAGTGTAAATTGCTAATATTTACGTCAAGCCAGGATTGCTCGAGTCAATAACTGAGTTTTCAATCTCAGCAGCTGAGAATTCTATTTAACTGCAGTGACCACAAATGTCATGCCACTCCAGGATGCAACAGCTCTTGAGATCTTTCAGCTGCAGGCTGACCTATTCAGAAGAGATGACATTTGGCCGGCTCAGACTGTATATCTGGGAGTGGTTTAGGTTGAAAAAAAGGTCTACTATTATATCGAAATACTGAAGCACTCTGCATAGAAGGCCCAGAGAGTTGTACTATATCCATATAGCAAAGGCAGAGTGGTGGCCGGGAGCTCCAGAGATGAGGACTGTTGCTGTGTCTCTTGTCCACACAAGGCCTAGAACACCAATAAGGTCATTCTGACACTAAGAGGTCAAACCATGGTGTAAATATGCTGAGACAATACAAAGATAAGCAAATCTGGGCCAGGCACGGTGGCTCACGCCTGTAATCCTAGCCCTCTGGGAGGCCAAGGCGGGTGGATCGCTCGAGGTCAGGAGTTCAAGACCAACCTGAGTGAGACCCCGTCTCTACTAAAAATAGAAAGAAATTATCTGGACAACTAAAAATATATATAGAAAAAATTAGCCAGGCATTGTGGTGCATGCCTGTAGTCCCAGCTACTTGGGAGGCTGAGACAGGAGGATCGCTTAAGCCCAGGAGTTTGAGGTTGCTGTGAGCTAGGCTGACACCACGGCACTCACTCTAGCCCAGGCAACGAAGTGAGACTCTGTCTCAAAACAAAAAAAAAAAAAAAAAAAAAATAAGCAAATCTGGAAATACAGAAATTGGAATGAATAGAAAGACCCTTATCTGGTAACTGAAAAGATTTATTATGCACTGTGATTCATTCCATAGATGCTCTGAGCCACTTGGTGCCACACTCACAATGAATTACTATGTGACAAAAATTTCTCATTTTAAATAAATATATAATACAGCAATAATGATTTTAAAATAACTGCCAAAATTGTCCTCATTATCGTCATTTTTCATGGGAAAAAAGCACTCTTCCCAGGCTGGCCTTATACAACATTGTGAAATAAGTTTACTCTTCATTATCCTTTTCCCTGTTCTAAAGAATAGATTCAATGGCATGAAATTGTATGAAAGATGGTGATATGACTATTGAGCAGTTACTGTGTGCCAGGAACTCTGCTTTTGGTGTATTACACCTTTATCCTTGCTCAACCCCGAGTGGCACATACTGTCTTTTCTGTATTTTACAAATGAAGGACTGAAACAGAGACAAGTAACTTGCCTAAAAGCCCTAGGTCAGACAGCGTGACTCCAGAATCAACATGTACAAGCACTAACGTGTAGGAAAATACCCTTTCATAAATGTGTTTGCATTTTAAGAGATTTAGTTCAATTGAATCTCCTGGGAAATAGCCTAAGAAATTTCATTTAGAGGAATTCATGAACAGAGTCTGAACTGAGTCAGGACTGTTTTAATTAAGAAAGGATGTCTTCGTGTTCCTGGAGCAGAAACCCGTGGAGAGAGAACTCCCTCTGCCTAATTCAGGGTTTTCCTACATCAGGGCCATCCAATGGGAAGCAGGAATGCAGGCTGTGAATCTGATGCAAGTTTAATGTCCTTTTCCCATGCAATGTGTTAAAGTTTTTTTGTGTGTGTCCCTTTGTGTGTCCTTGACTCTGGGCAGATGTTATGCACTTCCTATAGCATTCTCAGGACTTCCTTCTCTACTTCCTTGAAAGAGTTAATCGTTCCCTCCCTGAGTCTCTGGGATATTTATCCTCATTCTATCCAGCACTCCCTGTGTTGCCATGTATTTGATGCCGCTTTCTCAGATGTGAGTGAGTTCCTGCCATGCAGGGACTGTGCCGCTCTTCTTGGGATAAGGCATAAATCTATACCTTAGTAAGTATCCCCTGAAGGCTAAAACTTTTATTCTTATTATTGTCTCTTGAAGAATATTATTTATAAAGCCCATTAGGCAATAGATCTCAAGTTGAAATGCTTGGACTTTACATTTTTGCACTCTAAAATTGTACAAAATCTGGTATAAAATGTAACATTAGTATCTCTTATTTAAAGCACTCATCAGTTTGTCAATTTAGGCTTTGTGCTGCAGACATTCCTTGATTCTGGTTCCTTCATCTATGGAAATGTCACATATTTTGTCTCTCAAACACACATGAGGGCATTTTATCCTTATATTAAAAATTGATCACTCACATGTCACCTAAATATGTGATAATAGAAGTTAACATTTATTCCAGACTAATTGTATATTCCAGGCCTTAAACCTAGCATTACATGAGGCTTATCTTACTTTATTCTCACAAGAATCCTGTAAAGCAGGTGTTATTATTACTGTCGTTTTAAAGATAGGAAAACTGAGAGATGAGGTAATTTTCCTGAAGTTGCTCATCTCATAAATGGCAGAGCCAGTATTTATTTTGGGGCACTGTGAGCTCAAGGAAGTTATGCTAAACATCTTTGTGATAAACTGATGAGGACAACCAAGAAGAGCAATCTCACATTCTTGGAAAACATTTAGCTGTCACTAAAGCATGTGAAACCATCTGAATGGCTGTGGCCAGCCTTTCTCTCCTCTGCTGACTCCAGGGCAGGTAGCTCAGTGGCAAGCTTCATGTGGCAGTCAGGATAAAGCCTTGAGGTGCTGACACACAGACATTGGTGTGAAGCCCAATTAAGCCCATGCATTCAATTGTCCTGAATCTCCTTTTAAAGGCAGTGTGTGGCCATGAGAAAGCTATACCTTGGGAGCAACTTTTATAAATGAAAACAAAAGAAACACTAGCCAATCTCTCTGAGAGCTGGTTGGCCTTATAACTTTACGTAAAAGGCATTTGAAAGAATAGTTCTCACGTAATTCATGGGATCTGGCCCAATCTAGAGACTGTAGAGTGTCAAATTCCTCTGTATACCATGGAATACTGTCGATCGCAGTCACAAAATCCATAAAATTCAAACTGAAGAATCCGTTTCAGCAATTTCTGCTCAAATGGATGGTCATGTCAAGCACAACCCTGAACATGGCTCTACCAGCTGCATACTCCCATGTTTGCCTGAGTTGGAGCAGTGCAGTATACACGCACACTGCCACACTGCACTTGCTAGAGGAAGGCTAGTCTGCTTGGGGTTTGGCCACAGAGAGTGCAGACTAAGAAGACTTGTAACACATGATTGAAAAACCAGAGTGTATTAGGTCTGAATATCACTCACGTCACTTACATAAAGAAATCAAGACCCAGAGATAGTGAATGAATTGTCCAAAGCCTCGGTTCAGCGAGGGCAGAATGCCAAACTTTTACTCCATTCCTATCTCACTTCCTCTGTATTTGTATCTTTACTTAAGGTCAAAAAATACATCTGACTGCTTTCAACAGGAATTTTATCTTTGCATGAAATCTGAACGCTTTTTCTCATCCTACTTTTTCTTTCTTGCTAGGTATTTTTTGGTTTTTTGGTGTCTTTATCTTTTTCTTTTGTATATGACTCTGTTCAGCTGTCCCAGGTGGCTAGCACTGCTATAGTTGTTGGTTATGAAGTGTGGATCTAAACAGGAAAATCAGTACTGAATTTGCACCGGACATAAAAAGCATAGTGATATAACTGGGTCTAAAAATACATGGTATTGAAAATCCATATGGTATATTAAAAAAAGGAGTCATATTCCCCGTCACACTAGAATGCTCTTTGAAATGCCACTACAAATGTGCTATTGTGTCCATATGTATCCTTTCTTTAGTTTATCTTGAAAGAGTTTCTCAGTTGACATAGCATTTTAAAATTCATCAATCCACCAATGAAACCATCCAGTAAACAACTGAGCCTGCAAGCGACATTAAGGGCATCTCATGTGGTTTCTCAAAATCATAGGCCACACTTGCCTCCTACCTATCTGTGTGGTAAAAGCTGTAAACATTGGCTAAATGGGATGCAAGATATGGTTGATGGACAGCAGATTTGTAGTCAGAGAAAATATGTAGACAGTAACTCTTTGGACAATCACCAAAGCCAGCTGGTCTTGGCAGTAATACCAGAAAGGATGCTTTTAGATGCAAACTGGCTCAAACAGTAAAGACATTTACTGGATGACATTATTGGTAGTTGGTTGATGTTAGAGTTGGTTGATTCTTTTGCTTAGCAATAAGACAGTGTTCTCAGGTTTTTCCTATTACTCTACTCTGCTAGTAACTGTGTTACTTTCATCCTCTGGCTTGTGGCTAAATAAGTTCCATGTACCATATCCAGAAAGTAACTAAAGCAAGAGGTTAAAAAAATCCCTCTCTTACTGTATTACCAAAGTAAACTGCGAATGAAAGTCTTTTATCATTGATTTTCCTCACTTCAAATACTTGAACCAAATTCTCATTGTAAGAATGGATTATGCTGCTAGAATGAGATGACTGTTGTAGGTGTGAGTGGGTTCTATGCACAATGTTGACTATAGCAGTACTTCACATGGAAAGATCCATGGAGTCTACCTTAGGAAATTCCCTAGATAGATAGACGGACAGTGTGGACACACTTCATTCATCCACTCTCCTTAAATGCTATGTGATACACATTTCCAACTTACTATTGTTCTGCCTAATATAATCATTACATGTTTAACATCAAAATAGTTCCAAGATACATTGTCAATACACTCCAGTAAATTATCTAATTTGGCCTTCACAAAAACCATGTGGTTAGATAGTGCGTTAGTTTTCTATAGCCACTGTAACAAATTATCACAAATTTAATGTCACAAAACAACATAAATTTATTATCCTACAGTTTTGGAGTTCAGAAGTCTGAGGCAAGTTTCAACCGGCTAAAATCAAGGTGTCACCAGGGCTATTTCCTTGCTGGAGGCCCTAGGTGGGAATCTGTCTCCTTACCTTTTCTGGCTTCTAGAGGCTGCTTGCATTCCTTGCGTCATGACCCACTTCCATTTTCAAAGCCAGAAATGGTGGGTTGAGTTGTCATTTTGCATCACTTCCATCTTGCTTCCATTGTCACATCTCCTCCCTTCTGCCTCCCTAAGTTTAAGGACCCATGTGGACATTGGGCTCACCTGAATAATCCAGGATACTCTTCCCATTTTAAGGTTGGTTGATTAACAACCTTAATTCCGTCTGCAACCTTAATTCCCTTTTGCAATGTATCATGACATATCCTCAGGTTCCAAGGATTAGGACATGGACATCTCTGGGGAGTGCTATTCTGCCAACCACAGAGAAGGTATTATAGTATATCTCCATCTCACAGAAAAGAAACCAGGAGACAGAGAGTTTAAACATCTGCATGAGGTCAGGCAACTAATCACTGACAGAGTTAAGAATTTGACTCATTTACTCACATCCCAAACTCAGTGGATTATTTTGGAAGACAGAAATGTTGCTCCCAAATGACTTTCTGAAGAAAACATTATTTTCATTGTTTAATGTGACAAATTCACACCACTTGTAAATATGAAATAGAATATTCTAAAGCTGTAGTGGGAAAATTATCTTTTTGCTAGTTATGTAAACATCAATTTGACCGTAAGCTGCTTTGAATGAATGTGGAGTGAAGAACAACACTTATCATCATCAGGTTCTTGCTCCAAGTTGTCTCAGGGAGGCTTCCTTGAGCCCCAGTCTGAGCAGGAGCCGACCCTCACCCCATGCTGATCCTTTGTCACATTGTCTGTTATTTTCCTCATGATATGAGTCATCATAAGAAATAATCATGTCAGTGTGTTCGTGTAGTTAATACACACCTCTCTCCTCTCACACACACTAATGTAAGTTTCCTAAGAATAGTGAATGTATCTCTTTTGATCATTTCTCTATCACTATAACTAAGGTAGAACCTGGTGTTTGGTAGAAAATTGATAAACAACTTATCAGTTAATGACCGCCAAAATTATCTGCACAGAAAAAGGCAAGATTGGGTGGGGTAGGAGAGGGTCTTTATCCAATTCTACTCCTGCACCCCACGTAATGAAGAACCAGCAACATCTATATGCAACAAATTTATCTCACCATCCTCTTATGATTTGGTGTTCAATTAATTTCTTGTCTCCCTTTTTTTCTATTAAAAATAATACTGTCAGCCGGGCGTGGTGGCTCACGCCTGTAATCCTAGCACTCTGGGAGGCCGAGGCAGGTGGATCGCTCGAGGTCAGGAGTTCAAGACCAGCCTGAGCAAGAGTGAGACCTCGTCTCTACTAAAAATAGAAAGAAATGATCTGGCCAACTAAAAGTGTATATAGAAAAAATTAGCTGGGCATGGTGGTGCATGCCTGTAGTCCCAGCTACTCGGGAGGCTGAGACAGGAGGATTGCTTGAGCCCAGGAGTTTGAGGTTGCTGTGAGCTAGGCTGACGCCACGGTACTCACTCTAGCCCAGGCAACAAAGTGAGACTCAGTCTCAAAAAAAAAAAAATAATAATAATAATATCAAGAACACCATTTTATAAGATTGTTTTTCTTTATCTTGATTTTGTCCTTGGATTAAACTCCTAGAAGTAAAATTACTGGGTAAAAGGGTGAGTGCTTTTTAAATAAATACTGTCTGTTTTTCTAGAAAAGTTGAATCAAATTATCTTCTTACTGGCAAAGGCTCTATTTGTTCACACCGTTAGAAACAATGAGTATTCACTGCTATAACATTTGCTAATTTGAGAAGTAGAAAGAGGAGAATCTCATTGCTTTTTGGTTTTTTTTTTTACTTTAATTACTAATGAGATGCACAATTTTCATGCTTGCCATCTTTTATAAATATGTTCATGATTTTATATGTTACAAATTATTGTTTATGTCTTTAGCCCTTTTTAAAATTGGATTCTTTCATTTTTTTGTAATCCATCAATGTCTTCAATAAGTTAATTACATTAAATCCTATTATAATTAATACATTTATGATATTTTCTTATTTTGTCATTTATATTTTGCTTTTATTTGACATACAGAGAATTTTGGTTTTTTTTCTAGAACCCCAGACATATGTTGATTGTATTTCTCACTTTATGACTATCAACTTTATAAAACCATACAAGGCCCCTCTTTTCTTCCTTTATATGTATTTGGTACGTGTAGTTAAAAAACATACGGTATTTTATTTTATATATGTGTTTTATTTAAACTTTATTATTTTGCTTAATTTTCATTAGGCCTTGAATTTGAAATCTATTCATGATGCTGTGAGCAAATATAAGTAGTTGCAGTGTAGTATAAAATCACATGCATAGATCATTATAGCAGACACTGTTGGTGTTCTGCCCAGCCCCTCAGACTTCCTTACTATTTTTGTGTTTACCAGATTGATTTCCAATGATCAGCACTTGCAGTTTGGTCAGTGGTTTGCCCTTGGCCTGCAGGAATTCACTTTGCTGAAGTGCGTGGCATGCCAGAGTACCTGGAGATAATATCCACCGGGCAGCTCTTAACAATTGCTGCTGGGTGTGGGTGTATAAATGCCTTTGCTCCTTCACCCTTGGCTGAGATTATCCTGGGGTGTGGGATTTCCACAATTTCCAGAGCCTGTCTATGGGATTAAGCTTCATTTGCCCACTCTAGTAGCTGGTTTAGGAAATATTGGCTGCTTTCCTTCCTGATTTACCTCCCCACTTCCTTTCCTTGTCGCACACAGGGTCAGATTCTGGAGAATACCCCAGTAGGGCAGCAACTCTTCTCTTACCTATATTCTTTGTGGTTGGTTGATAGATTGTTTCCAATACTTTGTTACCATTTAAAAAAAATCATTTTGATAGACATGACTTTATATTTCCACATGAATCTATGCAGGAATTTCTCTCTAGGTTACATTACTCAGGAAAGGATTACATAGATGTCAGGTATACTACCCAAGGGCATGAGTATATAATTATGCACGCAGTTTCACTCTGTACTTCAGATTGCTTTTGAGAATTGCTGCCCAGTTACAATCTATTCTCTTTTTTTCTCCACATCCTCACCAACATTTCATTTTTGCCATACTGCCGGGTATTAAATGGTATTTCATTGTCATTTGATTTATAGATCTCTAATTACTATAAAATTAACCATTTCTCCCTATTCTTCTTAGCTGAATGGGTTTGTATTCTATGAATTGTCTAATTTTACCCTTACCCCAATTGTTCCATTGAGCATCCTATTTTTCTTGCTAATTTACAGAAACTCTTACATATTTTAGGTGGTAATTTATTTTATATATGTTACAAATGCCTTCTTCTCATGGGTCATCTTCTTTGCTGATGCTGTGTGTAGTGTCATTCATGGAACAGACACCTTTATTTTTGATGCTGTAAAATCCACCAATCTTTCCCATTATATCTTATACTTTGGGCTCTAAAGAAATCCTCTCCTACCCCCAAAGTCACAAAGATATATTTTTACATTTCTGTTTTTTCTAGTACCATTACCTTTATATTTAGAACTTTAATACCTTTAAAGGTTATTTCAATATATTGTATGATGTAGAAATCCAATTTTTATCTTTCTTCAGATCATGAACTAATTTTTCCTACACTATCAGCTATTAATATGTAGTCAGTTTTCTCTGCACTGGTTTGTAATGCTATGCTATACTCTTCTGGCCCTTCTACTTTATTAGACAGGTCCATTTGTCAACACATGTGTTGATACAAAGTAGTTAAATCAGTCCTGCCTTTTAATGTCTAGAAGGGCAAGCATTTTTTCACATCCCATAACTCTTTATTTTCAAATTGTCTTAGGTATTTACAGACCTCATTTTTTCCACATATGTTTTGAATCATTTTTTCTGAAGTTCTCAAAAGAGAATTCTCCTGGTTAATTGATCAAGTTGCATTAAATTTATAGATTAATTAGCAGTGAATATCCTTCAGTGAAATTGTGCTTATAATACATATTTCCCTATATTTTTATTTTTAATAAGTTAATTTTTACACATTTAATGCTTAATACATCTGAAATTCGATCTTTAAGTTATGGAGGTAAAGTTTTGATTATATTTTTGCAATAGGTTAATTAATCTTTGTCTAATTGTTTCTTTACTGATTTGGGAGACACATTTATCCTATTATAACTTTTTGCATTGCAAGGATTATTTTCCTGCTATCTGTTTTGTTGCAATGATTTGTTGACATCTTTTAATCTTAGTAGGTTTAATATATGTAATTCTTAGAAAGATGATAGCCCCATGGATTATTCTTATTTCTCCACATTTTGGGAGGCTCTTCTTGTTCATTTATTCTTTTTTTTACTTTTTTCTTTCTTCTAGTATTCTCCCAATGACAGAACATTTATTCTTATATATGAATAATTGGAATACCTTGTTAATTAAAAAATTATGTTAGAATTGTTATAATTGTATTAAACTTTATTTTGTGAAATATTTATAACACCCTACATATATTTTTAGTATATGTTTTTATTCATCCAAGTATTCTTCTATATCACTCACATATGTCTTTCATATGCATCTTGCCTTAGAGATGACCTTTCTAAAGTAGTCTTCAGTTCCTCTTCTGGTGGCAGGAACTGATAAGAATACAGGATTATTTGGAAAGATTGTGTCAAATTAAATATGTTGCATAAGAATAGCTTTGAATGTTAGCAGGATTGACTCAGCGCGATGTCTCCCCTAACATCAATTCTGATGTATTACAAAGAAATACCACAGCACACAAAATCAACAGATAAATATTCCCTGTATTACCTAGAAAATGGCTTTGTACAAAGAAAGTTATGAAATCGAATGATTAAATGCTACAATTCTAACATTAAGCCTCCATTTTTCTAACTATTATAGACTTGGATAATTTATTTAATGATTTCACAGGACTGTTCTGGTCTATCACAATTTAAACATATTCATACAGAAGTCTGGTCATATCAATGCAAATAGTCATACTTCTGGTTGAACTAATTAAAGCTTTGCAAACCACACATTGTTTGCGTTCATTTTTGATTTAGCCACAGCTTCAGAAATTTTGCACTCTGCAAATATTTTCTACACATGACTTCACTAATCACTACTGAGCTGGGAAAGAAGCCAAAACACTTGACACTCATATTTCTTTTTGTTGAAAATCTGCATTTGCAATGTGTGTTTCTTTATTTTTCCTGGTATGTATTATTTAATGATTTTAATTGCATTATGGGAGAGGTCTGTATAGATTGAGTCAGGAAAATAAGATTAAGTTTATCCCTGAGGATCAACTCACCTGGCAGCTCATTAATCTTTACCTAGGTAACTCATGGTACAGTGGTGATTCCAATCATAGCTGGTGCAATACCTAATTGAAAGTTCAGAGTAGTAGCAAAGTTATCAGCTGGACCATTCATATACCTATATCCTGACAGCAGCAGTTGTTCTCAGCATCAGAAGAGAAAATTTCCCTTTTATTTCCAACTACTGGAGTCACAGAAGGTTCGACATAAGAACTCTTCAGAAACCATTGGCTATGGTAGAGAAGTTACTGCAATACACAAGAAAAAATTTAAGTTCAGATGATTAAGAACACAGAGCTACAAATAGCTATGCCTTTTTGATTACCAGGAGACCTGTAGGTGCCTGAGGCAAATTGAAACACCTTCTAAATTCCAATTCATACTTCATTCTAATGCATGGAGCCTCACTTTATCTTTGAATCCAGATGTAGGGCTCACCTTAGCATTTATAATTGTGCCCCAGATATTTTGCTCACATTCATCTCCTACCAATATTTTTGTCTCTATACAGCTATGATATTCTTACATATAAAAAATTGCATCACTTCAAAATTTTCTAATGCCAGAATAAAATTGAAATATTTTGCCGTCACCAAATAGTACTGTATAATCTCACTCTTAACTTACTTTCGAAAGTCATCTCTTGACTCTCCTCTTTAAGCTCTCTTCATTCCAACCACACTAGGCTATTTGTTGTTCTGTGAACTTGCCAAGCTTATTCCTGCTTCAGGTGCTTTGCACAAACTGATGCCTCTGCCCAATGAGAATTTTTCCCATGTTATCACACATTAATTCTTCACTTAATACCAATCTCTCTTTAAGTTCAATGTCTCCTAGAATCCTTTCTTATACACTCTGTATAAAACACCACCACTCATCACTTCCTTGACTTGCTCTATTTTTATCTTTGTATTTATAGTTTATCTTCCATACTAACATTTCAGCAACATAAAGCAAGAATTATTTTATGCCATGCTTCATTGTGCCACTCATTCTATCCTGCACAAATATGTGTTCATGAGCACCAAATATGCATGAGACTCAAACCCATGTTAACTACAATTTGTCTGATCCTGGGTGTCAAAGAGTTAAAAAATATCATCCTAGACTTATTCAGTACCGGGAATATTTGACCTTCAGTTATAAACAAATACTAGTCAAGCACCTGCTAGGACTTGGGCACTGTTTTGGGCACTGAGAATATAGTCATGAGCAAAACAGTCAGGTCCCTGATATCCACAGCTTACATCCCTGTGGTGTTGTTCATATTGAGATTATGGCAAATTTTGATTCTTCAGGCAAATCTGTGTTAAACTTGGATCCCAATAAGAAGAAATTCTTTCCACTTAAAAGACTAGGCTTTCCCATTGCAATAGTGTCTGAAGAATATAGGCACAGAAACAAGAGCCCCATAACATGTCCAGAGATGCAACAGTCTCAGAACCCAGGAAAGACTTTCATCAGCTAATGCTAGAGAAATAAGAGTTTCATAGCAGGTATTTATCAGCATGTATTTGGAAGGAAACGACCACTTCCTTAAAAATACTCTTGATAAATATTTTATTTTTAAAGTAAAGTTTAGGGAATTACAGGTGCATTGACTGATAATTTTACACAAAAAGTAACAATGTACAGGATGTTAAAAAGGGAGAGGGAAGTGGGTCTAAGTCAACTCACTGAACATTTCTCCAATTAAAAAAAATGTTAACATCCAAATAAGCTTCTTGATTCTACATCTAATAATCAGAAAAACATAAACTGGACAATTCAGTTTGAATCATACGCGCAACCTCAATGGCAAATGTTGTCAGTATCAGCACATTGTTGCTCTACTATTTCATTTCCCTTAGATATGCACCAAATAGGAAATATCTATATTTCTAAATATTATGCCTTCAGTTTCTCCTATAATACAAGATTCAGTATTGTTGATTTTTATCAGCATGGTTAGCCTAGCTTTCAGCCCCAGAGCTTGTTTCACTTCATAATGGATTGGATCAAACCCTTTTTATGACTGAATGCCTATGGAGGGCTGATAGTGCCCTTTGTCATACGTCCGACCCATAAGGACCCCAAGGATTGAATAGGGAGACTTGCCTGAATTCCCTATTCATGAATTATTAGAATTAAGTAACCTCTTAAATATGCCTTCAATGTGCTGCCTTGATAACACATAAATGATGTATCTCCTTTATTCATGGATGTTTGTACATGTTTCTGACTTCCCAATGAGCTTTAAGACTTAGAACATGTCTCATTCTTTTCTGTCTTCCTCATACCTTGAATGGCTTCTAATACATAAGAGATACTCAGTGAAAACAAACACACTATTAAATGAATGAAGAGGTAATGTTCTGGCATCAGGAGACTGACCTATTTGCTTGTAATCTATAAGTGGATGCTATTATACAATATTACAGTGCTCAAAAGAGAAAATCCTTTAGGAAAATTATTTACAATTTAATTTTCAATTCACTTAATATACCCCTATTATATATACATATATATATATATATATATATGTAACGTACATAATGTATATGATAAAAAATAAAATTGAATAAACTGGACAGATGATTCTTATGTGTGTTTGTGTATACATGATATGTACCTACTAGAAAACTGATAAGATAATAAACTCTCAATAATTGCCTGCTGGCTATATTGACTACTTATTTCTTTTCTTTTAAAAAATATTTATAGCAGTTTGTATTTATAAATAGTGTAAGGGGACATTTTGGAGGTTATAATTAAAAATCTAATCAGAAAAAAATACATTGCCCATAAAAATAGTTGAATATTGGAGGCTAGATAGATGTTCTTTATTTCAAGAAGTTTTCTTCTCCCCATAGACTCAACCTTTTCACCTAGCACAAGGACTATAGGAATCTGGAATGCAAAGATACTGATTTTTTTTTTTTTTTTTTTTGTCTGTTTGAAGACAGCAAACTTCATGAGAAACTCAGTGGAGAGATTTGTCAATCTAAAATGAGGGCTGACAGAACCATTAGAAATATGAAATCTGCAGGTTTTAAAGGGCGGCTAGTTAAATTTGGGGGCTTGGCATGATTTTTTTCCATAAAAAAGTTAGTTTTATATTTTTAAAGACTTTTACAATAATTGATTTCCCACACTGTTGTCTTTAGAGTAAGCAGGTCGGTATGTTTTCCATAGTACAAGAAAATTTGCCATAGAGATGTTTAATAAATCGGCCAAACCCATAAGTGTTTAACTTCAGGATTTTTTTATTTCCATCTCCGCAAGTCTTTTTTGGAATCCCTTTCAGCAATTAATGTTCTAACCCAGGGCACTGCTCTTTTAAGCAATCATGTTGAGGAGTAGGACTTGATCAAAAATTACTCTCAGCCTGCACAGGAACCAAATTTCTTTGCAGGCCACTAAGCCATCTAGGTTTGACATTCCAACCGTGGTATGGTCTGCCTTTAGATGTGTGACTGTGTCTGTCACCAGCTTTGCATCTTGCTTCCTAAGAAGACATGATTTCCCTAAGTTATAGCATCCGCCTTAAGTAAGAGAGATCAAAAGGAGAGTGAAAGTAAGGCACAGAACCATGCAGCTTCATTTATGAGACTCAGGGTGTGAAAAGCACTGGAAGCAGGGTAGAATTTGATTGAGCAGAAGATAATAAAATCTGTGAGTTTCCAGTTGAAAAGGGATTTGTTCTACCCTTTCATTTATAACTGCAATTATCGAAGCATTATCACAAACAAAAGGAAATAACCTTCAGTCATCTTCTGGAGAGAACCCTCAGAACTGGCTAGCCAGAGTTCAGGAAGTACAGAGGCTGCTACAATAGGATATTGCCAACATATGGGTAACAGACCCATGCTTGTCACATGAAAAGAACAAAATTGAATAAACTGTTCAGGTGGTTTAAAAACCAAATAAAGCAACAGTGAAACTACTGTTTTAGAAAGAATTCAAGGTAAAATAAGCAAAATAAATAGATATTACTATCTAAGAATCAAATAATTCTGAACAACATGTAGATGCATATATTTTAGCTTTTGATAAAGTAAAGATGGTAGAGCAACTCTTCAAATAAGTAATGGGATGAGACATGACATCTGGTATAGTGACATAAACTGAACCTCTGCAATTTTGTTATAGACAAGGTACCAAATCCCTCCATGGGCCTGGTGTGTGTGCTCTCTGAGAACATATGCTGATGCCTCTGCATTCATAACAAAGGCCACACCCACCTCTCCTGAGCTCCACTCCCTCCTCTCTGCCCAACTCACATGAGCACACTTTAAAGAATCGAAAAGAGAACCTACATGCAAAGACATTCTAACTCAAAGCAATGAGGAATCGACACAGCTGCGATGCCTTTCTCTCTATGTACCACTGTGACACTAACATATGCCTCAGCAGCTCTAAGACTTGGTTTCTTTCACTATGAGAGACCTTAACTGAGGTCAACAATCAGAGAAATAATTCACCCAACAGAGTGTGAAAGCTGTGAATAGTGCTGGTTCCAGTCCACACTGAGAGAGAGGACAAAAGGCAATGTTATTACAAAATGTACATTCTTGGAAGGAACTGTCCTTCCTACTATTTACCAAATTGTGGTTATATTTAATGATAGTTTTAGTATCCCTATTGATTAATAAATCAAAAATTTGGCTACTCATTGGTCTTCCCTTATGTGTATGTTAATTCATGATTAGATACCACTAAGTGTTGAAACTTTCCTAAATTCCATAATTGGACAATGAAGCTGACCAAGTAGCTGAGGATACTACTGCAAAGTGGCCAGGGAGCTCAAGCAGCCCAGCCAACATAAAAGAGAGGATACACAGAATGGGGTCCAAGAAAGAGTGTACCATTAACATATATGGAAAGGGTTCCAAAATATAAACTAAATCTACATTTACTTAGGGAACCTTAGATATCTCTTAGTTCTACCCTCTGAATTAGCAAAGCAGAGGTTTAGGCCAAGAAGATTATGGGACTCACCTAAGCTAGAGCATCTGCTCTGGGCAAAGCCGGGACTAGAAAGTTGATCTACCTCTTAAGATAATATTTATTCTCTTCTAGCAGGCTTCTTCATTCAGAGATTATTTGGTTAAACTTGCTCATTTAGTAGTGAGAAAACTGAAGGCACAGATTCATGAAACTGAGCTCTAAGGAAAGCAAATTTGAATGCTGCTATTGGGGAAAAGAAGGTGAGAACCAGAGACATTTTTTAAAAGTGTTTATAATAAAAAGAGGACACCAGAAGCAATACTGAAATACAGCTCAGACTGTCAGAGAAGACTGGGCTGAGAGGTAGAGTGTAAACTCTAGACAGAAACATTAGGTACAGGGTGAGTCTCCTCTTGACCATTCCTCACCCCAAATCTCCCTCCTCTGCTGGCCAATACCTAAATCCTCTTGAAAGAGGGTGCCTTAGGTACAAGAGAGAGAATGTTGTCACAAAGGCTCCCAAAGATCATGAATACCCTACAAAAGAAATTGTCCTGAGAGATAGAATAGTTTCCTTAAATAGCTAGACAAGAAGAAAAGCACTCTCAGTGAAGCAGAAGAAGCAGGAGGCAGTGCAGGCTGAAGACAGAATGCAGTGAAGAACCTATGAGGAGAGACTGGCAACATCCAGTGGAGCAGGACTGCAGAACGGCAAAGAACATCTCCAATGACTTGCAACAAAACCCTTCTCTCCTGGGAACTCTTAAATGAAATTATGGAAGATTGACACACTTCTGGGAGAAGAGGAGATAGAAATAATCTGGTAATACATATAAACAAGCCTAGGGCCCATGGGAATATCAGGGAAGGGATTCTGGAAAAATATGGCCTTCCTTCTAGACAGAGGGTTAGGATTCCAAACAAAACTACTTGGACTGTTTGTATAAGTATAAAATTTTTATATTCATCAGTTGCTAAATTTTGTTCATTTGGTTATGCATAGACAAAATGATTGGCAATGGAAAGAAGACACAAGAAATGAGAAGAATGGATACAATGTGAATGAAAGGCTAATCATTCTTACTGTATCCAGTGTTGGAGGCCATTTAGCAGAAGGAGACAATGACGTAGAATTGATTAACCTGCCTCACCACCTGACACAAGAAATAGATTCCAGCAATTGTTTTTCATGTAAAATGGTTTGAATGACTCCTTACTTCATCTATAAAGCTCTATTTTTTCAATGTTATTTCTTTATGTTTGTGATTAATCAATGAGATTAAATGTTTCACATTTTCCCATGGGTTAAATTTACTTTTGTACGTATCATTTGCACACCACTGTAAGGAATGGTGATTGACAAGACAGGATTTGGTCCTTCCTTGGTTCCAAATGATAATATCGTTTATGGGTTTAATGGTGTCCCCTGAAAAAATATATGTTGTGTTGGGGGAGCAAAGCAAGATGGCCAAATAGACAACTTCAGTGATTATCCCTCCACACAAACACCAAATTCAACAACAACCCATGCAAACAAGCACCTTTGTAAGAACCAAAAATCAGATGAGCCATCAAAATACCTGGTATTACATTATATCAAGGAAAGAGACACTAAACAGGACAGAAAAGACAATCTTGCATTGCCTACACCACCCCTTCCCCATCATCTGGCAGTGCTGTGCCAGCATGCACCATGGAGAGAGAATCTGTGTGCCATGGAGGAGGGAAGGAGGGAGAGGGAAGTGCCCGTGGGGCTTTGAATTGAAACTTAGGGCTCCCTGACACAGGAGAACACAGTGCAGGGCAGAAATCTGCTAGTGCCCATGGAAGGAACATTTAGATCAGCCTGGCCAGGGAGAAATCCTCTGTCCCAAAACTCATTTTCTGGCTAGCCCCACCAGCAGCTGCCAAAAATCAGCCTGAGGCCTGAACTAAATTCATAAGGCAGTCAGGACACAAAGGCTGCAATTCTTGGGCAATTCCTGCAGGTGTGCTGCCTTGGAGCCAGTGGACTTAGGGTGTACATGACCTAGTGAGACACTAGCAGTAGTGGCCAAGTCAGTGCCTGTGCACCCTACACCCCCAACTCTAGGCAGTGCGGCTCAGTCTTCTTCCATTTGAGGAAAGGAAAGGGAAGAATTCAGAGGACTTCATTTTGCAACTTGAGTACTGGCTCAGCCACAGTAAAATAAAGTACCAAGAAGACTCCTAAAGCCCCTGAGTCCAGGCCTTAGTTTCTGGAAGGCATTTTTGGACCCACCCTGGAACAGAAGAAAACATGGTACCATGAAAGGAAGGACCCAGTCCTGGCAGGATTCACCACTGGCTGACTAAAGAACTCTTGGGCTTGGAATAAACATCAGAGGTAGAGAGACAGCAGTCACCATGGGCTTTGGTGAGACTGGGCTGGCTTCAGGTGTGACCTCGTGCTGGTGGCCATGAGCGAGTGCCCATGTCACTCTTTCCCCAACACCAGCAGCCCAGCACAGAGAGTGAGGGATGAAAGTGAGAGACTTTGCTTGATGATCCAGAGATTTCTCCTATATCTTACCCAAGTAAGTACACCATGGTGGTAATACCAGGAGTCTGCAAGAGACACAGTATTACTGGGCTTGGGGCATACCCAGTGCTGATATGGCTGCAGTGAACAAAGACTTGTATTAGTCTGGGTAGAGCTGGAGCCCATTCTTCTAAGTGAAATATCATAAGAATGGAAAAACAAACACCACATGCATTCACTGTTAAATTGATACTAATCAATAAAAATTTATTTGTACATATGGAAATAACATTCATCGGGTTATTTCGGAGAAGGGAGGAGGGGATGGGTGAACTCACACCTAATGGATGTGGGGCACCCTGTGTGGGGAATGGGCATGCTTGTAGCTTTGACTTGGGCAGTGCGAAGGCTATTTATGTAACCAACGTGTTTGTACCCCCATAATACTCTGAAATGTAAAAATAAGACATACAAATGGCCAACAGTTATATGAAAAAAATGTTCAACATCATTAGTCATCAGCAAAATGCAAATCAAAACTACAACAAGATATCATCTCACCCCAGTTAAAATGGCTTTTATCAAAAAGATAGGCAATAATGAATGCTGGTGAGGGCATGGTGATAGAGCTCTCATATACTGTTGGTGAAAATGTAAATTAGTGCAACCACTATGGAGAACAGTATGGAAGTTCCTCAAAAAACTACAAAAAGAGATATCATATGACCCAGCAATCCCACTGCTGGTAGGTATATATTCCTAGGAAAGGAATTTAGTGTATTGAAAGAATATCTACATTCTCATGTTTATTGTAGCACTGTTCACAATAGCCAGTTTATGGAATCAACCTAAGTGTCCATCAATGGGTCAATGGATAAAGAAATTGTGGTACATATACACAATGGAACATTACCCACAAAAATGAATAAAATATTGCCATTTGCCAAATGTATGGAACTGGACAACATTATGTTAAGTGAAATAAGCCGAGCACAGAAAGAAAAATCTCGTATGTTCTCATTCATATGTGGGAGCTAAATATTAAAAACAATTGATCTCATGGAGATAGAGAGTAGAATCACAGTTAGCAGAGTCTGGGAAGGGTAGCAGTGAGGGAGGATAAAGTTGGAATGATTAATGAGTACAAAGATATATGTACATAGTTAGATAGAATCAACAATATTAGCATAAGAAAGTGACTAATCAACAATAAGTCAGGGTATACTTGAAAATAACTAAGAGAGTGGAATTGGAATAGTCCTAACACAAAGAAATGATGAATGCCTGAGGTAAGGATACCCTAATTACCCTGATTTGATTAACTCACATTGTATGCCTGTATCAAAACATCACATGCACCCTATAAAGATACACAACTATTATATAATGATAATAATTTAAAAAATTGAAGAAAATATGTTGAAGTCTTGTTCCCCAATGCCTCAGGGTGTGATCTTATTTTGAATTACAGTCATTGCAGATGTAATCTGTCAAGACACTGCCATATTGGAGTGGGGTGGGCTCTTAATCAATGTTACTGGTATCCTTATTAAGAACTGAAACATTTAGACACAGAGACACAGGGAAGAGAGCCATGGGATGATGGAGGCAGGGATTGGAGTGATGTACCTACAAACTAAAGAATCCCAAGGATTGCTAAAGAACACCAGAAGCTAGGAAGGGCCAAAGAATGATTTTCTCCGAGAGCTGTCAGAAAAAACATGGCCCTTTCAACACCTTGATTTTGGATATATAGCCTCCAGAACTGCAAAACAATAAATTTCTGTTGTTTGAAGCCCAAAGAATTTTTGGTACTTTTTTTTCTCATAGTCCTGGAATGCAAACACACAAATAAATACCAAAAATAACTGTTTTCCCTTTACTGCTAACATTTTATTTATGGATCACCCAAATTAAAAATAAATCATCTTTCTGAGCCAGCAGACAGCAAAATACAGCCTGCAGGCCAAATCTGCCCACTTCCTGTTTTCATAAATAAAGTTTTATTGTAACACAGGTACACTCACTATTTGTGATTTTCTAGGCCTGCTTTTGCAAAGCAATACAACAGCAGAGATGAGTAGTTGCAACAGAATTATATAGTCTGTAAAGCTGAAAAATACTTTCTATCTGACCTTCATAGAAGTCTGCCAATCCCTGCTCTAAGGCAAATTACACTTTGATTTTATGCTTCTATGAGATAGAAATATTATGATATAAAAAGATAAAAACCACTAACAAGATTTCACAAAATACTTTATCTCTTATTGTCACAATGCCCCCCAAAGACTTAAATATTACTTTTTCCTTAAGGTAGAAAAATAAGAAATCTGAACAGTCCTGAGGCTCTGAGTTGCATCATTCATGTGGAGGGGTCAGATGGGGTCAGTGCATGCAGTTTCAGGTTGAATTCTGCAGAGAACTACCAGTCCCTAGGAACTTGCCATCTGAAAAGACCGCCCTGAACCTCTTGTGTGTTAAAGAGCCTGAGGGGATGGATGCTGTGGCTTAATGACCAGGTGTACTCACAGCTTCCCTAGATTTAATCCCATTATTCCTCACTAGGAAAAATACTTTTCAGGCTATGTTACAGCAACAACAATAATAAAAGAATTTTCCTAAGTAGAGAAAGGCAAATACAGAGAGGCTGGACTCTTGAACAAAGACATGGTATTTATAAATGGGCTTGAGACTCCCTTATCACACACATGCAAACATCTCGTTCCTTTTCATGTTTAGGGGCATCTCATGTCATCATTTTGGAAAACCTGTACAACAAATAGGACTAGCCAGCACCAGTAAGTTTGCCTCAGCTGGAGAAAGTAAAACTCCAATGTTGTTGCCTCCCTAATATTCATTCTATTCTTTTTCTCTGGAAACAAAACTCCATTTTTATTCAATTTAGCTGTATACATAGCCAAAAGACTGTTTTTTCCAGACTTCTTTAGAGCTAACCTTGGCTACATGACTATGTTTTGACCAAAGAGATATAGGGAGAAGCTGATAGATGGGACACTGAGGACAATTTCTTGCTGGAAGACAAGATACCTGATAAGCACTCTTTTCAGTGCTTCCTCCCCTACTCCTCATTCCTGCTTTAAATGCAAATGTGATGGCTGCATTTTCAACAGCTATCTTAGACCATGAGGAACCCTTTGAGAGGGAAGAGGAGAATCATATTTTAAGCTTGATAAATTAGATATATAGAAGAAATCTGAACCTCCAGGGGAACCCTAGAGCTGCCATACTTTACTTCATGTTATTTGAAAGAAAAATAGCCCCCTAAATCTTGTTTAAGCCATTGTTATTTGTGTTTTCTTTCATATGCAGCCCCCAGTCAGATTCTAGGTATCAGAAATAAGAAAGAATTGTCCACCACCACTGCCAATCCCTATCAAAAGAGAATTATCAGCAATGTATCTCAACAAAAAAAACCCTATATCTATATCAATATTGATATTGATATCTATATTGACATCTATATATAGGTATCTAGGAATATAAAAAATGATTATTAAAAAGTAGTTATTGTAAAATAAATAAGGATAAAAACAAGATGGTGATATAGAGAAGTAATGGGATACAATAGAAACACATACTATTACTTCTAGACTTTAATATAAAAATATGTTTAAGGTAATCACTAGAAAAATCAAATTATATGACTTTTAAGGATTTTAAAACTTTTATTGTGTGTGTCTACATAGTAGTTAATACTATTTTGAACATATATAAATAGGATGAAAAATAAAACATATCCTAATATCTAACCTATATGTTGACTTAATTTTCCTTATAATTCATACATTTGTTCTATTTACCACTATATTATTGGCACATTCACATAGCAGAAAATAACAGTTTTCACTTATTAAAAAATGTGAACAATTTTTTTTTTTCCAAATGAAGTGGTGTCAACCATATGAGAAAATGTAGTAGTGTTTTTTTAATCTGTATACCAAATTTAGTATTCTGGTCATACTGATCTTAAATTAGAGATGAGCCAAAATAAGATAGATCTGAGCATTCAGAATGTTGCAAAAAATCATGTGGAATAATTTATGTTTAAGAATAGTGATATATCACTGACAAGTGATATTCTCATACTATCTTTGTGTGTTTACTATAGCTAAGATAATTTTAGAAGAATATGTTTCCCCAAAATATTTTTTGCTTACTACACAGTACATTTCATGTAGGAAAGACAAGATGAATTCTTGATACTTTCCCTTTATTTATCCAGTTTTGAAGAGAATGGATTGGTTTCGTGCATTCTCCAAAGGTGGTAATATATTTAAAAATTATTTATATATTTAAAAATGAGTTTAAAATTATAAACTCATCAGTTCAAACATATTTAATGATTTGCAACCCATTACAATTCTATATTCACATGAAAGCTCAAATTAGTCTATCTGTGGCCACTGGGGCCTCTTCAAATTGACTTTATTTGGTGTCTGTTTGAAATTTGATATAACTCCAGTAGTTTTTAATAGCTTTCTTGCCATCTGGTATAGATCTTCCAGGTTCATCTTTTACATTTCTTGCCATAGACCAGGATCAGTCAATTCTCAAAAATGCCCTGTATATTTCATGATATTTAATGGGAAATGTTACTTCAGGAACTCAATCAGAATGGTCACATTGATTGTTTTTAATGTAACCGATTTATTGCAGAGTTTCAGCTTAATTTAAACCATGAAATGGTGTTATTTTCCCCAATTATTGCTGTAATTGTGCTCTACTTTTTCCAAAAATATTGTTATAACATTTTTAAAGTATAAAAAATTTGATAAAATATTTAGGGAACACCCATAAACCCATCATCTATATTCTACCATCAATATTTTACTATGCTTGGTTTACTGCATATATATCATCTAACCATACCTCTATCCATCCATCCACCATATATCTATTTTAACACCTTTATTGATATAAAATTTCTTCACTATCACTGTACAGTTTTCTGAATTTTAGCAAATTTATACAATTATGCAGCCATAAATACAATAGAGTTTTTATTAATTTATTTTAAATTGAAAATATGCATGTATTAGGTTATTAAGTATGAAATGTCCAATTTCCTCAAGTACTAAGTTTGACAGTTAAAATCTGTGACATTTCACTTTGACACGTCTTGTTTTATTTTCCTTGTAAAGGTACATCCTCATTCTTTCAAATGGATGTTTTGACTTATGAGTATCTTTCAAAAAAATTTTAGAATGAATTTTGTACAACCAAAGTCAAGAATTTGTATTATTTTCAAATATGAGTTCCATTGTGGAACCAATACAACACGTACAGCTCAAAATATCAACAAAGTGTTTGGAAAGGAGATGGCTAATGAACACATACGGTTTAAAACACATATGGTTTAAAAAGTTCTATTCTGGTAATTTTAATCTTAAAAATGAACCATGTGCAAATATTTTCTCCTATTACATAGGTTCTCTATTCACTCTATTGATTGTTTCCTTGGTTGTGCAGAAGCTTTTTGTTTTAATCAGGTCTCATTTATTTATTTTTGTTGCTGCTGTGATTGTTTTTGGGGTTTTCTTCATAAACTCTTTGCCAAGGCCAGTGTCTATAAGAGCTTTTCCAACATTTTCTTCTAGAATTCTTACAGTTTCACATCTTAGGTTTAAGTCTGTCATCCATAGTGAGTTGATTTTTGTGAGTGGTGAAAGGCATGGATCCTGTTTCAGTCTTCTACCTGTGGCTATCCAATTTTCCCAGCACCATTTATTGAATAGGGATTCTCTTCCCAAGTGTATGTTTCTGTCTGCTTTGTTGAAGATCAGATGACAATATGAGGATGGTTTTATATCTGGGTTCTCTGTTCCGACTCATTGGTCTCTGTCTGTTCTTATGCTTTACATCCGATAAAGGGCTGACAACCAGAATCTATGAAGAACTCAAGCAAATCAAGAAAAAATCAATCCCATTAAAAAGTTGGCAAAAGACATGAACAGAAACTTTTTAAAAGAAGATAGACTAGTGGCCAATAAACATATGAAAAAATGCTCAACATCTCTAATCATCAGGGAAACACAGATCAAAACCACAATGAGATATCTCTTAACTCCAATGAGAATGGCTTTTATCAAAAAGTCCCAAAACAACAAATGCTGACATGGATGTGGAGCGATAGGAACACTCATACACTGTTGGTGGGACCAAAAACTAGTACAGTCTCCATGGCAAGTAGTATGGTGATAACTCAAAGAACTAAAAGTGGAACTACCATTTGATCCAGTGATCCCATTACTGGGTATTTACCCAAAGAAAAAAAAAATTCTATAAAAAAGACACCTGCACTTGAATGTTTATAGCAGTACAATTCATAATTGCAAAGAAGTGGAAACTTACCAAATGCCCATCAATACATGAGTGGATTAATAAAATATGGTATATGTATAGCATGAAGTACTACTCAGCCATAAAAAATGGTGAACTAATACCACTTCTATTAAGCTGGATGGAACTAGAGACCATTCTTCTAAGCAAGGTATCATAAGAATGGAAAAATAAGCACCACATGTACACACCATTAAATTGGAACTAATTGATCAACACTTATGTGCACATATGGAAATAACATTCATCAGAAATCTAACAGGTGGTGGGGTGAGGGGGGATGGATAAATTCACACCTAACAGGTACAATGCACACTGTCTGGGTGATGGACACACTTCTAACTTTGACTCAAACAGTACGAAAGCAATTTATGTAAACAAAATGTTTATACCCAAGTAATATTCTGAAGTTTTACATATATATAAAACGAGCCACATGGACAGCATGAGACAAGGTGGATAATGATAAACTAAAACCTGTAGTGGAGATAGCAGAGTTGCGCAGTGGAAGTGTGCTGGGCCCATAAAAACCGTAGTAGAAGTGAATTCATTCATCTCAAACTATGCATAAATTAACAAGATCTGATGTTACTATTCCAACAATATTAGACCATTTAAAACAAATAGACAAGGTAAAGAAGCTGGATATATAGGTACTACATAAATTAAACAAACGTTAAAAAAATCATTTTGAAGCTTGCCTTTCTTTGCTGTCATAACATAAAAGCAAATCATTTCTACAGTGTATTGTAACATGTGATAAAAAATAGATTCTTCTTGACAATTACAAGCATTCAGCACAGTGTCTGGATAAAGATAAAGTGCTAAAATGAAATCCAAAACCAAATATTCATCCAAAAAAGCTAATGGTGTCTGTTTGGTGGTCTAGCGCTGGTATTATCCACTACAGCTTCATGAAACCTGCTCTATCAATTACAGTGAATGTCTATGACAATCAATTAGACAAAATGATGAGCATGCTTATGATAAGCAGCCGAGATTGGTCAATAAAAACAGGCCAATCCTCTTACAAGACAATGCTCAACCACATGTTGCACAAACAACACTGCTCAAACTGTAGAGACTGGACTTGGAAACTCTCTGTCATCCACCGTATTCACCAGACCTTACACAAACTGACTACCATTTCTTCTGGACTTTGGACCACTTCTTACAAGAAAAAATATTCAATTCTAAACAAGCTGTGAAAAACGCCTTTTGTGATTTCATCGCCACTCACACTCCAGGCTTCTTTGCTGCTGGCATAAACAAGCTACATTTAAGATAAAAAACTGTGTCGGGTTTAGACACATACTTTGATTAATTGTACTGGTTCTTGTTTGGGATATCATAAACTAAACTTTTTATTCAAAATTGGATATTTCATATTTAATGACCTAATATTTATTGTGTACAACATGTTGTTTTGAAATATATATACATTGTGGAATGGTTAAATCAAGGTAAATAACATATGTATAACCTCACATACTTAACACTTTTCGTGATGATAACACTTAATTCTAGTCTTTTAATGATTTTCAAGCATACAATACATCATAGTAACTATAGACACCACGTTGTACGATAGATCCCTTGAACTTTTTCCTCTTATCTAACCTTTGACCAACCTCTTCCCCATCACACCCCACCTCCTGATAATCACAATTGTACTCTCTTCTTCGATGAATTTGATTTTTTTTAGGTTTTACATATAAGTGAAATTACACAGTATTTGTCTTTCTGTGCCTGGCTTATTTTGCTTAACATCATGAGCTCCAGGTTCATCCATGTTTTCACAAATAACAGAATTTCCTTTTTAAGGCTGAATAGTATTCCCTTGTGTACACAGTCAGCCCTCTATGTCTGTGGGTTCTTTATCCATGGACTCAACCATGGATCAAAAATATTTAAAAAAATACAAAAGTTAAAAAGAATACAAATTTAAAACAAATTTATTGTAGCAACTATTTACATAGCATTTACATTGTATTAGTTATTATCAGTGTTCTAGACATGACATAGAGTATAGCAGAAGGAGTGCATAGGTTATGCAAATATTACACCATTTTATATGAGGGATTTGAGCATCTGTGGGTTTTGCTATTCCCACAGCTCCTGAAACCAATCCCCCAAAGATACCGAGGGCCTACTGTATAGACCTATTTTCTTTGTCTATTCATCTATTGATGAACACTTAGGTTGATTCCATACCTTCGGTATCGTAAATAGTGCTGCAACAAATGTGGAAGTACAGGTATTTCTTTGACATACTAATTTTATTTCCTTAGGATATATACCTAGTAGTTGGATTCCTGTATCACATGGTAGTTCTATTATTATATATTTTGAGGAAGCACCATATTGTTTTCCATAATGGCTGTACCAATTTATATACCCACCAACAGTGTACAAGTGTTTTTTTCTTTACACCCCAGCAACATTTGTCATCTTTGGTCTTTTTGATGATAGCCATTCTAACAGGTATGAGGTGATATCTCATTTTTGTTTTAATTTGTATTTCCCTGGTAATTAATAATGTTGAGCATTTTTTCATATACCTGTTGGCCATTTGTATGTCTTCTTTTGAGAAAATATTTAGACTCTCTGCCCATTTTTTTAATTAGGATGCTTGGGGGTTTTGTTTGTTTGTTTGTTTGTTTTACAATTGAGCTGTTTGAGTTCCTTATGTATTTTGGATACTAATCCCTTATCAGATGTATGGTTTGCAAAATTTTCTTCTACTTCATAGGTTGTCACTTCACTCTCTTGCTTATTTCCTTTGCTGTACAGATGCTTTTTATTTTGAGGTGATGACATTTGTCTAATTTCTTTTTTTTTTTTGGCCTGTGCTTTTGATGAGATCACATCCAAAAAAATCATTGCCTAGACCAACATCATGGAGTTTTTGTCCTACATTTTCTTCTAGCAGTTTCATAGTTTCATGTCTTACATTTAAATCTTTAATCCATTTTGAACTACAGTCTAGTTTTAGAACACTTCCGTCACTCCAGGGTTTTCTTATCCATGCATAAATTTGACATAAAATAAATATGTTTTGAATAAACAGCATTTACAACAACAATCTTTTTCTAAACATTATCACCTAGCTGTTTCCAAACTGTTCTGAGCTGAGGATCTATCTAATAAATCATGGTATAGTTATGTCTAATGATGGAAATGTTTACATTCTTGATGACTACAATATATGAAGTTCAGTGCAGATGTTGACTTCCAATTAATAGTCTTAAAGAAGAAAAGGTTTATTTTGTTAATTTGCCGATTTTCAGCTATATTCTCAATGAAATTACTGGAGAAGAAACTTCCTTTAAAGTGAGATGCCATCATATTTGTTTTATGAATTTGAGTCATACTATTCTCCGAGCCACCAAATACTGCATTTAACACACAATTGGTTCTCAATACATACTTGTTAATGGATTGAAAATGTTCTTTCTCATAGTTGTATTTTTTGTGCTTTTAAGTTCAAAGGAATATAAAAGGTATGTATACTCTCCATCAAGCCAGTAGACTGAATACAATGGCTGTCAATAAAGATTAACTCAGTGATAATATGAATATTTACTTTAGGTTATAAATACATATTTTATATTTTATGTAAGTATTTTATATTTTACAGGATATCTTATTATACATTTTGTGTTAAACAAGATAAAAAATCTTCTGATATATTACACCCACTATACCCTATTTAATATAGTAAATATTTCTTTGAAAAATAATTGCTTTTGCCATATGCCAAAGGGCACTTTTGAAGATTAATTTGGACTACAAAGAATGTCTAAGGTGCCCTTCAAGCTCCTTGAAGTTCATATAGGAAATGTACTTTAGGCCTGTGGTTCTGTTTACTAACTTGTGAGTATTCATTGCTGTTTGTAAGATTTTAATGAGTGTACACATGAACTTAAATAAGTGATACTGGATTCACTGTTTGCAAAGGCTGCAGCTCTTCGTTTTCTAAAAATCAAGTAATATAATAAGTAATTCCAATTACCAGGAAAAATGCATTTAATTTTTCCTAGATTATAATGCTCAAATTTTTTAACATGTCCACTTAAAAAATACATACTTTTAATAAGTAACCAGAAAGTAAAACCTCATTTATTTCCCATTAAATAAATCCCTTTTTGACTCTAGAGGACTTATAACTAAAGTTACTTTTAAGGCCAGCTTTATTAATTTTTTTTCCAAAAGTTGTGCTGGTGAGAGGAAAATCAAACTCTTTCCATTGTAACATGACCTAAGAATATATTTTATTTATGTCATATATTTTCAACAATAATTGATGTCATTCTGAACTTCATGAGTAAGGAAACAAATGAATTTTTCTATTATTTTCTCTTAGACTTTATTTATGGCAGTACTTCAGCCTCCGTTTTAATTCCTACTCTTTCTAGTTAGGTACAGAATGGCAGCAAATCTTCTACAAAAGCAGTGTCCTAAAATTGTCTCTGAAGGTTTTCTGTATTATTTCAGGATAATGACTAAATTAATTAGTTGAAAAAGAGTGAGTGGGTAGCTATTCCCCACTAAATATATTATATTTTAAGAGGACAATAACATTTATCAGAAAGTGTAAATAGTTAACTGGTTTCTGAGAATGCATTTTCTTTGTAAATGTCTTCAAATTCCAATGATGTTGAAGTGGAGGTTATGATAAAGTTTATGCAATCTGAGTTTGAAATATTAGAGTAAAATAAAGGTCATGTAGTTATACAGTCTGTACATATTTTGACTTTTTCTTTGTTTTCAACTGTCAACTCTTCTAAATTGAAAAAATTACCAAATGATATCTATCAGAAGAAAAGTGTGAATAGCATTAAAATATTTTTTTGAAGTTTTTTAACCAACCAGGCTAAACATTTTAATACTAAATGTATCACAGTTAAGTTAGTTAACAAGAGTGATGCACTGTAGTAAATGATAGCATCAATTATCACATATTTGTGACAGTAGATGACTGTGACAAATTGGATTAATCATTTGAAATTTCATGTTTCTATTTTGGAAATGCGTCCTCTCTCCAAAGGCATTTTATGAAGTAAAAGATGAGAAGTAAAAGATTTACTTAATAAATTTTTAAGTATATATATTTTTCAGTGCACTTTACACTTTGACTATGTAACCACAGGCCTAATAAATTATGTAAACAAAAATATCACTTCACTTCTGAGCAAAGGTACGTTCCACAACTAGAGATTTGAGGATTTAATGACACAATCAACTTTAGACAGTAAGTTATAACTTATTAAAAGATCACCATTAAAAATATGAAGAAGCATTTAAAATCTTAGTTATCTGTCCTAAATTATGAATGCAAACGACAGCTGTCTTCCCACTCACATGTAGAAATTAATCCTGTATCTATTGTGTGCCAGAAATTGCCAGTCCTGAAAAACAGCATCTCATTCTCGATGTGAAGATTTCTTTAGCTTTCTCATCTCAAATAGGTTTCTTTTTTCTACTGGATACTTCAGGTTTTCTCATTTATTTTTCTCTATTCCTATTATTCCATATAATTGGTGCTTACTTCTATTTGTTTCTCAAAGGGATTTGGAGTCTTCCTTTAAAGTTATAGTCTTCAGATCTTTGACCCATGTCCAATATCCATGTTTTAAATATTGTTTATGCTCTCTGATGTTTTCATCTTAAAAAAAATTCCTGGGTAATCTTGCATGAAATACACATTTTATTTTCCTTCCTTATATTCATATTCCATAAATCCCTGAATAATTTGCTCAAATATATTTCTTCTTTCAAACACATTATGAAACTTCATATTTCTAAACAATTTTTTAGAAGTTTTTAATACCCTAACTGGACAAGTTTATATTTCTTTATAGTATGGCTCAAATCATGGTTAATAAATTGCTCTTAACAGAAAGTAAAATTTAAAAAGTTTCTAAACTATTTGTCAAAGTAAAAGCATACAATGGATATTTTGCATTTATTAAATTTTGTACATAGCTACTAAATTTCTAGCCTAATACTTAGATGAAACATTAAAATTTTGGTTATATAACTCTTACTTTGAGGTATGAAAAGTGCAGTTAATTGTGGTATGCAGTAATTCGTTGCATTGTGTTTGGTTTGTTTGAAGCCAGTGTGTACCAGAAGAGCATTTAATATCGCTCCCTCCTTCTGATGCAGGTCTGTTTGAATAAATTAGATTCTCTTTTGTATTGTTTCATGTTATTAGGGGGGAGGTTACATGGCCATGAGCTAGTCAATTATACCTATAATATTTCCATCTATAATAGTTTCCTTATATATTCACATGCCCTATTTATTTAAGTAGTATCTACTACTTATTACTGAATAAATTCTAATCTGAAAATGAATTAGGAAAAGTTGAATTCCTACTCTTTGCCACATATCAGCCACTGGTTCACTCACGTTGGAGATGCTGTGATTCTCCAGGGATCTATCTTCTTTCTTCCTTGTCTCCTCCATCTCATTAAAGTTTCAGTAAATACTTTGGGGCTTCCTTATAGTAGTCATGAAGAAACCTAGCTACACATATTGCAGCCCTCAAGCAATTCTTGCCAACTAGGTCATTAAATGGGCCAGCTTCCAGATTTCTGGGAGCCAATTTCTCTAGCAGCAGTTCATGTGGTTTATGACCTCTATGTCCTCCTCCAAACGTTGACCAAGGTTCAGGACCTAAAATTAGAGATTCCAACCTCATGTCATTGCCATATTCTATCGATATTTCTTGCTTTTCTAGTGAGGCTGCATTTTTCTTTTCTGGTTCTGTACACATTTCCCATTTCATATGCCTGATGCCTACAAAAACATTTCAACCCACTTACCTTACTGTTCCTTAAGCAAGCTATCAGGACATTAATAGAATCACAAAGATTTCTGCAAAGTGTAGTTTATTTTCCATAAAAGAAATGCCAAAGGAATTAAAGAGAACAAGATTCCCATCAAGGAGCTGCTTCTCCCATCTTCCTGCCAGAGCAATTTCAACTTCCTGAATTTTCTGAGCAGAAGTAGCCTGGAGTAGGAAGTACCCTTGAAAGTCTCATGTCTAGTTTTTATTATATTGATGAGCATTTTTCTAGCAATGATTCCAATCAGAGCAGACACTGAACCTCACTATTATGCAAGTCAGATCCATTCTAGCTTCTTGGCCATTGATCTTGCTGTTTCTTTTGTCTACTTTTCGCTATCTTAAGATGATTCATATGGAAGTTTCCTTCTAGTCTTTCAGCTCTTAGCTCACTGCTCACTCCTTCCATGAAGCACTCCCTGTCCAACTGAGTGGACCTCCATCCTTTATTATAACCTTTTTCACTGCTCCAATTTAAAAAAAGTTAGTGCTTAATTTCTAACCACTCCAATTTTTTCATTGGAAGTTATTTTAACAATAAAATAAGACTGATATAATTTGAGATCTTGGTGAGGTGAAGCATGGGAAAATTATAGGATCAGGTAAAAACAGACATCATATACATCATATACATATATATATACATCATATACTAATTTGGAGGTTCATGAAACACAGTTTCATCTTTATTATTAATCATCCTAACAAATACATATGCATTTACCCCTGCTAATTCATACACATATTCTCTACCGCTCTGAATATTTAATATGCTTGTGGGTCATCTGCCTTACATTCCCACCCCTGACACCACCATAAATTGGAAATAGCCCTTTGAACATGCATGTGGATATCCAGCCACATGTCCAAAATCTTTTTATTCACCCTCCCCCAAATAATGGCAGCTCAAACCATCCTCAGGGAATGTAACTTGGGAGAGAGAATCATGCAGATGTCATACACAGGCTAAGAAGCCTGTTTAAACAGGGAATTCTGAAGTTCAAGGTGGATGTGAACTCCAGATGGGCCTGTCTTGGTGACTTCAGGGTCTTCTTCCCCTGTGGTGGGATGCATTCAGACATGGCACAAAGTGGGACTCTTTAATACAAAGGGCCTAGATTAGTGTCCCCAAATGCCTGGGTGTAATGCATATTTATATCTGTCTTTATATTGCAGTATGTGGAGCAACACAAGGTAGCCAGTTTTAGTAAAAGAGAGCAGAATATTTACTATATGAGTGAGTCTATTGATTGAATGCCTCTGAGAATTGTCATTTATATGGATTTTTAACCACAGTCTTCAGAAGCCTGCTAGCTCTTCTCTTCCCTTGTTGGCAGTCTAGAAAATCTGTTAGTCAGATTAATATTTTTCAGACTTAGCACATCAGGAATTAAGGAAAAGTCTTAGAATAGAAGAAAGTTCCCTTAAATGCCCCCAACTGATAAGGGATAGTCTGTTTATAAGTCTTTCTCTGTCCTTTCAGTGTATGCAAAGACTGTGTACCTTTTAATAAAGAGTTCTATTAAAACTCTTTTTTTGGATCAGGCTGTTAGTTAGAAACTTAAACAGAAAAACAGATGTTCACACTTTTTGTTCCATAGCATATCAGCCATTTCCCCAAAATTCCAATTTTAATTTCCTTTTTTAGTAGTTTAATGGCATAGAGAGATCCTTTAGCTTTTTAATATAAATGGAGGCATGTGGAGCCAAACAGACTTAAAGTCAAATATTGAATCAATTTAACAATTTTAAGACTTGGGACTGAGACTTAATTCCTTTATCTGAAAACAAGAAATAAAGTAACTGTTTCTTGTTATTCATAGGATTAAATTACATATTTTCTGTTATCTAGTACTATCTAATAAGCACTCAATAAATGGTAATATTATCACAACCACCATGGATACTAGTACTGCTGTTACATTCAGGATTAGAGTGTTACAATTATTGCTTGATAATTTCTATGTGTAAAAACTATTTAGCCAAGCCATTACTAAAAAAATTTCCAAGGGCATACCTAATCCACACTATGCTGATCCTGAATATTCAAAGGTGTGTTCTCTGTAGACGTTTTCTCCTTTAAAAATGACATTACATCAGAATCAACCTTTTGATATTGAACTTTAAGTCTCTTCACCAGATCATACCAGATTTTCACTCCCTCTTCTCACGTGCTCCTACTTCTCCCACATACATTTTTCAGGTAAGCAGGGCCAGAGCCAAGGCAACAGCGAGATTTCCTGAGAACCAGTGTCAGTTCTGGTAAAGGCATAGCACGTCTAAAGCTTTCACTGTGTGAAGCTGAGAGGAAAGTGATGAGATATTGTCTCATGAAAAACTTGAATTAGGGCTGGGCACAGTGGCTCACGCCTGTAATCCTAGCCCTCTGGGAGGCCGAGGCAGGTGGATCGCTTGAGGTCAGGAGTTCGAGATCAGCCTGAGCGAGACCCCATCTCTACTAAGAATAGAGATAAAAATTATTTGGCCAACTAAAAATATATATAGAAAAAATTAGCTGGGCATGGTGGCGCATGCCTGTAGTCCCAGCTACTCAGGAGGCTGAGGCAGGAGAATCGCTTAAGCCCAGGAGTTTGAGGTTGCTGTGAGCTAGGCTGACACCACGGCACTCACTCTAGCCCGGGCAACAAAGTGAGACTCTGTCTCAAAAAAAAAAAAAAAAAAAACTTGAATTAGATGCCAGGTGGGCTCATGCACCCAAGTTCTCAACTCTACAGAAGTAGTCGGTGAAGGAAAATCCAGGTGTTAAGAATCCAGGCCTACCCAAGTGGCCATCAATACATGAGTAGATTAATAAAATGTGGTATATGTATACCATGGAGTATTACTCAGCCATAAAAAATGGTGGACTAATACCTTTTGTAACAACCCGATGGAACGGAGACCATTCTTCTAAGTATCACAAGAATGGAAAAACACCATCAAAGGTACTCACTATTAAATTGGAACTAATTGATCAACACTCATGTGCATATATGGAAGTAAAACTCAACAGAAATCAAGCAGGTGGGGGGAGGAATGGGTAAAATCACACCTAACGGGTACAATGCACATTATCTAGGTTATGGACACACTTAGAACTTTGACTTAAACTGCATAAGAGCAACTCGTGTAACCAAAATGTTTGTACCCCCATAATAGTCTGAAAAAAAAAAAAGAATCTAGGCCTAAAGCTGGAACAGCAGGAGGTGAGATCTGAAGAAATTCTCTGAATTAATGAGGTGATCAGTTCTCCTCACTACTTTTACCTTCAGCTTTAGTCCTTTCTTTTGTTCCAGGCCTCAGGAAATTCAAGATTTCCCTCTTTACTACCACCTCTGTGAAATCTTTCCAAGCTACTAGAACCATGATCACAATGAACTCTTCGTGTAAGTAATAATTCCTTATTTTCAATTCCACAATGTTCATCTTTGGCTTAATATTTATATGTCAATGATACATTAATATATTCATTCAATTATCTCATAAATGTTTATTGGTATAATGCTAAGCAAGAAGGACCTGGTACAATTTTCAGTGAGGAAGAAACAGAAAAAATAAATAAGCAAATACAGAAATAACAAGATTTCAGACATCCATGCGTTGATGTGAAGAAACAGCTTTGATAACATTTTAATTTGGATGTTCAGAAAGCCTAAGTAGCTGATTTGAGCTGATATCTTAATGAACAGAAGGAACAAGCCAAGCAATGGCACCCAAGAGAGAAAGTCCTAACACAGCACTGAGGCTTAGTGTATTCCAAAAAGAGAAGTCAGTGTACTTGGAGCATAACATACAACAAGAAGAGTGATATAAAATGAGGTCAAGAAGAGTGAGTGACAAAGTAGTTTCTTATAGGTCATGGTTAGGCTTTGGATTTTAAGCATAATGTAAAATTATTAGGTTTTATCAGGGAGTAGCATAATTTGATTCATAATGAGAGGAAAATTTTGGAATGGAGTGCAAAAGTGAAATTAGAGAGAATAGTTTCAGGCTATTAAAGCAGGCTTGGCAAAACATGATGTTGTCTGGACTACAGAGAGAGTTGCACAGTGGATGGATTCATAGAACTTCTTGTTGCCTGAGGATTCCAAGGTATCCAGGGAAGAATGCTATTAGGAGAAAGAAGACTAACAGACATGCAGGACACAAACTTCCAAGATTAATATTTCAAAACAAAACAAAGCTGTGAACAATTTTTCTAGGAATATTGCACCAGTAGGAACAGGAAAGTCCCATATTTTCTGTGTTCTTTTGTGTCTCCCTTTGTTTAGGGTAATTTAATTTTTAAAAATTTATCTTAATTTTTTATATAAAAATTTAATAATTTTTAATATTATATTTTATTTCCTTTATTGATTTTTATAATATTTTAGATTATGTTGGGAATTACAATATGCATTCTTAAATTATAATAGTCTAGTAGATTCAGTATGGTACTCCTTCACAATTCACCCTTCAATGTGATCATTTAATAATGGTCTCGTGTTACAGCCCAGTTTTCCATGGTATTAGTTATATTAATCATTAATATTTCTGTATCTCAAATTGAAATGTGAGAATTTAATAAAAATTGGCTACTAACTTTTATGAGACAAATAGAAAACAGATAGCAACATGGTAGATTTAAATATAAACACAAATAATTACATTATATATAAATGAATTGATGAGTCTAATTAAAAGGCAGTGATTATCATAATGGCATTTTAGCCTTTATAGGTGCTTGTAAGAAATGCACTTTAAATATAAAGACAAAGACAAATTGAAACTAAAATAATGGGAAAAAATATATATATATGCACACTGACTTTCAAACACTAAAAATAAGAAAGCTATTATGATCATATTAATATCAGAAAAAATAGACTTCAAGACAAAATATATTAGTAGAGAGAAGTAGTTCAGGATGATAAAAGTTTCAATGCAAAAGGAAGATATAAAAAAATATACCTGATAAAAGACTTTAAAAATGCATAAATCAAAAAGTGCAGAAGGAAAAAGAAAAAATATATAAATTCACAATCATAGAGATTTTAATAACCTTGTCTTAGTAATTAATAGGATAAGTAAAAAAAAACCAGTAACACCAGAGAAGATCTGAATAACTCTGTCAATCAACCAAATTGATCTCATTAATATTTACAGAATACTAAGCCCAACAACTATGAAATATAAATTCTTTTTTAGTACACATGGAAAATTTACCAAGAAGAAGGTATATGCTGGGTCTCTATAAATCTCAATAAATTTTAAAAAATTGACGTTTGATAAAGTATGTTATCTCACAACAATGGAATTAAATAAAAAATCAGCATTGATAAAATATCTAGAAAATCTATAAATAATTAGAAATTAAGCACACATTTCTAAATATTTATGGACTGAAGAAAAAATTACTTTGAAAATTAGAAAATATTTTAAAGCAATCAAAATTAAAAGACAACATATCAACATTTGTAGAATGGAAATAAAGTGGTGCTTAGAGAAAAATGTGTAACTCTAAATGCCATTAGTAAGAACAAAAATTTAAGATCTATTATCTAAACTTTCACCTTAAGTTTGAAGAGGAACAAATTAAATCAAAAGTCATAGAGAAAGAAGACTATATATATATATATATATATATATATATATATATATATACACACAAGAGCAGATATAAATGAAATACAAAATAAGCAATAGAAAAAAAGCTTCTTCACAGCCAAGGAAACTATCATCAGAGTGAATAGACAACCTACAGAATGGGAGAAAATATTTGCATGCTACACATCCAATAAAGTGCAGATAACTGGATGTATATAGAACTCAGGAAAATCAGCAATAAAAAATCAAACAACCCCATTAAATAGTGGGAAAAGGACATGAACCAAAACTTTTCAAAAGAAGACAAATGGCCAACAAACATGAAAAAATGCTCATCTTCTCTAATCATCAGGGCAATGCAAATCAAAACCACAATGAGATAGCTTTTAACTCCAGTGAGAATGACTTCTATCAAAAAGTCCCAAAACAACAAATGTTGATGTGGGTGCAGTGAGATAGGAACATTCACACACTGCTGGTGGGACAGTAAACTAGTATAACCTCTGTGGAAAGTAATATGGAGATTCCTCAGAGAACTAAAACTAGAATTACCATTTGATCCAGCAGTCCCACTATTGGGTATTTACCCAAAAGAAAAAAGACAGTCTATAAAAAAGACACCTGCACTCAAATGTTCATAGCAGCACAATTCACAATTGCAAAGATATGGAAACAACCCAAGTGCTCATCCAGCCATAAGTGGATTAATAAAATGTGGTATACGTATACCATGGAGTACTACTCAACCATAAAAAATGGTGAACTATCTCTTGTATTATCCTGGATGGAGATGGAGCCCATTCTTCTAAATAAAATATCACAAGAATGAAAAAACAAACACCACATGTACTCACCATGAAATTGGTACTAACTGATCAACACTTATGTGCACATATGTAAATAACGTTCATCGGGTGCTGGGCAGGTGGGAAGTGGGGAGAGGCAATGGGTACATTCACACCTAATGGGTGTGGTGAGCACTGTCTGGGGATTGGGCACACTTGTAGCTCTGACTCAGGCTGTACAAAGCCAATATATGTAACCAAAGAGTTTGTACCCTTGTAATATTCTGAAATTAAAAAAAGGAAAATTTAACAAAGCCAAAAGTTACTTCTTTGAATAATCTTAATTAAAAGGATAAAGCCTAAGCAAATTGAGCTGGATTAAAAACAGAAGTAAAACACAGATGACCAATATTGGCAATGAAAGACAGAAATATTGTTATAATATCAAATAGTAAAAGGATAATAAGAGCCAATTATGAGCAATTGGTAAATTTGTTCAAAAAGGCAACTTAATAATACTGAAGAAGAAATAACATGTGACTAGTCCAATAGCTGTTAAAGAAATTGAGTTTATAATACAAATATCAAAAATGAATTTACATGTGAATTTTATCAACTACTTAGGGAAAAATAATACCAGTTGTAGACATTCTTCAAAATAGAAGAGGATGAAACAATAGAAGAGGATTGAAATTTAAATGGATACTAAACCTAACATAAATTTTAATCTGTAAATATTCTAAGAAAAAACTACAGAAAATCATCATGACTTTGGTTTAGGCAAAGATTCCTTAGCTCAAACATAAATAGAAAAAAATGATAAATTGAACTTCGTCAAAATTTAAAAATTCTACTCTTTGAAACCGCTGTTAAGAAAATGAAACTATAAGCCATAAACTGGGAGAAACTATGTCTCATACACACACACACACACACACACACACATATATACATATACATATATACACATATATGTGTGTGTGTATAGATATATAAATTTGTATCTAAACTACATAAAACACCCTTATAACTCAATGAGGAGAGATAGACTGATTTTAAAAAACCTTGAATGCATACAAAACAAGATAAATTATTGGCAGTGTTAAATGGTACAACCACTTTGATAATGTCTTACAGAGTTGAACATATGCTTCAGAAATTCTTTTCCTAGTTATTTATTCCAGAGAAATGAAAGCACATGTCTTGAAGAAGTTATACACAATTGTTTAGAACACCCATATTTATAATAGATGAAAATTGGAAACATCCCACATGTTCACCAACAGATGTACTGGAAAACAAATTATGGTGTATTCATATAACGGAATGGTTATAAGAATAAAAATGAGTAAATTTCCAATATGCACAACAGAATGAGTAAACCTGAAAGAAAAAAATTACATACTTTAGAATTTACTTATATAAAATTATAGAATAGGCAAAATTTATACTGAATCAATTATCTAAGTAAAGGGGAAAATGTTATTACCTGCAAAGGGAAATGAGAGAGCATGCTGGGATAATGAAACCTTCTATTTGTTGATTAGTGTAGGTCCACACAGGTGAGTTCTTTGTCAAATCCATCTAATTGTACAATTAAACTTTGAAGTTTTATTATATATAATATATTATTTTCACATAACTATTGTATATTAAATTTTATATATATTGTACATAAAATACTTTTGAATAGAAAAGAGTATTTGCATAAAGTGAATTAATTTTTATCTTCAATGAATGAGAGTGAAACTAAAGGTGAACTACAGAAAAGATTATCAGCATCTAAATGACAAATAGTGTGAAAAAAGAATAAAATACTTAGGAATAAACTTAACTAAAGAGGTGAAAGACTTGTATACTGAAAACCATAAAACATTGCTGAGAGAAATTAAAGAAGACACAAATGAATGAAGTAGTATCTCATGTTCATGGATTAGAATATTTAATATTGTTGAAATGTTTTTACTACTCAAAGTGATCTATAGATTCGATGCAGTTCCTATCAAAATTTTAATGGCAATTTTTATAGGAATTAAAAAAAAGCACTTAAAATTCATTTGTGACCACAAAGGACCCTGAATAGCCAAAACAATCTTGAGAAAATAGTAAAAGCTAAAGACCTTATACATTCTGATTTCAAAACCTATTACATAGCTATAATAACAAAAACAGTATGGTACTGACACAAAGATAGACTTGTAGAGCATTGGAACAGAACATAGAACCCAGAAATAAACTATGCATATATGGTCAATTGATCTTCAGTAAGGGTACCAAGACTATACAGTGTGAAAAGTATATTGTCTGCAACAAATGATATGGGGAAATTGGATATTCACATGGAAAAAAATGAAATTGGACACTTATTTTATAGCAATATATAAAAATAAACTGAAAATGAATTAAAAATTTAAACATAAGACCCAAAACTGTAAAACTCCTAGAAGAAAATATAGGAGAAAGGCTCCCTGACATTGGCCTTGGTGACGCTTTCTTGGATACAACAACAAAAACACAGACAACAAAAATAGACAAGAGGGAATATACCAAACTAAAATGTTTCTGCACAGCAAAAGAAATAATAGACACAGTAAAAAGTTAACCTACAGAATGGGAGAAAATATTAATATTTACAAACCATATATGTTATAAAGAGTAATATTCAAAATACATAAAGAACTCTTACAACTCAATGGCAAGAAAAAAAAAAACAACTCTATTAAAACAATGGACAAAGGGCTTGAACAGACGGTTTTCCAAAGAAGATATTCAAATGCCCAACAGGTATATGAAAACTTACTTCACATTATTAATTATCAGGAAAATGCAAAGAAAACCCACAATGAGGTCTCACCTCGTATCTGTTCCAATGGCCATTATAAAAAAACAACAAACAAACAAACAAAACAAGAAAAGCCAGAATATAACAAGTGTTGACAGGGATATGAAGATATTGTAATGCTTGTGTACTGTGATGGGAACATAAAATGCTGCGGGTGTAGCTGCTATACAAAACAATATAGAACATCCTCAAAAAGTTAAAAATGGAACTATCATATTATCTAGCAACCTCACTTCTGGGTATTTATTGAAAAAAATTGAAAACAATATCTCAAAGAGATATTTGCACTCTCACGTTCATTGCAGCATAAGTCACAATTGCTAAGATATGGAAACAATCTAAATGTCCATGAATGTACAAATGAATAAAGAAAATAGTATATACATAGAATGGAATATCATTCAGCCATAAAAAGAGGAAATCCTGTTGTATGTTACAACATGAATGAACCTTCATGATGCTAAGTAAAATAAGCTTGTCACACGCAGAAGCACAAATACTGCATGATTCCACTCACATAAGGTAACCAAAGCAGTCTAACTCATAGAAGCAGAAAGTGGAATGGCATTTGCATTAAAACAAAAGTTTTATGGTTTCTCTGATTATCATAACTTTAAAAAATAGTATAGCAGAATAGATATTCTTATTACATTTTCACATATTTTAATCACTTACTCAGCCAAAACTGACTTGTATTCCATGTTCCTGACATTTCACAGAAGAAAATACTATTTTAAAATGTCAATGGTCATTTTTATTTTTTTCATAAATTTGCCTGAAATTTTCTTCAAAGGTACACACACAAACACTCACTCTCTCTCTCTCTCTCTCTGACTTTTGTTACTGTTGATATTTGTAAGTGTGAGTGTGTTTGATAACTTCAAATGATTCTTCTCTGTAGACTGCAATATTTTTAATTAAAATAATCTCTGTATAAGCATTGAGGTCATAGATAAGCTCAAAGGAAAGTCTTCTAAGTGCAAGATATCTTCGATTTCAATTTTTTTCATATAGAAATCTATATCAGTGCAATACTTTTGCTTCTCTATTTTGTCTCACTTAAAATTACCTCTCCTCAACAATCTTTTAATAAGAAAAAACTCAAGTAAATTTTTTTTATTTGAGATGATCTGAAATGTTTTCTAAAATTGGACACTGCAAAATAATTGGCTTTCTGAATTTTATTCCATTCCAGAACAAAATGTAAATTTGCCTAACTAAATATTGGAGCTTCATTAAAACATTCTTCTCACAAGTCAAAATGTTCAAACCACAGTGATAATATTTCACTAGGTGTACCTACTAACACCTTTTGAGCTCCTACTGTTTAATTTATTCAATTTCTATTTGCTTTGTAAGGATATATTTAAATGATTTCCTATTTGCAAGCTTTCTTTCAGTAATTGCAATTTGCTAAAAACTTGAAAAGCTGAAAGAGTTTGGACATTTTATTTAATTCATTATAGATTTCCAAGTGATTTTTTTGAAAAATACACAAACAAAATTCTTAAAATATTCAAAACATAGATGACAGTGGTAGTGCATTTAATTTTATAACATTTATACATCAATTCTTCAAAGGTTCAATCATTTTCAAATACCAGATTTGAGGCAGGTGGTAAAGAGAGAAATGATTTGAAATGTTCTGGTAATGGAATCAACAAATTAGAGCTATTACTTCCCATTTTATGCATGCACAAAAATACTTAGGATCAAAAATAAGTAAAATTAGTTAAGGACAACAGTGATTTTATCTGAATTAAAAATTAAGATTCAAAGAGTGATACGCAATACCACTTTTATAGCTTCCTTTGAAATCATTGTAAATTAATGACTCCCCCCCCACATAATTACCCCACAGATCAACGTCAACTTCCCTGATTGCACTCTGTTTTTTTTTTTTAATTTTCTTTTAGTTTTGTAGTTAGTACAGAAAATCTGTTTTTCCAATGTTCTTTTTTTTTTAATTTCAGCTTATTATGACTTTTAAAATAAATACCGACTTTTTACAGTGGATTGGGGTCTCCTTACTATGTGTTAAGAAATATTAGTATATCCTCCATGTTGAATGTTATTAACTTACTTTGAACTAAAAAATTACATGAAGTCACTACTTCTAAAAGTCTGATTAAAAATATTTAAAATTTTAAAAAATCACTAGAATTTCTATTTTTTTTTTTTGGTTGTGGTGCTATAGCTTGTATCAGACAACCCTATGAACATCAAGAAAATATACATAACATTATTACAAATTAAATTTTGTTTGAGAGTCACCAAGGCATCAAGATCTTGAGGGGTCAAGGTTCCAAAGCAAAGTGTAGGAGTGATCCTGACATTCAGAGCCATTATTTCTCTTGAGATATTTGCCTAATTTTAAACAATTACAATGTAAAGGCTGAAAGTCAACCATTGAATGAACCTAGTAGCAGAGGATTTGAGTGGCAGGGAAGCCATGGAGAAATTAGAGATCTGGAGGCTGACAGGTTAGTCATTTTACAGGGATATGGAATTGCTATTTTAGAATTGAGCCAATTGCAGAGGAGGAGAATTTATAAACACCCTAGCTTTTCAGTTGGAACAGGTAGGGCTAAATAGAAATAGATCTGCCATTACAAAGTCTGAAGACCTGTCACAAAATACCTCAGTCTCCAATTGGTTTGGTGCGAGATGTTCCAAGTCTAACCACCTAACATTAACAAAATAATTATCTATAGTAAAAATAGAGTATCATCTAGATTCTAATTGGATATCAGACTGAGGCGGGGGGGGGGGGGCGATGGGTGTATGCCTACATGATGAGTGCGTTGCGTACCGTCTGGGGAATGGTCATGCTTGAAGGTGCTGACTCAGGGAGGTGGAGGGTGGGGGGAGGGGATGGAGGTATGACTACATGGTGAATGCCAGGCACACTGTCTGGGGAATGGACACACTTGAAGCTCTGTCTCGGGGGGATGGGCGGGACAGAGCTTTTGTAACCTGAACTTTTGTACCCCCATAATAAGCTGAAATAAAAAATATATATATATTGCTACAAAGTTTCAAACCAGCATTCAATTAAAACTTACCAAGCATACAAAAAAAGAGACTAAATGCATAAACAAAACAGAGAAAACAGGAAAATATCTAAGAAGATACAGATATTGGTATTAATCAAACATGGAATTTACATCAATATGCTCAAGAAATGGGAACCAGGACACAATTTCAGCAGAAAATTTGAATGTTGAAAAAGAAAGTCAAATATATACTATAGAACCAACAAATATAGTAGTTGGCATTAAGAACTCAATAGTTAAGTTTAATATCAGATTTAACAATTGAAGAAGTGATTAGAGAACAGTAATATAGATCAGTAGAAAATGTAGAGCTATAGTAAAAAGAAAGAAAATGGATGCAACATATAGAAAAGAGCATAGAGATACAGGGAGCACATTTAAAATGACTAGCATATGTGTAACTGGATCCAAGAGGGGGAGATAAGAACAAGGCAGAAACAATATTTAAAGGTAGAGAACTAAGAATTTTTTACAATTGACCGAAAGTACCAGGCTACAAACTCAACAAGTTCTACAAACTCCCAACAGAGTAAACATTAAAAAAAAAGACTGTGTCTAGACACATAGAAAATCTGGTGAAAAACAAACACAAACAGAAAATCCTGAAAGCAGCAAGAAAAAAAAAAAGGAGACACATTTGCTTCAAAAAACTGACTAGTAGAGACAACTGAGTTTTCATCTAAAACAATGAAAGCAAATTAGTACCCTTCTAGAATTCCATAAAAATATCCAGTAAAAAATATCCTTCAAAGATGAAAAACAAATAAAGACATTTTCAAATATAAAATAAGGTGCTATGTCAACAGCAAACCTTCACTGAGATAAATAACAAAAGAACATCTTTAAGGAGAAGAAGAAATAATCCCAGATTAAGCAATATTAATGTGAATAAAGACATTGGAATATTGTATAATTAAAAATAATGGTCCTGGGGCTTATAAAATATAGATGATTAAAATATATTGCACAAAATGTAAAGACAATAACATGACTTCAAGTGCCTTAAAGTTCTTGCATTGCCCAGAAACTAGCAAATGTGATTATGTTAGAACACAATAAGTCATCACTATGGATGCATGTGTTGTAATATTTAGAGTATTCCCTAGAAGAACAGTAAAATAATCTACAGCTAACAAATTAACAAAAGGTAAAATTAAATAATAAATCCTTAGTTTACTTAAAATTCAATGTACTAGGTTACTATTGCTGCTCTAACAAATTACCACACATTTAGTAGCTTAAAAAAATGAAAAGTTACTCTCCTATTGTTCTGGAGGTCAGAAGTCCTAAACAAGTCTCACTAAGCTAAAAATCAATGTGTCAGGAGAACTTTGTTCCTTCTGGAGGAGCCAGGGGGAAATCTGTTTCTTACCTTTTCCAGCGTCTAGAGGCCGGCTGCATTCCTTGTCATATATTTTCCTTCCATCTTAAAAACTCTCAATAGTTGTCTAGTCTTTCACAGTATTACTCTGCTCACAGATATGGTATGACACTGCTTCTACCATCACATCTTCTCTGATTTTCCTGCCTTTCTTTTTCACTTACAAGGATTCTTGCGATCTCATTAGGCCCATACAATAATCCAGGATAATCTCTGCATCTCAAAATTCTTAACTTAATCCATCTTCAAATTCTCTTTGCCATGAAAGGTAACAACTTCACAAGTTTCAGGAATTAGGTGGATTCTGGGAGGGGAGTTATTCTGTTTTGTACAATAAGAAAGGGAAGAATACCACAGCTAGAATGTATAATAATGTATAAATAAAAATTAAATGGTGAAGTGTAGGTTTAAACCAAAAATACACTACAAATTATGTGAAATGTAAATGCAATTAATACTGAAACAAAAGGACAAACGATTTTCAGAATGGCTATTTAGAAACTGCATGCTGCTTAAAAGATACACTTATTAAATAAATATATAAATTTGAAAGTTAAGCAATTCAGGCAAAATTCATCTTAAGCAAGAGACATGAATATTGATAATAAGGGTCATTTTATAACATCCAAAAGTCAATTCACCAGCAAGTTGTAATAGTTCTAGAAATTAACTTAAAATAAATTAAACTGTTTCTTTTTCTACTTATAATGGACTAGCTTGCATTAGAATACTGAAAGGAACTACAAAAACTAGGAAACATATGTATATGAAAAACAGTCACAGAAATTACTAGAGAGCAGTCAAGGCAAGAATTGAGGGTCTGTGATAGTTGAACTAAAAGCACCCTGATGTAAGCCTCAAATTCACTTTGTTTAAAAAAAAAATAGGACCATTTTTTAAGTTTCCAACATGCAAAGTAGAGTCCAAATGAAGAAAGACAGTTCTACTGGGATGAGTAGAGAGAGACTGGTGTTGAAATCTACTGAAACAGCTAAAAGTTTAGGAGTAAATATTGAAAAGAGGCAGTTTAGTAAGAGAGCTTAAAAGTCATATGCAACCCTCAAAACATTGATTTATTCCTAAGTTAAATGTGTATGAGCAAAATTTCAATAATTCCAGCTAGAAACTGTGACTGGAAGATTAAAGAACCATGGAGCAAGTTTAGCAGCTACACAATGCTTGAGAAGAAGAATATGCAGTACAAATCCTGCCAAGGTGGGAACAGCCTTAGTATAACCCCCGAGTTTTTTTGTTGAAGTTCCAAAGAGACCACACTATGGTAATGGATGAAAGCAAACTAATATATACTGTCCTTAAAAAAGGTGAAACCCAATACTTAAGAAAATCAAGTACATATCTGGCACTCTAAGAACTTTTGAAAATAGAAATTATCCCTTTGTGGAAGAAGATAATATTATTATTATCCAGGGCTTTTGTAGTTAATATCTATTATTAAATTTAAAAATTATAAGCCTGGCAAAAATATAGTACCAAATGAATAAAAATCAAAAGAAAAAAATGATGAAAGAAAACCATGTGGGATTTAATTATTTGTTACCACAAAAAGAAATTTAAAGTATAATCGTCCCTTAGTGTCCACAGAGGATTTGTTCCAGGAACCTCCTCACCATATCAAAATCCAAGGATGCTCAATCCTTATTTAGAATGGCTTCAAATTTGCATATAACCTTCATACATCCTTCTGTATACTTTAAATCATGTCTAGATTACTTATAATGCCTAATACAATGTAAGTGCTATGTGAATCATTGGTACACTGTATTGTTTTAAAATTTGTACTATATTTACCATTGTACTATTTTTAATTGGTCTTTTTCTAATATTTTTGATCCAGAGATGATTGAATTTACAGATGTGGAACCCACAGATCTGGAGAGCCAACAGTAAATCGTTGTTTTATAAAATTTTTTTTTCATTAAGAAATGAAAAATACAAAACAAATATCAAACTGAAAGGGATGCTGGGATAAACAATGCAAATAAGGAATTATGATTTCTTCCAAAAGAAGGATGGCTGTCATAAGTGAAGGCTGAATTATCAAATAGGAACAATAGCAAATATAGCCTTAGGCTGTTTCCTATAGTGGAACTTATTCTGTGGGGATGGAGTGAAGACTTACAGTCCTTGCATGGATATGACAATTAGGGAAGTATGAGCTGGTGACCTGAAGATATGAGAGCACAATAAAATGATGAAAGCACTGAATAGGAGTGCAACTGATAGATGAATAAAAAGAAAATGGTTGTTGAAATAAGTGTACGGAAGTAGACATTTGTCACAAGTTTATTCAGTGGAGATAACAGAGCAAATTTTGACAATTTTTGAAAGCGATAGATCAGGAAGCATCATCTCTCACTCCAGTTGGAATCTGAATCATGAAAGAGAGGGAGATTTCCCTAGTGATAGATGGAGATGGGGATAGAGAGAGAGATATATAGAGAGAGAATAACAGAGTATTAAATACTTGAAACTACATTATTCAATTTATGTTTTCAAGGCTTCTTCAAAAAAGGCTTTATGCATTTTTGCCACACTAGGCATAGAAGACCATACGGGGTGCATCAAGAAAGCAAAACATGACATATTCATTGAATACATTTCTCCAGTGATAAAAGATAGTTTTCATTATTAAAATCAGTATTGAAAAACATGTATAACTGGTATTTTATTCAATTTTACCTTAATTAATACAAAAATATAACTAAAATTGTCCATCTTTTTTGTTTTTTTTTTCCAAATAACAAGAAAATTTAACTTTCTCATATTAAGGAAAAAGTATGTCTTCTGCATTCTGATCATCATGTTTGGTATGCAACATTTTATTGAGGGCCATGTGTGGGGGTACAACCATAAGGAAAAGAATAATTCTTTGATGTAATAATTATTGAATAGTAAGATTTTAGCTGATTTTTATTTTACCATTTTCTTAAATTTTCTAAAATCCCTACAATTACCCTGTGTTGTTTTTATGATGAGAAAACTTATAATGAAACAGTATATCATTCATTCTTTCTTTGCCATTTTTAAGTAGTTTGGCTTTAATTTATTTGAAAAGATAAGGCCTCATTAATAAGACATGTCAATGGTGGTAGATTTGTGCACATGCAGCACTGGGGCTTTCTATGTTATTTACTGCTTCATGATAACCATTGAGTATAAATAGAAAGACAAATACAGCACATTTTAAAGTCTGTATAAAATTACATCTTGAGATTAACAATAAAGTTTTAAAGATTTTTAATCAATCCATAAATGTGTTATACCCAAAAGACATACCTCCTTTTGGGAAGAACATATTTTTCAATACACTGGGCAGCTTTAGGTGACATGAGGTTGAAGAAGGTAGAGGACAACTGCCAGCAAGTCAGATTATGTGAACCAACTCTAGTTGCTAGAGACAACTATTCTTCATATCGTAAAGAGGTCACACATTAATTTCTTACTGCATTACATCACAGTTCAATAAATGCAAAATGCCAATAAAAGCCAATAGGATATTCTGTGGAACATAGCAAAATTTGCTGCCAGTTTTCTGAAAAGGGAAGAGGACTCATGTTATTGAGTACCCAGCTCAATAAATAGTTATAATGATATATATGTATTGTAACTTTTGTGATAAAATTAAAATATAACTTTATTTGTGGGGGAGACTTTTAAGATTTTCATTCATCCTGATACTGTATAAGGAGTTGAGGGGCTAGAATGGGAAAGGGAAGGTCTGATGTCGTGAATAGAGGAGTGGTGGAGACAGGGTTTGAAGAGAGGTACATCAAGTGTTGAAGGGATTTAAAGGGAAGACTGAAAGTGGGTAGAAGGAGGATGGGGATACAGAGGTCAAAGGAGGAAGGAGGAATTTAGGTGGGGAGGGGGAAGGGAGAGGTCTTAGATGGGTTAGTTTGGGGAGATATTAATTTTTCCAAAGAAGGCAAGAAACTTCCCTGTTATCATTAGTAAAATCATGTTAACAAGAAAGGGAGTAGACAGAATTAGTGCCATAGTGGTGGAGGACATAGTAAGCAAAGGTTTGAGAAGGAGGCTGTTAGTAGACTGAGATGCTCCCACTTATTAACTAATGGTACCCCACACAGTCAACTGGATCTCTAAACCAGCTACGGAGAGTATTCTCAGAAACTCTGAAGTCTCTCCTTACCATGCTTCAGTGAACTATCATCCAGAGCACTGGACTGGATCAAAACTGGGACTCACGAATGAGTCCCCAATCAGTCAGGAATGGAGATATAGGCTTCAAAGATGTGCACTTGAGGCCCTGGATGAGAGGGCCAGGGTCCAATTATGAATGTGATTCTGTGTGAGTCATGGGAACCATATTATTAAAGAAAAAACTTATCCTCACACTTCTTAAATTGGTAAGGAACACTTTATTTAAGACAATCACAATAGTGATCTTACAGTAGGGGAGAGATTGGGTTCCCCACTGAATACAACAAGGACAGTTACAGATTTATATTCAAAAGGGAGGGTGTAGGTATTAGTAGAAAATTGCTAAGAGGAGACATCAAGGGTATGAGGATTCTTGCTAAAGACAGGCCAAGGACTTAGACATTAAACATGAAGGGTAAAGAACTTGATCAGATATCAAGGGTGATCAGATCTCAAGGCTTGGATGATTCTCACTAAACTGACTTAGTAGGATTCTTTGCTACAACTTGGCTGTGCAGGCCAAAGACAAGATGGATGCCAAGGTTGAGGTTTCATTGAGAGGAGCCTGACTAAAATTCGGTCAAGGAGAGAGTCTTTGTCAAACTCAATAAATGGTGGGTGATTAGATTTCTAGATGAATGAAAGAAAAACTTCTAGAAAACATTGGTCAGTAATTCCTTTAGTCTGTTGGAAAGGGAAAAAAAGGAAAACAAAACAAAAAACCTTATTCAAAACTGATTTGTTGGCATGAAATGTTCGTATTACATTTTCAAAAAATAATTATTAAAGCAAATATGAAATGTCACCCACACATTTTCTGTCAAGAAAAAATTCCTGTCACAGTAGCATGAAACACTGCTATTAGAGAGGATACACCTCTGTCTGAGCACAGTAAAATTAGGGATTGCAGTCATGGGAACTTAAAAGGCATATTTTTAAAATCAAATTAACATAAAAAAATCAAAAATAATTAATAACAACTACTCATAAATTATAATATGTCATTCAGAATTTTAAATTTTAACCACGTTCTAATTAGAGGTATAATCTCATGCCCAATAAAAGGCCTTTTACTCATTTCTCTGCTTTAAATTAGTTGCTTTTCCACAGCCTCTTTTTATCTCAATGAAAGAAACAGAGAGACGGAGAGAGGGAGGAAGGGACAGAAAGAAGGAAGGAAGGAAGGAAGGTTGGACTTCTTTCAAAAGTCAAAAGACAGGGAAACTTCTTTTAAAAGTATTAAACTTTATTATTCATCTTCAGCATGTGACTTTTCTCTGGCAGCCATAATATAGGAATATCATTATGCTGACGACCTACTGGAAGCATCTGATTAGAGTTGCCATGAGTTGCCATTCTAATTGTTTCCAGAGTCACCCCTTTTAGCTCATTCATGAAAAATGATTTTTTTTAACAGTACTTATTATTTATTTAATCCTACCAGTTTTTACCCAGTCAATCTGTTCTTTTATGGCTTCCAACTTCTTCAGTTCAACCCTGCTATGTACAAGGCACTCCGTACTCCGATAGGGCTCTCGCAGGTGGCAGTGGGACGATTCACCAGCAGAAATCCCCATGTGCACGTTACTTTCAGATTTCACTTTTTCCAGATATCTAAAGGTGGATTTGAAAAGGAAAGAGCCTAATCTGGGAGTTTTATATTCAAAAGCCTTTTAGAAATAAATGTTCCTACTTCCAGTGTCCTTAGCACTACATTTGTAATGTAAGGGAAGTATGATCTGTATTTAATAGCTCAAAAAGCACTTAAGGGAAGCCATTCATGTGAGAAAAATGGCTTACTTACAGTTCTAGTTTCAACAAAGAACATAATAATTAATAATAATAATAAAAGCCAGGAACATACATTAAACTTCAGAATTAAGGAAAAATAAGGACCTATCTACAAAATTATCAGAAAGAATGACAAGAAAAATAAGGAAAACAGAAGAAACACTTTGAACTCAGGAAAATGCAGCATATCGAGGAGGGAAAAGCAAGTTCCTTTAATTGATGACATCAGGATAATGACAACACTAGACATGTGAATGCACGTCTGTCCTGGATTCAGCCATCATCCTCAGGCAGTAGTTAATGAGCATACATTGTGCACTAGCATGATGCTTACATCAGGGTGGCCATGGATCAGACAGGGTGCTGTAAAAGTAAATAAAGATTATGTGGGGAGGATGCTAAGTAAGGATAACAGGATTCAGGAGTAACCTTGTTTAATGGTAGTTAGATTGGATGGACAGAGGCTCCCTCCATAAGGTAAGACCTGAGGTGGGCTTCAAAGGAAGAAGAATCGTGGCTTGGTGGAGGGAACCCTGGAATCTGATGATGATCCTGAAGATCCCAAGCTAAGTCATAGGCATTCAGTGACGAATCTCACTGTGCAATGTATTAACTAACCCTTAATATTTGTATTCATTTTATGCTCCTTCCCAAAGAATTGAAGATACACAGACAAAAATCTTGTACTAGCTATTAAGTAACAAGGTTCTGAGACATTTTAAATATTTACCTGGAGATGCCTTGAATTCAAACCAGGATCTGTTGATGCTTATTTTTGCACATATGACCAAAAAATCATGTTATTTAGAAAAATCAATAACATAACACTTTCTCGTAAATACTAAATGAATTAATCTACCCATTTAATAATTCAACAAACAGACTGAGCTTCTCTTCATTTCCAGGAACTGTGACATGGTACCATAGTTGATGCCAAGCCACAACATTTGTAATGCTGTCATTGTAAGGGGAATGTTAAATTCATGAGCAATTAAATTCAATATAATCAGTGCTATAACAACAGAACAATGATGTTCTTTAGAAGCACAGAAAATGTAGCAAAATATTCTTAACTGTGGCATTTATTTTCAACAGAATGTCCATTTTAACAGACAACCTTCTGACATATTCTGACAGACACCTTCTCTGCCCCTAATAAAGCTTCCATTCTGGTGGGGAGAAACTGACAATGAACATGAAAGCAAGTATATAAGATAATTCAGGTGACAAAGAACTGTTTCTCAAATATAATCCCCAAATTTGCAATTTATAAATAATTTCAGAAAACCCTCAAGTTTGTCATTTTTTATTATTGACATTTTGTATGATGTGTCTAATTATTATTACATCACTTTACCTATTAATGTGAAAAATGTTGCATGCAAATAATGTGTGGGAAAATATAATAATGCTATGGATGCTCATTTTAAATATTCTAAAGTAATCCCTTTATGATGCTACGTATAAGCTCAATGCTTTGATTATGACCACACTCTGTCAGAATAACAAAATCAATTTAGTCAAACTTCAATCCCAAGAGAAAAAGGTCAAATCTGTTATTGAATCTTAATTGATTTGAGGACAAACTGAACTGACCAATGAATTCTTTCAAAAAAGCTTATGTAGTAGTTGTACAGGGAACATTTACCCTCCTTCTTAATATTTACTTCTCTGTTCCATAAACAATCATTTTTAAATTTCTATTAAAATGAGTTAAATTTAATTTTAAAGAAACAAAAATAAATCTAAATAATACCTTTGTTTTTGTAGCATTCAACCCAAACTCTTGTAATCCAAACAATTATTATTTTTTCTTTATGTCAAAGGGCTGTTCTTAATTGCATATTTGTTATTCTAGCTTTCCACATTTGCATAATACTTAAGTTTTATTTCAAAGAGGGGAAAAAAACTATTAAATTTGTTTTTCAGTTTGATGATACAAAATATAGTACTGATCTAATACATAGCCATGTAAGTGACAAATAATGGAATATAGTATTACAACTAAAAACTGAAAATCAAAGAAAAGCATCTTTTTCAACCCTCTCTATCAAGTGACATATGTCACTATAGAAATAACTAATATCAGATAAATGTCTGCTTAGAATGCATACTGACAGCAAATAAAATGCGAAGAAAATATCTTAACATGCATGTTAAGAAAACAGCATAGTTGGGGGCAAAAAAATAATGCAGTAAAAAAGATTCAGACTGAACTTTGAAATATTAAAATAAATGCACCCACTTAAGGCAAACACATGAATACTGGAAAGGATTTAGAATTTTTAAAAAATGGGACACTTGACAAAACACTGGATCTTCAAAATATCTTATAAGGGGCAAAGGGATCTAACATTGCTAGGGGACCAAATGACAAATTTATCAATAGAGGAAATAATTCCAGAAAGAATCTCAAAACCAAGTCAATAATGTAGTAGTCATTCAAATTGGCTTTGAATAGCTCCTCACTTTTGTAAGTTAACTGGCTCCCCTACATGGTATAAAATGAAGTAAAATTATTGGAAATACTCTATTGGAGGAATTGGGGTTCTGGCATACAGTTTTATTGAGACTTGTCTTATTCGGTCCATTATATTGAGGAAAAGCTCTTAATTCTGGGCAGGATATAACAACATAGGACCAAGCCAGGAATAGACCATTAGTGTCCAGGCAGGTAATGAGGAGATGCTCTGGGTTTCATGCCCTGCCGGCAGGGTTTCACAAGAGAAAGATAAAAGCACAGACTTCAAGTTATCTGAAAGGGTATATCTTGAGCAGTAAGGGTAAATGCTATGATTCAGCTTGTGAAAAACAGAGTCAAGAAGTCTAGGCATTTTTGTAATTGCTAAAGGCAAACCCTAGGCATTTAGGAGAATTTCCATGTGTGGGCTGGTCCCTCTCTTGGGAATTTTATTCAAGGACAAATCTCCAAGGACAAAGAAATTAACTGAAAATAAAAACTAAGCACTTTTTGTGTTTCACCTGAGAAGGCTTTTAAAAATGTAGACTCATTGGCCCTACCCCAAATCCCTTGAATAGGAATTTATTGAGGTGAACACTATGAATTTACATTATGAATAAACGCCCACGTGATTCTGATGCATTGAAATGAAAACTTGTCAAGGGAGGATCTGATAAACTTGACGGTTTAGTTGAATAAGACTTCATAATGAGAAACCAAAGAGAATCTACATATTAGAATTAGAGACCTTAAAGGCAGAAATATGATGAGGCATAGGCATAGGAATTCTTCATGTCAGCCTTAGTATAAAAATGGAGTTGCTGTACCATCTCAAAAAAATCATAGAAATCCAGGGTTTAAGATTTGCATCTTCCTTGGAGACAAGTTTTCCATAGGAATGAATCTGTGTACAAGCAAAGTGTAGAGGTCAGACTAACAGAGAGATTGATCTTGATGCTAAAACAACATAACAGAAAAACAAACCCAACAAAACCCACTCCCTGAAGTCTTAGTGTTAATAGCAACAAAACCACAGATTAAGAATTGACTGGGGAATTAGAAAAAAAGAATTAAATGACTGAAAGTGAATTAGACAACATAGGCTATCTTCTGTAATAAGCAACACCCACATTAACATGCTAACATTTATTATACATCACAATCTAATCATCTTTTGAGAAACCATCATGGATCTAGGATCCTGCCCCAATACCAACCAGAGGTCTGTGTCGCTGGATGAGAAGCAGGAAAACTCCTGCTGAAAATGAATCAACCATAGACTAAAGGCACAGTTTGTTGCCACAAAGAGGAGTTGCAGGAAAGATAAGGAAAAAAAAAAAAAAAAAGACAGGATGAAAGCACACTCAGTATGTCTAAGACTGAAGCTGGACCTAATCCACAGAGAACCTTCTTACCTCCTCCAAAATCTCAGCACCAAGTAACAAGCAACAGCAGCCTACTGCCGGGAGAGGAGCCACACCATACGGACAGACTCCCTTTGTGGCACACGTATAAGATACCCAATGTTCTAGAGTCAACCCAGGACACAGCCGTACCAGAATAACCACAGAAATAAATATAGTAACATAAAGTAGATAACTATATATTTTAGCATGAAACTATAACAAATAGATATTATTTTATTTTTTACTTTTCTGTTATATAAATGTTACTGATTAATCAAATAACATGATAGGACTAGTTCACAGTGGCAGTTAGTAAATCATAGTAAGAATAATGGAACAAATGATAGGTCTGAGAAAAAGATAACAATATTTTTATAATGTGTCTATTCTCTGATACAGCAATTTATTGAAACTCTTTTTAAACTATTGGATATTTAAATTGTGTAGGCTATATTATTAGGTAATAATTGTTTTGTAGAAACATATCTAAAGGGACTATTTTCTTCCATTTGAATAAAGTAGAAATTTAATTAAACATTAAACAAGAGGTTTTTAAGGAACATAATTTAATTAAACAAATATTATGTATATTTAATAAAAATAGCAATGGTATATTTCTTTTATACCAAAGTACAATAGGATATATTTACTCTTTTTTTCGTTTTCTGGTAATACTTTCCCAGTAAGACTACAACCTTTAAAAAATTGCTCTTCTTTTATATAGTGGCAAAATTGAAATAGTCATAAACTTTATTCTGATTTGCATCTCTGCTTTTATCAAGTCTGCACTATATGCTTTCTGGTATGAATCCAATGTGATGGCATCAAGCCAAATATTCACTCAACAAAAGCATTTGAGAATGGGCACTTAAGATTTTACTTACTAGCAACAGCAAGTTATTAGACACGTAGAAATTAGTTTTAGCTCTTCAAAAATGGTCACCCACATTACATCTTCAAAGTTGTTTTGGTAGACAAGCTATTTGTCAATCAGGTATTTTGGATCTATAAGTTTATCATATAAACTGTCCATGTGTAAAATGCCAAATATTTTTAAATTGTGTGAAACACATTGGATATCATCATGTTAAACCTCTCTTTCTCAGGGAAAATGGTTTTAAAACACAAAAGTAATTTGAAAATGTGAGAGCTGAATTCCAAAACAGTCACAATTTTAGTAAAGACGTGTGAAAGTTGTGCTTAACTTGGCTACACTAACATGGTGACATGTTTTTGAGTTCCGAAGCAGTCTTACTTCCAAAAAAATTTGTCTTCTTTTTTCTTTGTAAGTTTTTATTGCAACCTAAACATAACATCAAACAACACAAGTATAGTCAGTTCGTCCTTTTGTTGGTAACTTATGGTCTCTTTAAAGATCATAAATTTTGGAGAAATATAATATAAATTTCTGTTTTTTATAGTAATGTTTTTATTATCCTTATTTGCCCTATATTTCTTAGTTAGGAGGAACTATTCTTGTTCTACACTTTGAAAATGTGATTTCATGGCAGAGCAATATTTTGACATATTGTCTATGGCAGATAATAATATTAATAGTAACCATTTTGTAAACACATGTCTAAGGACACTATCTCCTTCCATTTTAATAAAGTTAAAAAAACTCATTAACTGTTTCTAAACATTTTGAGGAAACAAAACTAAACAAAAAATTTCATGAAAACCCCAAGATTGCAGATAAACAAATTACACCCTTTTTTAGGTGTGTTGTATACAAGGTGTGCAGAACATTTAGTAGTTAAGACCTTTCAGTTTTCTTTGATAAAGAAGTTTATGGACTCAATTAAATTTGCCAAAATTTACATTTGTATCATTTTCACTGTAGGTGACCACTACCTCTGTTAACAAATTTCTTCTTTTGTACTTCCACAGAACATTTTAGTTGCAATCTTTAAATTGGGAAATGTATATTTATTGAGTTTCATGGAGCAATCAAAGGAACAGTATGATAATGTATGTTTGACCATGTGGTATGTCCTAACAAATTCAGTGGCCACTATTTTTAAGTGAGCATCGGTACCTTTGGGGGAGATGAAAAGACTTTTTCTTGGCTTAGAAGTATTTGCCTGTCTCACACTGGACTTGAATGATTCAATCTTCATGAGTGCTTTCACATCCTCTTCTCCACTGTGTCCAGGCCCAAAGTCTTTTTTGCATGTTGCACTTTATGCTCTGTTTTAATTATCTACTTCCCTATTTCAATTGTATGCCTCTTTCCATATGTTATTAAAATAACACAGTAATTTGTCCTTCATTTTTGGTGATGTCTTGCTCATGCTGGTTTTGTTATTGTAATTGTTTGATAATCTTAAGTCTTAGAAAACATGGTCACAATATTCACAATGTTAAAAACTAAAGTAGCACTATCTTAATACAAAGCATGACAGTCAGTCCCTGGACAAAGTCAGAGATGAACTGCTAACACTTATGATGATCAAAGTGTACACTTACGTCACCTCAGTCAGTGTGACACAATAACAGACGATCCAGTATTGTGAACCACAAATTATGGTTGCCAACATCAGCGGAAAGGGTGAAATACAATGAAAACAACTCCAGAAGGTGGATTATCTGGTATTCTTTTGACACTAAAAATCTGGCTGCTTTAAACCACTATTTTGGAGACTGCAATATGAGTTTTGTACTTTTCTGCCATCACCAAAAAACCAGCACTTTCTACCTCCTGGAGAGCAGTTCTGGAAAGTAGGACTGTTAAAACTGGAATAGTCCCAGGTAGACGGTGACAGCCGATGACCCTATCACGTGGGCAGGGACCATTGGAAACTGAGGATAGAGCGGAAAACTGAGAAAATCTCTACAGTTAAATCAGTCTTGTAGTTTTAGCATTAATCACCCTTATACATGGGATAGCCTTTTTATATATTGCCAGACTACATTTGCTTATACCATAAGAATTTTGTTAAAGATTTTTGATTCTATGTTGATATGAGATATTGGCTTGTCATTTTATTTTCTTGTAATATTTCTGTTTGGTTTTTATATCTGGTTAAAACTGTCCTCATAGTACGGAAGTACTGGAGTAGGAAGTAGGAAGTAACTGGATCTAAGACCACTCAGATATCCTCTTTCTTTTCATTCTGATCCTATCATTCTATTACAGATTCATTTCACGAGGATAATCTTTTTCAAAAATTCTAATTTATTGCTATACTTCTCGTCTTCTTTCTCCCTCCAGTCCCACTTGCATACACAGCCAAGCGAATCTTCAAGATGCACAAATTTTATATTGTTATTTGTGTCTTTCAGGGACTCCAGATTTCCTGTGTAATAAAATATAAATCTCTGAACTTCACTTTTAAAGTCTTCCATCATCTATACTTTCCCTCAGATCTTCAAATTCTCTATACTAGCAGTTATCAAATCCACCAAGCTGCATATTAAAACCATTTGTAGAGCATTTAAAACATATTGGTTATGCCATGTGGGAAATTACATTGTTACAATGGTGGCCTCCAAGAATGCTACCAAGCAAGCTATTTCTAGAGGTGACAGAATGCAAACATTTACAAATCAAATTAAAACACTAGAATGGGATGGTCATTGAATAACTTTAAAACACACAGTGAGAAGCAAAGGGAAAGAAATGTATGAGTTAACACATTTAGGATAACATCCAAGCAGCCAGCACTCACTACCTGAATCCTGGAGTAGTCGGTGCTCTCGTGTGTTATCTCTCTCTCCCTCTTTCTCTCTCTCTCTCTCTCTCTCTCTCTCTGCCACATCAACCTTCTCCATTGATGCTGTGGCTATAAGATAAGAATTTTTTAAGCTATGAGACCCAAAGATAGAAGGTGGCTTCGTGTTGCTTTTTTGGACAGATAAAAGGACAATTACTCCTGTCCATGATTGTAGCTTGCTAATTTGCCTGACAAACTGCCACGTATTTTATTTGTATTTTTTGAGCAGAGGACACATAGGGCAGAAAAGCTTACCAGGTGATTCCACTGAACAGCCATGGTTGATATTTCCTACTTTATCCCATCTAAGCTGGCTATGAAAACATCCCCACCAATACACACTGCACCAAGAGTTCTTAGTTCCTTCACTTTTATTATGCATGCCATTCATCCCATACTCATGGGGTCTCCCTTTCTCGCTAAATTTATCTAAGTCCCATTTCACCCTAAAGCTCTCTGTAATCATTCATCTAAGTCATAAATTCAGCTTCTCAAAGGTTACCTTGCAATCAGTTGAGAACAGCCTCATCAGGTCAGAATGTTTTCTGAATATCCACTACCATTCTCTAATTAATTGTATGTAGGCTGGATATTACTCTTTCAGTGTTTTTATTTATTTGTGTACTGTATTGTTTTATTGTTACTGAGCTTCTCATTTGTGTATATTTGCACCACGCAGTTATAAGAGTTTGGGCAGCAGCTGAAAAAGGAGTTAAATATAAAGCAACCACAAGCAACCTCAGGAAAGTTAAACGTATGGAAATACTCTTGAGACAATCAAACAGACTTGGCTGTTTGATTGACATCAGGAGAGGAGAGAGAGATGGAGAGACAGGGAGGTTTTATATTTAAAAAATGAAAATGCTTCTAAGTTAAAAATGAAGAATCTTCTCTGACCACTTCAGTGGATCCAAAGATATCATCATTTCATGGAAAGTGCATTATTTGTACTTCATTTCAAATTATCCTACTTATTTAGTTCAGAGATCATAGTTTTGCTAAAAAATAATCCTGAAGATATATTTTTGTATTAAATTGGTTTTGGCAAATCCATTCTTCATCCAAAATTCTCAGCAGCAAGTAGCACCAAATTCATATAGACAATATCATACACTAGATCAAATAATTTTAAAAACTAGTGCATAAAAACTATTTTGGCTCCCTGATACCAGCCAGGCTAGCATTTAGATACCAGCCAGGCTAGCATTTAGAAAACTTGTGTCCTTGCCTTCATTTTCTATTTTGCTTGTTTTGTTTTCTTATAATTTTTGAGACCATTTAGTAAGGGATGTGAACTGGTGCTAAAGAAAAATTGTCTTATATTACACAAACTTTACAATATGTGATTTAATGATATAGCTGTTTTAATTAACTCATAAAATCTTATCTTAAAATTTGATTTTGAATATGTATCTGATTGAGTTGATTATGTTTATCTAAATCATGTGAAATAAAACTTTAATATAATGTAGGATTCATTGCCTGTGTAAAGAAAAATATATTCCCAGTAGAACTCTTGAGGAGTAGAATTTTCTATTAGGTTCAGAATTATTGATTGCAACCACTGCTATTACATTCCACATGACAGAAAGCATTAGAGAACTGTTGCTCACAAAGTGTTACGAAACACGGTCTCCTAGTCCATCACTGAGCAGCTGGGAAATACCAGAAGGTGGGCTGTGGCCTTGGTTAGACATTAGGTCAATTACTAATTTATCTTGTCAACAGTTGCTACATATTGTAGATGATTAGGATTAAAAGTGCCTCTTTCATTACTGATATCTTTAAGCAGTTAACCTCATCTGATTTTTTTAATGTCCTCAATTTCTGCAGCAAGTGGAATACCTTAAATTTCTCTTCTCTATTTGAATTAACATTATTAGATAATAAAATGCTGATAGATAAATTTGAAATTTCATCAGGGTTATAACTTTTTATATGTTTAGCTTATTTTGATGGGGTAAGTCTGAATTACCAGTAAAAATAGGAGTTATTAATTTTAATGTTAAAATGAAGACAAATTATGTGGGCCTTTATGTAAATTAGACAATTACATAAGAAACAGTAGCTGACTTCTCATTGTGAAAATTTGAATTCTTGACTAAGTTACAATACTGCAATTTTTTGAATGTTCAAATCAATTTATAGTAATAAAAATTATATTAATTCATTTATTTATGATGAATCAAAGTATATTATAATATTTTATGGACAATGTAAAAAAGGAACTTTTTATGGAAAGTTACTGAAAATTTATCTTATATTAAATGCCCAATTTCTTTTTTTTTTTTTTATTTCAGCTCTTCATGGGGGTACAAAATCTCAGGTTATATACATTGTCTGTGTCCCGCCCATCCCCCTGAGTCAGAGCCTCAGGCGTGTCCATTCTCCAGACAGTGCGCCTGAAAATGCCCAATTTCTTTACTAGAATGTCATCTGTTCTAATATAAGAATCTCCTTTTCAAGGATGATATGAGAAACTCAGCACACACTACTTATGATAAAAAGAAGATTGAGTAGAGTAACTAATCCACTGCCTTTTTCTGCCCAGTCTGGAGTCTTTTCTTATAAAATATTTTCTAAAGCCTTGTTTTTATAAAATAATGTTTCACATTGCATTGTTATGTAATCACATACAAGTTTATCATCCATTAAGAGAAATATATTTAACCAAAATTCTGATCATTGCAGTTTTTCAGAAGGTAGAAATGCAAAAGCTGTGGTATTTTATATTCTTCATTAAGTTTTCAAAGCCAATAGTTTAGATGTAGTGTAAATGAAGATATAACTTTACCATTTAGGGCAAAAATTAAGGAAATTATTCTCTCCTAAAGAAAGTGTTAAGAATCAATATTACTTTTGTTAATTTAATTACTTCGTTGACCATATGGCCTACTAGCAATTTGCATATCTGCATATGTTAAGAGAAAATATCAAGAGAATCAACCTTGCACTGTGTCCTTCAAGGTACACAAAGAAAGTGAAAAGACAACCCACACAATGGGAGAAAATATTTGAAAATCATACATTTTCATAATGGACTTGTATCCAGAATATCTAAAGAACTTTTATGACTTAATCATAAAAGACAAATAGACCAATTAAAAGTGGGCAAAGTATTTGAATAGATGCTTCTCTAAAGAAGACATACAAATTCTCAATAAGGACATGAAAAGATGCTCAACATCATTAGTCATTAGGGAAATTCAAATCAAAACCACCATGATATATTACTTTATACCCACTGGATGGCTAAAATAAAAGATACAAACAAAAACAAATGCTAGCAAGGATGTTGACAAATTAGATCCCATGTATAACACTAATGGGATTATAAAATGGGAAAGCTACTTTGTAAAATATTTTGTCAGTTCCTCATAATGTTCAATAGAATTACTCTATGATCCTGCAATATCATTTATGAGTACATAGCCAAGAAAGTTGAAAATGCACCCAGCAAAACCTTGTGCACAGGTATCCATAGCATCATTATTCCTAATAGTCCAAAAGTAAAAATAACAATAATGTCCATCAACTAATGATTGGGTGAACAAAATGTGATATATTCATACAATGGAATATTATTTAGCCACATAAAGGAACAAAATACTAATACATGCTATCAATACAACATGGGTGAAGCTTGAAAATCCCATTCTAAGTAAAAAAAAAAAAGACACAAAGGCAACATATTATATTATTCCATTTATCTTAAATTTCCAGAGTAGTAGTAGGACTGTAGTAGGACTAGAATTGGGGAGAATGAGGAGTGACTGCTAATGAGTATGGGATTTCTTTTTTAGTGATGAAATATTCTAAAATTAGATAAATGTAATGATTGTACCCCTCCTTAGTAAATATACTAAAATCCCCCTGAATTATATACTCTAAAAGGATGAATTTATGGTATGTGAATTACATCTCATAAAGCTGTTATAAAAAAAACTTACAGACTTAAAATTTTTCACAAAGCTCGTGGAATCTATGTACTTTGGGTCAGGCATGGTAAGAATGGCTTGTGTTTGTCTCATGATGGCTGGGGCCTCAGCTAGAAAGTCTCAGGGGGATGTGTGTTGCTCAGTGGCTGGGGACTAGAATCTTTACTTTTGTGTCAGTCAGCTGAAGCTGATTGTTTTCTGAGACCTTCAGCTGGGACTGTTGATAGCACTTTTCCATCACCTGTTCATGTGCCCTGGGCTTTGTCACCACAAAGTGGTGGCCACAAGGTAATCAGACTTCTTATATGGCAACTCAGGGCTCCACAAGCGACTGTCTAAGCAAACAGGGCAGAAATTACATTGCTTTCTCTGACATAGAATTCACACATCATTCGTCTGCCTCATTCTGTTGGTTTCAAGCAAGTCAAAAGCCCATTTAGATTCAAGTGAAGAGGACAGAGAGCCCTCCTTGCAAAAGATGTCAAAGAATTTGTGCTTGTGTGTGTTTTTTTAAATTATTGCGGTAAAATATATATAACACAAAATTTGCCATCTTAACCATTTTTAAGTGCACAGTTCAATAGCATTAAGTACATTCACATTGTTAATCTCCAGAACTGTTTTTCATCTTAAAAAAACTAAAACCTTGTATTCATTAAACAACAGCTTCCCGTTGCTCCCTCCCTCTAGCCCCTGGCAAACACCATTCTACTTTGGGTCTCTATGAATTCCACTATTCTAGGTATCTCCTATAAGTGGAATCATACAGCATTTCTCCTTTTGTGACTAGCTTATTTCACTTAGCATAATGTCCTCAAGATGTATCCATGTTGTAGCATATGTCAACATTTCCTTCTATTTAAGGCTAAATAATATTCCATCATATGTACTTCCACATTTTGCTTATCCATTCATATTAATACTTTGATGGGCACTTGAGCTTCCTCTATCTTTTGGCTATTGTGAATAATGCTGCTATCAGCATGGGTGTATAAATATCTCTTTCAGGTATTGCATTCAATTATTTTGGGTTTATACTCAAAAGTGGAATTATCAAATCATCTAGTAATTCTATTTTTATTTTTTTTTTTAGGAACTGCCATACTGCTTTCCACAGTGGCTGCACCATTTTACGTTGCTACAGACAGTATATAAGGGTAACAATTTCTCCACCTCCTCACCAATATTTGTTATTGTTTACTTTGTTTTGTTTTAGATAATAGCCATCCTAATGAGTGTGAGATGGTGGTATAGCAGTGTGTTTAAATCACAATTGGGCTTATAGATTCAAGGGAAAATATTACCAATTAAACTGCTTTCTTGTTTCATCAAATATTTTTTATTGCATTGGATTTGTTATGGCTTTTTGACTTACCTTGGCTAATAGAAGGAAAGAAGGTGAACATTACAGAACTTCAAAGCAGAGTCTTGATAAGTATTAAAGCTGTTTCTATCACTCTCTTAGAAATCTTCCCTGCAGCTACCAAGCCAAGAAACCACACTACTCTACTCTAGTATGAGAGTCCATGTGGAGGGGATTCAAGATATCCCAGCCTACAGTGAGCACCAATTGCCAGACATGTGAGCGAAGCCATCTCAGTCCATCCAAGCCCTACTGAGATGCCAGCTGATCACAGCCACATGAGTAAGTGATCCCGGGAAAAAACAGCAGGGGACCACCCAGTGATATTAGCCAACATTGTTGTCTAGAATTGTAAGCAAATACTGACTTGATGTTTTTAAGCTGATATGTTTGGATGGTTCATTATGCCACAATAGAAAACGATCCTTTCAAGTCTATGGTGTATTGGAGACAGCTCCAAGCAACCGCTGGGAACTAGTGGAGGTGTTAGCCCTGGATGTAAAAGTGTTTAGAGCTGCTATTGCTGTTTGGAATTGTGCTGCCACAGGTACTGGCTTGGGTTTGTGGTACTGCTGTTTATTGTTTCCTGATGGGACGCACTGCAGCTAGAGAGACGATGTGGCGATATCTACCAGAATTAAAAGTTGCTAACGGTAACTGCCATGGGACTAACTGCCATATACAGAGAAGGTATATTGCATAGGATATGGGATATCATATAACATATAGGCTAAGCTTCTGTAACAGACCGACATCGCAAAAGTGGTATCTCCAATAGTATAGAAATTTATTTCTTTCTCTTAACAGTCCAAAAGGAGATGGACAGTACACTGTGGGTAGGTGACTTTGTTTTACAAGATCTTCTGGGTACCCAGGTTATTCCTAAGTTGTTGCTCTTCCATCTGTCAGGGTAGGGTCCTTGTCTACATGCCAACACTGCCTCACCAGCACCACATCCGATTTCTAGGCAATGAGAATAAGCAGAAAACATGTAATTTCTTTTTCTGGAAGTGGCACAGAAGTTGCACACATCACTTTTGTTCATGTACCATTTGTAGGAATTTATTCACATAATTCACCCAGGGATATGGGGAAATTTGTTTATGACTGAACAACCATATGCCCAGATGAAACTCGGGCAGTGTCTATTTCTAAAGGAAGAGGCAAAGAATGATGTTGGGGAATGATTAATAGTCGTAGCAACATCCAAAATCACTATTTATGGAATCATGAATTGATCTAACAAATATGAAATGCATCCTATCATGTGGCCTGTACTATTTTAGGTACTCATCATGAGGAAAAAACTTAGTAATTCCTCTCAAAGTCCTCATGGTGTAAGATAAGATGTAATAATATGTGAAGTTCCACAAGTGCTGTGAACAAAATATCATGGGACCACTGAAAAAAGATCAAATAACTCTGCCTGAGGGGGTTAGGGAAGGTTTTATTGAGTTGGAATGTAAATAGAATCTTGAAAAATAAATAGGCATTCACCAGACAGAAAAAGAAAGGCTTTATAAGTAGAGCAAGTCCCTTGACATCCATGGCATGTCTGAGATGGGTAGAACCTATGATAAAACCTAAGGAAACTGGAAACTCAGAAACCTAGCACTCAGAATTGGGAAGGAAAATGTGGCTTGAAGAAAAAGAAGGAATTTTATAAAATTATAAAAGAAATTGCTTAGTGTAACATGTATAAATCATGCATTTATTTATAAAGTTCATTTAAAGCATCATGTAAAATTTTAGCCCTAAAATGTGATTATCTAAATTCTAAATGTAAGTGAGAGAATCAACAGGATATTGACATCTAAAGTCTTTCTAGGTGTTACTAACTTGATACACTTTCCACTCATTGTTTCTTTAACATCACTCTGTTAATATTCTCTCACCAGACATTTTTTGAAATAATACCCCATAAGCAATTTAAGAGCATTGTGCTCTTTTAATTTAATGAGAAATTATATATTGCATTTTTGGAATGGTATTGCTAGGGTGTTTTATTTCTATACTTATTTCCTGATTCAGTTATATCATTGCATTTTTTAATCAAATGACTTAAAGATAATAGCATTTTATAGACCTATCAAGAAGAATTTTTTGTGGTCAGACATATTAGAGAAAATGAATAGTGATTTTGAAATGGACAATTTTATATATTTTGTTGAAGTATTAAAAACTGTAAAATACAAAGAGGGATACCTCAGTGAACTGATTTAATAAACTAATTATCTCTGTTCCCAATCAGTTATCTGACTGGATTCACTTCTCTCCCAACTCACTTTTGTGAGTCAGTTTTTATAGATATAATTAATGTGGCAGCACATTCTTGAAGTTTTGACATTTTTAAAAAAATAAATCAAATGTGAATTGTATTGTGAACAATATTCAAACAAGTAGCATTTGCTGTAATTTTACTGAAGATAAATAAGAAAACCACTAGAAAACTCATGTCTTAAAAGCCCTGATGAACCATGCTCTATAATACCCTAGGACTGAGGACTCTTGGGCAATGCAATTTGTCCACTTGGTCCTGGCACAATTATTTCAGTGTTTCTGGCAGGAAAGTTGGAAGGCTAACTGACAAGCTGCTTCTGAATAGGTGCATGTCTGAAAATAGTAAATGGGACTTGCTGATTCTCCAATTATGCAGTAAAATAAAGGTTCAATATGCCTAATGAGGTGAAAGAGAACAAGTAAAAAATTGCCATAATGTTCTAAAGTTATTTTAAATAATGAAGATTAATGCATTATGGAATTATACTCTGGGAGATTTGGGAGAAAACCAAATGCTATATTGCTACAAATTTCTGCATTCTTTAAAAATGTTGAAATGTTAACAATTTAGTAATCACTGTTACTGGAAATAATTCTCAAAACAAATTAGAATGGAAGTAACTGAAAATATAAAAAACGTAGTTTGCATTAAATTCCTGATGAATGGTTATCATATTATAAATATTTATTTATTTGTTTTTTATATTTGTTTAGGAACATTCAATAGCTTCTTCACAGATCTTTAAAAGGAATCATAAAAGTATCAATCAGGACAGATTGCGTTATGCTGTAAAACCCAGTGACCAAAAAAATCTCAGCAAAATTTATTTATTGTCTACACTACAATGTCTCTGTAGGTTGGCAAAGTTGACAGAGGCAACATTTTGACACCAAATTTTATTATCACAGAATTGGGTGCAAGAGAGTATTGAAAACCATGTTCTGATACTTAATACCTCTGCCTGGAAATGACACATAGCACCTTCATTAATGTTTTATTGGGCAAAGCAAGCCATAAGGCAACATCTGAGTTCAAGTAGCAGATAAGTACAATCTATCACATGCCTGGAATGAAAGCGCTCAACATCTTTGAATAGCCCTAACGAATAATAGAGCCTACGCTTTGAGTCATAAATATTTAATATGTAGGTCACTGTCTTTCCCACATGCAATATATACTTATTTCCTCTAGGCGAAAGAAAACCCAAAAGCTCCATCCAATCTTTGAATTAGCCTCAAAGTCCAGGGCTTTGAGATAATTTTCATCAAGTCCAATGTGGTTTATTTTAGTTTGAAAATCAGACAAAAAAAGTTATTTACCCTCAATGAACACTGTATAAGTAGTAACTTAGGGAAAATGTTATGGTTATAACACACCACCATTCTAGTATTGCATACAGTTAGCAATACTGAAATCTCACTGAACAGACATTGTGAGGAGCCACTACCCCTGACAGAGAGCAGGAGGGAAGTGGTCCATCAATTGGCTTCTGTTCTGCTCCCTGTGGGTAGCTTCATAAGGTGGCTTGATATTTTTTCCATGACTCCTTGGCTATATCCTTGGGGTTGGACAGCTTTCTTAGTCTGCTTCCTGCTCCTATAGAATTGAGGTCCCAACATCCATTTTAAGACTCTAATAGTCATACCCTTTTGTAGTTCAAGCTGGTGATATTGTAGTCAATACACCAAGTTTTTAACTCTTTTAAACATTTTGCTCTATTCATATCTATTTAAACCACGTCAACCCCAAGTGCTATAACCAAATTCATAATTCTTTTAGATACATACCTTTCTCTCTAGACTTAATTGTGTGTATCTTGAACTTCTCAGGTTTCTAGATGATAGCTAAAGCCTTAATCTCTTCTCCCTGAGCCATTACTAAGTACCACCTTAAAACACAGAGAATTTAACAAGGTGAAGGCCATATCCCTGATTTGATCCATTCTATAGAGCTCATGTTTTAATTTGTGTTGAGAAGAAGTTTCCTTTACCAACCTACTAGTGTTACATCTCTGGAGTATCTCTATCCTTTTACTTTCTGCTTGAAAATAATCTGCTTTTTTCTGAATACATCTCTTTTCAAATGTAGCATTTAACTCATGCTACTAGTATTCTGGTTTCCAACCTCTTCACCTAAAGCCACAGACATTATCTTCCTTTTAAGTTAATTTCAGATGAGCATTTTATCACATTTTTCCACTTTATAATATTAATGCCCATCCTTCTATCTTTTAATAAATCTATAATAGGTATTTAGTGCAAATCTATTTAACAATAGAGTCAGTCTATATGGAGTAAAGAACAGTGATATATCTATATTGAAATTGACCATCCACAGAATGATATATCTTGTAAGTTGTTATGAAAGCATAAAACATAGTTTTATTTGTGAGAAAAAAAAGTTGAACTATAACGTGATAATCATGATAATCTCTTATTTAGCATTTACAGTATGACAAACACTTTTTAAAGTACATAAAGGTTGAGCATCCCTAACTCTCATACACTGTTGGTGGGAATATAAATTAGTGTAGGGAGAACAGGATGGAGATTCTTCAGAAGACTAAAAATAGAATACCACTTGATCCAGCAATCTCATTTCTGAGTATATAACTAAAAGAAAGAAAATCAGTATATCAAAGAAATATCTGCACTTCCATGTTTATTGCAGCACGATTCACAATAGCCAAGTTACAGAATTGACCTAAGTGTCCACCAGCAGATGAATGGATAAAGAAAATGTGGTACATACATACAATGGAATATTACTGAGCCATTAAAAGAATGAAATCTCATCATTTGCAACAGCATGAATGGAACTGAAAGACACTGTGTTAAGTGAAATAAGCCAGGCACTGAAAGACAAATATTGCATGCTCTCACTCATATGTGGAAGATAAAAAAATTGAACTCATGGTGATAGAAAGTAGAATGAAGGTTACCAGAGGCTGGGAAAGGTAGTGGGGAGGGGGATTAAAGAGAAGGTAGTTAATGGGCACAAAAATACAGTTAGATGGAAGAATAAGATCTAGTGTGCAGTAGAAAAATAATGCAACTATAGTTAATACTTTATTGTATATTTTTAAATAACCAAATAGAGCAGAATTGGAGTGTTTTAACAAAGAAATGATAAATTCCTGAAGTTATGGATACCCTAATTACCCTGATTTGATCCTTACACATTGTATGCTTGTACCAAAATATCACATGTACTCTATAAATATGTACTATTACGTATCTGTAATAATTAAACATAAAATTAAAAATTTAAAACCCAAAAAATCTGAAATGTGAAATGCTCCAAAATCCAAAACTTTTGAGTGCTAACATGATGACAGAAGTGGAAAATTCCTCATTTCATTTCATGAGTCACAGTCAAAATGTAGACATACAACACATAGTTTATTCAATGTCTCCAAGGGAAAAAAAGACCCTCCTACTCCTCTTCAGCTGCAATATGTCTTTTTTGCACATGTCCAGATTCATCCATGCAAGCACACGTACAAAGGGTTATAAAATGGCACATTTGCAGATTGGATGCACCGATGGCATGTTCCCCACGATGTCCCACATGGGGCCAAACCTATGTACATTATTACTGTGTTTTTTCACTTGTTCTCTGCTTTGTGGTGTAAAAATATTGCTGAAAATGTCAAAAAGGTCTGCAGATACCCTTATAAGTAACAATGGTAAGAAAAAGAAGAAGTATTTATGTTTATAGCACAGAAATTCAAGCTGTTGGAGAAAATGGACAGCAGTGTAAGTGTTAAACATCTAACAGAAGAATATGGTGTTGGAATGGCCACCATATATGACCTGAAGAAACAGAGGATAAACTTGAAATTCTATGCTAACGGTGATGAACAGAAGTTAACGAAAAATAAAAAAATACTACATAAAGTGAAAAATGATGTTCTCTATTGTGTATTGAAACACACAGTATTGCAAGAATGGAAAAACAAGCACCATATGTACTCAATATTAATTGGAACTAACTGATGAGCACACAAGTGCACAGAGGGAAGTAAAACTCAGTGGAGAGTAACCAGGGGGAAGAGGGGAGGAGAGAAGGGGAATAAACCAATCTAATGGGTACTATAAATACTACTTGGGTGACAGGCACACCTATAGCTTGGGATCAAGCATTACAAAAGCAATCCATGTAACCTAAAACATTTGTACCCCCTTAATATTTTGAAATAAAAAAAGAATGGAAAAACAAACACCACATGTACTCTCTAATAAATTAGAACTAACTAAGGTACACAGAGGCAAGTAAAAGTCATTGGAGATCAAGCTGGTGGGGAGGAGGGGAGGGGCAAAAACCTACCTAATGGGTAGGCAAAGATGTAGAAGCAACCCAAGTGCCCATTGTTGGTGGGATTGTTTTCTCATTCTCGAGATACTTCACTTAGGATAATGGTCTAGTTCCATCAAAATTGCTGCAAAAGGTACTAATTAATCCTTTTTATGACTTAATAGTACCCCATGGTATACATATACCACATTGTGTTAATCCACTCATGAATTGATGGGCACTTGGGTTGCTTCTCCATCTTTGCAATGTGAATTGTGCTACAATAAACATTCAAAATGTAAAAGGAAATATTACAACTGATACCATAGTAATAGAAAATATCACTTATGAATGCTATGAAAATCTCTGTGCACATAAACTACAAAACCTTGAGGAAATGGACAAACTCCTGCAAACACATAATCTCCCAATATTTAATCAGGAAGAAGTAGAACTCCTGAATAGATTAATAATGAGCAGTGAGAGTGAAACAGTAATAAAAATATCTTCCAACCAAAAAAAGCCCTGGACAACATGGATTCACAGCCAAATTCAAACAGACTTACAAATAAGTGTTACTACCCATATAGCAGAAATTATTTGCATAACATCGAGAAGGAGGGAATCCTCCCCAACTCATTCTATGAAGTCAGTATCACCTTGATACCAAAGACAGGAAAGAACACAACAAAAATAGATAACTACAGATCAATATCCTTATGAATATAGATGCAAAAATCCTCAAAGAGAGATTTCTAAGACAAAAAACATTGTTAATGAGGTAGACTCTGGAGAATATATTTTTTTAAACGATCCAGCAGAATACCTCCTCATTCCTAGAGGATCCACTTCCTCTATGCCTCTAATGTTTTTTCTCACTGAAAAAAATAAAATGCACTGTACAGTAACCTTTAAATAAAAACACAGCATCATAAATGATGACAAAAAGTCTGATGTTGTTTGTTGTTGCTGTTGTTTAACAGCTGATGCAGGTATTCTGGTGATGCTACTGTGCTGCTTTGTTCCCATGAACACATTATATTTTCACTGTATTAATGGTATGTCATTTTTTTTGCTTTTAAGTACTTATGTGTGAATAAGTGTAGGAAAATGTTTGCTTATTGATAGCATAGAAATTTAGAGTCAGGAATGATGGTGATGTCAAACAACCACAGATTGTCTGTATGGGTGGCTGAGATAAAGACACCTTTGCTTTCTGATGACTTAAAGTGCACAAACTTGGTTTCATGCACAAAATTGTTAAAAATATTATATAAAATTACTTTCAGCCAATGTATATAATGTATATATAAAATATAAGTGCATTTCCTGCTTGGACAGATGTCCCATTCCCAAGATATCTGATTATGTACATGCAAATATTCCAAAATATAAAAAAATCTGAAATTTAAAATATTACTGGTCCCAGGTATTTTGAATAAGGGATACTAACCCTGTAATATGTACTAACTAATTTAACCATCACAGTGACCCTTGAAAGTAGATCAATTTTTTCCCTCATTTTTCATATGAGGAAACCGAAATGCACAGCTTAAGAACTTGCCCAAAGTCATTCAATTAACAAGTTCCAGGGCTCAGATTTGAACACAAAAATCTGGCTCCAGTGTTCGTGTTTTAAGCCAGTGCTTCTCAAACTTTAATGTACATGAATCAGCTGGAGACCTGTTAAAATGAAGATTCATATTCATGGAACTGATGAGGCTTGAGAGTCTGCAATTCTAACAGCCTCCTTGGTGGATTGCTCATGGGGACTCCCACTGTTGAAAGGGTACATCTACCAAATAGAGTGGCTCTAGATATTATGCAACCCTTATTCATCAAAAGTTTTCAGATATACTTACTGGCAGATTTTTCCTCATTAACACTTTCTGATTTAATTCAATGGGATAATATAATTCAGTGAAGGAAACTGATTATATGAATTATGTAGTATTATTAGGACATTGAAGGTTCTCCCGTATTTAACTTGCTATATAACTTGCATACGTGAAACCCTGCCTTACTCTGCAAATTAGAATATACCTGCCATTCTCTATCAAGCCTCAAAAAGAATGATAATTAACATCAGGGCGAGAACAGATGTTTCCTACATGCCTGGGAAGAAATGGTCAGAAACTGAGACGCAATATTTGGGTTTTCTCTCACCAGACTGTATCTATTCTCTTTCCCCATTTGATTACCTACCCCACATCCCCTCTTACACATTACATTGTCATATTTTCTTGTTGCTGACAGCTGCTGCTGTATTTGGACACCACTTATACTTCTGTCATCATATCACCTTTGGATTTGTAACAGACATAATAAAAGACCAAGTGAGATAAATAGCACAGATGGGTTTGATGGCTCTTCACTCTGAAAGTGGATATATGATTAATTTTATGCATCATCTTGACTGGGCCACAGGATGCCCAGATATCTGGTTAAATGTTATTTCTTGGTTTTTCTGTGAAGGTATTTAGCATTTAAATTGGTGGGCTGAGAAAAGCAGATTGCCCTCTCCCCAGTGTGAGTAAACATCATCCAACCCATTGGAGGGCCCAAATAGAACAAAAAGGCAGAGAAAGCTTGGATTCTCTCTCTCTTCCTGACTGCTTGAACTGAGATATTAGTCTTCTCCTGCCCTTTGAAACTTAAACCATGGGCTCTCCTGTCAGGCCATTAGACTTGGACTGGAGTTTACACTACCAGCTTTCCTGGGTCTCCCGCTTGCAGATGGCAGATTGGGGACTTCTCAGACTTCATAATCATCTGAGTCAATTCCTTATACAATTGACCCCTGAACAACATGGCTTTTAACTGCACAAATCCACTTATATGCAGATTTTTTTCCAACAAAAAGCAAATAGAATACAGTTTTTTGTGGTATGCAAAGCCCATGTATATAAAGGGACAACTTTTCACATGCACGAGTTCCACAGGGCTAACTGCAGGACTTTAGTATGCATGGATTTTGGTATACTCTGGAAGTTCTGGAACCAATCCTCTGTATATACCTTGGGATGACTATAATAAATATCATTCTAAATATATTTCCCATCGGTTCTATTTTTCTGTAGAACCCTCACTAATTAATAATATAGGATATCTGCATGTGGGTGCAGGTTCCACCTATACCTCATTCACTCTCCACTTTAGTAGCTGTGGGCATTTTGGAGTCTTGGTGTAACTTGAAGGAATTCGAACTCTTACTGACTGGAAGAATCTTAAGAGATTTTATGAGGCATATAGGCATCCACAGTAATCACTCAGATGTATAAGCAAGAATAATATAATTTCCCCACTTCTCCAAAAGCCTTTCCCTTTTCTATCACTGTGGCAATGGGAGTCATCAAGGAGAAACAGGGTAATTGTTTGATGCTCTTTTGTCCAGGATCCTTGGTTCACTGTGAGATTTTCCAAATTTTTTACCACCATGAGTAAATTAGTCTTTATGCTTTGAGGAAGCAATTTCCTTAAGTTTGTTTATCATTAGTATTCTTTCCCTTGAGGGAGTTTGGGAGAGAGTTCTGGAAATAATAGTGGTATTCTGAAACAATAAATTAATTAATTCAATCCAAAGAAAAGTCACAAGGAAAATTTCTATGCAAATTTGTACATTCAGTGTCATTTCAAAGTGAGGAATCATTATATAGAGGGGAAGATAGTAAATTTGAAAGTCTTTATGATATAATTGATTGTTTGTTATAAATATCTGTCCCACATGCTTCTTAGTATTGGTCTTCAATAGATGTGAGACAGTCCAAAATTTTAAAAATTAGGAAAACATTGGGATCTAGGAGCAAGAAACCTGAGAACTGGAACCAAGCAGAATATTAGCAATAAACTTCAGGCTGGGGCAAAAATAAGGATATAAAAATCCAGACAGGCAGATATATAAGAAGAAAGGTTGTAGAAGCATGAGAAATATGGAAAATTGGAACACAAATATAGATTTGAGTTGAACCAGAAATTAACTGGTACAGCAACAAGAGTGGGTTTAGATTAAGGAACTCGGAAGTTATAGATGGACAGACAGATAGACAGACAGATAGATAGACAGATAGATTAAATTAAATTAAAAAGGGCACCTGCCAGGTCCAGACAGAATTCTTTTGCACTTCTGGAGTTGCTATATATTTCTACTGTTTCATTTGACACACTATTGATAGCTTCCCTATCAATCTCCCCTCATTGTTGCACATGTCCACATACATGTTTAACATAAACATATGCACAAACCTTACCTAGAGATGCCAAGTAGTTCTTGATATCAGTCTGTGCCCTTTCTGTCTCTCCTTTCTACTAGAATTCAAGCCTTTTGAGGGTAAGGATTTCATCTGTTTTGCTCACGGCTGAATCATCAGTGCCTAGTGTAATATCTTGCATGAAGCTGAATGAAAAAAATTATATAGAAGCACTTCTATTTCCTTCCTGGAGTGTCACGTCATTACTCAGAGAAATCATCAAGAAGCCACATTCTCGTAAGTTGTCATAACCCTGGGGTGGCTAATGGATTACAGTACAAAATTCATTTGCTCTTCATCCCTCATCATGCCTCATGTGGCTGTTGACCTCAGTCATCACTAGGAGCTTCTACGTCCCTAGTCTTTCATCATTACTTGTTTTTTTTTTTTAATACTGCTTCATATACTTTCAAGTTTCATACTTCCGTCATACTCTATAAAACTCATTACATTTTCAGTACAATGGAATTATCTTTGCCTTCATTTGTTTTTCCTTAAAGACACTACTTTCCTTGCAGCCCTCTGAAATGCAAGCTGTTTTATTCTGTCAGATACTATATATCTCAAGGCCAGGAAGTCAAGTTAGTGACATTCTTCCTGTCTGTTGCCAATTTAATATTATTACTCCCACCTCCTGCCAAACTTTTCTTAAAAGCATGCTGCTCTCATGAAGGATCTGACTAGACACCTTAGTTCTTAGAACTCACCTGAGGTTTTTGTGAGTCTTTTTCCACTGAGCACATATCTCCTAGATTGGGATCAATCTTCAGACTATATTCTGTTGGGACATCCCCTAAATATTTAATCACGAGCCTGTTCCAACTTGACATCAGTGCTCATTCAACGCTGATTTTTCATGCACTACTATGTTTTTGCTGGCGTGTTCTGGCCTTTTCCTCAGCAACAGAGCCTCAGTTCTAACAATTAATTACTGTGGTTTGTAGCCTTGGTTAATTGTTTCAATTGCTTTTCCCATAGTAAAAACGCAATCAGTGCCATGATCAGCATGTATATTGATTGTTTCATTTGGAAGAAATGTCCTAATTTGGATCAAAGAGTTGACAATTGCATGTATTAAAATACATTTCTCATGTGCTATCCAAGCCAATTAAACCATTCAAAGTCTTTTTAATTGTGTTATTATAACAGTGTCTATCTATCCAAGATAATCCAGAAATGGGCACTACTGACTAAAAGATGATTCCACCTAAAAGTTTTCAAAGTAATTTTAATATAAGACAATATACTCATTAATCTAATCTTATCATACCTTATCTTATCATCTATTTGTTGATCAGATTCTAATGGTGTTCAGAGTCATTGCAATGAATATTAATATTTGTTGTAGAATATTGTGTTTTATAAATTTAGAAAGTATTCAGAAAGGGATAAATCAATGTTGACCATTTGAGCTCCCCAATAATTTATTTGCTGTTTATTTAAATATAGCCACAAAGCAAAGTAGTCATAGAGGAGGACTCAGTACCTTGAAAAAAGCAGATATTCAATAATTATTGTATTTCAAATGCTATATAGACTATCTTGTAAAAAATAGTAGAAAATCACAGAAATATCCTTTCTCTATTTTTTCCTACAAATACCACCTGTTCCTTATTGCAAAGCATTTCTTCTGTGACACTTTACTTCCTTATTTTTTAATAAGCAAGCTTGTTTTTAAATTAAATTTATTATTTTCTGATAATTGTAGTTTCTCATGTTGTAATAAATAGTACAAAAAGATCTCAGGTACACTTTACCCAGTCTCTGCAATAGTAACAACTTCGAAAACAATTGTAAGTATCATAACCAGGATATTGACTTTCATTGTCAAGATACAGAACATTGCTATCACCTTACAGATTACTCATTTTTGCTTTTTTTTATAGCACATTAATTTTTCTTTCTCCTCCCTCTCACCATACTTACTTAAAGCCTGTAAACAAACCATCTATTTTCCATTCATTCCTCATATTCTTTGGATCTTCACCCTGATTGCTGTCCATGTCAATATTTGCTCCTTTTTATTGTTAATTAACAGTCCATGGTATGGTTATTTTAAACTTTGTCTAATTATTCAGCCACTAAAGGACATTTGAATGTTACATATACCAGTTTCACTACTTCCTTACCAGCATCTGCTATTGCCACTGCTTTTTACTATAATCATTCTGATAGGTGTGTAGTGTTATCCATCTGTGATTTTAATTTGCATTTCCCTGGTGGTAATGATGTTGAATACCTTTTCATACACTTACTTGCCATCTGTATACCCTCTTCAGTGAAGTGACTGACTATTCATGTTTTTGCTTATTTGTAACTGTATTGTTTTTTTTTAAATGTATTTGTTTGTTTTTGCTTTTTACTGTTGAATTTTGATAGTTCTTTATATATTTTAGACACTAGACCTTTGTCGAATATATGTTTTGCAAATGTTTGCTCTCAACCTGTGGTTTGTCTTTTCATCTTCTTAACAGGGTCTTTTACAGAGCCAAACTGCTTTGATGAAGTCAAATTTACAAAAATTTTAATTATATGAATTGTACTTTTGATGTCAAGGACTCTTTGCCTAGCTATAGATTCTAAAGATTATCTCCTTTCTTTCTAAAAGGTTTGTAGTTTTACATTCTGCATTTAAGTCTGTAATCCATTTTGAGTGAGTTCTTCTATAAAATGTGAGGTTTAAGTTAAGGCTTTATTTTCTCTTGCCTAACAATGGCCCGTTGCTGAAATGGTCATCCATCCTCTAATGAACTGCTTTTGCACTTTTTCAAAAGTAAGTAGTCCATACTTGTGTGGAGTTATTTCTGGGTTCTCTATTATGCTAAATTAATCTACCTGTCTATCCCTCTGTCAATATTACCTGAATCTTTGTACCTGTAAATACATAATAAGCCTTGATTTTGATTAGACTATTCCACCCACTTTATTCATTTCAAAATTGTTGCTGTAATTTGAAATCCTTTTTTTCTGTATAAATTTTAAAATAATATTGTCTTTATCTGCAAAAATTCTAGCTGAGATTTGTATAGGAATTATGTTAAATTTGTATAGGAATTATGTTTATCAATTTGAAGAGAATTGACATCTTTATTACATTGAATCTTCTAATCCATGAACAGAGTGAGTCTTTCCATTCATTTACCTCTTCTTTGATTTCTTTCATCAGTGTATTTTTGTAATTGTCAGTGTGCAAGACCTGTACATATTTTGTTAAGATTATCTTAATATCTAAATATTTCATTTTGTTTTGAGTGACTTAAAATATTACTGTATCTTTAATTTCAGAGACCATGTGTTCATATCTAGATATGTAATTTTTTATGGTTATGTAATGTTCTGTGTGTCTTCTAATGTTGCTTAATGCACCTATTCATTCTAAGAGGATTTTTTTTTTTTTGGTAGTTTCCTTGCAATCTACAACATCTATGTCTGCAAATAGAAAGGCTTTTTTTTCTTTTAAACCTTGTTTGAATTATTATTTTTAATCTGATTACACTGGCTAAAACTTTAGTAAAATGTTGAATAACAGTGGAAAGAGTAGATATCTTTGCCTTGTTTCTGATCTTAGAGAAGACAAATTATCTATTTCTATTGTTGTTGCTTGGGTTTGGTGTCATATCTTAAAAACAATTACCTAATCTAAGGTTGCAAGAATCCATTCCTACATTTTCTTCTAAAAATTTTATGGTTTTAGCATTTACATGTGGGTTTCTGATCCATTATGAGCTAATTTTTGTATAAGGTATGAGATACGGGTACAATTTCATTCTTTTCCATGTGAATACCCATTTCATTTGTCTGGGCATTATTTTTTGAAAAGACTTTACTTTCCCTCAATCATGTTGTCTTGGCATCCTTGCCTAAAATGAATTGATTGTAAATGTAAGGGTTTATTTCTGAATTTTCAATCTTATTCCATAGATCTTTATGCCTATCCTTATGTAGCACATATTGTGTTGATTATTGTAGCTTTGTAGTAAGCTTTGAAATCATGAAATGTGAGACCTCCTACTTTGCTCTTATTTATCAAGATTGTTTGGGCTATTCTGCATCTAGCATTTCTAACTTTTGTATTAAGAGGATTTTCAGGACATTTAATCCGCCATAAGGCTATAAATAGAAATCTTCTGTTTATTTTTTATTTATTTGTTCTAACACATCTAATTGAGTTACTCTTATATGTTAGGACTGCCCTTGGCACTAATATATAGCAGTGACGAAAACAAACACTAATCTCTGTCCTCCTGGAAAGTGTATCCCAGTAGGGGAAGAAGAGAATAACCAAATAAGTAAAACATATGCTATGTAAGATGGCAATATATATGGGGGGAAATGCACACACTAGGACAATTGGGAGTGCTGGTGGGACTCATAGGTGGAGGAATCAGAATGTGCAAAGGCCCTGAAGTGGGAGTGTGCCTGGCATAAGACTCAGCTAATTATCCAGAGAAAGCAAAATATGAAGTCAGAAATGAGTTGGGGTAAGGAGGGTTATGACTATGCATAACATTAGAGATTATTCTTACGACTTGAACTTTTACTTTAAGATGCAGAGCCATTCAAGGGTTTTATGCAGAGTAATGACATGATCTGACTTGAGTATTAAAAAGATCACTTTTATGAATAGCTATGATACGACATTACATATAGATATGATATGACATTGCTTTATTTATTACTTCACTGAAGACTGGTTGGCATATGAATACAAAAAGTATGGATTTGGCAGTTACATTAATTGACTATTGTTGACAACTAAATTGGATAATCTGAGTCCCAATATAGAACTTTTGGAATAGGTTTTTCTGGATTAGACTTACATTTCCATTAACTTAAATTTGCTTCTCTAAGCTTCTAATTTTTTCTAACTTTTCACGGTTACTCTCTGAGTCCTTGTTTTCTCACATTCTTCAAAGTAGAGACTAGGTCAAGTAAGAAGCTATAAAAATGCAGATCTATGTGTAAAAGTAAATCTTTAATAGACTTCAAAGATGGATTCTATAAACATAACCAATTGAAATTGTTTTTTATAAGCCATAGGATTTGAACTTTTTTAGTAACTCTATCTTTCTCTCATAAAATCTTTATTGTTAAATTCTGTCAGAGTACAATAAGAAGCACAGTAATTCAGTGTTTGGGATAAGAAAGCTAAATGAAGAAAAATGATGTATAAGGAAGCTAGAAGATGCTGCATTATTTTAATTTGCTTTTCCAACTTTTCACAATGACGTCTCCTTGAATATGGCAGCATATCCTAACAAATAGCTAAATTTTACTAAAATCAGTAAAAATTACCCACCTTTAGTTTTTAAAGCATCAAAAAAATGGCATGTTTTATTTTTATATTCATTTATCTGTGCCTAAAAATATAATAAGATGCTGAATATAAATTTGACCAGTATGACCTCAATAACGCATTTTGCACAACCTCATTGTAAGGTATTATCTCAGATTTCTTGCTGAAAACCAAAAGGTTTCCAGAAAGTGGCTTAAATAATTACTGGAATGGGAAGAAAAAGGAATTTTAATAAATTACTATAAGTCCAGGTAGCATTTGAAAGTACCAAACTCAGAGTCTGGAAGAAAGTAGGTGCTCAAAAGATCACTTCAACAAGATTTTAACTCATTTCTCCAAGATTCAGAAAAACATCTATAACAAGGAAATATATTAATATTTTAATTTTGTGTATTACATACCTCCCCACCCTATGTTCTAAGACTTATAACTCATTGCTTTAGAAAATTTTGCGGTTAGCAAAGCAGAAGTTGCTTCAAATACTTTCATTTCCGGGTTTTATTTTCCGAAAGCTTGAGAGCCCTTGCATGGATTGTGCTAGAATTGCCACAAAGGAAGACAAAGGGCTAAGAAGCAGATAGGTCGAGAGGTGAGATTCGTCCAGCTTCAAGAGTATATAGGTCCTGTGTGGTGGCTCCTGCCAGTAATCCCAGGCACTAGGGAAGCTGAGGCGGAAGAATTGCTTTAGGCCAGGAGTTGCAGACCAGCGTGGGCAACATATCAAGACACTCCCCACTTCTAAAAAGTAAAAAAAAAAAAAAAGAAATTCAATTAGCCAAAATGTACCTGTAGTCCTAGCTACTCCAGAGGCTGAAGCAGGAGGATCCCTTGATCCTAGCAGTGCGAACCTACTGTGAGCTATGATCACACCCCCGTGCTACAGCCTGGGCAACAGAGCGAGATCTCATCTCTTAAAAAAATAAAAAATAAATAGATCTGTCCCTCAGTACCTTCTTAGGATCAGCACCTGCAAAGGGCAAAGGTGATTTGACCTCAAAGTCAGAGCAGTTAGTACACCACGTAATCTAGACATTGGTTCAGGGGCTCCCAGGGTCACCAAAGGTTGGGGTGTCCCTAGTGGCGACTAGAGAAAGCAAACGCACCGCACTGATCGTTCTACACAGTTGAGCCCACACTAGAGAAGTTTCCTTTATGCCTTAGTGCCTTGCACACAACTCTAGGGTAGGACGGACCCCAGTGATCACTAAAATTATATAACCATCTATTTAAATAAGATGTTAATTTCAGATTCCTGGTGAACTAACCTGGTCTGTCTTTCCCAAAATCAACTCTAAAAACTTGGGAAGGAGAGTGGAGTGCAGAGGCCAATAACTTTCACCGCCAACTATATAGAACAGAAAGAAACTTTTTTCAGGTGACTAAAGGCTGCCTTGAATTACTTTATGGGGTGCTAAAGAGTGAGGCACTGCAGTCTGGGGGAGAAGGAGGCCAAAGGTGGCATCAAGAAGAAAAGCTGTGACAGGAGTTTAATTTTTGCTCTTGCCTCTCTCCAGAGTTGCTTTGAGACAACCATTGCCTGCTCCTTGTATATTTAAGCAGATTCATTTTTGAAGTAAATTGCAGATGTTTTTTCTAGATTTTCATTTGCTTTTTAGTCCAGGTAAAAGTTTGGAAGATTAGTGATGAGATTCTAAATCTCTCTGTTTTTTCTTTTATGGCATCTTGATCTTGATCATAACTAGAAAAACTTTCCTCACTCCAAGGCAATAAAGAATTTCTCCATGTTTAATTCCAATCCTCTTATAGTTTCATTTTTTACATTTATAATTTCAATTCATTTGGAGTTTTCTCAGGTGTATAATAAGAAATATAGATCCAAATATTTCTTTTCCCAGATGGTTATCAAGTTATTTTAGCACTACTTATGTTTTTAGTTATTATTTTTGATTTTATGAAAATATATAAAATTTACCATCTTAACAATTTTTAAGTGCACAGGTCAGTGGTATAAAGTACATTCACATTATCACGCAGCCATAATCATCACTTTGGAACCTCTGTACCCATTAAACAATAAGTCCCCATTCTGCCCTTTCCCTTTCCCGAGCACCTGGTGCCCACCATTCCACTTTCAGTCTCTATGAATTTGACTGCTCTAGGTACCTCGTATAACTAAAATCATATAATATTTGTTCTTTAGTGACTTCTTGTTTCACTTTGTATCGTGTCCTCAAGCTTCATCCATGTTGTGGCATGTGTTAGCTACATTTTTAAGGGTAAATAATATTCCATTATATGGATATACTACATTTTGTATTTGTATTCATCTGTCAACGGACTCTTGCTTTGCTTCCACCTTTTTTTGTATTTTTCTATTTTCTTTTGTTGATACATAATAAGCATACATACTTTCAGGGCACATGTGATAATTTGATATAGTCATATAATCAAAGTAGGGTAATGGGGGTATTCATTTCTCTTTATGCTAAGAATATTCAAATTGTTCTCGTCTATTTTGAAAAGTAAAATAGATCAATGTTAACTACAATTACCCTACTGATCTATCAAACACTAGGTCTTATTTCTTCTATCTAAATTATATTTGTACCCGTTAATCAACCTCTCTTCATAACCACCTCCCCACCCCCCACTATGCTCCCTAGCCTCTGGTAACCACCAAAACCACCAATCTACTGTGTTCATGAGATCTACTTTTTGGGTCCCACATATGAATGAGAACATGTGATATTTATCTTTTTGTGTCTAGCTTCATTCACTTAACATAAAGACTTCCAGTTCCAACCATGTTTGTGCAAATGACAGGATTTCATACTTTTTATGGCTGAGAAATATTCTATTGTGTATAAATACCATAGTTTCTTTATCCATTCATCCACTGAAGGGCACTTAGGATGATTCCATATCTTAGCTATTGTGAATAGTGCTGCGAGAAACATGGGAGTACAGATATCACTTCAATATATTGATTTCCTTTCTTTTGGATATATACCCAGTAGTGGAATTGCTGGATCAAATAATAGTTCTAGTTTAAGCCTTTTTGAGGAACATCTATACTGTTTTCCACAGGGGCTCTACTAGTTTACATTCCTGCCATCCATGTACAGGGGTAACCCTTTCTACGCATCCTCACCAGCATCTGTTGTTCCATGTGTTTTTTTTAACTCATTCTAATTGGAGTGAGATTACTTACTCACTTTAGCTTTGATTTGCATTTCTCTGATGATTAGCGATGTTGATCATTTTTTCATATGCCTGTTGGACATTTGTATGTCTTCTTTCGAGAAATGTCTATTCAGATCTTTTGGCCATTTTTTAATTGAAGTATTTGTGTTTTTGCTATTGAGTTGTTTGAGCTGCTTATATATTCTGATTACTAATCCTTGTCAGATGGATAGTTTACAAATATTTTCTCCCATTTTGTAGGTTTTCTCTTCACTTTGATCATTTTTTTTTTTTCCTCTGTGCAGTAGCTTTTTAGCTTGATATAATCCCATTTGTCTATTTTTGCTCTTGTCGCCTGGTTTTTGAGGTCTTATAATAAAAAATATTTGCCCAGACCAATGTTCTGGAGCATTTCCCCAACACTTTTCCCCAAAAAAAGAATATGCCTTTTTCAGATGCCAATTTTTCCTGAGGACATGGTATAGCTTTCTATTTCTTATATCTATCGTCATGTCTAACAGAAATATTTTATAAATTTTCTTAAACAAGTCTTATATATTTCTTATTAAATTCATTCCTAGGTATTTTGACATTTTGGATTATCATTGTAAATGGTGGAATTTCTTCCATTATATCTTCTGACTGTTTTTGGGTGTACATAATATTTACAGATATATATTTATGTTCTTTACTAAGTTTTTCTTTCCTTTGTTAAAGGTTTTCTGGTCATTTTTTGCGTTTCCATTTATATATTTATATTATATGAAATAGCGATAGTTTCACCTCCTTTTGCAAATTTTACAACTTTATTTTTCTGCTTTAATGCATTAGCTTATGCAAGAAGTACAATCTAACTAGTGGCAAAATCTTCTATGTTTTTCTATTTACTATATGTTATATCTCCTCCCCCTTCATTACTTAATTTTATTCAATAGTGTTATCACTCTTTTCTGTGCATTCTTTAAACTTTTACAACTATATGTATCAACCTTAATTGATATTGTTTGATTCTCAGTTATTAAAGACTTAAAAATTACCTACACCATTTGACTTAACATAACCTCTCTCTGTTTCCCATTTTTTTGATGATTATATCATTTCTTTTTTGTCAGAACATTTATACTTCATTCTGTCTCTCTTAATCTACCTTTACTTTTTCTTGTAATTCAACTTAAATACTCAAGGCTATCTTTTTGCTGTAATTTCCTCAAAACATGTGTTTGGCTGAATTTTCTTTTCAACCTTTTCCTGAAGGATCTATATGAACAATATTCCCTGAATCCTTCCTCTCCACTTTCCTTTGGCTTTTTTACTTGAAGAAAATTTAATAGGATACACATTAGATGGTCTCAGTAGGGTAAGGAAGAAAGAAGAATGAAAGTAAGAATGTGAGTAAGGAAACTTATAATAATAATGTGACATATACTGTGGTTAGAACAATGTTAAATGTTACACTTGACAAACTCCTAAATTTGGGCCCTGAAATTTATATCCACTAAATAGCACCATTCTAGGCAATAAATTTTTATGTATCCAGGGATGAAGTAAAATTGTGTGTGTTAATCTACTTAAAATGATACTATTCTGTGACTTGTAATTACAGACTATTTATTCAGCAATGCATTGTGCAGTGTCACATGCCAAGTATGGTGCTTTGTGCTAAGGTTCAGTGAGAAAAAAGACAGACAATAATCCTTGTCTTCTTGGAGCTTATAGTTTCATCGATTAGAAGTATTTGTCTTTCAGAGTCTTTCTTAACATAATTTTTAGACCTTCTCTTCTTCAGAGTCCGTGATAGACACAAAATTTTAACAAAATTTGCTTCTATTTCTGAGACATCTTTCAGTTATAGAGAACTATGTACTAGTCATTCATTTAACTCGTTAAGTGCTGTGTTTGAGAAGAGTAATGGTGTCAATTGCATTTATAGGGAAATATATCAGTCAATATCTAAAATATATTTAACAAATAATGATTAAGATCTATAAGAACCATGTATGTTGTCTCACCTGAATCGGCCAGAAATTGAAGCACCTCTAATTCCATATACTCTTTATATATTCTGTGTAGTAATATGCTCTTTTCTCTTCAAAAGAAAAAAGGGAAAGGAACATTTGATTTTCAGTGGAATTGGAGATTTGTTAGCCTTGCTTTACTTGAAAATGTTCGTGTTTTACTTACATTCCCTTTAACAGCACTTTATGTATTTCTGTATCTTAGTTCTTCCTGTGTGATACTGGAACATAAGCTCTTTTGTAGAGACAGATGCTGTGTCCCTCCACCCCTGTATCCACTCTGCTCACCAGATGATCTGGCACATAGTAAGCCCTTCAGTTCAGGTTTGTTCTTTCGTGCAAGATAGGAGCTGTGATTATACTAGATCTGCCATCAGAATGCTTATATAACTAATAGAGTACTTCCTGTCTGGGTCTGTCTCTGTTTTTCTGCACTCTGCTTTGCTTATATATTCAGAAGAAGGTGGCCAGACTTGCATGGTTGAGAGGGAACTAGGTCACAGAGACCACTTAGGTTATCTACATGTAACCTACATCTCAGCTCCAAGACATGTTGCCCTTCGGTGAGATGCTCTCTGGCACCCTGCTCAGCATGCTGCACACAAGGAGTCAATTTGAATGTTGTTTGCCCCAGATCAGTGGCCACTCTCTCCTGATTCTGAGTCTCCTAATTTTTCTGCAGTGTCAACCTCATACAGAATGATTTCCTTAAATTCCCTCCCCTGAGCTTCATACAATTTAGTCATGTCCTAAATAACCAAGAAGTGGAAAATGGATGCAGAGGATTGGCATTTTCTGCCAGGCGACTGGAAACAATATGCCACTAAGAAGTGAAACTGAACTGAAAGTGGATGTCAATAATGTGAAGTAGCAAGAAGCAGGAGGGCAAGGAGAGAACAAGCCCTCATGTGCCCACTGCAGAAAACCAGAAGCCTATGAACCTACAAAATCCTAGGACCTGAGGGACAGAAAGAACTTCAAAAATCCACTAGTACCTTCTACTTCCTATACAGTAATTCCTTCTGCATGGTCCAAGCAAGAGAGCATGTAGGTCTTTCTGGAACATGATCACTGAAGGAAGAAAATGTAGGCTGCAGTGTCTCTGATCCCCAGAATTTGACTCCCAAAACTATACGTAATAATGGAGGCCAAAGAGACCAAATATATATTATTAAATAAAATTACATTCTGAGGGGTAGGAAAATCCATTTACAGTAAACAGAGGTAAAATTTAATTATTGAGGCAATGACCAAACTATATAAATCAAAATATAGAACTTTGCCTGAAATATATGGACTATTTTATACCTTTCATTTATGTGAATTGATCACGGTGTCTGTTTGCTTTTCAAAGTAACATTAGATATTAAAACAATTCCTCCTTATTTTCAGAACTTCATCTTGTTTTGCACACTTTTTTGTAAAAACTAACACTCAGTAAGAAAAGTATTTCCCATCATGTCTTGGTACAAACATGTATACACATACACAACTGAAATTAACACAAAAGCTTCCCAGAAGAATATTGCCCTTAATACTCACGCAATCTGATTGTTTCTATTATTTACTATTCTATTCTACTTTTTTGTTGTTGTTTTATAAAATAACCAAAACTTTAATTCTTGCCCACTCCAAGTGCTTGGTCTAAATTGCCTTTGTCCTCACTTAGGACCTCGCTGATGAAGCAGCTTCTATGTTGAACATCTCTCTTTCTTGTAGCACAGGAAAAAGACAAGTCATGGAAAAACCAAACAGTGGTTCTTAAGTTTTCTCCCCAGAAATAAAACACATCATTCCACTTACATACAATTAGCCAAAGCAAGCCACACTGCTAAGTGTGATTTAATTTACCTGGGAAAGCATAATTCATCTTCAGGGACAGACAGCAAATTTTTATAAAAAGTGACACAGCCTACCTCAGTGCTTTACTTATGTATGTAAGTTCATATAAGTTTTAAAGCCATGCTGATATAGGTATTATTCACACTATTTAAATAATAAAAAAAAAATGAGCCTCATAGGCCATAGAACTGACAAAGTCTGAATTCAGAGTGGATCTCAGATATACAAAGCCCATTTTTATAACCTATATATTTTTATCAGCTCTCAATAGACTAAGCTTTCTTTTACAAAGATCTCCTAAAAACTAACAATATGGTAATGAAAACAAAAACTTTATATGATTTTCTTATTATATCATTTTTAAATATTTATTGTCACAACCATTGTAAAGGATTCAGACCTACAGTTCGGAAAACACTGTTCTACGGAAGTTCAAAGAGGATCAGAATGTAGAGAAATGTCTGTTTTCCATAAGGACTGATTACAAGAAAAGTAATATCACATTGAGAAACTAATATTACAGAGCCATGAGATACTGGGAGTGTAGGAACTCACACTGCAGTCAATGCTACAGACGAGGGATAATTAAACCTTGTCTCAGAGAAAGATTTTTCTAAATTAAAGTCAGTATCTGTCTGTAAATATGTACAATGGGAAAGTAGAATACAAGATCCCCTGCTAAAATGATTTAAATTGTTAGCAATTTTCTGTTTTCCTACATTTTTATTGAAAGATACTTTTGAATAATAATAATAATTTCTAGTCCTTTTTGAGCACTCACAGTGGTTAAGTCCTGTTCTAAGAGCTTTATCTATTTTATCTCAATCTGCACAATAACTTACAATGCAAAGATGATTGTTATCTCCATTTAACAAATGAGAGAACAGAGGGGAAGAGATTAAATAATGTGTTTATGATCACTGAGCTGGTGAGGGTCACAGCCAGGGTCACACGTAGTCTCTCAGGCTTTAGAGAATATACTCTTTTTGTCAAATTGTGATAATATACGAAATAACATAAGATGTACTTTTTAACCATTTTTAGGTATACAGTCAGTAGCATTAAGTACATTCACATTGTTGTGCAACCACCACCACTATCTTTAGAACTCTTTTCATCTTCCAAAACTGAAATTCTGTATGCTTTAAACAGGAACTTCCCACTCCCATGCCTCTCCGCCCCCAGCCTCCTGCCCCTGGCGACCACCATTCTACTTTCTGTCTCTGTGAATTGGATCTTGTGGGTACCTCACAGAAATGGAATCACACAGTATTTGTACTTTTATGACTGGCTAATTTCGCTTAGTGTAATGTCTTTAAGATTCATCCATGTTATAGCATGCATCAGAACTGCCTTCCTTTTTAAGGATGAATAATGTTCATTGCATATGTATATCACATTTTGTTATCCATTCATCTTCCAGTGACACCAGGGTTGCTTTCACATTTTGGCTATTGTGAATAATGCTGTTATGAACATGGGTGCACAAATATCTCTCTGAGCTCCTGCTTTTAATTATTTTGGGTATATAACCAGAAGTAGAATTGCTGGATCATATGGTAATTCTATTTTTTAATTTTCTTAGGAACTGCCATACTGTTTTCCATAGCAGATGCATAATTTTACATTTCTACCAGTAGCATACAAGGGTGCCAAATTCTCCTCATACTCACCAAAACTGGCTACTTTCTCATGGTTTTCAATAATAGCCAGCCTAATGGGGACAAAGTGGTATCTCATTGTGGTTTTGATTGCATTTCCCTAATGATTAGTGATGTTGAGCATCTTTTCTTGAGCATCTGATGTGTTTATGCATTTTTTTTTTTTTTGAGACAGTCTCACTCTGTTGCCCGGGCTAGAGTGCCATGGTGTCAGCCTAGCTCACAGCAACCTCAAACTCCTGGGCTTTAGCGATCCTCCTGCCTCAGCCTCCCAAGTAGCTGGGACCACAGGTATGCGCCACCATGCCCGGCTAATTTTTTCTATATATATTTTTAGCTATCCATATAATTTCTTTCTATTTTTAGTAGAGACGAGGTCTTGCTATTGCTCAGGCTGGTCTCAAACTCCTGAGCTCAAACGATCTGCCCACCTTGGCCTCCCAGAGTGCTAGGATTACAGGCGTGAGCCACCGTGCCCGGCCTGTTTGTTGAACATCTGTGTTTATTGGTCATTTGTGTATCTTCTTTGAAGAAATGTCTATTCATGTTGTTTGCCCATTTTTGAATTGGGTTATTTTGTTCTATTATTGTTGAGTTTTAGGAGTTGTCTATATATTCTGGACATTAATCCTTTGTCAGGTATGTGATTTATAAATGTTTTCTCCTATTGTGTGGATTGCCTTTTTACTCTATTGATAGTGTCTTTTGTTGCACAATTTTTTTTAATTGTAGTGTCCAATTTGTCTATTTTTTTCTTTTGTTGCAACCTGTGCTTTAGGTGTCACATCTAAGAAATCATTGTCAAATCCAATGTTCTAAAACTTTTTCTTATTATTTCCCCTTAAACTTTTCTACTAAGAGTTTTATAAATTTGGCTCTTGCATTTGGTCTTTGATCCATTTTGAATTAATTTTGTGTATGGTGTTAGTTTGGGATCAACTGTATTCTTTTCATGTGGATCTCCAGTTTTCCCAACACTGTTGAAAAGACTGTCTGTTCCCCATTGAGTGGTCGTGGTACCCTTACCAAAAACCATTTCACCATATGTGAAAGAGTTCACTTCTGAGTTCTCTATTCTATTCCATTGGTCTATATGACTGTTTTTATGCCAGCACCACACTGTGTTGATTACTGTAGCTTTGTAGCAATTACTGAAACAGGAAGTCTGAGATCTCCTACTGTATTCTTTTTTTCCAAGATAGTTTTGAATATTTTGGTTCCTGTAACATTCCATGTGAACTTTAGGATTGACTTTTCTATTTCTGCAAAAAAAAAAAAAAAATCTTCCTTAGTCCATTTTGGATTGCTGTAAAATACCTAAGACTGGGTAATTTATAAAGAAAAGAGATTTATTTACCTCGGAATGGCAAGCGCAAGATCAGGTGGCACATCTGATGAGGGTCTTGTGCTACTTAAAGTCATGGAGAAAAGCACAAAAGGAGACAGGCATATGCAAAGCAAAAAGATCACTTGGACGATCCTGGCTTTATAACAATGCTCTCTCATGGTAACTAATCAAGTGCCCAGAGAGTGAAAATTCACACAGTTCTGCAAGAGGGTGTTAATCTATGTGGGATCTGCCCAATGACCCCAAACGCACTATGCCCCACCTCCCAATACTGCCATATTAGAAATCAAATTTCAACATAAGTTTTGGAGGGGACCAACATTTTCAAATCACAGAAGCATCCATGGGATTTTGATGGGGCTTGCGTTAAATCTGTAAAACACTGTAAATTGTATTGGCATCATAACAATATTAAGTCTTTCAATTCATAAATAGAGGATGCCTTTCCGTTTATCTGTGTCTTCTTTAAATTCTTTAAGCAAAGTTTTGCAATCTTCTATGTACAAGTCTCTCACCTCTGTGGTTAATTCTTAAGTATTTTTATTCTTTTTGCTGCTATTGTAAATTTAATTGTTTCCTAATTTCCTTTTTAGATTGTTAATTTTGTTAATGAATAGAAACATACTAACTGATGTTTCTGTGTTGATTTAGTGTATTACTACTTTGCTAAGTTTGCTATTTTTGTTAAATCTTTAGGGTTTTCTACGTATAATATCATATTATATGTGAATGGAGATAATTTTACTTCTCCTTTTGCAATTTGGATTAATTTTATTTCTTTTCCTTTCCTAATTTCTCTGGCTATTATTTTAAGTATTGTGTTGACTAGAATTGGCAAGAGCAGGCATCTCTGTCTTGTTTCTTATCTTAGAGGAAAAGTCTTCAGTATTTCACAACTGAGAATGATGTTAGTGTTTTTTGTTTGTTTTGTTTTGTTTTTTCACGTATGGCTCTTATTATATTGAGGTAATTTCCTTCCATTCCTAGTCTGTTGAGTCTGTATATCATGAAAGGGTGTTGAATTTTGTGAATTATGTTTTTTTTTTTACATCAATTGTGATAATTATTTGTTTTGTTTTTCATTCTGTTAGTGTAGAGTATTAAATTGATTGATTTTGTATATTGAATCACCCTTTCATTCTGGGAACAAATCCTAGTTGGTCATAGTGTATAATCCTTTTAATATGCTGTCAATTTTGGTTTGCTAGTATTACTTGAGAATATTTGCATCAATATTCATCAGGAATATTGGTCTGTAGCATTCTTCTCTTGTCATGTGTTTCTGTGGCTTTAGTATCAGGGTAATGCTGACACCACCTAATGAAATTGGAAGTGCTCCCTTCTCTTCAGTGTTTTTGGAAGAGTTTCAGAAGGACTGGTATTGATTTTTCCTTAAATATTTGGCAGAATTCACCAGTGAATCTATCAGGTCCATGTTGACTCAATCTCCTTATTAGTTGAGTCTATTCAGATTTTCTAATTCTTTAATTCAGCAGTTTTAGGTTTTGTGTTGCTAACAACTTGTTCATTTCATCTAGGTTATGCAATTTGTTGGCATACAATTTTTCAGAGTACTCTCTTATAACCACTTTATTACTATAGAACCAGTAGTAATTCCCTCACTTTCATCCTGACTTTAATAATTTGAGTATTCTCTCTTTTACTTAGTCAATTTAGGTACAAACTGAAATTGAAAATTTTGCTGTTTGAAGAATTAAATTTTGGTCTCATGGATTTTCTCTGCTGTTTTCTATTCTTTATTTCATATATCTCTGTGCTAATTATTATTTTCTTTCTGCTAGCTGTGGATTTAGCCATTCCATTTGTATTTTCCTGAGTTGTAAATTTAGGTTTTTGGTTTGAGATTTTTTTCTTTTTAATGTGTTTATGGCTATAAATTTCCACCTTAGTATTGCTTTTCATGCATCCCACAAGTTTAACATGTTGTGCTTTTACTTTCACTCACCGGGAAGTATTTTCTAATTTTGCTTGTGATTTATTATTTGACCCTATTGTTGTCTAAGCATGTGTTATTTAATTTCCACAAATTGTGATTTTTCCAGTTTTATTAATTTTGTTGATTTCTAATTGCATCCCATTGGGGTTGGAAAAGATACTTTATATCTTTTTAAATCCACTGACTTAATTTGTGGCTCAATATATGGTCTATTCTTGGGAATATCCCATGTGCACTTGAGAAGAATGTATGTTATATTGTTGTTGGCTCCAGTACTCTGTATATATCTGTTATTTATAGTTGATTTATTATTTTATTAAAGCCATATTTTTAAAATATTTATCTTCTCTTTGGCTTTCCTTTCCATTATTTAGAGTGGGGTACTGAATTCTCAGACTATCATTGTAGAACTGTGGATTTTTCCCTCCTAATCTGTCATTTTTTGTTTTGTTTTGTTTTGTTTCAGATATTTTGATGGTCTGTTATTATGTGCATAAACATTTATAATCATTATATCTTCTTTTTGCATTGAACCTTTTATTAATACATAATGCCTATTTTCTCTTGTGAATTTTTTGATTTAAAGTCTATTTAGTCTGCTATTGATCAGGACATATCTACTCTCTTTATGTTACTATTTGTATGGAATATATTTTTATATCTTCTACTTTCAACCTATTTGTGTCTTTGGATCTAAAATGAGTAGACAGCAGATAATTGGAGAATTTTGTAAAATTTATTCTGCCAAAATCTCTTTTTCTTGAAGAACTGAATCCATTTATATTTAAAGCAATTACTGATAAGGAAGGCCTCACTTTGATCATTTCATTATTTGTTTTCTATATGCCCTATATGGCTTTTCTGTAATTCATTTCTTGCATAACTGCCTTCTTTTACATTTAGTTGATATTTTTGCATTGAAGCTCTTAAATTCCCTTCATGTTTCCTTTTGTATATATGCTATAGCTACCTTCTTTGTGGTTACCATGGGGATCACATTTAACATCCTAAAGTTATAATAATCTAATTTGAATTTATAGCAGCTTAATTTCAATAGTATACAAAACCTCTGCTTCTATATAGCTCCTTCCCCACCTCTTTTAGTTATTGATGCCATAAAATTACTTCTAATAATTTTGTGCATTAGCCTATTAAATCATGTAGAAAACAAAAACTGGAATTATAAACCAAAGTTTCAATAACACTTGCTTTTAAAATTTTCCTTGTATTTACCTTTACCAGAAATCTTTATTCCTTCATACAGCTTTCAGTTACTGTTTCAGTCCTTTTACTTCAACCTGAAGAACTGCCTTTAGCATTTCTTGCAGGGAAGGTCCAGTTATAATGAATTCCCTCAGCTTTTGTTTATCTGGGAATGTCATACTTTCTCCATCAGTTTTAAAGGACAGTTTTGCCAGATACAGGGTTTTTGTCTTTTGAAGGTTATTTTTTCCTTTAGGACTTGAAATATATCAACCACTTCCTTCTGGCTTCTGAGATTTCTGATGAAATGCCTGCTGATAATCCTATTATAGATCCCTACAATGTAAGGGGTTTCTCTTGCTGATTTCAGATTCTCTCTTTGCTTTTGACTCTAGAGAGTTTGATTATACTCAGTTATGATGTGGATCATTTTGAGTTTATCCTACTTGGAGTTTAACCATTAATCCTTCATATAATCTCTTTACCTCTTTTTCTCTCTCCTCCTTCTAGGATTCTCAAAATGTGTGTGTTGGTTCTCTTGATGATGTCTCACAGTCTCTTATACTGTGTTTACTTCTTCATTATTTTTTATTTTTGTTGTGAAAACTTGGCAATTTTAATTTTGCTATCTTCAAGTTCACTGAGTCTTCTGCCTACGCTGTTTTTGAGATCCTCTAGAGAATGTTTTATTTTGGTTATTATACTTTTCAGCTCTATTATTGGGGGAGCAGGCCCTTTTTACATTTTCTATCTTTTTATTTATATTTTTATTTTGCCTATTTATCATTTTCTTGAATTTTTTATATCTCCTTTTAGTTTTTGAACATATGTAAGACAATTGTTTTAAAATCTTTGTCTAGTAAGTCTTTCATCTGGTATTTCTCAGGAATTACTTCTGTTTTTTTTCTTTAAAGGAGCCTACTTTAATGTTTCTTTGTATGACAACTTTTCTGTTGAAAACTGGATATTTGACTCTTTTATTGTAGTAACTTTAGATATCAGAGAATCTCCCTTCCCTAGGTCTTGTTGGTTATTGTTGTTTGATTGTTTTAGGGTTTCTCTATGCCAAGCCTCATGTGTAAACTTAATGGTTTCTCAGGTCTTTTCTCAGCCTGTGCTTTTTCCTAGGCATGTGAGGGGACTTACTAAATTCATCTTTATCTATGATTGCTTTTGAATGTTCTAGTCCTTAGTTGGCTATCTCCCAAAAATATAAAAGATAAAAATAAAGGGGGAAAATTATGCCAGCCTATTAAATCTCCTGTAAGTCACTTCACCCAGAAGCGGAGAGGCTTACAACATTGTTGGTAAAGGTTGCAACAGTGACTGCTTATCTCTGTGTCTGCACTTTCATGATCAGAAGCATCAATCAGTGATCAGAAAACAGATCCTCAATATTTGGAGGAATGGATCTTATTGCCTAACCTGGCTTACACAAGACACCTGTAAGCTCTTCCTCAAACTTACATGAACAGCTATCTCTTATAAAATTATAGAGTGGATGGTAGCTGTTACTGCCTTAAGAGCTAAAATTGACTGAAATTAACTCAATTTACAATCCAACCCTTCTCCTTGATTTTGCAAGTCTTCAATAGACTTCAGAGTTTTTAAATAGTTACATCAGACAGGTGCTGCCATTACAATTGCTCTCTAGGTGAAGAATCAAATTGTTGGGGCTTCTTACACCACCATCTTCCCTGATATCACCCTGTAGACATTACTCCCTCTACTTTCTTAACAACTACAACATAATCTGCTGTGGGTTTGCTTTGCTTCCTCTTCTGAACAAAATTTGCCAATTGGCTTCTTTATAATTGGATATATGAGATATGTGGTGTAAAGAAATAATTGCCTAGACTTTTTAGAATGAATCAAAACAGCAAGGATTCTGTGGTCAACTCACAAGGCTCAAGCTTCTCTTTTAGTCTAAGACAAACTTCAACTTCCCAGCCTCTGCTCACAATTGCTCTACTACCTTGCCATGGTCATTTTTTTCACTTACAGTTAAAATAGGTCTCACTATTTAAATGATTGAGAAAGTTAACTTTGTATTCTCATTTTTCCTGAAATTGCGTTCACAATACTCATTTCCCTTTCACTGTTACAAAGGAGTCATGTGATAGGGGCTATTTTTTTCCCCAAATCCAATAATTTTTAGGTATAATTTTGTTTATTATATCTCCTTAATGTTTATCTGTTCTCCTCTGTACCATGACAACTGCTAGTGCTATCCTAAGTGAGCCCTTCTTCATCTCTCTTCTAAATTATATTATTTATTTGCTAACTGCTTTCCTGTTCCCACTTTCTCCCCCTCTGAGTGATCTATATTGGCATAATGTGATCTCTCAAAAACACGTATCTCTTCATGTCATTACTCTGCTTAAAACCTATGTTCTTGGGATCTGAACACACATGTTCACATGATGTTGTCTTTGGTCAGGATGATTTGAAAGCAGCGTGACTCTCCATCACTAGAGAAATGGATGGGTGACATGTGGAGAGGAACAGCCTACTGAAGATTACTTTCCTGTGGTTTGAGACATAGAAACTGAGGTATAAGCAGTGGTGATGGCAGATTTGAAAAACTATGTTGAAAGAGAAGATTAAGAAAGAGAACAAGACAAAAAACAAAATGTCACATGTGTATATGTGTGTGTGTGTGTGTGTGTGTGTGTGTCTCACATACCAAGTAATATTATATTTGTAGCATTCTTGGAAAAATGGTTAACTTAAATATAACCATGAGGAAATAATTATTAATAGAAAAATTAATTCAGCCTTCTTTCTAGAAGACAACTGGCTTATGTTCTTCAAAAATTAATATCATGAAAAACAAAACATAGCCAAAAGCTGAGGATGGTGTCAGATTATAGGCCACTAGATAAAGAAGATTCAGGGTATGTGCTTTCAGAGATTCTGAATCAGAGAACACACACGCACACAGCTATAAATGTCATTATGGTGTAATTGGGGAAATTAAAATATGAGTATATACTAGTTAGTGACACTTCATTAATATCGATATCTTTAGAGGTGATAATGCTCTGGGAAGGAGTTAAAAGTGGCATCTGAATATGAAGGGAAAAAGTAAAAGAGAAGGCACCTTGATTTGACAAGCATGATTATCCTAATACCTTATACCTCAAATCCAGCTGGAAAACATAGAAACAGATATCAAAAACTCCTGTAACCTGCAAGATAAAATCTAATTCTCTTAATATTTCCCATGAGTCTTGCAAGATCTAGCACTTGTCTACTGCTCCTGCCAAGCTCCCTTATTTTCTTCCCTCTATCCCACATGGGTACCATGCAAAATCACAATGATTCTTGCAGACTGCTTATACTCTTTCATGTTTCTGCTGCTTTGTTCATACTGATTTCTCTGCCAAAAATGTTCTTCCCCTTTTATTATCTAGCAAAAACCTACTCATTTTTTTCAAATGCAAGGATTTATTAAACTCCCTAACCCATTCTTCTGTCATTTTTTGAACTTCCTCTCTACTTCTCTCTCTCTCTCTCCCCCTTCCTCTCCCTCCCTCACTTCCCCTCCTCTTTCCCCTTATTTCTGTCTCCCACTGTATATTGAAATCCTTTTAATGTAGAGGCAGTGTTTTATTCATGTTTGGTTTCCCAAAACTGAGAATAATGATTGATATGTGAATTATCTGTTTTACGTTGCTATAAGAGACTACTTCAGACTAAGTAATTTATAAAAGAAAGACATTTATTTCTCACAGTTCTGGAGGTAGGGATGTCCAATGTCAAGATACCAGCATCTAGCCAGGGCCTTCTTGCTGTATCATCCCAAGGTGAAAGACAAAAGGGGAAGAGAGTGCAAGAGAACAAGAGATCTGACTCGCAGACTGAAGCCCTTTCACACCCAACTTTAATCCAGTTGAGGGCAAAGCCCTCATGGCTTAATTACCTCTTAAATTTCCCACATCCTAACATTGTGGCATTGTGATTACATGTGTTGCATATGTTTCAAATGCATGCATATTGAGGGATACATTCAAACCATAGCATGGATGTTCAATAAATATTTGTTAAATGTATTGAAGAAAGAACACTATGGTCTCCCTACATTCTCGGGTTAATGACCAGAAGGTGAATTGTTTGGCAAGGTCAACAAGTGAAGAAGTGAATCAGCACTAGCTAAATGCTAGAACAGAGTTCTCTGATATAGCACATTATGCAATCATACTATCCTCATTTATTTGCAAACATTTATTGACTTCCCACAATGTGCCCAAAATTGTTCATGGCTTTGGGAAAATAGATGAGTAAGACACAATTCCTATGCTAAATTGTCTTAAAAATCTAGTGGAATAAATAAAACATATTATATATTTTTAATATTGTAAATAATATCTTGAAATAAAAATGAAAATATAAGAGAGATTAGCCCAAATTTAGTGTATAGAAGAGGAAAGTCTGAGGGAAAATGGTTACATATATCTTAAAAGATTCATGAAATTTAGCTAGGTAGGAAGAGAGGAAGGAAAATAGGAATAGTTAAGAGAATACCTCAGAGTTCAGAGCAATTGTGGTATAAGATAGGTGAAAAAGGAGAGGGAGTTAATACCTCTAATCTTTTCCCTCCTACTCCATTCCGACAGCCATTATTGCTGTAGTTCAGGATCTTATTTTGTTGTGTCTGGTCTACTGGTTGCTGTGCCTCCATATCACCTCCATTTCCCATCCTCAATACCCTTCAACTCATTTTCTACTCTCAAAAGCAAAAATTAGAATAATTTGTATTATGCTTAAGATGCTTCAAAGAGCCAATTTTCCCTGCAGGCTAAAATTCATGTACTTTTCCTTATTTTTGAAACTCCCCCATGTATTCTCTGCTGCCTGCCGTCTGGTTTCAACTCTTGCTTATTTCCAACTTGTACTCAATGTGCCAATCACACCAAGCTCTTGAATTTACCTGAACATCCTAAACTCGCCATTCCACACCTTAGCACAGATTGCTTTCATATAGTGACATGTTTTCCACATACTCTCCCTTTCTTTTCCTGGATAACTATTATAATTTTTGAAAACAAATATTTACTGAGCATTTACTATGTGCTAGGTGTAGTACTCTACGTAGAAGTATAACTGGAAAAAATAATACTTGTAGCTTCTGTCCTTGTAGAGCTTATGTCCCTTGTCCTTTACAAATATGTTCTTGTCTCTCACACTAAGATTAATTGGCCCATCTTTTTGCCCCCAATAGCAGCCATATATAAAAAGTTTCTTGGTTGTTGCATTATATATGCCACATTATAATTTTCCATTTATTTTTTCCACTACTGATACTATTTTGTGATATGCTTGAAGACAAGAATTGTATCTTTTTATCTGTTTTCTAAGTGTCTTGAACATTGAAAAAATTTTTTTGAAGTGAATGAATGAACAAATTATTTCCAGATTAATTTCTAGATTCATTTACATGTAAGAGTTACTTATTGAAATACAACTATATGCAATTCAATATCCATTGCAACTGAGGATATGAAACATAAAATGTTCCATACTCATGGAACTTTCATTAGGCTGGAAACACCTTAAATTATCTTTGCTAAAATAAATCAGATAAGTTCAGTCACCTGCTCAATATCTATCCCCTTTTCTTCTACCTCACTAACAGAAATCTATGTTTTGAGAGTACTGATTTACTCATATTCAAAACTACTTTGCTATTTCCGATGAAGATTGGGGTGAGCAATGCTATGTAAAAGGAATTTGTTGAGTGAAGCTTCCAAAAAGGCTTTTTAAAGGGAATAACTTTTTAACCAATGTTACCATTTACCTTCCCCCTTTCTTCTTCTTTCTTCCAGAGAATCAAATACGATGACTGGAACTGTAGCCACCATTTTGCTTCCATGAGAATGGAAGCCATGCTCTAAGTGTGGTGGGGCAGGAAGATGGAAAGGGATTGAGGCATTGACAACACCATGGAGCCACTGCTCTTCCCGTAGATTGTCTGCCTCCAGACTTAAGAGACAAGGAAATACCTTCTTATCTTGTTTAAGACACTGTTTTTCAGGTCATAGCAGCTAAATTTAATTACTAACAAATATAGTAGATAATAGGGAGCTATTAAAATATCTGAGAAGAAACGACAGAGGGACCAGATTGGAGACTATAATGATACTTTGAGTAAAAGATAACTCGATTGTCTTAGAGTAGGAGGTAAAGAGAAAGTATGCAGAAAGGATATTTTACATTGTATCTGAGGAAGAGACCAAGGGAGAATCAAAGTTAAGATCAAGGATGAAGGTAAAGAGATAGAGAGAAAATTGGAAACATTGTCAGACATGGGAAATTTGAGAAGAATTTAATCTGGTAAGTCAGAAGAAAACTCATTTTGTTTAAACTGTTGGTAGGAAGCCAATAAGATATCCATGTGGTGATGATGTCTTTGAAGTTCTAAGACATTTAGGAGTGATGTTCACAGAGAGGTCTGGATTTCAGCTTAACATTAAACACTTCTGCACCCAGACTTATAAGAACACTTCAACATTACCATGGGAAAGTGAAAATACAGGAAGATTATGTATTGGTCTTTGAGGAGCAAAAACCATGAAAAGGCAGCAGGAAAAGGAAAAGCTAGAGATGTCTTTTTCCAAAGGAAAATCAGAAGAGGTAAGTGTCATGTAACGGAAGGAAGGAAGGAAGGAAGGAAGGAAGGAAGGAAGGAAGGAAGGAAGGAAGGAAGGAAGGAAGGAGGGAGGGAGGGAGAAATGGTGTTATGTGCATCTATGCATGTCAGTAAACTTTGATGATATTTAGATTACAGGCTCGTTGAAGGTAAAAACTAAGGCTTAAAAAATATTTTAATTACCAAATTTCTCAGCAAAATCTAGTACATCATTGGCTCTAAAAAATATTTGCTCTTTTGATTTTTGTTAATTCATCCAGGGTAGGGGAAGGCTCCATGCTGTGCAGACTATGAGGCGCTTTTGGGTATTTTCAGACTGCTGAGGCTGAACTTTGCATGTAACTGGCTCTATTCTTTGGGATACTTTAGAAGTGAAGTATAAATATTTAAAAAGGAAAGGGTTATTACTGTGTTATCTTTGATTGATATGTGAGGAAGGAAATCTGAAGAGTTAAAGATATTCTATACGTTCTGCCTTCATATCAACTGAAATAACTTCAACTCCAATCACTTCTAGGTTGCTCTGGTAATCAGTCTTTTCTAAGGTGATATCCAAAGTAAAATAGATACTACATTATTATTTCAATGTATGACAAGATTCTGAGAAAAAAATAGCTTATCTCTGCATACTGGTAAGAAATCAGTAAATGTTAAAATAAGCAGACTGCTATAAAAATGGACCTGGCTGTTAGCCATAGCAAGTTGCCTCAGTTTGTAGACAGGAGAAATCTTTCTCTAAAATGTTATACATTGGAAGTAAGAATTCTCTAGCCTTGTACCATAAAGAATAACAATAGTAGAGCCCAATGTGTGTGTGTGTGTGTGTGTGTGTGTGTGTGTGTCTCTCTCTCTCTCTATATATATATATATATATGTATATGTGCATATATATATGTGTGTGTTTTATTAGGCTTAGGAATCTTGAAAACTTAAAAAATTGCACTTAACAAAGATTTGCATGATTTCTACATTATAATCCATTCCTCTTTACAAAGCTAATCTATTTTTGCGCAGGGCTGCTATTCCGAGCTCCTTGGTGCTTCCTGGCATTACTATTAACAATCAAGTTATTTCTATCATTTTACATGTCTATCTTCTCCAGTATGCTTGAGGATTAGCTCTATTATTTTAATAGACAATACATAAAAATATAAAGGTTTCATCCACACCATGAGGAGACAATTGTTTTATATATACATTTTTTTTCTTTTTCTTTTTTCTTTCTTTCTTTCTTTTTTTTTTTTTTTTTGGGCTTCATCTAAGGGAAACAACTTTTGGTCTTAAATTTAAAATTTCCTGAAAATATTTAGCTGAGTTATTTGTGGTTCATTCATTCATTTTTTTTTTTTTAATTTTTTGTATTTCAGCACATTAGAGAGGTACAAATGTTTAGGTTACATATATTGCCTTTGCCCCACCCGAGTCAGAGCTTCAAGCATGTCCATCCCCCAGATGGTGTGCACTGCACCCATTAGGTGGGAATATGCCCATCCCCTCCTCCCCCTCCCATCTTCCTGACTGCCGATGAATGTTTCAGGAATTAAGAGCCCAGGGCTGTGTTCAAATCTCTGTTGTTCCAACTTTAGGCAAATGGCTTTATCATCTTGCACCCCAGTTTTCTTATCTACACAATACAGACAAAGCAATGCCTACACTAGGATTTTTGTGAGAAACATTATTTGTAAAGCCTTCTGCAAAGACAGTTCCTGGATCCCAGTAAGCCCTTACACAATATTAGCAGTTGTTCTTTAAACATTTCTTAGGCAATTTCTACTCATGAAAGTATATGCATATTTTGCTGTGAGAAACAGAAAGACCAAACTTTCTGCTAGTCATTCACCAGGCATGATGACTATATTGTGACAGTGATGTCTCTTCTGAAATATTACACTTTTAAAATTCTCAGCCATGTACTACCAATACTTCACAATCCAAAACAAATGGCCAGAAGAAAACAAGTGGTGAAACTACCATGTTAATCTCCAACTAGAAGAAATCTGAAGGTTGAATATGTATTTTCACTTAACATTTCTATTAAAAGTATTTTTTGTTTGTTTTGCTTTGCTTTTGATAGTTCCAAAAGAGGATATTATCACCAGTAAATGAGAACACACATTGATAGTATAGATAGTGTCATTTTTATCAGCAGATAGGAAAGACAAAACTATACGTTTTTGTACAATTATTTAAGTGTATTTCACCAATTCTTTCTCAGCCTATTCAGTGTTCTAGTCTTTCCAGAGGAATCCTCCACAGGAGAGCTCTTGATGTCTCCTATGCACTGTTCTGAAGGAAAATTGTTTCCCAGTGGAATTTTATTAAGTCAAACTGGGACAAGCTGAATATATGTAGAAAATGTGAGAAAATGGGACAAGCTGAATATAAGTAGAAAATGCTAAAAAAAAAATGGCATGAAGAATAAAGTTGCAACATGCTCAGTCAGTATATTTTTTAAATTACATCTACTTTGTCTACAATTCCCTGTACTTGTTTGAAAGATTTCAAAGAGGATACTTAAATGCATGGTCTTTTCGATCTGAAAATTAGCAAGCCACGCAGTAGATAAAAAATCATTTTCTTTCTTCACATGTGGCATAGTCATACTGCTTTTGTTTGCAATAAAAATTAGGATGAATACTTACCTTCCCACAGTTCAATTCAAATAATTTTCTATATATGATGATAAGTTCAGTATCCATGGGCTGTGGCCACCAAAGACTTGTGCATAGATTTGCCTTTATATTTCAAATGCATAGACATAGTGTTTCAAAGTCAGGAAATCCTTGAACTTTTATGTTTTCTGTTCACAGCAGTTACATATACCTTTAAGGAATATGTTCATCCAAAAATATCAGGACTGAAAAATAAAAAATAAATGGCACTACATTCTATTTCTATAATAAGACATAAACTTGTAAACAAACCAAATGAAGTCTGAAAAAATGATGATGCAAAACAATAGTGAAAAATGATGTATTTTTTTTTCATTCCTTTAACAAAGTTTACAGTATATAAGTAGGTTTTTGGTGCTGAAGATAAAATTGCAAATAAGAGAGAGCACTTGTCCTCCTAGAAATTAGCATTGTAATAACAGTGATATCTAAAAATATATAGGTACATATATTTACATGAGTTAAGATGCTAAGTATATTTTCATGCTTGAGGGAAGAATCACCTTGGGATCCTTTCTGTTTTACCATTTGGTGCTTTGAATAAGCCATGGATGTTTCTAGTTAAAGATAAACATCAACTAATAACACTATGTTTTCTGTCTTTAGAATTATGATGTTTGACATATAGGAAGTATACACAACAAAATGTTATATAGCCATAAAATTTTCAGACATTTCTTATGCCTGTATGTGTAGACATAATTTTAATCTGATGAAAAGGGTAAATTGTGGCATAATAACAATAACTTGAGTTAAAAGCTGTTCAAACTAATAGTAAAGAAGCAAATTGGTATTAGAAATATGGAGAATAATTACAATATATAAGGGCTAGTGAATTAAATGCAGGCATCATGCCTGGACGGTGGCAGCCATTTGTGACCATGAAGCAACAATCCTGAGGAAGAAGAGCAGACATGGTGAAAATGGGGGAAATCAATAAATTCATATTTGTTTAAGCTTCTCTTAGACAGGTGTTTTCTTATTTGCAGCTGATGACATTCTTCAATGAGACAGCTAGCATGAGTGAAAAGGGAAGTTTGGATTAAGGATTGTTCATACCATGACATGAAGGAATGAAGGTAACATGCCTACTCTAATGCCATAGTTTGACAGAAGGAGAGTAACCTGACTACTGATCCTGTGGGAGAGCACCAGACTAGAATGCAGAGATATGCAGCAGGCACAGAAAATGATGGGCAGGTATTGCATAGATGAGTGAAAGTGGTGATTTGTTGAGGTAAAGGCATTGTCCAAGGTTTAAGCAGAAGGGGAAAGGGTAAGTCCTATGACAGTGGTAATTTCCAAATCCGCATTTCAACTCTGTGCTCTGCATACCCAGCCATGTAGCTAATCAAGCTTTTCTTTCCCTTACGTGTATTCATTTCTTCCTGGCATTAATTCCTATGCAACATTGATCGCATCAAGCCATAAACCTTTAAGCAGCAAGCATTATTTTGGAACTTGGAAAGAGTAAAATTAATTAACACCTTTGGCATTTGAAGATTTTAAAACTTGCCTAAGGTCGCCAAAAATGAGCACTCATGGGTCTTTATTAGCAACCTTTTGCTTAGTCCACAGGGTACCTGTAGGTCTATTTTTGTCAGAATTTTTAAAGAAATAAATAATTTATATTCTAATTATGGAAAGTTATTATTTCAGATACTTATTAAAAATAGCCACAGGAAATATATCAACCTGTGAAGTAAAAACTGCATTCACTGATATAGACAGATAGAAGCGTTTTCTTTTTTGTTTTGGAGGAAATAAAAGGAAATGGTGGAGTTTAGAGAAGTAAGATAAGGAAATAGATAAAAGATATAATAAAACAAAAACTAAAACAGGAGAACTAGGAAAGATCCTACAAATAGTATGCTGTATTCTAGAGAGAATTTTTTTAAAAAAATAGCCATATGAAAAAGAAACCGTAACAAACATCTCTTCAGTTCATCCTTACAAAGCAAACATGGAATGCTTTCAGATTTTGTAAATTGCTTCAAGCCTCTAGCTGGAGTTCTTTTACAAGAATCAAGAATGTTGCAAATATAATACAATTCCTAATAGGATATATATTTAATGCAAAGTCGCTGTTTCAGGAATATTGCCAATGATTTTGCTTTTCCCTAGAAATGTAGCAAAGTAAAATCAATTCCAATTTCCCAGTTTATTATTGATTTCTCTTTGTTCTACATATAAACTTTCCTGTTCAGCACTCTCCAGAATGGCCAGGATTTAGTGAAGGAGAGAGCAATGTAATGTATTTGTTCAAAAAGTCATTCCATAAGAGTTTTAGACACAATGACCATTTGAGAACAATGTGCCTATCTTCCTAGGCACTACAATTTCCTTTCCTTTCCTTTCAGTAAATTTAGCTAAAAGAGGTAGAGGTGGTATTAAATACAAGGTAGGGTAGGATTCTAAAAAAGACATAGCCAATTAATTGGAATTTAAAGAAAGTCCTTTCTTTTACAGCATCTGCCAACCTGAAATGGTCTATAGGCTGGTACTATTAAGGCCTTCATGTGCTTGCCCTATTCATTAAAAAAAGAAGAAGGTTTTCATTTTATATAATTATAATTTGGGGAAAATGACTTGAACCCTTGCAATTTATAAAGGATGTGTATATTGATTTTTTTTTAAATTGTTGATCCTATTGTTATTTGTAAATGTCAGGAAAATGCATACAAAAACCAAACTTCAAAAACAGCAAGATTAAATAAAATTTATTTCACCAAGTGAAATTCTATGCATTATTTAAAATATTTAATGTAGAGATCATTTATTGGTCAAGAAAGGTGTACAATATATTTTAAGTAAAAAAATCAAGTATTATATCAGCCATATCTCATTTTTATTAAAGAAAGTTTGTGATTGGGGAGTTTCTGTATCTGTTAGATACACAGGGAAAAAAGTGTAGAATGATATACAGCAATTGTAATAATACTACCTTTTTCTTGTATGATTTTTCAAGGAGATTTTAATTTTCTTCTGTGTCTTTTGTTTTTCACATTGATAAAAGAAACAAAAATGTTATTTTAAAAAATGATATTATAGAACCTTACATTCAGAGAAAAATTAAATGTTTACTCAGTCCCATCTTCTACCTAGTATTAGAAAGCCTCCTGCAATAGTCCTATCATAACTCACCTCCCATTGGAATGCCTCTAGGCAAGTGTGGCTCCCTTAATTTCTATGCAAGATAAATAGAAAGCTTCAGTTATGGGAAATGTCTTTTTTTTTCTTAATGCAGGTTTCTCTACTTGTAACTTCTCTTTGACTCTCCTTGTCTTCTATTAAATGGGCTTAACAAGCTTATTAGTTGTTTTAGAAAGCAGGCTTTCCTTACTTAAAGGACTTCTTTGAAGTCCATCTTCTCCCTTTTCCATGACCCTTTAATCTCTTGGCAGAGACAGACAGATGGTGGAAGGGTGTAAAGAACCCTGGAGATCAATCATGCTTCTTTGCTGCCTGAGTAGACCACCTATTTCCTGGAACAAGATGCCAGGTGGCCTTCTCGTAAACACCTCATTCTTACAAGCAGATCTGCTATGGGTTTCTTCACTAGGCTGGGGGGTGAGGGAGGGTAGGAAAGCAGCTTCTATGAAGGAAGATAAAAACGTGCCCTTCCTCCTGGTCTGATAACATGGAATTCTGCCTTACCTTATGCGATCTTGTTACAATCGGGAAGTGGCCAGATATTTGATGGATTCATAATGAAAGTAGAAGACTGGAAAGGCAAATTAGATGTAGCAAAGTTAAAGATAATATTTGGAGAACAATAAAAAATGATGTAACCCACAATTCATCACATGTATTTTAAATATTTTCATTATGAGACTGTCAGTCACTTGAGCATTTTTAAGGCTGGAGTCTTTCTTTGAGTTATTCATAGTACTCGAGCCATTGCACTTAGTAATGCTTAGTGATATTTCCTACTATTAACTGCATGTTATGTTATTCAAATATAAAATCCGTAGTTACACACATAGACTCTCACACTTAGAATCACATGTGCACTGGCTCTCTTGAAATAGGCCTATCAGAAATTTGACATACTGAAAAATATCCACATTGTAAAACAAACAACCCATAATTATAATGGTCAGTTGAAATGTATACAGAACATGAATGAATAAATTGATAAATTAGTCTATTGTTTTGAATATGGATTGGCTTTATTATAGCATTATTAGTAAATTTCCTTAGAAATTAATTGAAAATAACTTCCCATACTCTCTATAAAGAATCGAATGAGCATTTACTGGTTAAAGTCAGGTTTCTTAAATACTTGGTGGTCTTAGGCTGGAATCTAGAGGTATGCATTGGCTTCAAATTGTCCCCAGAATCTTTCTGGCTAAGAAAAATGTAAAAATGTAAGAACAGATTCCAATTTAGCAGAAAATATGGAGTGAGAAAAACTTAGATCCTTTGGGAAATATTAACTCCTGCACATTATAAAAGTAGGTAATAATTCAAAATGCTATTTTCTAGGATCCTAAAATGTCCCACAGAGGCTCTATTTATTTGGGCTTTCAAAATAGCTCAGCACAGGATACAGCATGAAATGCATTTGGGCCACTGGGTACATAGAAGCATCACAGTGATTCAGCAGTCAGTCACAGTTTTTTATCCCATGGGCCATGGATCAGTCTATTCAAAATCCTGAGAGGGAAAATTCTTGTCAAGTTATATAGAGTGAAAATTCTTCTCTCACTTAGCATGAGGAGGGTAGCTCCCTGCAGTCGGTTTTAGTCCTGTTACTACTCACTGCTCACCCAGGGACATCAATGGCTCAGATTCTTGATGGTAACCAGGGAGAGTCAGTGTCACTCACCCATGCACCTCAAAGCAGAGCAGAAATGTGACAGAACCATTGCTGGTTCAGCAACTCAGCCTCATGCCTGAGTGCAAAGCTTGAGCTCAAGGAAAAGTTGAATCCAAACAGGATAGGACTGTAGAAAGGAAGATCAAGGAGAAGAGAGAAAAACACATAAAGATGGAGAGATACAGATATTTTTGTGCAGAACTCTGTAGCAACACTCCCTCCTTTAACTGGGTCTATTTAGTGGTTTTGTCTGCCCATGTGGTTTTTAATTTCAATTGCTAAACACATCATTTCTAGAAGAGCTGTGTTGTTATTTCCTCAACTCTGCTCATTTTTTGTTTGTTTTTATAGTAACGTGTTCTCTGGTCACATTGCCATTCTTTTTTATTTTGCTAAGCATGTTAAGCATAATTACCTTATACTTTGTGTCTGATAATTCTAATATCTGAAGTTTCTTTGGGTCTGTTTGAGCTATGTGTTGTTCTGCTGGTTCTCTATCTCAGGGCCTTGTTTTGTGATTTTTGACTATAAGTGAAGCATTTTCCTTTCAACCTTGTTTATGGGAATTTGTTGAGAAGTCAGTTGAAGTTGAGTTCCTCAGAGAGACTCTGTGCTTTCTTCAGCCAATTTCTGGAGCAACTTCTGATCCAGAGTTACTTGCAATTAAATTATTAACTTGAGGCTGTTTAGGCCACTCTGGTTATGTGAATTCAGAACACAACCCATGAAAGACACGCAGTGTTATGAATTCTCAGTATAGATCTCCTCAACACAGCTCAAAGCCACAGCAGACTGTCTCCACTTGGCAGGGTTGAGTTCATCTTACAGTGAGCGTGTAGCCTACTAGCACCTGTACAGGATTCTGTCTTTAGATGCCCGATTATGCCAGCTCCTAGTCTTTATTTTCTGTCTTCTTTACCCCACATAGCCATCAGAAGGGAAGACTAATTCATCTCCCAGGACTCCTAATCTCGCATCATATTTTTTTTTCAATTTTGAATTTTCCTTATTTTTTGTGCCAACTCAGCTCAGCATTTTAATTGTTTCAAACATGAAGGTAATTCCTTATTTTTTGTGCCAACTCAGCTCAGCATTTTAATTGTTTCAAACATGAAGGTAATTCAGTGAATCTATTCCATCAAACTGACAGAAATAGAAGTTTTTATTGCCTGAAAAAGGTTCATGCCCTGACATATTTCCCCTATGGACCATGTTTATAATCAGTCTCATTCCAGAACCTTGCACAGAGCTGACCCAGGGTAGGGCTAAATAAAACTATGGATGAGCAGAACAAATGCTTCTCATTCCATTCCTCCACGTGCACTCGGACTGCAGATACATCTGCTTCTTTTGGTTCTTGCTGTCTGGCATGCTCATTTCCACATCACGACATTTGCCCGACTGAGACTATTGCTTCTTCACCTCTCACCTTCATTAATTACAGTCCAAAGATCTCTTCCTTAAGAAGCCTTTCTAATGTGTAGACAAGGTCAGGTCTGCCTAGTTTACATTTATGTAACTCTCTGTCCTTCTCCTTCGTGGTGTTAGCACAATCAGAATGAAATGGTTAATCTGGGGATTGTTTAATGTGAGCCTCTCTAGCCAGAATGGAAGCTCAGGGGGAAAGAAAAGATCCCCAGTGCCTGGCTTATAGTAGGCCTTTGTGAATTCTTTGTTGAATGAGCACATAAATGGGTAATTGAGAGACATCATACAGAAATACTAAAAAAAGAAGAATTGGACAAGAACCTCTTCCTTACCTTTTACCTTATATGCATAATAAATAAATATTTAATATATTTAAATATTATAAATATTTAAATATATTATAAATACATATTTATATATAATATATAACACACTATAAATATTTAAATATATATTTAAATATTTAACTATAAATATATTTATATATACAAATATATATAATATAAATAATATAACAAATGTGGGAATTTAGTAAGGCAGCCAGAAGTTGTGTCTCTGTTCAGGCCCCAGAAGTTATATCATTTACACTCTCAAGAGTTTAAAATAGAGAACAAAACTTATTTTAACTCTTTTATATAATTTAAGCTTTTTAGCCTCTCAAATTGATTTGAAATAAGACATTGCATGTTTAAAATATTTAATTATTTATAATTAAACATTAATATTCCCTGTAGGGTATTATAAAATAAAGATAATATAAAAGACAACTATTGTACATATAAAAAAGGGAACATACCAAAACACTAGCACCAGTAATCAAATACGTATTTTCCCACTCACTGAATTGTATCATTTGGAGTGTCAAATAAACTTTTATGACAGTTTCACTTGATAGAGTCCCATTTTATTCGAGCATGGAATAAAACTTTAAGGAAAGAAAATCCAATAAAATAAAATAATGCTGTCAAGAAATATTATATTTATTCTAGATTCCCTTAATGGCATTCTCCTTATATGTCAAAAATAAGAAACTCACCTTAAAGATATTTGGAGTAAATTTATGCTAAAACCTAAATCAATAGCTGAATATTCCATAAGATTGCCATAATCACCTCAACTAGAATATTCTGTAATTATGTTTAACTCCATATAACTGCATGACAAAAGGATTTTTTGTTTCTTATTTTTCTTGTGAAGAGCAAAGTCAAAAACAAACACAAAGCAAACCCCTCAGACCAAACTACTTTTAAAAGAGAATTTTAATCCAGAGAAATGAATCTGTAAATTTTTTGTGACATTTTCATACTAAGGAATTATTAAAATTTTCTTCATAAACCAAACTGAAAATAAACAAGCAGGACTACTTATTTGTTTAAAAAAAAAAAAAAAAAAAGATCACTTTCTGTTGCCAGAGAATCCAGAATATATGTGATTTTTAATGACAGGGATTTCAAATAGCCACAACCAAAAACTCACTTCCCAGGGTCAGCAAATTACTTGGCCTTTTTTTTACCTTGCTTAGGAGAGACAGAAGAGGGAGGACCCAAAAAAGAAAAAAAGGGGGGCAATCTGGAATGTTAGCTAAATCAAATAGGGGAGATTTAACCAAGAAAATAATGAGTAATATTTTGGAACCACTTCACAATTTATAAACTATAAACTACTTACACGAGATGTCATCTGATTCACACAACAATCACATGTGATGACTTAGGGAAAGCACCAGTTCATCTTTTAAAACTGAGGCATCTCATAGAGCAAATCCCTCCTTTTCAAGATCAAAAAGCCTAGAAGCAGCAGAATCAAAACTGGAAGCCAGGTCTTCTTACTACAAATTCAGTGCGTTTCTCATTATGCTGGGCAAATGAATTTTTGACTGACAAAATGAACTACTCCAGCATAGCATGGGAAGATATGGTTCTGCAACGGAAATGAAGAAAACATAGCATGATATCAAAGTATTAATATAATGTTCATTAAATAGTGGGGTAGGTTAGCAGAAACGTAGACCAGTGTGAAGAAGGTGATCATCTACTTTCAGTGTGTGTTGTTCAGACCACAATAAGAATATCGTGTCAAGTTCTGAGACCTCTGCTATAGAATAATTATATCTCAAGGTTCACCATCATTAGCAGGCCTAGTCAAATCTAGCCCACACATTTTATTTGCTCAGCCAGAAGAGTAAGGAAAAACTAGAAATGTGCATGCTTTCAGGCAGTGCCGGCATCGTCCATGGGCCTCACTGCTCTCTAGTGTCTCATTTGCAGCCATTGTATCCATTTCTATTTCCCTATCCATTGCAAAGATTTGATTTTCCAGACTACTGATAGATATAAACCAAAGATTTTTTTCAAAAGGAGTGGCTAGGTAGTAATGGAACAAACTATGTCATCTGAGAAATGGTTGAAGAACTGGGTAAATCTAATCCAAGAAAGATATAACATGATTATGTGATCAAATTAAATGAAACTTGAAGGAAGATTTCATTGTGTCTGTCATTCATTACTCTGCTTATAACCATCTAAAGATTACTCACACCTACAGGACAAAGGCCAAATGTCCTGCAAGTCAAGTAAGCTTTTTCCCCTACAATCTGACCACCCAATGAACTCATTTTCTCTCAAAGAAGCAACCTGCAATTAACCACTTTGAATCAGATATTCTCATGACTACATATTCTTACTCAGACTAGTTTATCTGATTTTAATATTATTGCTCATTTTTTGGCCCAAATAAATCATCTTCTATTGGGGGTTCGCGATGTCCCTGATAAAGATAGGGTCCCCTGGCAGAATGTGTGGCAAGAGATGAAAGAAACAGAAACACAGACACAGAAATAGTATTTAAAAGAGTGGGGAAATCAGGGGACCACCAGCACTCTGGTGCCAAGACGGCATTGACTGAAACCCAGCACTTGCTTTTTATTCTTTTTGCCATGCTGCAAAATACAATGATCTCATGCGAAAAAATCATGAGATACAATGATCAAAAGTCTCAGGGATCCCCCCAAAATCACAAGGTGTCCTAGCTAATTTCCTTCTCCTTTCTAGAAGGGAACACCACATAATTCTTCAGTAGGTACAACACTTTTGATCAAGGTAAACTAACTTTATCCCAAGCTCAAGTTATGTACATGGATATCAATCTTCTAACTTCAGTAGCTGTGACCCCTTTGATCGAGGAACAAAGAAACTACATGCTTTCCACTGAGAGACTGGTTTTACATTAACTGAGGCATTGTGGACAGAAAAGGAGAGAAGGAACTTGGCCCAGTGTTCTAACAATGGAAGCCTTAAGACCCTTCACTTGGGCTTACATATGACAATCTACCTACAGCCAGGTCAGGCCGCTCCACGCCCGGCTTTTCATGCATGAGACTCCTTAGGCTCTGAGGTTGCAGCATGCTTTGCTGTACTCCCAGATCGCCAATATATGCCCCCCAACTAGGCAGTTAACATCTGCCCTTATTTCAGGCTTCTGGTCAGGGAATTCCTTCACCTCCTTTCCTCTCACAGCCTCAGACCATAGCATCCCTAAGTCCCAGCGGTCTTAATCCCATCAATCTTCTCTTTGCAATTCAGCTCAAGCATCCCTTGTTCTCAGAAGCCCTCTGACCTCCCCTGCAAAGCTCAGTGCTGCCAGCTCAAGATCCGAATATATTCTCACTGTGGTTCACATTTCCTCCTCCCTCGAGACCTTTCAGAGATTATGTCTTCTTCACTTTTAACCTTTTAGTCCTTAGTGCTGTGCCTGGCACATAGAAGGTGCTCAATTAATGTCTCTCAAATGGTACTGACACCTCCTTTTCAATATTTGAACACCTGACGGATGGAAGAAAAATTAAGATTACCCTACGTGACTGAGGAGTAGATCTAGGACCAGAGAGTGGAACTCGCAGGAATATACATTTCTGTTAATGAGAGGAAATTTTTCCAAGAAATTGGAGGTCTCTCAAAGATGAAAAGGCCTACCTGGGTGGATGAGTGAGGAGGGCAGCCAAGACATGCTAAGACAGCCCTCAGCAAGGGCCAGGGACCGAGTATACTCCTGAGAAGTGAGTGAGTTCAGTGGGCCTTGAAGTCCCCTTCAATCCTGAGTCCAGGGATTCTCTCAAGGTGTGACTGCCCATGTGCGGTGTCTGCTGTGCACAGAAGCACATAGTCTCCTCCCTGGGGCTGGGAGTAGGAGGGAATCCTACATCAATAAACTGGATCTTAAGGAAAAATAAAATAAGAAGGGTCCACCTGGTAATTAGCGTGGTTCTGATGACTCTTGCTGAGGTTTTCAGAATGTTCCTAAATCACTAGCAGTTTTTCACACAGAAGGACTGCCAGGCAATATAATGTCCTCGGGTTCACAACCAGAAATAGAACCCACGTGCCTTCTCTTATTGAAGGATAGACATTATGCTCTCTAAAGGCTCCAGGATTCTGGGCACCTTGAATTAAAATTCATGAATAAAGACCAAAAATAAATAAGTTCAGCAATCTGGAGAGAAAATACATTTAGAATACAAATACTTCTTTTTCCCTTTTTGACTTACCATAAACCAAGCTTCTCTCTCTCTCTCTCTCTCTCTCTCTCTCTTATCCCTCAACCCCCTTCTCGATTCTCTTTCTTTTTGCCTAAATGCTTATCAAACTTGAATCCTCTTTCCTCCTTCTTTCTCTAATTCTATCTATCTATCTCTACCTATCTATCCATCTGTATCTATTTAAGTTGTTCTGTTCTTTAATGTTATCTTTCTTTCCTCTGCTTAGGTGTAGAAAGATTCTCTGCATTCATTTCAAATTTCACTGAATTACAGAGACAGGACAATGCTTAAAGCTGTTTCTTTTAATAACTAGTCACAAAGGTTCTACCCAGTGTTCCCCCAAATGGATAAATGGAGAGATTTTTAATTCTTGCTTCACAGCACCGTGAGTTTCTAAAGGTCCAAAAGAAGGTTATATATCTACAATTTATGAAAACGAACATTTTCAAAGGCTAGTGAATACAAGTATAAGGAGAAAGGATAACCCAATGGCAATCAAATTGTGCAAACGTTGGCACGTGGCATTTTACAAGGTGATTCTTTTCAGAAGAGATCACATGGCCTTTTCTGTGAAGCAATCACCAAGAAGGTAATATCGTGGATTGTTTTGTGTGCAGACACTGGGACCAGACGGTTCAGTTCATATACAAGATTTAGAACCATAGCAGTTGTGTTTTTGTGAGACTCTTCTTCAATTTTTTATCTTTGTTTTCACATATATAATAATAATGGTGCTTACATTATGGGGTTTTTTTGGTAAGGATTAATGAAATTAATCCCTGTGAAATGCCCAGATATCCCAAGTGTTTAGAAAATGTTTTTAGAAAACTTGTTTAAAGTTTGTTACTGAGTCCAGATGACCTCTAAGATATTGAATTCACTACAATCCAGATAGTACAATAAATCTCAAACCTTGCTGTACATTTAAGTGATAACAATTGATCATAAGACCTATATGACATTATAAATTAATCAGTACAAAATTATACCTATGCAGAAAAAGTCAAATAGTCATAAAAGATATTTATTTATTCATTCATTACTCATATGCATTTATTGATTTCCATCTAGGCATTAATGATTTATAAGAAGGCCAGCTCTTTCCCAGAAGAACTAATGGAATGCAAAGTTAATGTTTCCTTTGGCAACTGTGGGAGAAAACAAGCAAACAAGAACCAGCTTGTGACTTTATTTAAAAAATATGTTTCCAGACATGGTGCCCCCAAACAGTTGTCCCTGCACATTCCTCGGTATTTTTGTTTCCTTGAGTAAAAGCAAGTTGATTCCATATTACATAAACTGAGTGTCTTCTGAATAGTCAAACTCTAAATGATACAAGCAAATTAGACACAAACAAGGGTCTGAAGAAACACTTTTATTATCTACACATAGCTAAATATTTATTTGTGTGTGTGTATGTGTGTGTGTGTGTGTGTGTGTGTGTGTGTGTGTGTGTGTGTGTGTGTGTGAGAGAGAGAGAGAGAGAGAGAGAGAGACAGGACCATCAGTAAATGTGACACATAAGATACAATCTCTCTCTCTCTCTCTCTCTCTCTCTCTCTCTCTCTCTCTCTCACACACACACACACACACACACACACACACACACACACACACACAAATAAATAAAACCTATTTGCCATGAGAAAAGAGCAATCATTTATTAGATCTTACTTTTCTGAAGAATTACTAGACTAGAAATATTGTGTTGAAAAATGCCTTTCTTCTCAGTGAACATTTCCATTTAAAGGAATTTGTTTTATTAATAGATTACCAGTTAATATTAAGAAACTTCCATTCTGTGACTACAATGAGTAATTCCAGTTATTCCCAGTAATGCCAGAGATTCTGTTTTACTTTCATGTTCTTTTGATTTAGGGAAGGTTTTCAAATCTAATTTTAATTTGAAAAATTAAAATCTAGGAGTTTCCACCCTCCAGTTTTCATCAGAGATGCCTTTCATTCTTGACTCTGCTCCCTTCTTACAAATGTTCACTTCCCTTTGGCTTGGATGGTTGATAAATTATCCTAATGATGCTATCTGTGTTAAATCTAATGACCTGTCTAAAGGAATTAGAAATGTATTTTACAAAGTGAGAAGTTTGACTAGCAAAGCAGAAATAAGAGAAATCCTGTCTGAAATGACAGTTTGGGGCTGAAGTAAGAGCGATTTTTTTTTTTTTTTTTTTTTAGACTTGCTAAAATTATACCATCTGACCAATGGTCACAGTAAATATCAAAGATGATCTTCAGCATGTTGATAAACTCTTGGTAGAAATAGTACACAAAAAGCACAGCTTTAAGCAGTGCCAAATAAAAGACATAAGTATTTCATTTAATTTTACACAAAATGTAAAATTAGATTTTGTTACAGGATATATAGAAATTTAGAAAATGGCTCAGAGTTTAAATATACCAAATAATGCTTTTTTAAAAAAAGCTATTTTATCTGATAGTTGCATGAAGGATTTTTTTTCATATTCTGAGAAGTTCTTGATGGTTGTTTCTATTGCTTGTTTCAAAACTGGACCACATTATTCCATGCCTTTGCAGAGTCCTCATTTAATGGATCTCAGGCAAAAGCAGATAATGCAACTTAAAGCATCAACATTTAAAAAATGCCCTTATACTCAACCTTATATTTTTTATTTTGAGCCAGGAAATTAATTTTGGTATCCATAAACAAAATTATGGAATTATCTAAAGATTACACCCAAGGCGGGGGTCTAAATTACTGCTGGGGGTTGAGAGTGTTATGACTCCCTACTAGGCTTCCACAGTACCACCCTGGCTGTGATGGGTGCGGTCACCGCTTTTCACATGGCCTCAAGTGACACCGTGAGGGTGGAGTGTTGGCCTTATTATCACCGAGTGGTGATGTAAGACCCGATTCACTGTTGGACCACCTGATATTATCCCAGTATGTGTGTATGGGGGCAGGGGCGCGAGGGTCAATGCTGCCTGTTGGGGATGGAAGTCCAGACTCCCCATGTGGTCTCCACTGACACTAAAGTGAGGAGGGTCCTCATCCTGGTCTGACTCCACCCAGCACTGTAGTTGGAGCACCTCATTTTAACCTGACAGTGGTGGAAATCCGGCTACGCACTCAGCCTTTGCTAACGTGTTTGATCGTGGGGCTTCAGTTTTTGCAGTGGTGTTTGGCTCCAGTACATACAGTAGTTATTTTTACATGTTTTAGCACTCAGCTAGAATGAGTGGGCTTTTCGGGGGGGGGGGGGCGCCTTTTTTGTCTGCATTGATTGGCTTTCACGGGTGACTGGTTTTTTTCAGCACCCAGTCTGTGATGTATGAAGCAAAAATAAAACTCAGAAAATTCGCCATCATGATGAGTCTGAAGATCCCTAGTTGCTCTGCTTTCTCTCCAGCTTTCAGAGTATTCTTGTTTGTTTTAGATACAGCATCCACAGTTTCTGGTTGTCTTTAGGCAGAAGCATAGGGAACACGAATGTACTCCATCTTCACGGAAGAAGAAATCTACCATGGAATTTTTTAAAATAAATAAAATGGACAGGGACCACAGGGGCCAAGAATGTTGGGATCAGAGTGTGTGTGTTTGACTTCCAGTTCCAAAACATTTTAGCTTTGTGGTCATGTGAGAAGTAACGAATCATTGCAAGCATCAGTTTCTTCATCTCCAATAGAGAGATTAATACCAGCGCCTATATCACAGGACTATCGTGAGTAATAAATGACAGTCTACATATGAAGCACTTATCACAGTGCCTATCACTAGAGATACTTTTTAAATAATTATTTTTATTGCAGAACAAGTTTGTAGCAGGCCGACAGTCTATTCCGGTCCTTTACTGTGGAGTGTCTCGTAAAAGAAAGAAAAATAACCCAGTGGAATTTCCTTGTAAAAAAGCCAATGGAAGACCTACTGGCACACACACTATTGGCATTTACTAGAGGACTGTGCCTATTTATGGAGCGGTTTCAGCAGGATGGGCCAGGTTTGCCTAGTATTGTTTGTGGGAACAAAAACTGGAAAATGTCATGTAAGCTTTGTAAGGATTGGAGTACAAGATGGAGATGTTTTCATGATTAAAACAGTTCTCTTTTGTGTTAGGTGATGACCATATACATCCTCCAGAGGCCTCATGTGTTAAATCTACATCAGAGCACATGCTCGAGCAGCAAGATAGGACCTGGACTTCCTGCTCTGTCTGTGCCTTGTAACCACCTGAAACCTGGAAATTGTTAGTAAAGGTTGATATTGGGTAAAATTTCTGATTTTATGTGCATCTGACTTGACAATGAAATCTTTTGTGTTTATTTCAGTAATGTGTAAAAATTATCTGTAATTCCATACCATCATCCATACAAAACCATATTTAGTGTTTCAATCTTTATTTTTTGTCTGTGTGTATAAACACTCCTAAAATGGAACCACACCACACGTAGGAATGTTTATTTTTTCATTTTATTTTTTCAGTTTTCATCATACTGTGAATATTTTCTATACCGTATATTCTTTAAAAACAAGATTTTTATTGATTATGTAAATTAATGGATTATTATATAAAGAAATCTTTCATGTTACATTTCACATTCATATCTTAACAGCCAAGAAATTTGTTATGTTTTTGTAGCTAATGAAAATAATGGTCCATTTTTGTATGCTTCTCTAATTTCTGTTTTAGAATAAATACATAGGGTTCCATCTATTATGTTAAACTTTATGAATACTTTTAAGGCTTTTGATAGTTTGTCAAGTTTCCCTCCCCAGAATTGATCAAGTTATACTTTAGTTTGAGTGTGACAATTTATTGCATCCTTACAACACTGGGTAATACAATTTAAACATTTTGTATAATTTTTGAAAAATAAAAAACTACATATCATCTTAATTAGCATTTTATTATACCTGAAGTGAAAAATATCCCCATTCATAGTTGTTTTTTCCTAAATGAAGTCTTCATTTTTTGCATATTTTTTGAATAGGGCATCCATATTTTTATTGTTTTTTTCTAATATTTTCATTTATGGAGAATATGGGTACCTCTATCTAATTGGTTGCAACTATTTTCTTCACTTTCTAATGGTTTTAAACTCCATGTTTTAGCTTTAAGAGACCATGTTTTTCCTATGAAAGTAGAGAATGTGCATAATAAAATATAAAAGCAATAAAACTCACTATAATTTCACCATACAGTGATAAATGCTTTAAACATTTTGGATATTTCCTATACTTTTTATCTATTTTCCATTTATTCATATTTTGCTAGAAATTTCCATGGAAATCTGAGAGGAGGAAAATTAGGCAATTATTCTTGCAAAACATCTCAACCAGAAAAGTCTCATTACATTATCTATTTTTAGGAATGATGATATTTAAAAATAAAAGCACAATAAAACCCACCTTAGCCAAAAAAATGGGGGGGGGGAGAATCTATATTCCTGAGACACTGGGACCTTTATATAGAACAGGCAATTGGGATCAATAAGAGAGAACTATACCAGAAGGGGCCTTCCTCAATTGATTAACATACCTCCATGAGCTTCTGTCTCATGCATCACTGCTGTGGCTGCTGCTACCAGGAGCAGAAAAGAGAAAGAATCAAAACATCCTCCAATGCAGGCTGCAGTAATTAAGAAACTTGAAAAATTCTTTTTTTTTTTCAAGTTAATTTAACTAAATTTTATTTTAAAAATAGATAAATGTTTTTGTATTTATTTTTTTATTTCAGCATACATATTACAGGGGTACAAATGTTTAGGTTATGTATATTGAAAAATTCTTAAAAACACATTTCAGAACTTTAAATGTAGCACATCCAGTTGGCTGCTTAAGAAGCACGTTCATGCCCTCTACTCCAGAGTGAACAGGGGCAGAAACTGGGGAATAAGGATTCAGGCACAGCAATTTCTGATATCAAGTTAAAGGAAAAGACTCTGAAAGAGAGTTCAAGATCAGGAGGGGCAGCAGTACTCTTTGAACGTAATGAGGTCAATTTTATATTAGTAGGGGGATTATGAGTCTTATATGAAAAGCCGGTAGAGGCTACAATTCATTAGAGACTCATCAGATGTTTAAGATGTATTTGATCTATCAAGATGTTCAAAGTAGCCAAAGATTATAAAAAAAAAAAGAAAGAAAAAGAAAGGGAGAAATAGAAAGAGGAAGGAAAGGAAGGAAGGAAGGAAGGAAGGAAGGAAGGAAGGAAGGAAGGAAGGAAGGAAGGAAGGAAGGGAGGGAGGGAGGAAGGAAAAGAAAGAACATAAAATGCAGTGTGTGGTGCAGGATTACAACCACTCTCTTTTCATTGTTTTCTTTCTTGGTATTCAAAGCTTGTCATGAGATCCTTCTCCCAGAAGTATACATCATAGAAGAGAGAATATCTCTCGCTAACAACACGAGTTGGGAGGCTACAAATTGCAAAATGTATAGGTTTCAAATAGAGGCTTGGGTAGTGTTAACTTTTAACTGGAAGAGTATTGAGCCTGAGAAATAGAGAATTAAGTGAGGTGAAAGAAGTTAAAAAGTCAGAGGCAAGGGATGGAGGGGTGGAGTGGGCAGGAAAAAAGCAGTTGTTCTACATCATTTCTGCGGGGGGATAAGTAGAAATAGCATATATTTTAATTAATCTCTTGAATTAATAAGTAAATTTAAAGAATTCTCAAATTGCAATGAAATGAGATGCTTTATTAAGACGGGGGGTTTAGTAAGTAAAGAAAATAATGTAAAATATTGTTTATTCACAAAGCATTGGACTTTGCTGTATTAAAGTTGATTAAATTACATTTGTTCCCATTTCCAAGTGATTTCTCTTGACCATAGAAAAATCTTAGATATTTTGGATACAAAAACAAAAGTTTGAATCATTTTTCAATCACTGTTTTGAATTGTGCACTCTGGGCCTCATATAACTGCTAAATAATGTTTTCTTTGAATGGTACCTCAGACATCTTTCACAACTTTTCCATCTCTTTTAGGATTCAAACAGACTTATTTTAGTTGCTGAGACGGTTCTTGTTTTAAACATCAATCTCCCGTCTGATTTAAAATTCTTTATTTTCCCTCCCCAAAGTTCAGATCATACCGTCTTGGAATGGAGTGAAAAAGACATGAGCTTCTCTCATGTACTTCCTCTTTCTCCTTCTCTAATGTTATTTTCTGAAGTTGGGGCAGTGCTCAAGGTCAATTCCATGGAAATTAATTTGCTGAAACCAGTTTACCAAAAACAAATTCTTCCAATGGTCAGTTTGCTATGGGGTTAATTGGATGAGTAACATATATTTTTAACTACACATAAATTCTACAACAATTTCATATTGCAAAGGCTTTGGAAGGTTTTAAGTTTTTTATGAAAGTTATTTTAATGATGTTGATTTTATCTTCTTTCATAGCATTTTAAACATACCTGCCACATACGGTGGTGTAGGTTTTTTTTTTTTTTAACTGTACCAGAATTCTCAGGAAGAGAGATAGGGTTGCTGAATTTCAGCCCATTCTGTGATTGCCAAGTTATGAATTGATGGGCTGCTTCCAACTGTAAGGCATGATTTTTCTTTCTTTTTCCTTTTTCTTTCTTTGTTTTTTTTGAGACAGAGTCTCACTCTGTTGCCCGGGCTAGAGTGCCATGGCATCAGCCTAGCTCACAGCAACCTCAAACTCCTGGGCTCAAGCAATCCTCCTGCCTCAGCCTCCCAAGTAACTGGGACTACAGGCAAGTGCCACTATGCCCGGCTAATTTTTTCTATTTTTAGTAGAGATGGGGTCTCACTCTTGCTCAGGCTGGTCTCAAACTCCTGAGCTAAAGCTATCCACCCGCCTCGGCCTCCCAGAGTGCTAGGATTACAGGCGTGACCCACTGCGCCTGGCCCTGAAATGATTTTTTTTTTTTTTTAATAACTTACACAAAGGTATGCTGTAAGAATTTGGGACTGAAACTTTGAGAAGAAGGGACAAGAGAGGACCCTTTATTGGGAACTAGATGGAAAAGAGCATCAAAATACAACCTTGCTTAGGCTGCTGAAATGGGGGATATACTGACGATGGCCTAAAGAAGGGTACACGGAGTAGGCGAAGACAGACGTGGAGTGAAGATGTTGAGACCAAGGGCCTAAAAGCAGGCTGGGACACATGGAAGTAGATGTCTCTGATAAAATGAGCATTAATCTTCTTGCATTTGGTGTGGACAGGTGAAGGCCAACCTGTCCTGTGAATAAAAAGGTTCATTTAAGCTCTGTGTGTTCCCTTGGCCCCAAGCTGACGGCATCACACTGCCTTCTTCTGGTGTATATGTCTCTTTGGCAACCACACAGTGCCAGTACTGGAAATACAGTATCCCCCAAGTCTTATACACCTTTTGCAGGTCTCAAACTTATGGAAAAGTGAAGGATCCATCTCCTGTTTCAATCATCTGTAAGCTACGGAGGAGCAGTCCCCAACCCCTTTCTACAGGCAGTCTGTCTTTCTAGTTGATGTTCCTCCCGTAGCACTAGGGAAGACCATCATGTTTCCAGGTCAATGGGCAAATCAATGCCAGTCTTTCATTCTTGAAAGCAACCTCATCCCATCCTTAAAGTGATTCCCTGGTGCTCCTCCTCTTAGCTTTGATGAGAAGGGATTGATTGCATACCACACGTGTAGGATCTGCTCTCCTTGTCTTCACCTCCCATTATTGGGGGTAAAAGGAGATAGTACTAGCTTTCGGAGCCACATTGGTTGTTTACAATTGGCATCCATTTAAATAGTCAGTACCATGCCAAACTGGCTAGTGAATATTTTTAATATCTCCCACAGGGGAATCTATTCTCTGAACTCATACCTTTCAATAATTTTTTTAAAGAGGTGGCTGGCCCTAATCACAAGTCATTCTCAGAATATACAAATCAGGATACTTACTCCCTTTGGTCTCCAACTTTGAGACTTGGCAATAATTCTAGGAAAAAGGAAAAATACCACTGGAAGTTCTATATCATTCTCTGAAAAGAGTTTAATAAGGCTGACATAAGTAGTTTATTATTTTAATTTGTTTTATAAGGATATGGTTACATCATCCTGTTTTCATTAATAGTAGAACATGTTATGATATTTATTCATTTATTCATATGTGTATTCAACACATAAATACTTAGTTTATATTGTACTCTAGGCAATTTAAGAGAAACAAAAATAAATATTAATATAAATAAATAGATAAAATTAGAACCATGAAATCAAGAAGCTTAAGTCTTGAGGGAATAATTAAGAGGAGCTTGGGATATATAGACAAAATACAGTGATAGTTGAACAGAAGAGATCACACATACCTTATGGAGCAGATAAATTTTATCTTGTCTTGAAAGAAAGACAAGAATTGGAACCTCAGAAATGGAAAGGATATAAGATGTTAAGAAGATACCATCAGAACATCTATTTTCTTTTCTGATTTATCTTCTCCGAAAAGTAGTGAATAATAATTTTTTCTACTTTGAATTATTTTTTCCCAATTCTAATGAAATCTTAAGTCTACACCTCCATTAATTTGGACATCTTAATTACCATATAATAAACTTTTAAGAAAACAATTTCTCTATTCTATAATTTAGCCATATTTGTGAATGCCTACTATGAGTCTATCAGAAGTAAAAGATACTGTCTGTACCCAAAATGAGCTCACAATCTGGTAATAAGAAAATATGATGAGTGTTTGATACTATTCTACTCAACTTTTCAACATTGGGAGAGAAGCAGGCAACTTATAGTCAATATTATTCTACATGTGTCAGAAACCATCTGCATTTTGCCATCCATGAATTAGCCTTTACTCAACTCTGAGTGACTAAAAATGACTTCTCTATAGTCAGGGAAAGGTTTCTCTGCATTTAGCCCTAGGAATTCTGGACTGACACATAATGTTTCTGTGTCTTAAAACTGACAGAATTTGAGCAGCTTGTGTTCACTGAATTCTTAGGAATGTGTGACACATTTTGCACCAACATGATACCAGGAATTATTTAGAAAAAGCTTCTTATTAAAGCCATCATTTTGTCTGATGTGTAATGTATATCCACAATGTGAATAAGATGATGCCACCGAAGTTCTTGATATTTTTGTGTTAAAAATTGACTATTTATAAACTTAACAAAAAGGCATATTCTAATGCCATTTTAAAATATTAGGTATAAGACATGAAATGAAAAGAAATTGTTCTTATATGACTTGATTGGTCTTAATATTAAATAGACTTCCATAAAAAAGTTTTTAAAAAACAGCTAAAACACAAAAGGAAAATGGTCAAAACATTTTTACATAATTCATCAAAGAGAAATATATATAGTATGAAATCATATAAAATCCTCTATCAATAGCTTCTAGAATGCAAATATCACAAAATATTGAGATAAATTATTCCTGATACTAAGCTTATAGCTGAATCTTATCTTGTTTATGTATTTTATTAAATTTCTAAAACACATGCATGTTATTATCATCATGAAACGTTAACATTTCTATAATGAAAAATTTCAAACATACTTTCAGAAAAAAATCCAATCAACCCCCACACACTCAATTCCCTAAATCAATAATTTTTAAGATTTTGCCAAAATTGCTCCATCTATTCTTTCTTTTCTTTTCTTTTGTATTGCTAAAGTTATTTTAAAGCAAATCCCAGCCAGCACATCATTTCATCTCTACATACTTCAGCATGTATATCCAAAAAGTATAGACAATTTCCTACATAGAGACAATGTCATTATCATTCATAACAAAATTAACAATTTCTTAAAAACAACTAATATCATGCATGTAATCAAATTTCTCAGGTATTTGAATTCTTTTTTGATATTTGATTTGTCTAAATCAGGATTCCCCACATTTCCACACATTGGAAATGTTTGCTTGTCTCTTTCAATGAGGAGCAGTTCTCACTAACTTATTCTAAGCCACTGATTTGCTTCAGAAATAACATTTTTTAGCTTCTAAAATGTTCCTGTCTTTAACTTCCTCCCCATCTCTTATGCTAATTATAATTATAATCATTCTTTTTCATTGCATCTAGTCTATTTGTCTATCCATAAAGTTTTTCTTCATTTCCTTGCTTTCATTTTAGGAGAAATTTCTTCAATCAAAGCTTTATATCTATTTCCTCATTTTCTCTGACATATTTGGAGAAGTGGGATTTTCCAATATCATTTAGAAAGAAAAATATTTTCCTGTATATGGAACAGATTTTTGTTTTGTTTTACTTTGAAGTTGGGGATATCCAGCCAGAGAATGATGATTTGAAGTATTCACCCTAATAGTTCTGCTCTTTAAGAAGGTTATTTACATTCTGGAAAAAAAAAAAAAACAGTACTCCAAATTGCTAAAAAATCTGTTGATGGAATTTCCCTCATCATTTTTGGTTGATTAATTTTTTTTTTATTCCTCAAGACTTTTTCTATAACTTCAGAATATATATCTCATGTAGTTGATTACTTTTCTGTCCATTTTTTCTTTTTTATTTTATGTCATTGTTTTCATATTGATTAATCTATGATTACTATACCAGTCCAAAGGAACCTATACATACACACAAATTCAAATGAGTGTTAGCCTGATTTTTTGAAGGGTTGAAAATTTTGCTAAATATTTTTAAAGTATTAAATATGCTACCATCTCAACTTCATATTCCAAAAATAACTTTATTTAATGAGGATATTGAGTATATTTTTTAGAAGTCTGATCTTTTATACATTTAAAAGAGATTTTTGTTGTTTTAGTTCTGAAAAAATGTCTTATAAAGATTTTTGTTTTCTCTCCAGACCTACGTGAATAAAAACCAGCCAGGATATTTCAGTAGTGCTTCCAACCTAGCTTCATTTTCTCTCTTCTAGAATCAGATTTGGGTTCCATGAAGAAAATAACGGCCCAGTAGAGCAGATTCAGTAGCTCCCCATTGTTATCACAAGTCAGTTGCCTTAAACACTCTGTACTGCGCCTAAGTGTGTGTGTGTGTGTGTGTGTGTGTGTGTGTGTGTGTGTGTGTGTCTTTAAATAATTTATTTAGCTTTGCATGAACCTGTGTTTGTTCTCAACCATATGTAATTATATTTTTGGGAGACATACGTAGGGCAATAAAATAATATCAAAAGACATAAATACTTGATTTTTCTACTGTTTTCTTATAAGAGCTATTTTCGATAAAGAACAAAGTAAATATAACGTATCTTCTTTTACTCCACGACCATGAAAAATTTTCCTGATCTTAGGTACAGAGACTAGGGGTTACTGATCAAGTTGCTGAAGTAATTCATTGCTTTTACCTAAAATTCATGGAGATTTTGTTTTTCTTTTATTTTAGTGAATTATTCCACATATCTGACACTCAGGCATGAACTGAGAGAACAATATTGACTTTAAATCTTCCTCCTATTTGGATCTGAAGAGCAATTCAGATTCCTAATTCAGATTTTGTCACTAAGACACATAGAGCCAATTCCTTTTCTTTTTTGAAATTTCCAACCTTTCTGCTCTTTTTTCTGTTTCTGAGGTTCATTCAGCCAAGCATGCAGTTTCATTTACCACTCTGTATTATACCCCTGTGCCTTCATACATGTGCCTGAGACAAAGATCTTGGGAAACTTATGAGTTATTTGAAAGAAAACAATATTGGAAATATCAGAGTGCATGTTATTGTGTATTTAGAATTATTCGTTATTAGCTAGTTTGTTTTTTTTTTTTTTTTTTTTTTTTGAGACAGAGTCTCACTCTATTGCCTAGGCTAGAGTGCCTTGGCGTCAGCCTAGCTCACAGCAACCTCAAACTCCTGGGCTCAAGCGATCCTTCTGCCTCAGCCTCCCAAGTAGCTGGGACTACAGGCATGCGCCACCATGCCCGGCTAATTTTTTCTATATATATTTTTAGTTGGCCATATAATTTCTTTCTATTTTAGTAGAGACGGGGTCTCGCTCTTGCTCAGGCTGGTCTTGAACTCCTGAGCTCAAACAATCCACCCGCCTCGGCCTCCCGGAGTGCTAAGATTACAGGCATGAGCCACTGCGCCCGGCCTATTAGCTAGTTTTTTAATTCACCTACTGAAGGTATTTATCTGTTTAATGCTGATTTCTTTGTCTGAATTTCCTTGGCAGCACCTGTGTCAGCATTGTCAGAATTGGATAGTAAATTCCCCAGGGACAGATTATGTCTAACTTGCTGTGTACAGAAACTAATAAAGCATGTTATGATTATAGATTCTCAATGTGTTTTATGGTGATAAATTTTACTGAGTATATTTTAATATCTTATTTTGGTTAAATTTTAAAAAAGAAACATTACTATCAGTAGACCACACAATTAGCCCTAGTACATTTGAAAAAAAAACTAAGATATAAAATGCATTTGAAATTTATATCAGAATTATCTAAACTATATTAATTTTGCAGAAAAAAATTGTACAAGATACAATCCAAATGCCATTGGGTAGAAAGTAATTTAAAAATACCTTGAAGATTAGGCTTCTGTTAATATCCAGTTAATGATCCAATAGTTTCACCAAAGAAATATGTTTAATTTAGTCTTTATTCATTTAAAGTTTTAAAGTTAGATTTCGCTTAAGGCCACTGCACCTTCTTATGGACTAACACCAATAATTATACAATTCTGCAGTAATTAAAATGCAGATAGAATTCTCAGTTTATTTTAAGGTTGCAGAAAGATGTCAAAAGAAATCACTTATAAAACAAAGATGTCACAAAATTATTATTTGATGTTAATAATAAATTATACTTCAATTAATTTAGCTACTACTTTTTCTGTCAAAATTTCAAAGTGAATTTTTATTTCAGAGAAGTTTATTTTTTTATTTATTGCTTAATGTATTTTCATCCAATGAACCAAAAGAATTCTTTGTAGACTTAATTTTTTACACATAGACATCTTGGAGCAAGTCTAATTGATCATGGCTTCTGAAAAATGTTACTCCAAAATTTTTAAGAGAAAGAATAACTCTGCTAGGGTTTTGCAATATATATCCCTAGAAAATATTGTTCATCTTTTAGATGGAAATGAACCAAGAGACAGAGAAAGTTCCATAGCTATTCCATAACCTAAGCTGTACAATGTCACATCAAACACAATTTTATTTGAATTCCAATACCAACCACATTTCAAAGGGAATTAAATATTTCACCATTTTGAATAAATCTGGAATGGTTCTTGTCTGTTAGTTCAGTTCATTTAGAAATGGGAAAATAGGTAGACTGCTTTAATGTCAGGCTCTTTAATTACTTCATAAATCAAAATCACTATGGTAGAGTCCTTGCATTGGCTTTTTGATCTCTCTAATGCTGCTTCTCAGCAAGTCTCCTTTGTCCCACCCCCTGCCCACTCCCCGAATTAGTACATTTGCATTTTTTACTACCATGGCTCTTTTGCTTAGGTTTCTTTCCTAGAATGTTCTTTCTCAAGATTGATTTCTTGAAACTCTTACAAGTTACTAGTTCAAGTTCTACTTTTACCTTGAGGGCATCCTTGACAATTTCTCATCCATAGTCCTCTTAGTCTATGCCAGAGTTTATTATCTGACAGTCATAAAAAAAGTCCCATGACAATTTTATTTTTGATATTAACTTTTATATTATTGTTAAACTTTACATATTCACAACAGTTTCTGTAGAAAATTTTATGTATTCATTTCATTGCCAAGTGGAGTACAAAGAGAGTGTTCAATAAATACATGCTAAAAAGAGAGAACAAAAAAGTGAATGAAAGAAATGACTTTCAGAGCACTCTCAAACTGAGTTAACATTGTGTGACCCTACAAAGTTTATTCATTTGGATGTTACAAAAATAACACTTTGATGACAAGATGAAAAGGGTTTGTCTATTGATGCTGGGAACATAGAAATTGTGCTATAAGAATAGTTGATTTAATGCTATGAATAATATGGTTTGCTATAAAATACTATGTTTTTGTTGAATTAAAACTAGTTGTATGCTTATGATAGCCTTGCAGTATAGTTTGAAGCATGGTATTGGCACAAAAATAAAGACATAGACCAATGGAACAGAACAGAGAACACAGGTATAAAATGATCTACATATAGCCAACTGATCTTTGACAAAGCAGACAACATACACTGGGGAAAAGAAGCCCTATTCAATAAATAGTGCTGGGAAAATTGGATAGCCACATGCAGAAGAATTAAACAGGATTCGTATCTCTCACCACTCACAAAAACTAATTCAAGATGGATAAAAGACTTAAATATGAGGCATGAAATGATAAGAATTCTAGAAGAAAATATAGGATAAACCCTTCTAGATATCAGCCTAGGGAAAGAATTTATGGCTAAGACCCCAATGGCAATTATAGCAATAACAAAAATAAGTAAATAAATGAGACTTGATTAAATTAAAAGGCTTCTGCACAGCTAAGGAAATAATCAACAAAGCAAATAGTTAACCTACAGAGTGGGAGAAAGTATTTGCAAACTATACATCCAATATAGGGCTAATATCCAGAATCTATAAAGAACTCAAACAAATAAATAAGAAAGAAACAAACAACCCCATTAAAAAGTGGACAAGACATGAACAGAAGCTTTCCAAAGCAGATAAACACATGGTCAACAAACACACAAGAAAAGTTCAAAGTCAGTAATCATCAGGGAAATGCAAATTAAAACCACAAAGAGATATCACCTTACCCCTCTTAGAATGGCTTTTATTAAAAAGTCCAAAAACAATAGATGCTGGTGTGGATGCAGAGAGAAAGGAATGCTTATACACTGTTAGTGGAACTGCAAATTAGTACAAACTCTATGGAAAACATATGGAGATTCCTCAAAGAACTAAAAGTAGACCTGCCATTTGATCCAGCAATCCCATTACTGGGTATCTACCCAAAGGAAAAGAAGTCATTTTATCAAAAAGACACCTGCAATCAAATGTTTATTGCACCACAATTCACAATAGCAAAGATGTGGAATCAACCCAAGTGTCCATCTTTTCATGAGTGGATTAACAAAATGTGGTATATGTATACCATGGAGTACTACTCAGACATAAATGAATTAATTCCTTTGGCAACAATTTGGATGGAACTAGGAACCATAATCCTAAGTGAAGTATCTGAAGAATGGAAAAACAAACACCACACATACTCACTATTAAAGTAGAACTAACCAATGAGCACACATGTGCTCAGAAGGATGTAAAACGCAGTGGAAATCAAGCGGGGGTTGGGGGTGGGAGGGAGGAGGAGGGATGATGGGATGGGCGAAAACCTACTTAACAGGTATAATGAACACTATTTGCATGATAAGCACATTTTATAACCATGACTCAAGCATTAGAAAAGTGATCCATGTAACCAAAAACATTTGTACCCCCTTAATAGTTTGGAAAAAAAGAAACCAGTTTTATGTTATAAAAAATTGGGAATGAACACACTTTTTCAAATTGGAAAAATAATTTAGAATTTCTTTTATAGGGAGAGGATAGGTGAGTAATTACAAAATAGAGCAGTCACAAGAGGCTATTTGAGATAAACTGTGTTCAACATGCACTCTAATTGGCAAGCACCATGTTTCTGCATTTTTTTCCCCTGTTTGAAATGAACATGAATGAATATTTTCAATACTGAATTTGAAAGTCAAGGAAATTTTTGAGACATAATTTAATTTTGAGAGAGAAATGTTGGTCCATGTGGACTTTTCACATTTGGTTCACTTTTTTTACTTTTTTGCTTGTTGTTTCCTTGTTTTTAACTGAAATATTAGATTTACATATAGAGCCCAACCGTAAAGAGAAACCATTTCTTATTTAAAATTTTTGTTTCGTAGTTTTTCATATTTATAATAATAGAAGGCCGAGGAAATATAAGGGAAAATATATAATATTAATGGAGAGAGAAATCTTTGAAAAATAGAGAATTTTTCTTCATCATAATTGAAATATAAATCGACCTTATTTCTGAGGGCCTTGCCTTGCAACCACACTTCCACTTCCATTTGGAATGCAGAGCTATTGTGTCCCTGAGAACCCTGCCCCACTAAGGAAGACTACTTCCCTACCTCTTCTATTTTTCATGCAGACCTTTATGGAGAACTATGAGATGTCTTGTTAAATAACAGAAAATTGAAGTAAAATCCATTAACATTTTATGGGAAAACTGTGCTTTTTTTTTTCAATAATTTTTATCTTTCACAAAGAAGGCCTAACTGAGCTTTGTGTCATGAATGCTAACTTGGTGAAAGCCCTTAAATCTCTCAAACTGGGGTTAGCAAACATATTTTCAGGATTTGCAAGTTATCTACTAGAACCTTATATTAATATTAATATTGTAGTTTCATTTCAACAATAATCTAAAAAAGAAAAATAAATAAAAGCAACCTAAAAATAAGCTAGGACTTTTCATAATCCACTTTCCATTGGATGTTACTCTTAGCATGGCAAAGATAGCAACTAAAAGAATTTAAGATACATTTCAACCTTTGTTGACATGTCTAAAAGACATTGAAACCAATCCCATTTATAATCCAGAAAAATACTTCAAGAAAACACTGTCTCCTATTTCTCTAGCTTCCAATATTGCTCACACCCCTCAGCCTCTCTCTATAAACTAAACTCCCACTATTAACACTTCTCTAAGCCCCTGCCCCCTGACTTTTTACCTTTTCCTCTTTCCCTTCCCTCCTTTCTTTCTTTATTCTTTATTTTTTCTCAGATAACTGAATCTTAGCCTTTCTTTCAGGCACACACTCCCTCCTCTGTTTTAGTACCTCCTGCCCGCATCTCCAAATTAACCAAAGGTGATAGTACTTTAGTATGTGTAAATAAACTTTATAATCTCTAAAGCAAGAACTAAGAAAAGGAGAAGGAGAAATGTCCAGCTAGTGAGTCATGCAGAAGTAAGAAAGAGAAGAAGCTGTGAATATCTACAAACCAATAATTTTGTGACTGTTAAATAATATATCCTGATCTTTTTTTGGATGGCCCAATAATTTTCATTCTGTATTTGAGTAACAAACAGTCCCATTAGTGCTATGTGACCACATAAATTAAAAATATTTGCCTTTTATTTTTTTCTACCAGCAATAAGAATATTTTCTGCATTTATTTATTTCTTATTTCAAAATATTAAGGGTGTACAAATGGTTTTGGTTATATGGATCGCTTTTGTAATGCTTGAGTCAGGGCTATAAGTGTACCCATCACCCAAATAGTCTTCATTGTACCTGTTAGGCAGTTTTTTTGTCCCTTCCCTTCCCCTGTCTCTCACCCTGCTTAATTTCCCCTGAGTTTTACTTTCCTCTGTGCGTGTGTGCTCATCAGTTAGTTCCACTTTAATAGCGAGTACATGTGGTGGTGATTTTCCATTCTTTAGGTACTTCACTCAGGGTAATGGTCTCCATTAATATCACATTTTTCGAGTTAGGGACTAATGTTTTTGAGAGACTCATGGTAATTTTCTCAATAGTCCTCAAATTTTTACATTTGAGATTGAGCATTCTTAATTGAAAGTAGAATGAACTCACTAAAATGAGGGTAGATGTTGCATAGACTTACACAGTGTGTCTGGGATGGAAAGGATGTGAGCATAATAGGGAATGGAAAAGCAAAGAGTTCTAAATGTCACTTACACAATAGCAAGTATAAAGAAGAAAATGGAAATAGAAAGGGAAGTACCAAGTGTGTCCTGTGAGAGGGAGTAATAATTTCTATAGCCACCCAAATTGGCTGAGTTGGACGAAAAGATGGAAATTCACTTTGTTAAAGGGACTGATTTAATTAGCATTCTTTCAATAATATATATTCAGTTACTTTTTATTACTTTTAATTGACATAATTTTACATATTTATGGGATATAATGTGATGTTTCAATACATGTATATGTTGTGTAATGATCAAATCAGGGTAGTGAACACATCTACACCTCAAACATTTATCATTTCCTTGTGACAGGAACATACAAAGTCTTCTAGATATTTTGAGATCTACAATACCTTAGTATTGGCTATAGTCACCCTACTTTGCAATAGGACACTGGAACTTATTCTTCATAATTGTAACTTTATACCCATTCACCATCCTCTTCCTATCTACCCCTCCCCCTACCCTCCACAGTCTCTGGTACTACTGTTCTATTCACTGCTCCTGTGATATTAACTTTTTTAGATTCTACATATGAGTGAGAATATGCAGTATTTGTCTTTCTGTGTTTGGATTATTTCACGTATAACATTCTCTGGGTTTATAGAAGTTGTCACGTGACAGGGTTTTATTCCATTTTAAAACTGAATAATATTCCATTGTATATATACCACATTTTTTTATTCATTCATCCTCTGTTGGACACTTGATTCAGTACTGCAATAAATGTAAGAGTTCAGCTATCTCTTTAACATACTGATTTCATTTTCTTTGGATATATACCCAGTGCTGGATCATGTGGCAGTTCTATTTTTAATTGTTTGAGGAAACTCCATATGGTTTTCCATAATGGTTGTAGTAATTGACATTCCCACTAACAGTGTGTAAGGGTTCCCTTTTCTCTACATCCTTGACAACATTGAATCTTTTGGTTTTTTGGTAATAGCTTTTCTAACTAGAGTGACGTGATATCTCATTGTGGTTTTGATTTGCATTTCCCTGATGATTAGGGATGAGTATTTTTTCACATACCTGTTGGCCATTTGTATGTCTTCTATATCACTTATTCTTCAATAAATATTTATTTTAAATATTATGTTACCATTTTATTGAAATAAAATGGATGCAAAAAATTTCATACATCTTAACTGGTAGTTTCATAAATTGTCACAAAATGAACATGGCCATGTAACCATAAACAGATCAAGAAACCGCATGAGATATAGTATCACTCCACACACACAAGGATGACAACAATAAAAAAGGTGGGGGAGGGGAATAAATGTTGATAAGGATATGAAGAAATTGGAATCATAAGACATGCTGCACCATAATATGGTACAGTTGTGGAAAACAGTTTGACAGTTCTTCAAAAAGCTAAACGTTGAGTTACTTTATGACCCAGCAATTCTATTTCTATGTATATACCCTAAAAAATTAAAAATAAATACTCAAACATTTATATACACATTTTCATAGCATCAAAAATTCATAATAGGTAAAAGGTGAAAAAATCCCAATATCCATCAATGGATCAATTCATAAACAAATTGTAGTATGTACATGAAATGCAATATTAAACAGCCACACAAAGGAATGAAGTACTGATATATGCTATAATATGCGCCCTCAAAAACATCTTACTAAGTGTAAGAATCCAGAAAAAATAGTTTTGTATTATTCCATTTATAGGAAATATGCAAGATAAGTAAATCCATGAAAACAGCAGGATTGGTGAATGCCAGGAGCTGGGTAAGGAGAAAATTATGGGTGACTGCTTAATGGGTATGAAGTTTTCTTTTGGGGTGATAAAAATGTTTAGAATTTAATAAAGGTAGTGATTTCAAAACATTGTGAATGTACTAAATTTCATTGAATTGTACACTTTAAAATGCTTCATTTTATGTTATGTGAATTTCATTTATTTTATACATTTACATGTACATATAAACTATACAGGGATATCATTTTTAATTTATCAGATTAGAAAAAAACACAAAAGTCTGATAATATACAAAGTTGGCTAAATTATAAATAAATGGTCAACTTTACACATTGCAGATTAGTACAAACATTAAGGAGGGCAATGTGTTTTAATATAGCAATTCCAATACATAATTGCAGCACCATGCATAATAATATAAGGCATAACTCAAATGGCTAAATAAAGTATGGAAGAGTCATACAATGAAATTCTGCACTATGCAGCAGTAAAAAAAAAAAAGAACTCTATATAAACTGATATAAAAAATTTCCAAGATATATTGTTAAATATAAAATAATCAAAGTTCAAGTGTCTTTGGTGTAAAGAAAGAGAAATTACATTGCACATTTGTGTATGTTTGTGTATCCATACAGAATCTTTGGAAAAAGAGAGATAACAGCAATAACAAGAAGGATGTTTACATATAGGTGTTCGATTCCTCCCTTCCCTATTCCCACTAGCCCGTTCCAACCTCAATTCTATTATTCCCCAACACATCATTGAATATACTGTCAAAGTTAGCTCTATTTCACTAAAAATTTTATGTACCTCCACGTCTGCATCCTCTAGGAACTCTCTCTCAGCAACTCTTGGCCAAGTAAGAGCATATTCTTTCTTGAAACTCTCCCCTTCCACATCATCCAGAGCACCACACTATTCTGATTTGCTTTTATGTTTCTGACTGCTCTTTCTCAGTGGTGTTTGTTTTGGCTTTTCTTCTTTGTCCCAGCTTCTAAATATTGAAGGCCTCAAAACTTAGCTGTAAGCCCTTTTCTCTTTCCATCTAGAATGTTGGTCTCCAGGAAGATAGATCTCCATTAGATAGATGGATGACATTTAAATATTATCCATATGCTGTGGACTTCTTGTGTTTCCTCTTTCACAGGTTCCAGGTCTATATGTCCAACTGACTACTTATCTCCCCTTGGCTGTCACATAAATACCTCAATTTTAGTTGTCAAAAGGGAACCCTTGATGTTCTCCTATGCATTTTTACCTCAGCGTCTTTCACCTTAGTAAAAGGCATTACATCTACCTTCGTGCTCCAGTAAAAAATGTAGGAATCCTCTTATTCCTCCCTAATTCGTTCTGAAGTCCTTTCTAATCTACCTCAAAAAATGTATCTGTGTTCTCTTCTATTTCCGCTCCATCCACCCAACTCACTCTCATCTCACCCCTAGGCAACCAAGAAAGTGCTTTAACTCTTCTCATTACTTCCTCTCTTGCTTCTTCCAAACCATTCTCCATGAAGCAACCAGAGTGATATTTTAAAAGTGTAAATCACTCCCACTTAAAATTTTTAGTTAATTGGCTTCTGATTATATTTAGAATAAAACTCATTTCTTGTTATCCTACTAAGCATGACACAGTCTGACCATGGTCTGGCTATCCTCTGGTTTCCTATACCTTAATGAACTTTTTTTTTCCAGCCACATTGGCTTCTTTCATTCTTGGAACCATGAACCTTGCCTTGGCATCTTTCCATCTACTTTGGGATTGATGCATATGCTTCCAGTTTTTTGAATGGCTGGCTCCATCTCCTGCTTCACCTCTCAGCTTACAAATCTCCCGAGTGAGTCCTTCTCTGACCACATTATGTGAAGTAATGCCCTCCCCTTCCCCATTATTCTTTATAGAACTGACTCTCTGTTTTTAATTTTTAGCAATTCTAAATTCTATATTTGTTTGTACATTATTATTTTCTGCTTGCAATATTGCACTGTAAGCTCCAGAAAAATGGGTTTTTTCCCTATCTTTTTTATTATGCCTCTTAGCAATCCTCCAAGAAATACCAATAAATGCAGAAGAATGGAATTCAGGAAACTAAGGGGAAAAATCGGATTACCCCTACATCTAGCTTAATTCCTTCTCATTATTTTCCTAACAAATATTTTAATTTAATGAATTATTCATTATCAATTTATTGCATACCTGCACTCTTTTAAGAGCTGGGGAATCAACAGTGATCCAATTCCAGGCAAAGCCCTTAGCAGGTGTGGCAGCTGCTGCTTTTCTCCTTTCAGAGCCCAGTTGTCATGCTGTAGAACACTTAAACTTCGTGGAGAATTGACATGTAAGTACTCCAGTCCACTGCCAGCCATATGAGTAAACTGTCTGAGAATTCCAGTTGAGCCAAACCTTCAGATACCTCAAACCTCACCCACCATCATCCTGACTGCAGGAGACAGCTCAAGGGCAATAACAATTGAGCCCAACCCACACAGCCCACCCAAAGATCTGAAATAAATAGTAATAAATTGTTGGAAGCCACTAAGTTTTGAAGTAGTTTGTTATGTAGCAATAGGTAACAGAAACAGTGACGAAATTTTTGTTTTGGCAGTAGTGTTGCTAGGTTGTGTTTGTCAATATACAACAAGAAAAGAAAAGAGGGAACGCAAGTGTTTAGCTAAGGGCAACTGAGGCAAAAGAAAACATTCATGTCAGTTTCATATTGCTGTGTGGAAACTCTGGTTCATTTAATACTTCTGAAGCCCCTTTTCCTTACATAGATACACCCTTCCATCCAGCCAGCCATTTACTCTCCCATCCATTCTTCCATCCATCCATTCATGTCCCTACCCATCTATTCATTTAACATTTACGGAGCTCCCAATCTGAGGCAAGAAAACAAGATCTTTGCTCTCAAAGACAATCTGATTGGAAAAATTTATCATTTAAAAAATACTGCAGGGAGGCTGTGAGAGTTGACAGTAGACGATAACATGGTTTTTGTTTGTTTTCCTCTTTGGTATTTGAAAAACAGCTACTTTTCCTAAAGTTTCGGATAGTTCTCAGTTATATAAAAATCACAAATTCACTTCTCTGTTCTCCCTATGTACTAAATAAAAGAAATCTTGATTGAAAACAGTCGAGAAGCTACTGAGGAAGATGTGTTGCTGTGGGAGCTGAGACTGGAAAAAGAGAAAAGACAGAGTAATTGGGAAAAAAAAAAAGTGTTTGTGCATCATGCCCTCTAGTCATCCTCCAAAACATACCAGCAGATGCAGGAGAATGCGAGTCAAAAAAATAAGGGAAACAATCTTCTGGTTTCCTTCAGAAGCATAACATGCTCTGTTCACCTCAATTGAAATTTTTAAGGCTTCATCTACATTTATTTATTCACTTCATTTTATATGTACACAGCTTATGTCTATACAGCAACAAATGTTAAAGCAAATGAGATATTTGGCAACATTGTTGTCTACTTGATCAATGTTGGCTGCATAATATAGTTGGAACTAATTTAGGGACCACATTAAATTATTTTCAGTTTTATTATCCAGGTAATTCTTCACTTCCTAAATATTTTCATCATGTATGTGCCCTGCTACAGTGACACTGAGAGTAATCTGAAGTGTCCTGAAGCAATTATAAGTATCTTTGCATTTTATTCTTTTGTGCCTGTTCCATCTACCTAGGGATTTTTCCACAAGTATGTTTATCTTTGGTAGTCAGACCATGTTGCATGCAGTTAACCATAAAAAATTCATAGGTTTCTCAAGTTCACTTCAAAAGCACTACCTGATCTGTCAAAACACATTTTAAAATGTCAAAATGCCTTTCCATTATGGTCTTATTTGGTGCTATGGTGCTTTATAACCCCATTCTACTGGGAAAAAAAGAGGTGGAAAAACTCACATGAAGATTTTCTGCTGCAAAAAGACAAATAGCAATGCACTGATGTTTGACAGAACATTCATAAACCAGCAGGGATTTAATAATTTATATTTGTAAATTATGTAAATGTACATTTAGACCCTTGGGGGAAAACATGTTTTTAAAAACTGAAATAAAAATTAATCACTATGATTTTTAAATTATTTAAGATAACACTAGCAATCTTAGCCCTTCATAGTTAACATTTAATTTTAAGGTATATGTTAACCAGTAATAAGTTTTCCTGATAACTAAGTGTGAAGATACTGACAGTTTCAGTCTTAATGTATACTTTCAAATGCAACCTAATTTTGGAGTATGAAACATAGTAGAATCAATTTCAAAGAACTTGATATACAACTGCTGAACCATCACTTTGCAAACCATAGTCACTGCATTTCACCATTTGCCACTCAGCTTGCTTTATAGTTCAAAACATTTCATCATATGGCTGCTAAGGTCACTTGCTTGAGAAACAAACTCCTTGCTTCCTGCACCAGCAAAACCAGTGAGCTTTGTTCAAGTTTCTGATCATAGGAGACTCTAGCACCCCAACCTCACTCTGTCACAATCTATTAGGAAATCTATTTAGAAAAGAACGTATATTAACTATACTGATGTAACTTCATCATTATGAGATAAAAATCTCAAGTGGAGGGTGTCCTTATAATGAAACCATGCCACAATTACGTGTGTGAGGGCTGATAATCATTATTATACTAATACCTATCTTACTTTTATGCAGACATTAAACAAAGCTGTTCTAGAATGTGACAGATCCTATGCTGAGAATTGAAGGGAATCTATAGCTGGGAAGCAATATAGACATGGTGCCTTTCCTCCTGGACCACACATTCCACTAAGGAACATGATGGAAACAAAAATGCAAGTACCTTAGCCTCAACCTAGGGCTTTAGGATAAGGTGGCAGCACAACCAAGCCATCTACGCTCAGCTTGCAACACTATAGTACCAATAAATGACTTCATTTATATGATATATTGCCCTGTGAGAAAAAAATAGAGTTCTACAACATAGACTGAAAGAAAACAAATGTAATATGAAACAACATATAATAAACATTAGGTCGGTTTAATAATCTGATACTTATAACTTTATGGAAGATAGAAAAAAACTTAGTTTTTCCTCTGAATTTTTTTTTTCTGTATACAGTTATTTCCTCCTACTCTGTGAATCATCTTGAAGTATAGAAAAGAAAGATGAGCATTAGGCAGAATCCAGTCTCTCCTAGGATCTTGTGCCTTACTGACAATTTTCTGTCTTCCCTTTCCTCTGTAACTGTAGCTCTGACACAAGCTGGGGCTGTCTATTCTCTGGGAGATTTAAATTACATTAGTTCAAGTCCCTGTCCCATACGCTAGGGCAACTCCAATAAATCGACCCGGTCCCTTCTGACCCTGAGCCACCACCCTGGCTGAACCCTTGCTTTCTATCATTTTTCAGCTCCTACTACTGTTTCTCACTTTCTCTTCCATGCCCACCCCAAATTTCTGTGCCCATTCCTTTTCTTTGATTTCCCCCATGTCTTAGTCTATCTTGTGCTACTTTAAGAGGATACCTGACACTGTGTAATTTATAAAGAACAGAAATTTATTTCTCACAGTTCTGGAGGCTAAGAAGTCCAAAATCAAGGTGCTGGTGTCTAGTGAGGGCTTTCTTGCTGTGCCTCACATGGCAGAAGAGCAAGAGAGAAGAAACTTACTCCTACAAGCCCTTTTTATAATGAGAATTAAGCCATTCATCAGGGCTCTGCAGCACCTGGGACCTAAATACCATCCAGAAAGCTCCACCTCCCAAAACTATTGGCATTGGTAATTTAAGTTTCCAACACATGATTTTTAGGGCATGTAGTCAAACCATAACCTCCCAAGATGACTTCATTTGTATTCATTTGTGTACATATAGCAGACTTCATTAAAGGTTTTAAACTAAGGAGGGAACTTTAAAGATATTAAAAATATATTAGTCATTAAGACTTGACCATCTTTTTTCAAAAATCATGGTTGCTCTTTTCCTGCCAAGTGGTGCAGGCATCTTTCTGCTAAAAAATTTCAACATTTCAATGCCCTTCACATTATTATGCAGAACATTTAGCTTCCTCTACCCATTTCACACTTGCTTGCTAAAATAAAGCACTATCCACTCCAGACATGAGTCCTTCCTAGTACAGAAAAGGGTTTTTCCCCCCTTTTATCCTTTATTTATCAATCTCTGCTGCAATATAGATGAGAATCATATACTAAAGTGATTTAATTTTCTACTGATGTGAACTACCCTGCTTCAAATAGAAGACAGTGGTGACTAAAGTCACTTCGGGTTTTAAATAATTTTTCACTCTGTTACAAAACCTTGTGCTGATTCTGAGTTAGGTACCTCCTCCTCACTCCCACGGAAGTCATCACTGCACAGATCACCCTGTATTGTCATTATCTATTTAATCATCTCTATCTCACACTAGGGCGAGATTTCCTTGAGGAAAGAAACCCTGTATATTTTCTGTCCTTGTTTTGTAACACCCAGCATTGCCTGAAAGTAGCCACTCAACAAATATTTGCTATGTGAATAGATGAAAAAAATCATACCCCTGATAATGACAATACCTAGATTTTTTATATCTTCTATATTTACAATATAGAAGATACTACAATTAATTGGTTATAATAAAATACCCAAGTTCCTCACTCTAAAGCTGAGATTCTTGTGGCCAGAAAAGAGCACTGACTTAGCTTAGTCTTCCCACCCTGTAAGGACTGCCCTGGGGCTAGAAGCCAGCCATCCTGTCTCTCTGGGTCCTGGGTCTTTCCATTACACCATATCTAAGCCTGAAGAGACAGACCTTCTGTCTCTCTGAGCTATGGAAAAAAGGTAGTAGACAGTTTTCCAGGGGCAAGCATTGATTGTTATTACATCTCTCTACAAGTAAGGTGGGATATGAAGCCGCCTCCCACTCCTGGAAGCCTGAGATGGCTTTTCAAGCGTAGAAAAATAACCCTAGGTGTCTTGAGCCCTGTATTCTTGACAAAAGTACACTGGCTGTTTAAGGGCATTTTCGATTTTCAAAAGCTGTTCTTGGACACTAGGAAGCTTTAGTTCCACAAAGGCGATTTAAACTGCTTCCTCTGGGCATGCAAGGATTAGGATTTAAGAATCATTTGTTCTGCAGATATGTCTTCCAGGAAATATTTTCATTGCACATAACAAACGAGAATAGTTGGAAAAGAACTGATAATCCACAGATTTTGAAAATCTCATTGAGGATAACCACTAGATATTTGATTTCTACTATATTCCTCTCCTCTCCCTTTAAGTTTTTCTGGATCCTATCTCTTTGGTCTCCCTTCCAACCTGTCCTTCATTCACATCCTGCATGCAAGCTACAGTTAGGAAGCTGAAATATATTGTGAGAGAGGCAATACATTAAAAATTACCTCCATTCAAATCCCTGCTCCGTCACTTTCTAGCCATGGGACCTTCTAGCTGTGTGACCTTTCAAGTTGTGGTGACTTTTCTGACCTGTTACCTCTCCATTGTTATAACATGTAAAGCACTTGCACAGCACATAATAGTCGATCAATGAATATTACATGAGGTTAATAACACCCTCTCTGCAATTCCAAAATTATAAATTTGAAAGTTTCTGTGTAGTTTCTTTTGTAACAAACTCTAACCTGAACTTAAGTCATTTGACAGAAATGTCTGAGTAGAACTGATTTAAGACTGTATCTAGTCTATATTTATTCCACTTAGTGCAAATATTCACTTATTTTACTGGAGAAATTAATTCGTTTGGTTACAATGTGCTGTACTAGACCTTACTGGGTGTCATAGCGTATGTGTGGCTTATTGTGTTTCTTAAATCTAAAAAGATATGAATTCTGAAGCACATCTGTATCCAAGATCTTTGTATAAGACACCATGGAGCTGCATTATAATTATTTCAGTACAAGACTGTAAATAGACTATGTTTGCTACACATACCACTGCCTCCCTGACAATATCTGTGCTACTCTCACCTTTCCCTGCTTCTACTCATTCTTTGAGTCCCAGATCCAGTGTGTACAGTTCTATGAAAATCTCTTTACTATTTCAAACATTTGGACTTTTCTCCTTTTCATCCCCCGTAGTTCTCAACACCATACTCCATACAGTTTTCTTTGCTGTAGTTCAGGAATTGTATTTTAAGAAAATTCAGCATCATTTTAGTGAACATATAGAATTGTTCCCAATGAATATTTTTGCTAACTTTATTAACCTGATAAAAATAAACGTTGAATTTTCTAAACTCTGATTTAAATTTGATCCTAAAGTGCTAGACATTTTAGTAACAAAATTAAATTACAGTAATAAACATGCATTCTTATTTGTGATTTCAAAAGATAAATTATGTTATTGTTATAAAATGTGTCCTGAAAAGTACTTACATGTAATTTCATGAAAAAACACATGAATGCAACAACAAAACAACAGGCTGCCCATTGCCAGGGAAAAACCTGTTCCCATCAACTACTAAACAACCACAGATGTTTTCATTATTTACTATCTTAATAATCATGTGGGATAATTTCCAACAAGATATCAGAGGATATTTGAAGCTTTTTAAATCTAAAAAGTTATGCACTATAATTTTTAACATTATTTATCAACATATTTTGAAAAATTGTTCTTTTATAGTTTTACAGCATTGATTTTTTTTCCTATTACAAAAATAATACCATTGTTATAGAAAAATTAGAAAATACCTAAATGCAAAAATGTTGCTAATAATCTCACTATTCAGAAATGATATTATATACCCATTTGTGAAATTGTTTGCCTATATATGCATATGTAAATAATATGCATGCAGGTGTGTGTATGTGTGCTTGTATATATACACATACATTAAAAGAAAATTGTCATGGATCTACTGTATTTTATTTATAGTAAAGTCATTACATTATAATGCAAAGAAAGCATTACACTTTGGAATTTCTAAATATAGTTATATATGGACTGAAGAAGAAACAATAAATAAGTCACACACATCTGTATATATAGTTACAAGTTATGATTTGCTATGAAGGAAATAAGGAACTGAAATGTAGGAAAATAGTGGCAGTGGATAGGGTTGTTACGGAAGAAGTTGCTAAACAGAAAATTTAAAAAGGCTTCGTGTCTTAAATATTGAGCAAAGTAGAGACTGACACAGGATGAAGGTAGAGAGGTCGATAGAGACCAGATTACTCAGTGGCATGTAGTCCATTGGCAAGATAACAACCTGTTTTGATGAACAATGGGAAAACACTGGAGAGCTCTCCACAGAGAAACTGATGTGAATTGTATAATCTGGTTTCTCAACATCAGCACTATTGACATTTTGAATCAGAAAATTCTCTTTTGTAGGGGTCTGTCCTTTGCATTATAAAATTTTTAGTAGGACCCTGACCTCCGTCCACCAGAAGCCAGTAACACCTACCTCAGTTATGACAACCAAAATGTTCCAAGACACTTCCAAATGTCTCCTGTGGGTTGAGGGAAAAATCATCCTGCTTGAGAACAACTAATATTTTAAATGATTAAAAATTATTCTGGCTCCTAGGTGAGGGATAGGTTTGCTCCTTCTGTGAGAGCATGCCTGATCACAACAGGTGGTATCTTGTCACCTCAAGGGAAACCAAGCTTAAAATGACATTAGCCTGTGGATTTCAGAGCAACAGTAAAGAAAGAATATGAATCCTTGATTAGCATATGATTCGTCCAACCTTGGACTTCACATTATGTTTGTCTTATTATGATGTGATGAAATATGTTAAAATTATAAGTGTAATAAAATATAGGGTTGGGCATGAGAAGGCAAGTCCAAGTACAAAGTAGAAGACTAGTAAGTAAGGAAGTTAGTGACCCATGTAGAAGAAGGTGGTGTCTTGGATGACGGAGACATATCTTAGAGTTGCGTCTGTTTTCTATAGTGTCTTGGCATTGTGGTTATGGAGAAGTTATATAACAGTCAATATTTTTTTAGAACTAAAATAGACTTGATTCGGTTCTATATTTTAATCCAAGCTATCACCCCATTCCTTTGCTCCATTTCATAGCAAAACTTCTCACAAGTGTTTTCTATTTTCCAGATAAAGAGGAAAATATATAGGATGCGTATAATCTTCATATATGACCAAGATTGTTATATGAATCAAGTAACACAAAATGGACTGTTCAATAAATGTTATTGAAAAAAGTGACATTCTGAATTATACCAAAAATATATTTCCTAAACTATACCTTTTGAAAATAAAATTCAGATAAAGACATAAATTTGGAAAACAAGATACTAAAACAAGAAATAATGTAGAATATCTTTCCTATGATAATGGGATAGAAAATGATATTTAGTGATAATACCAAAACAAGTCTCATAAGAGAAAAAAATAGTTGAAATGCATGACATCATGATAACAAAACTTTTCTTCCTTGCAAAAGACTCCATAAGTATAAAGGCAAGACAGTCTTAGAAAGTATTTTTATAATATGTATAACAGACACAGGATTCATATACAGAATAGATGAAGAACTTCTTCACATCCAAGAGAAAACAACCCAATGGAGATATGTGTTAAGTAATTCCTAACAGAGGTACACCACATGCCACCCCCCAAAAAAAAATGTGAGCAGCTTTCCAACCTCACTATTAATTACAGAAATACAAATAAAAGCAAGAGCAGTCAACTCCATTCATAAAATATATTACATTTACAAAAAACAATCCTGATAATTCCCGGTGCTGTTAAACATATGGAATGCAAGAATTCTGACAGTATCTGATGAAAACAAATTAGAATACACTGTTTTGCACAGTGATTTGGTAAATATCCAGTAATATTTCAAGTATGTTGATTCTAAAAACATCAAGCAAGTTGGCTCCTGAGTATATGTATGCCTTAGAAAAATTCTGTGCAGGTGTATCGTGCAACAATTGCAATATTGTTTATAGTAACAAAAACAAAATCTTAATATTCACAAAATGAAAATATCTAAAACAGTTAAAGTGAATAAAATATATCTATATATCAACAGGCTAGAGCTGAAAATTATAATATTGGCTATTATAAATGATACTCTATTGAACATTCTTGTTCATATGTTTTTGGTTCTCATGTATTTACATTTCTTTTTCTTTTTTCTCCTCCACTGTGAAGGAAAACATGCATATACATTTCCGAAAATTGCTGGTTTAGAGGTTATTATATGTTTTGCTTTAGTATATCGGCAGATTATATTGCAGCCCAGGAGTTTTCAAAGTGGTTATGCCAATTTATATACCCATCAGTAGTAGAAAACTGGGAAGAACCCAAATATCACCAGCAATAGAATGGATCAATAAATTGCAGTACTTTCATACAATGAAATACTACTGAGCAATGAAAGTGAAAGAATTATTGCTCCATACTAAAGAAAGAGATAAATCTCACAAGCACAATGCTAAGTGAAAGAAACCTGATGCAAGATTTTATATTTTATGGTTTCATTTATTTAAAGTTAAAACAATAACAAATTTAATCTATGGTGATAGAAGTCAGAATAGCAATTATATTTGAAGTTATGACTGGATGTGGACTCCAGAGAAGCTTCCCTGTACTGGCAATAGTCAATATCATGACCTGCATGAGGTTCTAATGGTCCATTCATTGGATAAAAATTCATCCAGCTGTGCACTTAACATTTGTATACTTTATATATGGTTTAATTCTGCAAAAAATCTGTAAATATAATATTAGATGAAAAAAGTAAGATACAAAATAATTCATAAACTATACCAACATATTTGTAAAATTTTCAAAGGTACACAAAGCAAGACTATAACAACTCTGTGTGTGTAGACACACCTATGTATGTGTATATGTGTTAAAGCTTTTAAAAAAAGATTACAAAAATGGAGATAAAATTCACAACAGTGTTTGTTTCTGGGGAAGGAAGTCAGAGAATGATCCTGGGAAGCTGAAAATAAATAACTTCACTTATCTATAATATTGAATTTATTTCATTAAATATCTCAGAAGCAAAAATGACAAATGGGGCAAGGATATGGATGTTTAACATCTTATTACTTGTATATTTAAGTTTCCTTTAACTTTATAAAAAACTTTAAACTTAAAAATTTAGAACATTTGTCACTCCCAAGAGACCGCAGTCTGGTAGTGGTGATGACAGTCAGAGGGTTGTGACAAGTGATGTGAGAGAGGCACAACGTGCCCTGGGAGAGCACTGAGGAAAGGACATTTGGTGGTGTGGGGCAGGGTAGGGTCTTGTTCAGTGGTCTGGTGGACGGCAGTAATGGACAAAGAGCCACCTGCCTGGATTCAAATCTTGGCCCCAGTACTTTCACATTTTGTGATCTTGGATAAATTACTTCACATCTCTACTGCCCTCTTTCCACAAGCTGTTAAGTAGAGAGAATGGCAACTTCTCCTTCACAGTTGTGAGAATCAGGTGAATTAACAGATGTGTTAAGAAATCCTTAGAACAGTGCTAGGCACAAAGGGAGTACCAACTGATACAGACCATCCTTCTTGCTTTTACCATGGAGGAGCAAAGTTTCATCAAGTATGATTAGGCCTTTAGAAGTAGAACTTTGGAAGTGTCATTTGGTCATCTGCCATATAACTGAGCTTAGTGAATTGACAATTTTTACTCTTCCCAAATATATGTTGAATTTGTCTGTATGTGTATGTGTGTGTGTGTATATATATTCTCTGTGTGTGTGTGTGTGTGTATATATATATATATATATATTCTCTCAAATTTATCTCTTGCTGCAGACATGAATATAATTAAATGAATGAAACTTGCTATATTCAGAATCCCCAAAATGGAATCACAAAATGTCTTAAGATAGATTAATTTTAATCTTTAATCATGCTGAGTAACATCATTACCCTGTTTCTACGGAAAAACTCTGTTATAGTAGAAGATTTAATTATTCTACTTGAATAGCTAATTTTAAGCTTCAAAATTCACATCTTTTATTTCATAAGTGACACACTAGACAATCCCCATAGAGGACAAGTTTGGGTTAGTTATAATGCATATAAATGTTACTAAACTGCCTATTTACCTATGAGTTTAATTGGTATGTTTACAGTGCATGGCGTGGTGTGCTTTTTTAACCCAAATCATTTTGGCCCTTGTCCTTACTCCAATTCTGCTTTATAATTATCACCATGAACAAGGTTAGAGAGCTCAGATACAGCCTGGTTTTAAGAAAAAAAAATGAATAAACAAGAAATCCAAAGTCTTTGTGATTTAAAGATAAGTTTAGACCAGACCGGCTACGGTAACTCACACCTATAATCCTAGCACTTTGGGAAGCTGAAGCAGGAGGATCCCGTGAGGCTGGGAGTTCTTAGAAAGCAGCCTGAGCAAGAGCAACATGCTGTCTCTACAAAAAATAAGAAAAAGTTAGCTGGGCATCATGGCGTCCACTTACGGTTCCACTACGCAGGAAGCTGAGGCAGGAAAATGGCTTGAGTTCAGGAGTTTGAGGTTGTAGTGAGCTATAACGATGCCACTGCACTCTAACCTAGACAACAGAGTGAGACTCTGTCAAAAAAAAAAAAAAAGAAAGAAATTAATAAATAAAATTTTTAAAAATAAAGATAAGTTTAAATGCTGATTTTTATTCATTAGAAAAGTATCCCAGTAAGTAAACACATATACAATGTATAATAATTTACCTGAACTGCAGCTAATAACTCTTTTTCAGCCAAATACAAATTTTCTGATGTTGGAATGCAGGTGCATTTATTGATTCATTCAAACATTTGCTTTTGAAAATAATTGTATTACTATTTATTGAGCACATGCCATATGTCTGACACTTGACTGGTCCTTGGGATAAGTGGTGATCAGATAAGACTAGGATTCTATTCTCTTAATGTTTAATCTCTTTCGGAAAAGACAGCAAATAATTATGCAAAGAGATTGACTGTAATGGTGATAAGTGCCCTGAAGGATAAATACTACTTGACGTGAAAGCATTGAACAAGTCCAGGAGGCCAAGCCCTGTCTGGGACAGTAAGACTGTCTCCCCTCTCACTAAATGCATTCTCAGTGTGGGGGAAAATAATTATGCTTCTGCCAAAGTGCCTGAAGAGACTCTAACCTGGCTTAAGGTGACTGACATATAATATGAGTCAAATTCATAAATTTATTTTTGCCATTTTGTTGTGCTTCTATAAACCTGATTTAAAAATTTATCAACTTTTTTAGGAAATAAGAAGTAGGAATTAAGCCAAAAATAAATAAGTAAATATATAAATAAATTCTTAATGCACACATTGTCATTTTGATGCTTTTATATTTAAAATGTGTTATATAGGAACGTAGTTTATAGAATTTAGGATTGACCAAGTAATTCCTTGTGATTTTTTTGTTAAAGCATAGAAAGGAGTAAATTCATTCAAGGCCGTTTTCACATCTCAGTGTTAAATATAAGACCATATTCAGCATAAACTTGTCCCACATTTTTATACTAAATTAAAAAGTATTTTAAGCATAGAGTTTTAAAAAACTAAATTATGATAGCACGAGAATGACCGCATACTATCCTTTCAACAAAAAACGAATGTGCAGTTTGCTTCTAAAAATAACTGGTATCTAAACTTTAAAACACTATAAATAGCAATGGATTAAGATCTGGTGTGATTTAGTAGAACGTAGACAAGATTTACTAGGGTTTGATTCTTGGAAACTATTCCAGATCTAATACATCTGAATGGCCCGGTGAGCAGCTCTCATGACGGATCTTTACAAAACCCTTTATATAATTCTGACATAGCTGAAAAAGTATTTTTTAACCACTGCATTGAAATGTCCCACCCCACTCTAACATTATGTGATGTCATTTTATGGGTAACAGAAAGAAAAAACTATTAGATTTTATATATGTGTGTATATATGTGTATATACATATACTTTTTCAAGTGTAGTACCAGCCAGAAAAAATACAGACATTTTGTTGACGATTTTCAGAAAACATGTTAGTATGACTTTTTCCAGTTATGAAAGGCAAGTTCTACCTATGAGACTCTGAAAGAAGTTTGGCCAAGAGAGAAATATATGAAGGAAAAATGCGTAAAAGAGGATGTTGCATTCATCACAGATCAAGTAGTAACTTTACTATATCATATTCTATGATAGTTTAAGTTAAATAAGTCAGTAAGTCAAATGATTTTTAAAGCTTCACAAACACTAATATTAACAAATGGAATACAGCTTTGTCCTTTTCTTACAGGTAAGCAAACTGAGGTATAGAGGTATAAAGTTCCTTCGCAAGTTCAAAGGGCCCGTAAGAGGCAGAGAAAAATTTGAACCCAGGCAGTGAAGAACCACAGGTCACGATCTTAACTACAGCGACGTGCAGCTTCTCCAATATATAATTAGAACATAGAGATAGCTGGGAGGCATTATCAAATATATAACACATTGACTCCAGATAATGGAAAACTTAGATAATTCAGACCAAACTACCTGCTAAAGAAAGTTAGAAAATCTGGACATTATACAGAATCTGCAGGAAGTTATCAAAAAATGAACACAAGCTATGATCACACCACTGCACTCCAGCCTGGGCTGCAGAGTGAGAACCTGTCTCTTAAAAAACAACAACAGCAGAAAAAAACTGACATAGTAGTGAGAAATGGCAGGCCAAGAAGTGAACCTGACATTTTGACTTATTGATATGGGAATGGCAAATGATAGGCTAGGCAGCATTTTGACAGCTTCATGGATCTCGACCACAAGGATTGGAGCATGGAGCCCATGAAGAATGGGATATCTAGCGACCTACCTTCTATGTGGAGCCAAAAACAATGGCAAAGGGCTGCACCCAGAAAATAAGGGGGAACCCTTGCACAAACTATTGCTAAAGTTCAAATCATTTGGATGCCCCCCAAAAATACAATCTTGAAATTGAATTATAATGATACCACATTGTTAGTGGTCTCAGAACCAGGCAAACAAAATCCTTCTATCCTCATAATATCCGGAATTTTAAAAAAAAAAAGGAGAAATCAAATCTTTCTGTCTATCTACATATGGATATAAAACAAACACATATGAGAGATGACAAGCATTTGGAAAACATGTTTTCATGGAAATAAATTTAAAAAGCTACCAAAAAAAAAAAAAATCCTCCCTGGAGGAAAACAATATTGAGCTTACTCTCAAAATCTCTCTAATTTTTTCAAACACACTATTCAGTACAAAATTAAAAATTATGAGACATGACTATAATAAGCAACATGAACAAAAATCAGCAAAACAACTAATAGTGGAAACAATGGTTCCTGAAATTGAAATGATCAGACACAGATTTAACATTATGTCACCACTATGTTAAGGAGGTGAAGATCAAGACAGAATATTAAAGCAGACAACTAGAATCAGAGCACACTGGAAAAGAGGCAAAAAGAAATTATAGAAACGAAAAATATAGTAACTGAAATTAGGAAGGCAGTATAAGTGGGATCACAGCAGGTTATAAATAATTGATGATATAATTACACAACTAGAAAATAAAGTCAGAAGAAAATAAGTAGAAAACAAGCACAGAGAAGCAAAAAAAGCATGAAAAAAGAGGCATGTAATAAAAAGACATTACAAACATATAATTGGCAGTCCCACCAGCAGTGTATGAGTGTTCCTGTATGTCTGCATCCGACATTTGCTGTTTTGGGACTTTTTGATAAAAGCCAATTTCACTGGAGTTAAGTGATATCTCATTGTGGTTTTGATTTGCATTTCCCTGATGATTAAAGCTGTTGAGCAACTTTTCATATGTTTATTGGCCATTAATCTGTCTTCTTTTGAAAAGTTTCTGTACAACAGATGCTGGTGAAGGTGCAGAGAGAAAGGTACACTTACACACCATTGGTGGAACTGCAAACTAGTACAACCTCTATGGAAAGTAGCATGGAGATACCTCAAAGAACTAAAAGTGGATCTTACATCATTTGATCCAGCAATCCCACTACTAGGTATTTACCCAAAGGAAAAAAAGACATTTTATGAAAAAGACACTTGCACTCAAATGTTTACAGCAACACAATTCAGAATCACAAAGATGTGGAATCAGCCCAAGTGTTCATTAATACATGAGTGGATTAATAAAATGTGGCATATGTATACCATGGAGCACTACTCAGCCATAGGAAAAAAATGGTGATTTAGTATTTTTTGTAACAACCTGGAAGGAACTGGAAGCCATTCTTCTTAGTGAAGTATCACAAGAATGGAAAAACAAACACCACCATGTACTCAATACTAAATTAGAAATAATTGATCAACACATGTGCACATATGGAAGTAAAACTCAAGGGAAATCAAGTAGATGCAAGGGAGGAAGTGGGAGGAGGGGATGGGTAAATTCACACCTAATGAGTACAATGCACCCTAACTAGGTGAGGGTACACTTATAACTTGACTCAAACTGTACAAAAGCAAATTATGTAACAAAAACATATGTACCCCTGTAAAATTCTGAAATTAAAAAATTTTAAAAATAAATCAAATAAATAGCGATGTATACCATATATATGGATTGGAAGTCTCAATATTGCAAAGATGTTAGAGTATTTCAACTGAATCAAGTTTTACTTTTTATTTTCTTTGTAGAACTTGGCAAGATGATTCTGAAGTTTATTCAAAAATATATGCAGAAATACAAAAATGTAGGCTGTCTTGAAGAATATTAAGCGGTATACTCCATCACATACTAAGACTTATTATAAGTAGGGTAATTACACATGGCTACAAACTCAAGGATAGAAAGAATTAAAATCCCATAAGAACTCCCATGCATATAAGAACACCTGATTTAAAGCAAAGGTGGCATAGCTGAGCAGTGGAGAAAGAACAAGGAGACTCTTCAAAACATCATGCTTGGACATTTGGACATCCATCTAGAGGGAAAAAAATGAATTTGGACCCTACTTCACATCACTCAGACAAAAAATAAATTCCAGGCACATTGTGGACCCATACGTGAAATGTGACAACAAAGCATTTAGAAAATAATGTAAGCAAATATCTTTATGTCATCATCCTAGAGAAAGATTTCTTAACAGGACACAAAACACACTAACAAGGAAAAACCTTATCAATTCGAACACATTTAGAACTTTTTAAAACAACATTAAGCGAGTGAAAAGGCAAGCCACATTTCAGGAAAAAAATCTGTAACTGTGTAACTGACAAAGCTTGTATCCAGATTTGATAAAGAATTATAAGTCAATAAGAAAAAAAACATTAAAAAGCAGACTTCCCAGTGAGGGGGAGGGCGAGATGGGAGAGGGAAGATTTGAAAAGGCTCTTCATATAAAGGGATACTAAATAGCTCATAAGCATGAAAATGTAATCATCTCAGCAGAAGAAAGCCACACATTTAAACCACAAGGAGAAGCAACCACTGCCCACAGGTAGCTCAAATTTAAAAAGCAATAATATTAACCACTGTCAAGTAGTAAAGCTCCAGGTACTCACATATACTAATGGTGAGACAGTCCTTTGGAAAACAGTTTGGCATTATTAGTAAAGTTGAAACTATGCATACCCTAAGACCCAGCAAATCCACTTCTATGTATTAATATTTACCCAGCAAGATACTAAGAACTATATACATAGAGGACTGTTCATAATGGAATTGTTCACAATAGACATAAAATAGAAACCACCCAATCATCAATAGGACAATGTGAAATTAATTGTATATATTTATACAATGGAGTATAGATGAACTGCAGCCACATGCATTGTGGATCAGTATGTATATCCTATGATTCCATTTATAAACACTACACAAATTGATAAAATCAAAGTTTAGTTCTACTTGTATCTCTTTGAGGTATCTCCATACTGCTTTTCACAGGGGTTGCACTAGTTTTCAGTCCCACCAGCAGTGTAGAGTGTTCCTATCTCACTGCATCCACGCACACCAACATACATTATTTAGGGACTAAAAAAAAATTTAAAAAAAGTTTAATGTACAAATTTTTCCAAAGAACAGGTTGTAAATAAAGAGAGGAAAGGAAGTAATTACCATAAAAGTCAAGATAGTGACTAGCACTGGGGGAAGGAAGGGGACCTAGGACTGGGAAGTGGACATAAGAGAAACTGGCCTCTGGAGTACTAACAGCATTCAATCTCTTGACCAGGGCAGTGGTTACACAGGTGTTCATTTTATAATAACACATTAAGATGATCATTTGTGGGGGAGGAGGGGTTTGCATTTTTAGCATGTGTGTTAAATTTCCCAATAATAAAGTATAAAAATTATATATTTGTTTCAAAGTATATTGGGGAGACTAATTTCTTATTAACCTGTTTAAATTTACATGACAAGAACAAATAAGAATATTAGGATGAAAGAAGGGCAAGGGAGGCAATATAGTTATTATTGTTGTCTTATATCATCAAGGAGTTCTAACATGTTGAACAAAGAAGAAAATATAAAAAGAAAAAATTTCACATTGTTTGAGCCTGAGCCATAAGAATGCAAATAAGCACTGATACCTTGTTTGCTGTATGTTTACAATGAGTAAATCCAATGTAAGAGATGTTTCTTATGGCTAATACAATTGAGGACTATATAAATCATCTCATCTATTGAAGAGCAATTTAAGACTATTAATTTATAGACCCTAATTTCGAGAGAGTTAAGTGTACTATCACTTCAGCAGGATACTGGACAGAATTTCCTGAGTTGTGATACTGACACTCTTTGAAAACATCATAAAGGAAATGTTTAATTCTTTCCTTTGAGCTATTTTGAGTTTTTTCTTACTTCATTATTTTTCAGTGGAATAAATCTATATTTTAATCCATAACAATCTATATTTGAGTGATTTTGAATCCTATGTTTGCATATTATATTATACATATTCCTCTTTCTTGTCTTTTTTCTTCCTTTCCTTTCCCTTCCTTCCTTCCTTCTGTCCTTTTCTCTTTTCTCTCTCTCCCTCCATCCCTACCTCCCTCTTTTTCCCTCCCTCCCTCCCCTTCCTTCCTTCCTTTCTTTTCTTTCTTTCTTCTCTTTCTTCTCTTTCTTTCTCTTTCCTTCTTTCTTTCCTTCTTTCTTTCTTTCTTTCTTCTTTTTCTTTCTCTCTTTCGTTTCTTTCTCTCTTTCTTTTCTTTCTTTCTCTCTCTCTCTCTCTCTCTCTTTCTTTCTCTCTCTCTCTCTCCTTTCTTTCTTTCTTTCTTTCTTTCTTTCTTTCTCTCTCTCTCTCTCTCTCTTTCTTTCTTTCTTTCTTTCTTTCTTTCTTTCTTTCTTTCTTTCTTTCTTTCTTTCTCTTTCTTGTCTTTCTTTCCTTTCTTTTCTCTCTCACCCAGGCTGAAGTGCAGTGGCCCAATCATAGCTCACTGAAACCTCAATCTCCCAGGCTCAAGCAATCCTCCTGCCTCAGCCTCCTGAATAGCTAGCATTACAGGTACCCACCAACATGCCTGGCTAATTTTTTTTTTTTATTGAAACAGAGTCTTGCTCTGTCACTCCAGCTAGAGTACAGTGACATCATTATTGCTCACTACAACCTCAAACTCCTGCCTCAAGTGATCCTCCTGCCTCAGCCTTCCGAGTAGTTGGGACTACAGGCATATGCCACCATGCCAGGTTAATTTTTTCTATTTTTAGTAGAGATGGGGGTCTCGCTCTTGCTCAGGCTAGTCTTGAACTCCTGGCCTCAAGCAATCCTCCTGCCTCTGTCTCCAGAGCGTTGAGACTAAGGAATGAGCCACTGTACCCAGCCTATGCATTTTCTGGACATATTGAATGTAACATATATGAATCATATTTCAAGGGTATATTCATTTGTCATATTTGCTGTATTTATCTTATTTGTGCTGTTCTACCCAGTCTTCAAAAGAGTGTTCTACTAAATTCTCTGTCAAAATAATCAGTGTGATCCATTTATAAGAATTAGCTAATACAAAAAAGCATCAGTCAATGGAGTACAGAAAGATTGTTCTATCAGATTTGACCAAATGCGATGTGCAAATGTTTCTTGGTAATTTGTTTAAGTATATAAACCCAACCTTGCACCTAAAATTAAGCCTATCCATAAAAATACCTGACACGTGAAGAACATATGACTCATTAAATTTTTTCTGTTTCAAATTGGTATGCACGCAATAAAAAGTTACATATAAAAAACTATATTATTTGCTATGAAAATTTAGTTATGCATTATTCTTTCTCTTGTACAGAAAACTAAGCCCCCCCCCAAATTGGTCACATGGCAAGGATATGGAAGATAGAAAATGAAAACCAAGTGTACATTATCGGTTTTGGTTGTTCTTTCAGACAAAGATATCTATTTCATCTCAGAGTACTCTTTCTGGAAATTTGCAAATTTGTATTTGTTTGATTGTTTTAACATGTTTTATGAATAAAGACTCCCCTTTTCAAATGACAAAACCACTAGTTCTAAATTGTTTTTCAGAGAAGAGTTCAATACAGAATGCTTCTCATGCTGAATCACACAAATAATACTTAAAACATAGATTATCTATGCTGATATAAAGTAAATATATACGAAATCCCTGCATATTTAATACATAAGGATATAAATGTTTTCTTTTCTAAAAAATAGAAATTCAGTCAATTTCAAAATATATTTCATTGATGCATAGTTTTTCACCCAAATGAAAATTCTCTTTTAAGCAGTAATCATTAGACTTGCATGTCACAGAGGATTAAACCTATGAAATCATAGAAGCATTTTATTCTGATTAGTTATTAAACGTATGTTAATATTTACTTGGTAAATTTTCTCTACTAGTAAGACCATTTCAAAATTATTTCTGCACAATACAACATAGGAAATCATTCCTTTGAGATTAAGCATCGCTCTGCAAGAGTCTGTTTATAGAATGGAACCTTGCTGATTCCTGTTTCGCTAATCTCTTAAATTTATAGTTCTCTACTCAATAAATGTTAGTTTTATTTTCCTTTGTTATGGCTATATAAATAATAATCACTTAAGTAGGTTGTCACTACATGCGGATTGGCTAGAATCACCATATATTTCCAGTGTAGTGTGCCTAGCTGAGAACATGCTTGTAGCTAAAAATATCTGCAAGTAATTTCCCTTCTGCCAAAAAACAACAATTGTTTATATTGCCCTTCAGTGGCTAACATGGGGGCAACTTGTATTATAGGAGAGTGACACTATATTTTTTAAGGCTGCATTTTATGTATTCTTTAATCTCATGCTCCATGTTTTTGCTCTTATTCTCTTATTCCTAAAATTCCGTAACTGACTATAGTAGTGAACTCTAGTCCTTAATCTCAGCTGTTTTCTAGATAGTCATTTTCCCAGGGAAAAGCTTTTTATAATTCTGGCATTATGGGGCATTTCTGATAATGTTAAAAAAAAAATGGAGGGAAGAGTATAGCCAAAGATGTAAGATGGGAAAGACCAAATGTCAAGACAAATAATAATTTGATTACTTATATTTCTATAAATATTTGATTCAAATTTCTTAATGAAATCTCCACCCCCATTCCCCAAAGTTTAAGATAAAGGCAGATTATGTTATTAAAAGGAACAAAGTAATACAGAGAGGAAATTTTCATCTGACCTCAGTGTACAAACATGTCTTCTGGATTTTTCCCTCCAATTTACAAAGTCTATGTTTAGAAATCTGGCTCTGGGATGATTTTGCAAAAGAACACTCTGAAAAACAGTGCTTAGGCAACTCACGCTGGCTCTTATCTAGGACAAGTGCTTAAGTTTTTTGGTTTTTTTTTCTTCTTAATTCAAAGTTATTATTCGAGGTCAAAAGTACTCTTCAGTCTTCATAGTAATCTTTTGACTATTCAATAACATAATCTTAAATATCTTTATATTTGTTCTGAAATAAAATATCCTTGTATCTTTCTTATTACTTGAACACTTACTTAGAAAGAATAGGTGAAAATGTTTCAAAATAATTCTGTGATTCTATGACTAAAGGATAGATACTCTTTAACAAAAGTTCCTACTTCTCACCTGTCAGGGCTCTGGGGGATAAGAAGAAGTCTGGGAACAAGTTATCATAGACATCATGGCCCCTGTCCTCAAAGCAGTTTAATATCCAATGGAGGACAGAGAATAGCTTGCTTAATATTAATACTTGATATACAAATAGATGGTGTACATATGTATACTTTATATTCATTCATATATAGGCATATATACATATACATACACTTTATATTCAGAATGGGTAACCACAGAATAGGAACATTATGTAACTACTGTATATAAAGCATTTTGCAATTATATTAAGGAGTAGGAAGAATGAACTAAACTGAAGAAATTTACTGAGATAAGCATAGAGGCAGAACTTTTTTGTATACTTTCAAATGAAGGTGATTATTAGCTGCCATGTCTATTAATAATAAGTATCATATGTAAGTGTTTGTGTTAGGCCTACAAGATTCTTGAAGTCAGAATCATGCATATTAGATATCTTGATCAATAAACAGACTGCATGTTCTTCAGTGAATGTTGTAAGAATATAACTCTTTGTGGCGGTGATGAGGGAGTAGCACAATGGTAAGTTAGCCTCAAAGTAGCAGTGGATCTTTCTAGCAAAAGGAAGATAAAGCAATAGTTTACAAGAAAATGGCTTGCAATGAGGCTATTGACCCAAGCTGTTAAGTGCATACTTCATTTGGAGAATGCAGAGTCTTCATGGGACAGACAAGTTTAGTTAAAACTTGAGGATAGAAGAGGTGTTTAGGAAGGAGACTGAGATATAGTGCTGATCACCTATCCACAATACTAGAGACACAGTGGACATATTTAGGTAGTACGAGGGGAGCACAAAGATCAGAACACCATAAAGGTAAGAGTTCCACTGATAATGGTGACTATGAAACCTCAGAAATATTCTAGTCCCTAAATGACATGGGCATGGGGCCATGTTAGAGTTTGTTGGGCTGGTGTCTTAGAGAAGAGTGTGTGCTTAATCCCATGAGAACAAAGTGGCATCAGCAAGACAGCTTTCCAGGCAGACTTTCCCTCAAACTGCATGTCTGGCAATGACTGATGGCTTCAAAAGGAAATAGCACAAGGATGAGAGTCAACAAATGACCTGGTGTTTTCAGATAGACAAGTTCAGCAGAGCACTGCTAACGAAGTTATAGGGTATAAATAAACCTGGCAACATCCAGAGACTCAAAATAGTTAAGTATGACTGAAGTGAAACTAATAAGGGTTCCTTTGAGAGAGAGAGCTAGAGACAGAAGTGGCTAGACCATGAAAGGCCTTTTTGGTCATCAAGGCAATTTTTCTGAAACAGTGGTATAAGGGCCACCAGTACTTAAAGCACTTTGAGTTCTTGTTATCCTTGCAAATTTTCAAATCTCTCTCTAGTCCTAATAAATAAGAATTGCTGAGATATAGGGCTTGGGAATCAGGCACTTAAGGAAGATGCAGGGGGTTATTACAAAGAGCACTTGAAAACAATTTTTTGGTACTGAATTTTGTAGGCAAACAAGAGACAACAAAAAGTGTTCAGGAGAGGAGTGTCATTATCATTATCATCATCTTATACACACTGCTCTATGTAGAAAAGTCTTTGGCATACATAAAAAACTGATTTAATGCACTTTATAAATTAAGCATGGATATTTTATTTTCATGACATTTTCCTTTTACCAACTGTTACAATTCACAATCCTGAACATGTCAGATATAAAAATACTAATAGTATCTGCTTGTGAAGCTGAGATTATCAGTGACCTCTTTTTTTTCTTTCATTATATTTGGTGTTTTCTCAGCTTGGTTATGAAATTATATTACTTAATCAGAATAAACAATTTATATATAATAAAAATTAAAGAAAAAGTGAAGTGTTACCAATTTAATACAGGCAAACAAATACTGGATCACCTATAATCAAATAAGAGTGAGGTATTAAAGATGAAAAATTATCAAATGGGAAAGGAAAGTCATTTCACATAGATAAAGCCAAAATCTAAAACTTTTATAGGCTGTCGAATCATATTCTATAAAGAAAAATAATGAAAAAGTTATAGAAATGATTTATTATATTAAGGTATACTTTAACATAATTCTCATTGTATAGATTAAAAACGGAAAAAACTTCAGTAAGACAAAATTTAAGTAAATGAAAGAATTGTTCAATATAATAAACATTGTACTCTGTAAGTAGAGACTATCCATTTTCTTAGGTCACTGAGATATTGACAATTTATTTGCTAATTCTGTCATTTAGGGTCTTGGCAAGAAATAAATTGCACACATAAAAAGTGGCTAATTTGAGATGAGTTTTGAAAAGAGATCATTACAAAAAAAGAGTCAAGATAGAGAGAAATCATAAAGGAGGGTGCAACATCCAGGAACTAGCTCTAGACTCCTGAAGGGATAAGGGGAGGGAGTCTTCAAAACCCCGAGAGAACTACTAGGAGAAATTGGAATCTCAAAACAGGGAAGGAGCTGAGGGAATAAATACCTCAATCATCCTCCCCTCCCTCCCTCTGATCTCCTGAGGAGCTTACTCCTTGTTCCTTGATGGCTAAAGACAAATTAGCAGCCAGTGGACATGTTAAATTCATACTAGTCAGCCTCCTGGGCCACATACTAGGTGGAGATGTGTGGAGATTTGATCCGCTGGGTCAAACAGAAGACATCCAGCACCATCACAAAGAAAAATTCCAATACGAAAATAAAATATATGAGCTTTATTCTTTAATCATAATTATTTCAGTTTACCCTTAATTTAGCTCAATGAAAATCGTTGTCACTCATACCAGAAACATTAAGAAAGAAAATTTGGTGTAGTGTGAAAAAAAAAAGAGTGCATATACATATTAAAGACCACATGCTGACTGATCTCCTCATTCTCAGTTACTTGGTCAGAAATGGAAAACTGAAGGACAAAGCCATAATGCAACTCCTATAACCAGATTTCAGGCCATTTTTACAGTTTTTTTTAGCTTCTGTCTGTAGAAGTGAGATCTGCTAAATTGCTCAATCCCAAAGGTTGGCAAACTATGGCCAATAGGTCAAATTCAGTTTACTACTTGTATTTACAAAAAAAAAAACCAAACAACAACAACAAACAGTCTATAGCTTCTTTCACACTACAACAGCACAGTTGAGTAGTTGTAATACAGACCACAGACTGGCAAAACTGATAATATTTACCATCTAGTCCCTTATAGACAAAGTGTGGCGATTCATCCTCTGATCGCTCTATATTCGTTATCTCTGCAGTAGAGGTATATTTTCTATAGCTTGCTAATTAGAATCAGGAACTGAATTTTTAGGAGCTCAATTCTTTCATCTTCCTTCATTAGATAAAGCTTAGAGGTATTAAAACAGTATCGGGTTAACTACTTTGTGATCAGTATGCAGTATTTTTCCTTTTGTCTTACTGCTTATAAACAAATTTGAAGACTATTCTTTGAGTATTCATGAGCAAGTTTGAAGTTTATTTTCCCTTCCACTAAATATGAGATAATCATGAGTCTGCATATAAGATCATCACAAATAGCATTGATTTTCCTAAACTAGGGCTTATAGGGTCAATTGTTTGCATAGGGTGAGCAAAGTTAATCAGGTATGAAACAATAGATGCTGAATTTCTGGAGTTATAATCAATTCCACACCTACATAGTTATATTGCATTTTAAAAGACTATTCACAAACATAACAAAATTCCTAAACAAAATATGTCTGTGGGTAGAATGTACCTCTGAGGGCACCAGTTTGAAATGATTACCAAGGTAATTTAAAAGTATAATAATAAAAATTCAAGCAAGTAATCTAAATTACTTAAAAAACAAAACCATGTTCTTATAAAATAATAGATAAAAGATAAATAAAAATAATTCCAGATATTTTATAAAGTTATGAAAATGATAGCATTATTTATAGAAATTTTTTTATAAAGCCAAGGTTGCACACAAAGATAAAATTGTTGCATATATTATTAAACAAGAAAACTATTAAAGTAATAGTGTAAGACAGTAAAAATTAAGAGCAACTAAATTAGTCTAGAAAAGGCAAATAAAACAAAGGAGATAGAAATTAATGAGATTGGTTTAAAGTTTCAAAAATAAGAATGGTCATTATAAAGAATGAGAAAATTGTCATTTAGATGCTATTTTTCTTCCTAAAGTACAAAAGAGACATCTGGAAAAATCTATTATAATAAAAAAAAAGAAAGTTGGCTCTCTGGTTATAAAACAAATATCTAAAAATTAAAATTTATTTTTAGACAAAGATCTCAGAGAGGCCGGGCACAGTGGCTCACGCCTGTAATCCTAGCACTCTGGGAGGCCAAGGCGGGTGGATCATTTGAGCTCAGGAGTTGGAGACCAGCCTGAGCAAGAGTGAGATCGCGTCTCTACTAAAAATAGAAAGAAATTAGCTGGACAACTAAAAATATATAGAAAAAATTAGCTGGGCATGGTGACACATTCCTGTAGTCCCAGCTACTCCGGAGGCTGAGGCAGGAGGATCGCTTAAGCCCAGGAGTTTGATGTTGCTGTGAGCTAAGCTGATGCCACGGCACTCTAGCCAGGGTAACAGAGTGAGACTCGGCGGTCTCCAAAAAAAAAAAAAAAACCTCAGGGAATTTAATGGGAATAAAATACTATCTTTTAAAATTCTACTAAGATATTTAAAATAATTTGTAACCATCCTGACAAGAAATATAAGATACATATATAATTAAAATCTTTGTTAAGAAGTGTTAAAAGGAAACTTACATAGAGGTTTATTTTCTTGAAAATCAAATCATGATATTGTAACAATTTTTCTCAATAAATATTTATAAATATTTAATGTACTTGCAAATGACATCCCCATAGGTACATATTTTTAATTACTTGGAAGTTCATCATGAAGAAATAAATAGGAGCAAATAGGTTGTTCTCTGAAACAGTGAAGAATGAGACAATCTTATCTCTGTAGAACAGTAAAGTATAATTTAAAGACAAAACAACTAGGCTTCTGATTATAAATAGTGGATTAAATGCATGTGATTTCCTCTTCTTCCTCCTGAACCCCTTGAAATAACTGTAAAAATAAGGTTTGTTTTGCTTTGTTTTGCCACAAATTCCAGAAAAAAAGAGATTAGAAGAGGAGATAATAAAAATAAATTTTGAGAAGTTTAAAAGCAGAAAATGAATGGTAAATATATAGCAGACCCCAGAAAACTGAATACCTTACTGGAGTGAGAGCAATTGTACTGCAGAACCTCCTGAAGCCTGAAGAATGGCCGTACTCCATACCTCTGGAAACAGGGATGAAAGTAGGGCTAACAGAAGGATTAGCTAAAAGACTATACAAAGAATTAACCTATCTTCTCTCTATTTATATGTGTATTTGCTATACAGCCTCATTTGAAAGAATGAGAAAATAGTCACTCAAATAGTATTCTGTAGCACTTATTTCCCTCCCAGAAATCTGTTGAGAAATATGAAACCTACCATGAAGCCTACAAAGACCACCCATGCATAGAAAATGACTATCAGCTTCTTTGTGTCCTTTTCTTACATATAAAATATAGGCAAGAGGAATGTCTAAGAAAATCCCAATGGAAGTCAAGGCTGGGTGCGGTGGCTCACGCCTGTAATCCTAGCACTCTGGGAGGCCGAGGCGGGTGGATCGCTCAAGCTCAGGAGTTCGAGACCAGCCTGAGCAAGAGTGAGACCCCGTCTCTACTAAAAAAATAGAAAGAAATGCTTTGGACAGCTAAAAATCTATATAGAAAAAATTAGCCGGGCATGGTGGTGCATGCCTGTAGTCCCAGCTACTTGGGAGGCTGAGGCAGTAGGATTGCTTAAACCCAGGAGTTTGAGGTTGCTGTGAGCTAGGCTGACGCCATGGCACTCACTCTAGCCTGGGCAACAGTGCAAGACTCTGTCTCAAAAAAAAAAAAAAAAAAAAAAGAAATGGAAGTCAAAACAAGTAAGTGAATATGCAAACAAAGAAGGAAAAAATACTTAGAAAAAAAGACTATTCAAGATTTCTAAAATCTTGCATCAATGAAGCAAGAAGGAGATGCTTTGATAAATAAATACTAGAGAAAGAAGAACATTTGGAAATCATTAATATGTTAGCAGAAATGAGAAAACTTAACAGAATGATTGGGAGATAAATTGCCTATATGTCTCAAAGCACATCACAATTTCAAAGATGTGGAAACAACCCAAGTGCCCATCAATACATGAGAGGATTAATAAAATGTGGTATATGTATACCATGGAGTTCTATTCAGCCACAAAAAACAATGGTGATCTAGCACCTCTTGTATTATCCTGGCTAGAGCTAGAACCTATTCTACTAAGTGAAGTATCATAAGAATGGAAAAACAAGCACCACATGTACTCACCATCAAATTGGTATTAACTGATCAACTCTTAACTGCACATATAGTAATAACATTCATCTGGTGTTGGGCAAGTAGGAGGGGGAGGTCAGTGTGGGTATATTCACACCTAATGGGTGCGATGCACACTGTCTGGGGGATGGACATGCTTGAACTCTGACTCGGGTGAGGCAAGGGCAATATATGTAACCTAAATATTTATACCCCCGTAATATGCTGGAAAAAAAAAAGTTCACTCCAGAAGTTCCAACGTGTGAATTATAGTTCTAGAAAGAGAAATTCAGGAAAGAGAATCATGAAAAAATTTCCCAAAAGTAGGATAATGAACTTTTATTTTGAAATGACTCATTAAGTACTCAATACAATGGGAAAAAATAGACTCAGACTAAAGGTACATCCTCATAAAATTTTAAAATTTAGGGAACAAAGTATAAAAATTAAATGATTACTAATACAAAGGATAACAAATCAGAATGTGAACAGCAACACTGGAAGCTTAAAGACAACATGGTGTTGCCTTTAAAATTCTAGAAGGATAATTATTTCTAACTGAGCATTCTCAGCCAAACTAATCCAAAAATGCCAGAGCAGAAGAGAAAATGCTTTCAGATAAACAATACCTCCAGAATCTTATTTTCCATGCAGCCCTCTCAGGAAAAACTGAGAGAATAAACAAAGAAAGAGGAAGGCATGGGATTCAGAAAACAGGAGATCTAATATGCAAAAAAGAGGGAAAGGAAATGGATAATGGTGAAGGCAGATCCCAAAATGACAGCCTTGCAGCCATCCTAGGGAGCAGTGAGTCTTGATTGAGGCAGGCCATGAGGCTCTGGGGATGATGTCTGGAGGAGAGTGAAATGAATAAAATACTGCTGAGTCTAAAGGCATTGAGAGACATTTTAAGCAACTGGGGGAGATTTAAAAGACATAACTACATAGAAATAAATGAAGATGATTATTAACCTCAGGAGAAAAATATAGAATAAAAAGGTTGATCATATTATGCCACATGATTCTCCTACGAATTCATTTTACATAGTCCAAATATGTAAACATGAAAAGTATCTAACCAATGATATGATATGACCACCTTGGGAGCATGAGAAAACAGGATTTATGCATGTGAGAGTTAGAGTGGTGAAGAGTACAAGGTTCATAGTATTTGCCTTCAAAAGTGCAAAGTTAATAGACTACAAAATATCACGAAGCAGCTGGATAAGCACAGAGTTTATAGACATGAAAGTAAAGACCAAAAGTAACAGCTGAAAGAGTTGCAAGAGCTTGCCCCTTGCACCACAGATACACCACCCTTTCCCTTATTCTATGTACTTTAGCATCTTCTGCTACAGAATCTGTAATTACAAGGTTCTTTCTGTTTCTCCAATCCTTTCACATATTAGCATCTACTCAAATTTTCATCTCTCACTCAATTGTCAGTTACCTAGAAGAGAATTCCTGAACATTTGGAATCTTCAAACTAGTTCAGTTTCTCCTATTTTGTCCTCTAACGGCATTGTATACTCTTCTTTGTAAAATGGGTCATGGTTCCATTGTACCTTATACTGTGAATTCAGGAGCCACACTGGTTTTGCCATCTATTGGCACCCTAGTGAAACCTCTAGATGGAGAAAACCACAAAATTTTACTAAAGAGCACAAATACTTCACCAATAGGAAGGTATACTCTAATGACAAGAAGATTTAATTTCCTGAGACTAATAGTTTAAATTAGTGCAATTTCATTCAATATTGTAATTATTATTTTTAAAACTCAGTAATAAAATTATAAATTATTTTTCAACATGATAATATATATCTATTTTAGCCCAATTTCCAGCATTATCCCTAATGAAGAAACACTGGAAGATTTCCTAATTAAATAAAGAAAAAGAATAAGATACTGCTACTATTCTCTGACATTTTACTGGAAGTAAAATGAAAGATATTAAAGCTATAAAAATTGAACAAGACATAGAACTATCACTCTTTGTAGATAATGTGACAGACTGCAAGAGAATTCAGTAAGGTAGCAAGGCGTATAATTAATATACAGAGATTAATGTCACTTATATAATTAAAGTCTAAAGTGGAAAAAAAGGACTCAGTTTTCAATAGCCACAAAAAATACAAATTACCAAGAAAAGTACTTAACTATAAATGTGTAAAACCTTTGTGAAGAAAATTTTAAAATACCACTAAAGGACACAGGACAATACCTAAACAAGTGAAAATATATAGCATTTTCTTGTTTGAAAGTTCAACAGCAACATTATGTCATTATCCGTAAGTTATTTATTTATTTTAGAGATGGGGTCTCACTCTGTCACCCAGGCTGTAGTGCAATGGTGCAAGCATAACTCACTGTAACATCAGACTCCTGGGCTCAAGCGATCCTCCCACCTCAGCCTCCCCAGCAGCTAGAACTACAAGCACACACTATCACAGCTGGTGGTGTAGTGTTGAGGTCTCACTATGTTACCAAGGCTGGTCTCAAACTTTTGGCATTGAGGGATTTTCCCATCTGGGCCTTCCAAAATGCTGGAATTACAGCCATGAGCCACCATGCCTGATCTCCTAGGCTACGTAAACAACTTTATTATGATTCTAATTTTTTTGAAAAAAGGATTTCTTTGAAAGTAAACAATTGATCATAAAATAAATATTAAAAAATGAACAAAAAACGTAGAAAACTCTTTCAAAATAATACCAATAGGGGAGAGATACTACCAGATGCTTAAATGTATTATAAAACTTGAACAGTAAAAAAAATGGGAATGTAAATAAATATACAGAACCATGGAATGAAAACAGAAAACCCAGAGTCAAATACAAGTGGGAATCAAGATGGCATATCAAATCAGTGGAAAAATAGAGTTAATTTCATATTTAATTAGGTAAAAAAATTGGATCTATATCTGAAGTCATAACACAAGGATAATTCCAAAAGAATCAACAATATATATTTTTAAATAAAATACTAAAAATATAAAATGAAACCATCAAATTATAACTTTAAATAAAGAAACCCTTTCTAACAATGACTGAAACTTCAGAAGCCATGAAAAATATTTGACATAATTTAATCACTTTTTTTAGTTTCAAAAATTTTAATAATACAGTCATCAAATTGTGATTAAATTTTGTCTTTTTTCAGTATAAATTTGTGTTGTACAAGAACATAGAATTTAGCAACATGTTTTGCAATGAGGAAAAGCAAAAGACAACAAATAGAGGAAAATATTTTTAACTCATATCACAAAGTCTTTTGATTTTTCTTTATTTATAAAGAGCTCCTAGAAAAACATTTCCAGTAAAAATTCAATAACTTGATAAGAAAATGATCTTAGACTATAAATAGATTGCTCAAAAAAAGAAATAACAATGACAAACATGTGAACAGATGCTTAGTATCACTCATAATAGGAAAAATGTAAATGTGATACCATTTTTCACTATCAGGTTAGCAAAATCTGATAATACACAATGTTGTTAAGGCACAGGTATCCTCATACATAATTGGGGAGAGTATAAATTTATATGATCATATACAGAAGACAATTTGGTAAGATCTATCAAAATTGCCAATTCTTGTGCTTTTTCCCCCCTTTTTTTAATTTCAGCATATTATGGGGGTACAAATGTTTAGGTTATGTATATTGTCCTTGCCCTATCCCCCATCAGAGTTTCAAGTACGTCCATCCCCCAGACAGTGCGCATCGCACCCATTATGTATGCATATACCGATCCCCTCCTCCCCCCTCCCATCTGCCCGACACGCGATGAATGTTATTCCTATATGTGCACTTAGGTGTCAATCAGTTAAAACCAATTTGATGGTGAGTACATGTGGTGCTTATTTTTCCATTCTTGTGATACTTCACTTAGTAGAATGGGTTCCAGCTTTATCCAGGATAATACAAGAAGTGCTATATCACCATTGTTTCTTGTAGCTGAATAGTATTCCATGGTATATATATATATATATATATATATATATATATATATATATATATATCACATTTTATTAATCCACTCATGTATTGATGGGCACTTGGGTTGTTTCCACATCTGGTCTGAGTTGGTCTTGTGCTTTTTGACCCAATAACTTCATTTCTGATAAATTGCTCTACTGACAGCCTTGTTCTTGTGCTAATTTGTGTAGGTACAAATTTTCTCACTATGATATTTTTTGTAAAAACAGAAAATTGACAAAACACTAATTGTCTATTAATAGGATATGGGTTATATAAATTATGGTACATCCATAAAATGCAATCAAATAATAAAAAAGAATAACAATTATTTCCATATACTAAAATGAAAATGTCTCCAAGAAACATTAAGTGATAAAAATATCTTGTTAAATAGTTTATTTTAGGTAAAAAAGAAACTCTGGAAGGATACATATAAGGCAAATATTAGTACTTAGTTGTTTGTGGGGGTAAGATGTCATGAGAAACAGAAAAGTGGCAAACAAGGATGGGAGGGAGAATTTTAACTGCATACCTTTTAATATCTTTGGCTTTTGAACATCATGAATGTTAAAAAAAAAACTTATTCACATACTGATGAATAATTTTGAAATTTATCAAGAAGAATAAATTATTAGTAATAAACAAACAAAATCATGAAAAGATGCCTTTTCCATTGGATAGTAAAATGCACTCTAAATTTATAGTCATTAAAACTGTGTTGAAATGGTTCGATAAATGTAGATATGGCAATGTCACAGAACATAGAAGTATATCTACATATATAAATGATATCATATATGATAATGATAAATGTTAGTACAGGATAGATTATTCAACAAATGATAATGAAATAAACGGGCACCAATGTAAGAAAAAAACAAATTTAGATCCCTACCTCATACCATATTGTAAACTAACATTAAAAGAGCAAAAGAAAAAATAAGACACTTTCAATAATGGACTTAGTGACAGGAGAATTCTAGATATTGTTTATGAGGGTGGAGTGATTGCATTTGGAATCCATGTCCAAAAACCATTTAAAATGTTCTGTGAATAAGCCAAATTAGAACTCCCTCAGCGAAGAGCCTTTCAGAAACATCTCAGTCTCACTGGCCAATAAAAAATAGTTATTTCAAATCAATTCTTCACAGGCAGCTAAACATAAACTTCTGTTGCTTGTGCTGGGACCTCGTTTCCTCACTAAAACTTCACAGCTCTTCTCTGCTGTCCATTGGAACTACCCAGAAGTAATAGTTTTCTTTATTCTTTTTAGGTTTAATCCTACAGCAGTTACCTAAGTGGTTCTTTAAATTGGCCCATCTTCTAGGTTGTACTGATGTTATATGGGTATCTTCCCTAAAGGGCTCTTGATTTGCACTGGAACTCTAAACGTAGATTTTCAGCACATAATGCTCTTTCATGGACTCTGCATCCAGCATCAGTTTTCTTCATAAATTCATATTTTATTGACAAAAGCACTGCCTTTACGTTTAGCTTTTTGCCTTGTAAGTTAAGAAAATAACTACAAAAAATAAAATTACTTTTGTCGTAGTATTTCTTTTTTCTTTCCTTTCTCTGCTCTCCTTCCTCTCTATTGAAGATTTTACTCATTACCCTCAAATCTGGCAATTATATAAAAAGAGAAATATTTCCAAACAAATAAGATGAGGGCCTCATTTGTTTGGTTCTTTGGGTTTTTTCCTTAATTTTTTTATTTTTAATTACATTTATATGGTACATGTGACATTTTGATACAGGTGTACAATGGGTATTAATCAAATCAGGGTAATTGGAGTATTCATCACCTAAGGCATTTTTCATTTCTTTGTGTTAGGAACATTCCAATTCCATTCTTTTAGTTATTTTAAGGTATACCCTTATTGTTGATTATAGTCACTTTGTTGTGCTATCAAATAATGTTCATTCTAAAAGATAGGCAATAATGAATGCTGGCCAGGATGTGAAGAAAGGGGAACCTTTGTACACTGTTAGTAGGAATGTAAATTAGTGCAACCACTATAAAAAGTACTATGGAGCTTCCTCAAAAAGCTAAAAATAGAACAGCCATATGACACAGCAATCCCACTGCTCAGCATATATCCAAAAGAAAGGAAATCAGTATATTGAAAAATTGCTGCCCTCCCATGTTTATTTCAGCACTATTCACAATAGCTAAGATTTGGAATCAACCTAAGTGTCCATCAATGGATGAATGGGATAAAGAAATCATGGTACATATAACACAATGTAATATTATATAGCCATTAAAAATGATGAAATACTGCCATTTTCAACAACATGGATAGAACTGGAGAGCATTACATTGAGTGAAATAAGTCAAGCACAGAAAGACAAATCTTGCATGTTCTCATTCATGTGTGGGAGCCAAACATGAAAACAATTGATCTTTGGGGGACAGACAGTAGAATGATGGTTACCAGAAGCTGGGGAGAGTAGCCAGGAGGGGGGAATAAAGTGGGGATGATTAATGGGTGCAAAAATATTGTTAGTTGGTTCTTTGTCTTAATAAAACAGAGCTAGGGAGTATAGGTGGAGTGAAAATATATGTGGGTTCAATCCCCATATTTACCTGCTTTATGTGTGATCACACAAAGACTCCTTAACCTTGCTGAGACTGATTACTATCTATAAACCGGGGGTGTTTAAACCTATCTCATATAATTGCTATAAGGATTAAGCAATAGTTTTACTTCAATACTAACTGTATTGGTGCTAACAATAAATCTTAGGTGTTTATTTCAACTCCTAAATATCTTAGTATTCTGGCAATTATGAATAATGATACTGTTTCCTCTTGAAAGGATGATGTGAAAACTGAATCAGTGGCCTCAGCAATCTAACAGTCTCATTGTGAATGCCTGTCTGTTGCTATGCAGTGCTTGCTATCATCCTTTTGATGTATGTCACAGAAGTTTATTCTAGACCCTAAGCAAGTAATATTTTCCTCAAGCTGTAATTCCATAGGGATGCCTGCAGGCAGAGAAGCTGAGCTCTTCAAAACCATCCTTCTATTTCAGAAACCACACAGGGTGTTGTACAGCTGCCCACAGAGAGATGTACTCCTGCACAGGGGGAGGCATAATCTCTGAGAAGTTAACCTGAGGAAATGGGATACAGTCAGGAAGATTAGGAAATGGATTACAAGTAGCAAATTCCCTCTGATGTTAAAATCTGGTTAAGGAACGCACCCAGAGACCCTGAATGGGAAAGCCAAGAGAACAGAGCAGTGCTGTGGAAATGGTAACTCTATGCATCGCACCCCCTCAGGAAGAGATTTGCTTCAGGATTGCAAAACTGTTTGTGGGTATACCCTTCTTGAAATCACATTTGTAACCTATGTAAATCAGTGATTTAAATGTTTGATTGAATACTCCTGGCCACAGGAGTAATTTCTGGAGATTTAACCTGAAGTTCAGACGTGGAAACCTAAATTTACATGATGCACTTAGCAAAAGTTATTTAGCCTAACCCATCTGAATTCTGACTGAAGCAATGCACACACACTGTTGAAGCTAAGGTGTTTCAAGGGCATGATGCACAACAAAAATTACCAGAAACCTATAATGAAGAAACAAGGGCCAGGTAAAAGTGATGTGTCTCTCATGAGTAATGAGTAGTAAGCAAACAGTGCTTAGAGCTGACTCTGGACTGTCTTAGACACAGTGGATGACCCCATATAAATACAATGATACTCTTCTTCCAACTTGGGCTGACAAGAACTAGAAAAAGATGTACGCACATTTGAGAAACCACAGAAAATGGAAGGGAATTACTTTAAGAAAAATAATGCAAACCAGTCATCTTTCTCTAAATCCTGTGTGTTTCTATAGCTTCTTCTTCAAGGATTCATAGCTAGAGGTAGCAAAGGGAAACCTGAAGGGGTTGGAGGGGTAGGAAGAGAACTTGCCTTCCCTTGATGTCTTAGTACCTGGTGTCAGTGTGCATACAATGAAATCTCACACCCTCCTTTCACTTGTGATTTTGAAACATTCTATGAAACAAAACCAAGAATAATACCAACAGATATCCGTGAGGTTTCATCGTGATAGACTGTTATAGATTTTACTTTAAAAGAAATTAAGTCTGACTGAAGTCTTTAGGAGATCTACTTGAAGGAAAAAACATGTCTTAAAAACAGAGAATACAATGTTTACCACCTCTTTGTGTGCACTTTTTATATAAAATTTTTATAATAGATTTACAGATTTAAATTTAGGTTTAGAGAAGAATTGCAAAGATAGTAGAGTTCTCATGTATCCTGCACACAGTTTCCACTATTGTTAACATCTTACATTGTTATGGTACATTTGTCAGAGCTAGGGACCCAATAATGCTGCATTATTGTTAGCTAAACTCCATACTTTCATTATTTTTCATTGTAAAATCTTTTTTCTGTCCCAGGATTCCATCTAGGAAATCATATTACATTTAGTCATCACATCTCCTTTGGCTTCTCTTGGCTGTGACGGTTTCTCAGACTTTCATTGTTTTTGATTGTCTCGACATTTTATTGAGTAGTGGATGAATATTCTGTAGAATTTCTCCTCACTTAGAGTTTTTCTGATGTTTCTCTCATCATCAGAGTGTGGTTCTGAGTTTTGGGAAGTGAGACAAGAGAGGTGAATTGTCCTTCTCCTCACATCATGTCGAGATACATACTGCCTAATGGACCTCTCACTGATTATGTTAACATTTATTGCCTGAGTGAGGTAGTGGCTGTCAGGTTTCTCTACCATAAAGATACACTTCTTTCACCTTTTCCATATTTTACTCTTTGGAAGTAAGTCTCTAAACATAGCCCGTACTTAAGGAATGGGGAGTTATGCTCACCTCCTTGAAGGGAAAGTATATACACAAATTATTTGAAATTCTTCTATACAAAAGATTTGTTTCTTGTTCCATTTATTTTTATTCCATTGTGTGTTTATATTAGAATGAACTCATGGATATTTACTTTATACTTCAGGTTATAATCCAATATTACTTTATTTTGTTGCTCTAATTGCTTCAGGTTTGGCCATTGCTTTCAATTGGCTTCTGTTTTTCTTTGACAAACACCCATTGCTTTGGTTTTAGAGTACTTCATTACTTTTTGACACTAGAAGATGCCCCAGGCTCATTTTGTGTGTTCTGACTCAACATGAGCTTGGCTTTTGGCCTAGCTTGTTATTCTAAGCTTTCTATAATATATTTTCATATATAAGATTAAATTATAACTTAGGAGAAACAATGTCTTTGCAGACTAGATCTTACCAAATCGAGTCAAGTAAAACAATGCTCTTAAATATATTGAACAACATATATCATTATATCCAATACATTTTACTAATTTTCAGCTTGTATGAAGTATGTCTAGGAATTCTTCAAATTGTTCTATCTGGGGTAAAATAAGATATTATTCAAGGTTCCTGGATTACTAGAAAATATTTCTTATCCCCCCAAAAATGAAGAAAATAAGAAAACAAATAAATAAATATATAAATGTACAAGATAGATTCAATTATGAAACCAAGAAAATGGGTAGAGCTGTAAGATAAAAAACTGACAAATCTAGGTGGCCTGGGTGAAAGTAAAGTGAGATACGAGGTCAGAGGATCTTTAGGGCTTATAGATATGAGATGGGGGATGAAATGTGGGAGCCATTGGGCTGATTACTGGAATGGAAATTGTTTGTAGAGATCTTGTGACTGAAAATAAGGGCAATCAGCAAGAGAAAGCATTAATTTTAGAGACCAATTTTTCCTTGTTTTTTTATAATAATTTTTTTATTTCAGAATTTTACAGGGGTACACACATTTTGGTTACATAAGTTGCTTTTGCAACGGGCATCTCGGGTCATCTAGTCACATTGGGTCTCATGGTTAAGCATTTAGTCTCAATCAGGGTCCACTTGCAAACCAGGAATTGTTTTTCAAAATAAGTGATTTGTATAAGACTGCATGGCATTACAGCAAAGTCTAAGGGACTTTTTACTATGAGTCTCTTCCCAGGGCTTTCCACAGGCTCCATCAGCATCCTGCTCTGCCATGGACACTTAGGATAACATTGACTCCACTTGTACCTAAGCCAGAACCAGCTAAAGAGACTTGTCTTCCTCTGTAGTTCACACAAAGCCCTGTGGATTTCTAGTTAGGAAGGTAACACTCACCCTAATGTGAATTTGTTTACCCATAAACTTTCAGAAATTCAAAAATGCCAATGAGACTTGCTTTCATCCAACTGGCTTAAAATGCAGCATCTTATTTTTCACTTTAGATGGGATATTACAGCATGCCATAAAGCTACAAGATCCAAGAAATTTTACTGAGAGGGCAGCCCCTAAATTTTAGTGAGATTTGTGTTACTGTTGTTTGTCTTTTTTAATTTGTTTAATGACTTTATAAAATAATTTCAGTGAAGTCTGTTTCCCCTACAGCATGCAGCTTCTGATGTTGCTCCTCAGAGAACACACCCTGGGAATACACAGAATCTTCCTAAAATGACCGTAGTTTTTATGAATTTACTTTGTCTCTTTCTGTCAAATTTCTGGCTAAGATAACAATATGGATATCATACTCAGCTATGAGATCTACTAATTGCTTGTTGATTGCTCTATTGTTTTTGACAACACTGAAGCATAAATTGCTCCATAATATGATCTGATTACAGTCAGGCCCTTTTGAAAGGCTGGATTTTGTCAGTCTGTGAGGCTTGTCCAAACCTGGGAGGGCTCCTCTAAGCTCTTTCTGTAGCTGTCTTTGATAAACTTCTAGTTTATCTACATTTCACTTGTCGCTATTAATATCATGGAGTTACCAGCCTCCTTCTGTTTGTTCACCACAAAAATTTCCATGTTTTAGACAGTGAACTTCCCCACACTGTTTTCCAAATAAAATCAGTCCTCTTTGATAGAGCTTCAGAGCTCTCAGTTCTTACAGCCTCCCTCCTCCTTGAGCAATAGAATCCCTGCACTGCGCGGGAGATGCAGGCAAGGACGATATCCCACTTCTCACTCAGTGACCCCTGTAGTGACTTTAAATGGCTACTTTTATAATTTTATTTAAATTGTTGATTCTCTGGGACAGATTCTACTGAGCTCCTCACACAGCCATTCCAGATTTTGATCTCCATGCATTCAGTTTATTATTGTTGTTATTATTTTGAAATATAACTCAAATATCATAAAATTCATCTATTTAAAGTGTAGAACTCAGTGGGTTTCAGTATAATCACAAAATTCTGCAACAACCAACACTGTCAAATACCAGAAGATTTTTATTATCCCAAAAAGAAACCTCATGTTCATCAACATTCCCTTCCCATTCCATGAGCCCTTGGAAACAATTTTCTATATCTATGGATTTGCCTATTCCACACATATCATATACATGGATTTATATAACATACAGCCTTTTGTTTGTGGCTTATTTCACTTAATGTTTTCAAAGTTTCATTCATGGTGTAGCATGCATCAGTATTTCATTATTTTTTAAGGCTGAGTAATAATCCATTGCATGGATATAAGAATATACAATTGTTTTATCCCCTCACTAGTTAATGAGCAGCTGAGTTGTTTCCACTACATTACTAAAATGAATAATGATGATATAAACATTTATGAACATTTTTTGTGTTGACATATATTTATCATTCCCTTGAGTGTGTATTTCTACATAATTTTACAGTCCCACCAGTAATACATGAGGGTTCCAATATCCGTTAATCCATGCCAACACATTATCTGTCTGTTTTTATTATATTAGGTTATTAAGTATGAAATGCCCAATTTCTTTAAATACTAAGTTTGACAGTAGATATCTCTGACATTTCACTTTGACACTTCTTGTTTTATATTTACTGTGAAGGTACGTCCTTAGTCTTTCAAATGCATGTTTTGGCTCGCGATTATCTTTCAATATTTTTTTTAGAGAAATTTTTGTGAAACCATGGGTAAGTCAAAAATGTGTGCTATTTTTTTATTATGAGATCCATCATGGAATCAGTGCATCACAGACAGCTCAAAATATCAACAAACTGTTTGGGAAGAATGTGGCTAATGAACACACAGTATGTCGATGGTTTGAGAAGTGCCATTCTGGTGATTTTAATCTTGAAAATGAGCCACATGGGTGACCAGATACCAATGTGGATAATGATGAGCTGAAAGCTGTGGTGGAAGCAAATCCATCTCAACCTATGCATGAATTAGCAGCAAGGTTTGACGTTAATATTCCAACAATATTGGATCATTTATTTATATATATAATATATACATTTTTCAGAATATTACAGGAGTACAAATGTTTTTGTTACATGGACTGCTTTTGCACAACTTGAAACAAAGTTATAAGTATGCCCATCACCCAGATAGTGTACATTGTACATGTTAGGTGTGATTTCACCAGTCAGCACTCATGAGCACATATGGAAGTAAAACACAGCAATATTGGACCATTTGAAGCAAATTGGCAAGGTAAAGAAGCTGTACAAATGAATTCCACATGAATTAAACAAGCATCAGAAGAGAAATCATCTCAAAGTTTGCCTTTCTTTGCTGTCACAACATAAAGGTGAACCATTTCTACACCGTATTGTTACATGTGATGAAAAATGGATTCTTTTTGACAACTTCAAGTGTTTGACACAATGGTTGGATAAAGATGAAGTGCCAAAACACAGCCCAAAACCAAATATGCATTAAAAAAACTAATACTGTATTTTTGGTGATCCAATACTGATATTACCCACTATAGCTTCATGAAACCTGGTCAATTGATTACAGCAGATGTCCACTGCAACCAACTGGATGAAATGATGAGAACGCTTGAGATTAAGCAGCTGAGATTGGTCAATAGAGACAGGCCAATCCTCTTGCAAGACAACAGTCAACCACATGTCATACAAACAATGCTGCTCAAACTACAGAAGCTAAACTCGGACATTCTCTGTCATCCACTCTATTCACCAGACCTTGTACCAGCTGAGTATCACTTCTTCCAGGCTTTGGACCACTTCTTGTAAGGAAAAATATTCAATTCTCAATAAGCTGTGAAAAACGCCTTTCGCCATTTCATCACCACTAGCTCTCCAGGCTTCTTCGCTGCTGGCATAAACAAGCTACCATTAAGATGGCAAAATTGTGTTGATAGTTTATGTGCAGACTTTGATTAATTGTACTGCTTCCTGTTTGAGCTATAACCAATTACACTTTTGATTTGAAATCGGACATTTCATATTTAATGACCTAATACCCTCCAAATGTGTTTGAGGTGATATTTCATTGTGGTTTGAATTTGTATTTCCCTAATGACTAATAATGTTTCACATCATTTAATGTGTTTATGGAACATTTGTATATCTTCTTTGGAGATATGTCTATTTAAATCCTTTGCTCATTTTTAGTCATTTGTATTTTTATTGCTGAGTTCTAAGGAATTCTTTATATATTCTAAAAACTAGACACTTACCAATTATGATTGCAAATATTTTGTCCTATTCTATGGATAATTTTATCACTTTCTTGAGAGTATTCTTTAAAGTACAAAAGCTTTAATTTTGAAAAAGAATATTCACTATACATTTTGGGGGCTGCTTTTATTTGTGTATCATATCTAAGAAAATCATTGTCATATACAATGATTGATGCTTATTTTCTTCTAAAAGTTATGTAGCTTTAGCTGTAACATTAAGGTATCTAATCCATTTGCAGTTAATTTTTTTAATATGGCATGAGGTATGGCCACTGGAGTTTTTACTTTGTCAATGTATTGGTGGGCTAATAATTGGACAAAGGTTTCCTTAAATGTCTGGAACTACTAAATTTCTTAATCTTTTCCAGGAAGCTCTGCATGTGTGTTGATGCATATTTTTAATACTCAGCCAGTTGTTTACAACTATGTCTCGGCCTTTATTTCTTGCTTGCACAAACATGCAAGGTTAACTAGAAGTGAGAGCTTAGGACCTTCTCCAATATTTCCAGAACAATCATACTGCCCTGGGCATTCATAGAGGTGTACACATATGCATGGCCATCTAGATGCTCAGAAAATAGGCCAAAGCTTTTTCAAACTCCTCATGAACATCCCATTCGCAAGCTTTTCCTTTTGAAATCTGGTTTTCCCAGCTCCTTCACTGCCAAACTCTATCATTTGCCTCTACTGCTATCTACTGTCTCAGGCAGCCATAATGCCATAATGTTAAACTATTGCCATGGATTTTTTGTTGTTGTTGTAACCAATACTCCTGAAGAAATAGCTGTTCATGTTAGCCAAGCTCTGAATGAGATCAAATAAAGACAGCCTTGTGAGTGGGGTTTTCCAGGAACTGTTAGACAGTTTAAATAATGACAATTCTCTGGGAATGGGGCTGTGAAATCTTCAGCATGACCTGCCTCTTCCAGTGTCTACCAGACTGCTGTTGTCACCATGATTGTGGGCTGCTTATTTTCAAAGCTACTGTGGAGCTGGGTACAAGGATAGGATAGGGCAAGTGAAAACACCACAAAGCTCACTGTTTTTAACCTAGATTCAAATGTTTTTCTTGAATAAACACTCCCTGGGTTGCTGCAAGTCTTTGTGAATTTCAAAAGTTTTGAAAAATTTGATTTTGACCATTTTTGCCAGTGTTCTCATGTCTTTTATGAAGGAGATAATTTTTGAAGGTCCTTATTCTGACATCACCCCCACACATTCCTTTTTAATATTCTTCTTAGAACATTTTCTCTGTTCTCATCTTCAAGGAAATGTTCACAGAGTTTATTTCTTATTTCACCTCCTCAGGATAATCTTGCTTAGACAGAAGATATTCTTTCATCCTCTGAAATCTCCTATAATAGTTATCATATTTGTAATTGATTATAATAAAATGGAATATCTTCTAGGGATGACCTGAACTCTTATTTGAAGTCAATATTATTGGTTAACTTTTGACGTGTATTTATAATTTCTTTATCCCCCTAGATTATAATTATTTCAAAAACAGAACTGTATGTGATGCCTGTTTGATACTCCTACCTGTCCTGAAATAGTTCCAGGTTCATGTACTGAATCCAATGGACCACTAATTTAAATCAAAGTTATGCATTTGGCTATGGAAATTGTTATCAAAATTGTATGTATACTATGTATATGACATTTTTAGAGCCGGAAGGTTTTGGGACCAAAAAAATTTAATGACACTGGCAGAGTATTACTTCAGATTATTTTTGAGGCATTGTCCATGTGACAAACTTTATACTTTTTACTACTATTCTGGAAGATTTGCCTGGATCTTCCCGGGAATTTAAATATTTAGCATACTTTGAATTTTATTTGCCATAAAATATGTTATAGTTACTCTCTTTATACTACAGCCACTGGCTCCCATAGTCCATTAAATAGAGTACCGATGACATATTTAGTTATATTTCTTTCTGATAAAGGTACTATAGTTTTCTTAACCATGTTAAACTTTTGGGAACTTAATACATTGAAAAATCATTTAATGTGAATGGATATTTATCACTTATAAAATGTAATTGCAGTGAAAAAGGCCGATGAAAAATATCCTAAAGGTATTGCCAGCTTTTCACCTCTGAAACCATAAAACATGAGATATACTATGCTGTTGAAATAATATGAAATAATTCACATACATGTACACTCACACCACAAACAAGAAAAGAATGATGCAATGTTTGTCCTTCAAACAGATACTGTCACTTGCATACCAGGTAAGGCTGCCTCTTTCTAAGCCTCACAGAAACTTTAAAGTATTCATGGCAAAAGCATCCATGCCTTTTCTGATCACAGTACTAAGAATGAGAGTGGTTATATGTAAGTTGACAATACCTTTTCTTGTTTCCTTCAAGTACGCATTTGGGTTTTGCTGAAAATGAAAGAATAAGCTCAATTCTCTTTCCTTTCTTCATTTTCTCTGTTTTCACAGGGAGAGGGAACAGGCACACAAGAAAATAAAATCATTCTAAGTTTAAGCCAAGACTAGCAGAGCAGAGACTGTATGTGGGATATTCCTTATCTATGCCTCTGCACCAGAATTAAAAATAAATGTTCTCTTTGTGTATACTCCTTCTCTTGCCTGCCACCACCTCCCCACGCACAGAAATCGTTTCTCTCTACTGAGCTTGAAGGTATGTAAATGATAAAACATCATGTAAGCCTGACCCAATCAGAGGGCTTTTGTTTTTTCTCAGGAAAATTCTCCTCAATATGGCAGAAAAACTACTTGGAAACAATGGGTGGAAACAAAGAACAGAAATGATTTCCGAGGGAAAATGCTAATGCACCTGTTAATTCCCTGACATAGTCATTTTTTAAGTCAACAGTTAAAAATAAATACTGTCCCAGTGGTTCATTAAATCTGCCATGATAGTTATCAGCTAGAACCAATACATATCTATCATCTTGCAGAGGCAGTCAGTCATAACCAAGATATTATTCTGGGACCCCAAAATGTAAGTTGTAATGCTTAAACATGAATGAAAAACAAACTTTATCAAATTCTGTAAATTTCACTTGCATAAGAAAATATTTTCACTTTCTATGTGTTTCAACACTGGTCTAAAAATCTGACTAAAGATTAAAGACAAAACTTATTTCTACAACTAAAAAACCATTTTTTACAACCATTTTCTCTTGAGGGTTGGTATGTGTTCTGATTCCTTTCGTATCTGAGAATATATATCTATTGACTTAAAATGAAGGACAACTTAGCTATATAGAAAAACCTAGGGTCACAAGTTTTCCCTTCCCCTCAAAGTTGTTTTATCATCCTTAGATTTTTAGTACTGAGAACTCAGGCCAGTCTGATTTTCTTGTTTTGTTGTTTAGCCAGAGTTCTTGTCACATTCTTTATAAATAATATGGAGACATTTCAAAAGAGGATGCTTGGAAGCTGATATCATTCTGTTAACATCCCTTATATTCTGGTTCAGATATGTAGGTTCAAATCTTGATGCTATTCAAAAACGGTATGTTTAAATTTCCTAGTAACTATACTTGTACATTTCCATCTTCTCCACTATCCGCCCTGTTGCTCAACAATTTTTTACAAAATTTCTTACCGAGGTTCTGGTAGGGTTTTGTCCACTAGTACTCCTCATTGATGATGACATTTATTAGGATGGAGAGCTGCAAGTTGACACAGTGTACCTTTATCTATACTATCTCAAGTGCAAATTTTTATTAATAGTTTTAGTACATGAAATGTATTACTCTATTGTCCCCAGATATAATTTAGGCCTTCCTTTTATTTTATATTTTATTTGTATAAATTTATGGAATACAAGTGTAGTTTTGTGATATGAATAGATTGTGTAGTGGTGAAGTCAGTACTTTTAGGGTATCCATCACCTGAATAACATATATTTTACCCATCAAGTAATTTCCTGTTATCTCTCCCCTCCCTCCAACCCTTCTGAGTCTCCAATATCTATGATTCTGCACTCTCCATTCATGTGTACACATTGTTTAGCTCCTACCTTTCAGTGAGAACGTGTGATATTTGTCTTTCTGTGTCTGAGTTGTTTCACTTAAAATGATGGCCTCCAGTTTCATCCATGCTGCTTCCAAAGACATGATCTTTTTCTTCTATAATAGCTGAATAGTAGTCCATTGTATATATGTACATGTCTTTATCCTATCATCTATTAATGGCAATTATGTTGATTCCACATCTTTGCTATTGTGAATAGTGCTGTGATACATATATGGATGCAAATGTCATTTTGATATAAAGATTTCTTTTCCTTTGGGTACATACCCAGTAGTAACATTACTGGATCAATTAGTAGTTCTATTTTTAGTTCTTTGAGAAGTCTCTATACTGTTTCTCACAGAGGAAACACAGAGGTTGTACTAATTTATATTCCCAGCAACACTCCACAAGTGTTCCCTTTTCTCTGAATCCTTTCCAACATCTGTTATTTTTTGTCTTTTTCATAGTAGCCACTCTGACTCATGTAAAATGATAGCTCATTATGGTTTTAATTTGCATTTCTCTGATGATTAGTGATACTAAGTATTTTTCATATGCTTCTTGGCCCCAATGATTGTTCAGAAGCCTATTGTTTACTTTTCATGTATTTGTAGTTTCTGAAGTTCCTCTTGATATTGGTTTCTAGTTTTATTCTGCCACAGTCTGAGAAGCTACATGGTATGATTTCAATTTTTTAAAATGTGTTGAGACTTGTTTTGTGGCCTAACATATGGTCTATCTTGGAGAATGTTCCATATGCTGGTGAGATTAATGTATATTCTATGGTTGTTGGGTAGATTATTCTGAAACTGTAGGTCTTTAATTTTTGTCTTCTATCGGTCATTGCAATGAGAACTTGGAATTGGGGATGATGAGGAACCTGATGGGGCTCTTTTACTCTTTCTTGTAAGCACAACTGATACTTTTAATTTGATTTTGTCTTCACATTAAAAAAGCACATGATGCATAAAATATAAAGTTCATTGAAAGCTTAAAGGATATTTGGTTGAAATTTGATGTTGTTATTTAATTTTCAAATCATTTCATTAACATCACTTTTTTCAGGATAATAGAGATATCATAAGAATAAAAAGCTATTTTGTACTGACCTCCAGACTGAAACATCACTGAGATTCCTAAAATCCAACTGACATTCAAATTAGCTGAACTAGATACATAAAGAAAAAAAAATGAGAGTTTTAATCTGACATTTTAGATTTTTGGGGGCAGGGGAACTTTCTAAAATACAGAAGTATCACACTCAATCCAGAAAACCATATATAAAGATAGTGATTCTCTGATGTATGTAACACCTACATACTTTGTAATTGTCCATATTGGTTTGTGATTTTAAAAATAAAATATCTAAGTTTTTAATGATTGTAAAGGTGAAGTAAGCCTCTGCCTCACTCACTGATTATAACTAAAAATTCTGGACAGATTACAAAAAGCAACTACTTGAAGACTCTGAAAAGTAAACACTAGCAGGAGGATCTGACATTAAAGCTGGAAAGCGGCCCACAGTGAGTAGTGAGTTTCATGGTTTTTTTTTTTTTTTTTTTCCTTTCTTTATCTCCTGGCTTGGATATTTACCTGGGATGCTCCCTTGAAAGGCCCTGGACTTCAATTCTAGTCTCCCTAGCTCCCTGGCAGTCCCGACGTCTCTGCTTAGCCTTTTAGCTTCTTAGCCTCTAAGAATCAGGTTCACTAATTACCATTTGCCCGAGTCTGATAAGACAACACACTCACACACACCAGGTTACATAAAGCAGATTTTTACTTCCATATAGGCAGCAAAGGACAAAAGAAGCTTAGGATCCATTTGTGAGCCGGTCTTCCAAGGCTCAACAAAGCTGCCCAGGTCAAATGGTCAAGACGTCAATGTCTATAATGTCCTGAGCTATGGGAAACATAGCCAGCAGGCACCCAAATGGCCCAAAGGGCCTCAGCCACATGAAGATAAGCACCATGGATCACAGAATTTGTCCCCAAATCTCCTGATGCTACCAGTTTAACTTTTCCCCTAAGGGGACCTGGAAATATTGTCATGTGGGCTCCAATATCCAAGAACCCCAGAAAAGTTTGTACTCCCCTCTTTTCTCCTCTTATTTTAACAGGAGTATAGGGACATTGGCCTCCAGTGAAGACCTTAGCCCTTTTTCCATTTTTAAAAATTTTTTTTAAATTAATTTATTTCAGTACATTTAGGGAGCATAATGTTTTTTTGTTACACGAATGAATTGTATAGTAGTGAAGTCAAAGCTTTTAGTGTACCCATTACCCCAATAGCGGACATAGGGACATTGTACCAGATAGGTAATTTTTCATCCCTCACCACCTTCCCACTCTCCCCACTTCCGAGTTTCCAGTGTGCATTATACCACTCTGTATGAACATGTACACCCAGAGTTAGCTCTCACTTACAAGTGAGTACACACGGTATTTGTCTTGGCCTCATTTTTAACTGCATCATTCAGCCTGAAAAATTTGGATCTGCAATTGTCCCTTTATCAAACAAACACACCAGCCAGGCAGCATGAGACTTTCCTAGCCTTTCTCTGAATCCCTCCTTTACATAATGAGTCTCTCTGTCAAGGCCCACATAACACACGTGTTGGTTCCCTCCCAGGTGCCTCAGGGTCCCTCTGAGTAGTCACTTCCCCAGCTCTCCTGCCAGGAATGAGTGCCCAACAACCAGGGGATTATGCACTGCATTCCTGTCTCTCTGCCTCAATCCATGCAGCCAGCCCACTCACACCTGGGGCGGGGGCAAGGTGACCTATGCATGTCCCCCTTATCACCCTTCCTTCCCCATAAAACATCTAGCTGCATGTCCATCCCCTGTGTGCCCAGGCTGACAACTCCACCCTGGCCTGGGAACTGGGGATATTGTCCCATCTGCTTTGCACATAAGCCATGGTTCTGACAGATCAGACTCTGCTCTCTGTGCCAATTTTATGAAACAAGTTCACTAATTACCATTTTCCTGAGTCTGTAAGAAAGAACACATTCACACACAGCAAGATATATGAAGCAGATTTATTATTTGCAGATAGGCAACAAGGGACAAATAGAAGGATCCGCTGTGAGCCAGTCCCCCAAGGCTCAACAAAGCTGGCCAGGGCAAGTGGAGTCTTGACCGAGCGTGCCCCACCTGTGCCACAGCTGAGGGACCCCATAGGCAGCCCGCCCTGAGTTATATACCTCAATGGGCCACTGGACTCACTGGGCAAAGCTTTGAAAGACATCTGGCTTCCAGGGGAGGAAGGAACAAAGCCTGGGCTGTCCCGGGAAGTTTTTGCCCCAACTCAAGATGTTGCATTCTCAGCACAATTTGCAGCTATTCTTGAGAACTACAGTCAGGAAAGTGGGACCAACTGTGCCAGTCCGAGGCCACCCAAAGAGCTGCAGCATCTACTTCTCATCTTCTAATATCATCACAACACAGGATTTGGCAAGCTTCTACACAGTGTTGGGTTAGCTTCTCTGTAGTATCCTTTTTCCAGAGCCTTGGCCTCGCTGACTTTCTTATTCTGATTATTTTCTTTCCCAGGAGACTTTTAAAGTCTCTCGGTCTCTGCTTTCTGCTTGGCTTCTCTGACACACTTGGTAAACACGCAGAGAGGAAAGCACAGTAGAGGAGTTTGGCCTCTCGTCTCTCTGTGGCCTTGGCTTTTCAGGTCCTGGTTTTCCTTCTTTGTTTTTGAATCTAGCCTTTCTTGTGGTCTCGGTGTGATAGTTGATTTGATAAAAGCTGCTATGATGTAGCAAGAAATGGAAGTCTTAATAATTTATGGTTTTAGAAGTTAATTTTTAGTGTTATTACCCAAATATTCTCCAAGAAAGTTTTAAAAATGAATAATGCTTAAGTGTGGATGCTTGTAATGTGCTCTGTGGTTTTCCTCAGCCTATGCAGAATTCACAATGGACTAACAGACATATTTAGCTGATACTCACCTATTTGCTATGCAACCAATGCATCTCCCTCCCCTGTTCTTTAAAGGTTTTCTAGATACACAGGCCCCCTTCAATGTGAAGATATATATGCCCAAGGAAATTTTTTCTGAACGTTTGTGAATATTCACAAATTTATTTTTAAGAAAGCTTTTAATATGCTTAAGAAATTACAAGCAATTAAGTTTATATTTAGTATATTCTTGCTTGGGAATTTAGGTCAGTACTAGGTTATAGGCTTCTCAAATCTTATATAATCCAATGTGGAAATCAATACACTGTACAAAATGTATTTAAGTGTAAAAATGCCTCCCCAAAATAGATTAAATGTGATTAAACATGTCCTCACACATACCTAAAGAAATTCTAAGTTCAGCTCGCCAAATAATCTTCTGCAAAAGATATGGAACAATAATTTGATAAAGTTCATTGTGCCATAAAAATCCAGTCCTGCTGGTGCTACAACTATAAATATGGCCTGATTTAAAAATTGGGCAGGTAACATTTTTAAAACCACAAGATCCAAGCTACCAATTATGAATGAGAATTCTTCATAGGGCCACTATTCCCACGGAAGAAAAAGTGTTCTTCAGAGTCTTTTATATATTATGTGACTCTGATGTCAGAATAGTCACTGACATAAAGGGTTGAATTACCTTTACGTTATTAGTGTCACCTTTCTAGTGGCTTTAAGCTCAGAAATGTGGAAAAAAAATCACCTTCTGGAAAATATGACACACTTTGATTTACAAATCCTTAATTGAATTAAATTTTAAAAAGGCAAGGATGGGAAATTTAATTGGCAAAGTGCAATGAAAAATTTACCCAATGGCTTTTTCAGGTTAGATTTGCATCAAGAGAGGCAGCTTTAGTCACACAAGGCCCTACCTGTTCTCAGAGTCCAATCACCAGCTTTATATTGTGTTATTTTCTGGTCTTGTCTTCTTCAGCTATTCAGATCTTGAAAGCCTCTAGGATATTCTGGCTTTTATCAGAAAGAAGCCTAAACTTGTTCTTCCTAGTGTAAGGAGTGACTGTATGAACTATGGCTTACCCAATCCAGGCACTCCTCTTGGTGCAATATTACTAAATAAAGCTTCACCCTTTTGGGGTGTGTGGACCACACCCTAAGTGAAAGCACTCAGAACCTCATTTTATGTGTCTTTACACTAAAGGACAGCTGGTCGAGATTCGTCAAAGCTTCACTGATGCTCAAACTGCAAGAAAACTTACTTTACATCAAATATTCAGGCCAACCTTGGTGACACAATTGCCCAAATCACATCCAACCATTCTTTAGTTTATTGCCATCAGAAATATGTAGCTCCTATTAAAATTTCCAGGTAATTTACCACCAACCCTTCCCAGTGAAGCAGTGCCTCATGGAAAACATGTTTAGGGAATTGCTCCAATTCTATGGGACCTCTCAAAGTACAGAGCTAAGAAAAATTCTAAATAAGACTGCAATTGCTTAGATAGCACAAACATCAATGCCACTCAGAATTATGGTCTCATTAATGTAGAATAAAGATAAAACTATCAAACAGTTCTAAACACTCTCAATAATGCAGTATTAACAGTTTCAGGTACTCTCAGAGTATTATTTAATCTTGGTATCCATATCCTATAAAATCCATCTTTATTCCGGTTCATGTTAAGCTTTTATGTGCTTTTAATGTAATTTTCCTTGTTCCTATTTATCTCAGCAGTGCCTAGTAATGTACTTGTATACAAACATTTGGAAAGGATGATGACTATAGAAAATCAAATAAAGAGTTTTTGGCTGCAAGTTTTAATTTTGCAATTTAGAATATATGGGCACATGTATGAAGAGATGTTTTTAGGGGGTTATAAACTTTTTATTTTGAAATGTGGGTATATAATAGCTATATATATTTATAGGGTGCACATGATATTTTGATACAGGTATAATGTGAATTAATCAAATCAGGATAATTGGGGTATGAATCACCTCAGGCATTTATCATTTCTTTGCGTTAGCAACATTCCAATTCTCCTATTCTAGCTATTTTAAAGTATACCCTAACTTATTGTTGATTATAATCACTTTGTTATGCTATAAAATATTGTTCATTCTAACTATGTTTTTGCACCCATTACCCATGCCAACTTTATCCCTACTCCCCACTACCTTTCCCAGTGTCTTGAAACCATCATACTCTCTGTCTCCATGAAATCAATTGTTTTTAATATTTAGCTGCCACATATAAATGAGAATCTGTTAGATATGTCTTGTCTGTGTTTGGCTTATTTCGCTTAACATAATGTTCTCCAGTTCCATCCTTATCATTGCAAATGGGAGGATTTCACTCCTTATGTGGCTGTATAATATTCCATTGAGTATCTGTGCCACAACTTCTTTATCCATTTATCTATTGATGGAAACTTAGGTTGATTCCAAATCTTGGCTATTGTGAATAGTGCTTTCATAAATATGGAAGTGCACATATTGTTTCAATATACTGATTTCCCTTCCTTTGGATATATACCCAAAAGTAATATTTGCTGGGTCATACAGTAGTTCTATTTTGAGCTTTTTGAGAAACCTCTATAGTATTTTCCATAGTAGTTGCACTAATTTACATTCCCACCAACAGTGTATGAGGGTTCCCATTTCTCCACATCCTTGTCACATTTGTTATTGTCTTTCTTTTTGATAAAAGCCATTTTAACCAGGGTAAGATGATAACTCATTGCAGTTTTGATTTTCATTTCTCTGATGACTAATGATGTCAAGAATTTTATCATATACCTGTTGGCCATTTATATATCTTCTTTTGAGAAATGTCTATTCAGATCAATTGCTCATTTTAATAGGATTATTTGATTCTTCCTGTTGAGTTGTGGGAGGTCCTTATACATTCTAGTTATTAGTCCCTTCTCAGAAGGGGGGTCTGCAAATATTTTCTCCCATTCTGTGGGTTGTCTCTTCCCTTTGTTGATTGCTTCCTTTGCTGTGAAGAAGCTTTTTAGCTTGATATGATCCCATTTGTCCAATTTTGTTTTGGTTTCCTGTGCTTTCATGGTATTTCTCAAGAAGTCCTTGTCTAGACAAATGTCCTGAACCATTACTCCAAGGTTTTCTTTTAGTAGTGTCATAGTTTCAGGTCTTAGATTCAAGTCTTTAATCCATTTTGATTTTATTTTTGTATATAATAAGAGATAGAGGTCTAGGTTTATTCTTCTGCATATGGATATCCAGTTTTCCTAGCACCATTTATTGAAGAGATTGTCCTTTCCCCACTGTATGTTTTTAGCACCATTATTAAAGTTAATTCACTATAGATGTGTGGACTTATTTCTGGGTTCTCTATTCTGTTCCACTGGTCTATGTGTCTGTTTTTATGCCAGTAATATGCTGTTTGGGCTATTACAGCTCTGTAGTATAATTTCAAGTCAGGTTATGTGATTCCTTCAGTTTTTCTGTTTTTGCTAAGGATTGTGGCTATTCTGGGTCTTTTGTAGTTCCATATAAATTTTAAGATTATTTTTTCAATTTGTGTGAAGAGTGTTATTGGTATTTTGGTGAGAATTGCATTGACTCTGTAGACTGTTTTGGGAAGTATGGACAATTTCCAATCCATGGGCATGAAATATCTTTCTATTTTTCTGTGTCCTCTTCAATTTCTTTCATCAATATTTTCATAGTTTTCATTAAAAGGCTATTTAACTTTATTAAGTTTATTCCTAAATGCTTTATTTTATTTTTAGCTCCTATAAATGGGATTATGTTCTTGGTTTCTTTTTCCCATTATTTATTATAGGCATATAGAAATGCTACTGATTTTTGTATATTGATTTTGTGCCTGTAACCATACTAAATTTGTTTATCAGTTTAAAGAGTTTTTTGTGAAGTCTTTAGACTTCTCTAGATATAAGATCTTATTGTCTGCAAATAAGGATAATTTGAATTCTTCATTTCCAATTTGTATGCTTTTTATTTCCTTTTCTTATCTGATTGCTCTGGAAAGAATTTGTAGTACTACACTGAATAAACAGGAGTGAAAGTGTGTATCTTTGTCTTGTTCTAGACATAGAAGCAAGGATTTCAGTTTTTCACCAATATCAATATGATACTGGCTATGGGTCTGTCATATACAGCTTTTTTCATGTTGAGGTAAGTTCCTTCTTTACCCAGTTTTTTTAAAAAATTTTCATCATGAAGTGATATTGAATTTTATTGAATGCTTTTTCACCATCAATTGAAATGATCATGATTTTTGTCCTTCATTCTGTTGATATAATGTAACACATTGATTGATTTGCATTTCATTCCTGGGATGAATCCCACTTGATCATGATGAATAATCTTTTTAATGTGTTATTGAATTTGGTTTGCTAGTATTTTGTTGCAGATTTTTGCATCTATGTTCATCAAAGATATTGGCCTATAGTTTCCTTTTTTGTTGTTGCTGTATCTTTGTCTGGTTTTGGCATAAAGGTATATAGGCCACGTAAAAAGAGTTTGGGAGTATTTCCTCTTTCTCAGTTTTTCAGAATAGTTTTGGTAGGATTGGTTTTCATTCTTCTTTGAATGCTTGGTAGAATTCTGCAGGTAAGCCATCCATTGGGTCCTAGGCTTTTTTTGATGGGAGACTTTTTATTACTGCTTCTTCATTTTACTTGTTATTGGTTTATTCAGCTTTTGGATTTCTTCCTGGTACAATCTTGGTAGATTGCATGTGTCTAGGAATTTATCCATTTCTTCTACGTTTTCCAATTTATTGCCATGTAGTTGTTCATAGTAGTCTCTAATGATCCTTTGGATTTCTGCAGTATCAGTTATAGTATCTCCTTTTTCATCTCTTATTTTATTTATTTGGGTCTCCTCTCCTTTTTTCTCAGTCTCTCATTTGTCTATTTGTTTATCTTTTCACCAGAAAATGATTAAGATTAACCTTTGCTACTCTCAAATTAAATTTAAAGAAAGTATAGACCCAACTCAGGTCAGGTGCACAACCCTGAACCAATCATATCTGGCCACAGGGATGGATATAATTTCTTAACTCAGCATTAAATAGTAGCTCACTTCCAAGCCAGTCAACAAGGACCAAGGTATCTTCTATTGAAAGTAAAATTCATAGCAGGAGAAAACACATTTTCCTGAAAAAGGAAGTTGAAGTCATGGCTAAAGAGCTGAAGTTATGGTTAGGGAAAAAACTCATTAAAATTATAAAGCACAAATCAAGATGATAATTTTAAAATATTAACACTAACAATAAAAGTATAGTATTACCTGGAAACAGATATTCAATGTTACTGGAAATTATTACTCTAGAAAATATTGAGGATTTGAATTTCAGGGGAAATAAATTCATAGCTTATCATGCTTATCTAAAATTTTAGGATGTTTAAACTTTATTTTCAAAACTTTTAGAATATTTAAACTTTATTTTTCAAATATATGCATATCTCTGTTTCAGAAAAATTTAGTGACAATCTATTTTTTTGTTAAGGGAAGATAAGTCGCTGTTAAATGAAAAAAATAAAAACCACCTGGTGTTTAAATTATTCTGCAAACTTTACAGAATAATTATAAAATCTCATTAGAATATTTCTAACCATCAGTAAATGAATAAAATAGCTACTTCAAATTCCCACTGACATTTAATTTCTTTGATCAAATATGTCTTAGAGAGGGTGGAACAACATGGCCAAATAGAAAGTCCAGCAATCATTCCACTACATGAACACCAAACTCAACAACTATCCATGCAAGCAACCACCTTCAGAAGAACCAAAAATCAGGTGAGCAACTCACAGTACCCGGTATTAACATTATGTCAAGGAAAGAGTATGGAAGAGGATAGAAGCAATAATCTTGCATTGCCTACACCAACCCTCCCTCATCCCCAGGCAGTGCTGAGCCAGTGCATCAAGTGGAGAGAGAATTCGTATACCCAGGGAAGGAAGAGTGAAGTGATTGTGGGTCTTTGCATTGAAATCCAGGTCCAAGGGCACATGTGCACGTAAGTGCTTATCAGTTAGTACCAATTTGATGTCGAGTACACGTGGTGCTTGCTTTTCCATTCTTTTTTAAATTTCAGCATATTTGAGGGGTACAAATGTTTAAGTTACATATATTGCCTTTGCCCCACCCGAATCAGAGCTTCAAGCATGTCCATACCCCAGAAATGGACTCCAGCTCCATCCAGGATAACACAAGATGTGCTAGTTCACCATTGTTTTTTGTGGCTGGGTAGAATTCCATGACACATATACCACATTTTATTAATCCACTCATGTACTGAGGGACACTTGGTTTTTCCACATCTTTGCAACTGTGAGTTGTGCTGCTATAAACATTCTAGTACAGATGTCTTTTTTATAGAATGTCTTTTTTTCCTTTGGGTAGATGCTGATCTTTTATTTATAAAATAGACTCTTGAAACTTTAGGTTCAAAATATAAGATAAAAATTTAAGATAGAGTTGGGATACTGGGAGAAGCTCCATAAGTGCTTCTGTTTGGGAGGCAGCATGATAAAATAGTAAAACCTCATATCTTGGAATTAAACAATTCCATCTTTGAGTTTTGCCTATATTACTTACTGACTATGAAATTTCTCTGAGCCACATGTAACATGGAAGAATAATGATTAAATAAGGGACTATGTGTAAAATGGTGGCAGAATAGTACAATAAATAGCGTTTTACTTACATTTGCAATAACATTTTTAAAATCTTCTCTAAAATCATGCTTTAATATTTTAGCAAAACAACAAAATATAATCATGTAGCAAAAATATTAAGACACAATAGAATCTACCAAGAATTAAATAAGGACTTTTTCTCAATTTAAATGCTAAAAACAGCTAGTAAATATCTTGAGCACCAGAAATGAAAATGTTGACTTCTGGTAGGTAAAAATGTCTCAATATTTGAAGACTAAGACCCTGATGGAGATTTCTCAGCTGGGCACAGTGGCTCATGCCTGTAATCCTAGCACTCTGAGAGGCCAAGGCAGTCGGATCATTTGAGTTCAGGAGTTCCAGACCAGCCTGAGCAAGAGTGAGACCCTGGCTCTACTAAAAATAGAAAGAAATTAGCCAGACAACTAAAAATAGAAAAAATTAGCCCAGCATGGTGGCTCATGCCTGTAGTCCCAGCTACTTGGGAGGCTGAGGCAGGAGGATCGCTTGAACCCTGGAGTTTGAGGTTGCTGTGAGCTAGGCTGACGCCACGGCACTCTAGCCCGGGCAACAGAGTGAGACTCTGTCTCAAAAAAAAAAAAAAAGAGAGAGATTTCTGAGTTAAGGATCATTAACAGAGGCGCCTTTGGGCTCAGAGCAGAGACAGGTACATTTAACAATCTGTAGAGCTATGCCTATCATACTCCACCTTGCATCAGAATCACCTGGAGGGCTCATTAAAGCACAGGGGTTCTAATTCATCAAGTCTTGGGTGAAGCCAGATAATTTTCATTTCTAACAAGGTCCAGGTGAGGTAGATGTTGCTGGTTACTATCCTAGTTACTATCTATATTTTTCATATGAGAAGATCTGTTGATTCATTCCAAAATGCACAGGTAATATCACTACAGCATTAGAACCTTCACCTGGATCAAGAGAATCATCTTGGGCATCCAAAGCCCCCTAAGACTAAAAACTCCATGGTGCACCTCAGCCACCATTTTTAAATCCCTTGCAGTCAGAAAATCCATACTTTTAGTTAACACAAATCCTGAACTTTATATGTAAGTCGAGGAGACTGAAAAAAACTGGAAATTTTAAAAATAGTATTGTAAGCACCTTCAAAGCAGGGATAAAATTTATCTTTCTAGGACTCATCTAGTTGCATACATGGCTTAAAATAGAAATTTATTGCTTTTTAATAAATAGGATAAGCATTTACTTGTTCTGGATTATTTAAGTCCCCTTTATTTCTGTGATATCTCACATTCTATAATGAGTTGCTCCAAAGTGAGACATATTTGGAATGCCAGAGAAACAGATTTAATTCTGGCATGTTACCTGAGGGATTGGCACAACAAACTAGGAAAAATGCGTTTTAATGACTCAGGAAAGGTCATTTTACTATCCGAAACTATATATCTACCCAGAAATGTATTCAAAGAACAAATGTTTTAAAAAGCACTTGACCTTTATATTGGTTTCCTCTCCAATTAATATGTGCCAAACCAATGCAAAAAATAATCAAGTTCTTTGAAACTACATTGGTAATGCTCTTAAAAGGTGTTAGGAAAACTCTCAACCTTTCTAATAATTAATTTATCAGATGTGTTTCATCTTAAAACATAAATTAAACGAGTTTATCATAAGATATTTCTCAGAGCACAATATATAATAAGGAATATTTTCCAAAAAATGTACTTCTATTTTAAACACCTGCTATCACAAAATGAAATAATGTTCAAGCTTGTTAGCAAATATCATTAATCTGTAAAGCATCAGCCAACCAAAATAAATATTGTTACAAGCCTAAGACCATTAGCTGTGAGACTACTATTTTATATGAGCAGAAAACACAAAGAAGATACAGGAACTAAAATTTATCACATGAGTGAGTCATGTAGTAAGTCTGGATCCTTCTAGTACAGTGCTCAAGACATTGACCACAACTCAGTCCCCTCAGGTAGAACTGCTCCACAAGACTTTGGACCTACTGGGTATGGGGCAGGTTATGAACAAAAAAATTAGCCAAGTAATTAAGGTCATTCACAACAAAAGCTCTTTGTTCGTGAAAGTTGCTTTCCTGGAGAAAATTATTGCAATTCTATTAAATGTTTCAGTATTAATCATTGACCTTATTGTGCTAATGTATATTGTGAATTTCCTAAAAGAGAATAAAGTATGTGGCATTTCCTTAACTTATTTTGCCACTGTACTAGCTTCCAATAGCTGCTATAACAAATTACCTCAAACTTAATGTCTTAGAACAACACAAAATTTTTTCTCTTATGGTTCTGGAGTCTAAACTGGGTCAGCAGAACTATGCTCCTTCTGGAAACTCTAGGGAAGAATTCATTCCATGCTTTTTTTTTTTTTATCTTCTACAGGCCACCTACATTCCTTGGCTTTTGGCTTCACTCTCTATCTTCAAGCAAGAAGTGTACATCTTCCAGTCTCTCTCCCTGTCCCTCTGCTTTCTTTGCCACATCTCTGACCCCAACTGTCTTGTCTGTCTCTTGTGAGGACACTAGTGATGCAGTGGACCCAATTGTATAATCCAGAATAATCCTACTCATCTTTTAATCACATGTGCAAATTCCCTCTAGCCATGAAAACTAACATATGCACAGATTCTGGGAGATTAAGATGTGACCATCTTTGGGAGGCCATTATTCAGCCAAGCACCACCATGAAGTCCTCTTTTTCATGGAACCCTCATAACAATCTTGCCAAAATAGTCTTCTGTGTGTGAAGTGTGATGTACAAAATAGTATTACTCTGGTTTAGAGCTCTAAAATAGAGTCAGGAAGCCATTCTAATAAGAACTATTTGCATGACCTGCAACCTTGCAAAATATGAAAACAAAACAAAACAAAACAGAAAATTGCCTTGAGCCTTTCAACTGGGACAAACTGTAAAGACCACAACATTCTAGAAAACAGCTGAATTTCACCAGTGCTGCAACTCCTGAACAGTGACAGCCAATGAACTATGGGTTAATGTACTAAAGCAGCCACCTCCAAGGATAATTCTTTCAAAACAACTTGTGTAATCAGCCTCAGTACTCTTTTAAAAAGTCCCTCCTTCCCTCCCCCTCTTCAGAAAACAATTTGGCCTTGAGCCACATCTATGTCTCCTGAATTGCAAATCCAAAGACCCTAATAAATGCTTTGTTTTACTGCTTTGCAGTCTGGTATTTTACCCTTTCTTGGTTGACATACAGAATAAAGTTCGGGAAGCTTGTGTTTTTATAAGAAAATGGAAAAGATTCCAGACTCTCAAAACACAAATGAGAAGATAAAGAATAAGTTGTATAGCGGGGACCAATTTACCATGGAGAAATCATAATTGTAGGAGCCCTGTGGCTTGTGATTTGAACCAGTTTTGTTAACAAATGGTCAAATGAAGTAAGTCACGACATGCCTCCAGATTCCTTAAATGCTAGGTTGAATTGGTCCTTAAAACAATAGTGGAATAATGCAAAAGTGTAATGAAAGAACAAAGGATGAATATGAATACTTTAATCTGTTGGATTAGGAGAGCTTGTATGTTTAATAAAGACATGCTGTGATATATGGGAGTGAGGGGTAATTAGAAGATTGGATTTTGAAAGTTCATGAGGTAATGTGAGTTGGATGGCTTATGTTGTGCTAAACAGCCTATTCCCTTGGCTAGGCCAAGGCAAAAGAGAAGGAGAAGGAGGAAGATGGGGAGGGGGAGAAACTTTGTTTCAATTAAAAGGCAAGCATAGTGGTTACCAGCTCATGCTCTAAGGCCAGATTGCCACGTATTCATTGTTGTTCCACCACCTTAACTACCCTTTACTTCTTTATGCCACAGTTTTCTCATCTGTAAAATGAGAACAATAATCATATCTATATCATAGCATTTGTGAAAATTAAAATGGTTAATTTATGTGTATTATATAACATGGGCTCAAAATATTTTATCTTTGTTGTTACAGTTGCTGTGGTTTCCCAGAAAGAAAGTGAAAGTCAACAATGGCAGGAAAAGATGGCCCAGAGCTAAATGGGAGCATGTCGTCTGACCATATCCTCTCTGACAAGAAGTGACCAAATGTCTAGCTACATACTTTCTAGAACAGTGAAATAAAAGAAAGAATAATTCTTCTGTGGCAACTCTCTTTGATGATATGAAATCAATGTTTATCCTGTATCTGTTAATAGAATATAAAGAATGCCTTGAAAAAAAGAAAGTTCCTTGTCCCATTGATGAATTTTCTACTTAGCTTAAAATATTAAAAAATAAGCATCCCCAGGCATTATGATCTACTTCTTCTGGGGGGGCAACTTTGACATTGATATTAAGATTTATAAATCTCCCTTGATGAATCTCAAGTCAATAAGTGTAAAGTCAATAAAGTTTGGGAACCACTGCCCTGGCTGGTTAAAAGACTGTTAACTAATGAGGAAGAAACATCACGTTTTCTAGGGAACAATGGTTTGCACTTTAATTACTTTTGAGTTTGTATTAATCATTCTTTGAGTTGCTTTAAATATATGGAATCATATTGAATTACTGGATATTTGACTGGTTTGACCTGTAAAAATGACAATTTTGTATGCCATAATTCTGAGTAGGATTTATGTAGAGTAGTTCTTGTCCTAAACAACTTAAATGTCCATTGATGAGTGAATGGATAAAGAAAATGTGTTGTATACAGACAATGTAATATTATTTAGCCACGAAAAAGAAGAAATCCTAGTATATGCTACATGCATAAACCCTAAGGACATTATGTTAAGTGAAATAAGCCAGTCACAGAAGGGCAAATTCTGCATGCTTCCATTTATATGAAGTATCTAAAGTAGTAAAACTCATAGAAACAGACAGTTGAATGGTGGTTTCTGGGTACTAGGGAAGACAGAAATGGGGAGTTTCTGTTCAATGGGTATAGAGTTTCAGTCATACAAGATGAAAAGTCCAGCATTGGGCATACACTTAATACTGTACTACAGAGTTACAAATTTGTTAAGAAAGTAGATCATGGTTTATGTGTTTTTTATCACAATAAAGAAATGTACTGCTTAGTGAAACCTGCTTTGTTAGCAAACACCGTACTTCTGCTACTTCTTCCATCTAGGATGTCTCCACTTTGAACTCCACTTGTAGAAATCTTATCTAATTTTGGAGTCTTAATTCCAATGCTACATTCTCCATCAGTGCCTTATGTTGGAGAATACCATGAGCTTTGCTGTGTGGATATAGGATTGTAAGGAGATGGCAATGACAAAAGGAAAAAGAACAAGGGCTTCTCTTGTGCCAATACCAAGCAGTTTTAAGCACCACAACTTTGTAGTATAGTTTGAAGTCTGGCAAATCAATACCTCCCATTTTGTTTTTATTGGCACAAGGGCAGGGACACAGACCAGTGGAACAGAACAGAAAACCCAAATATAAAACCATCCTCATATAACCATCTAATCTTTGACAAAATAGACAAAAACATACTCTGGGGACAAGAGTCCCTATTCAATAAATGGTGCTGGGAAAACTGGATAGCCACATGTAGAAGACTGAAACAGGACCCACAGATTTCACCTCTCACAAAAATCAAATCACGGTGGATAACAGATTTAAACCTTAAATGGGAAACGATTAGAATTCTAGAAGAAAATGTAGGAAAGACTCTTACAGACATTGGTAAGAGGCAAAGAATTTATGAAGAAAACCCCTAAGGCAATCGCAGCAACAACAAAAATAAACGAATGCGACCTGATTAAATTAAAAAGCTTCTGCACAGCCAAAGAAACAGTCATGAAAATAAACAGACAGCCTACAGAATGGGAAAAAATTTTCGCATACTACACATCAGATAAAAGACTGATAACAAGAATCTATTTAGAACTCAGGAAAATCAGCAAGAAAAAATCAAACAATCCTATCAAAAAATGGGCAAATGACATGAATAGAAATTTTTCAAAAGAAGATACAAGAATGGCCAAAAAACGTATCAAAAAATGCTCAACATCCCTAATCATCAGGGAAATGCAAATCAAAACCACAATGAGATACCACTTAACTCCGGTGAGAATGGCCTTTATCAAAAAATCCCAAAACAACACATGTTGGCGTGGATGCGGAGAGACAGGAACACTCATACACTGCTGGTGGGAATGCAAACTAGTGCAACCCCTATGGAAAGCAATATGGAGATACCTTAAACAGATTCAAGTAGACCTACCATTTGATCCAGCAATCCCATTATTGGGCATATACCCAGAAGAACAAAAGTCATTCTTTAACAAAGACACCTGTACCCGAATGTTTATAGCAGCACAATTCACAATCGCAAAGATGTGGAAACAACCCAAGTGCCCATCAATCCACGAATGGATTAGTAAACTGTGGTATATGTATACCATGGAGTACTACTCAGCTATAAGAAATAACGATGATACGACATCTCTTTGGTTCTCCTGGAGAGAGCTGGAACCCATTATACTACGTGAAGTATCCAAAGGATGGAAAAACAAGCATCACATGTACTCACCAGAAAACTGGTTTCCCTGATCATCACCTAAATGTACATCAGGGAAGGATACCAGTTGGATATCAGACTGGGATGGAGGGTGGGGGGAGGGGATGGGTGTATGCCTACATGACGAGTGCGATGCACACCCTCTGGGGAATGGTCATGCTTGAAGGTGCAGACCCGGGGAGGTGGGGGCGGGGAGGGGATGGAGGTATGACTACATGATGAGTGCCAGGCGCACTGTCTGGAGAATGAGAACGGACGCGCTTGGGACTCTGACTCGGGGGGATGGGCGGGACATGGACAATGTATATGACCTAAACTTATGTACCCCCATGATGAGCTGAAATACAAAAAAAAAAAAAAAAAAAAAAAGAACAAGGGCTTCTCCAGGGAATCATCAAAGAGTTAAGTAAAAAAATATGTTTGGAAAACCAATGGGTGAGAAAGGGTGGGGAAAAGAACTCTTATGAGAATGGGGGGAGACAGTGGGAATCATGACATTGAATTCCCCGAATTGTATGATAACAAAGTGGAAATGCAAGAACAGGTCCAGTGGGAGTGAGAGGAGGGAAGAACAGCCCCAAGCAACACTGCAAACCATGAGCATCTAACTGATGACATTGAGATTAGCTGAAAATAGAATGATACGTGTACATGTTGGGATAGTTTGGTAAAAGCACAATATTGCTGCAAGCAATTAGATGTTAGAATTAAATTATGCTTACTGCTGTTATATTTATATCCAATTGAAATCATGTATAATTAAGTAAGCTAGTATAAACAATTGACATAAGCTATTTTCATGGCTTCTTTCCTGGCATAGTTTATGGAAGGAAACAAACAGATGGTGAACTAATGCTGAGGCACCACCCTCTGTGCCTGATCCCTGGAGGTCCCTGTGTAAGAAAGAGCAGTAAACCTGTGAGACTCCACAGCATACTCAGGAAGAGGAATTTCTCACTTGGGAATAAAAGGGGCCAGTTTCTATGGACTCCCACCACCACCAGATTTTCACCCTCTTGCCCTTTACCCAAGGCTTCCCTTTTCCTGAGTCAGGGGAGAGGGGGGTGTGATTCTACTTGTCATGCCATCAGTGTTCTAGAACTCAGAGAGACACAGCACCAAATTTCATTAATGACCTTAATGTGTGTTAAGTGTACTTCTTTTATGGTACTCATTGCCAGGGTGTAGACGGACTTTGACTAAGGTATCCTGTGTCCTCAGCACTATCAACAGCTATAAAGGAAGCAGGAAGAACAAGGAAGCCCAGGATTCTTCGTAAAGGAAAATCAACAGCACAGCTAGTCCTAGGGGATGGTAGCTACATCATAACACATGGTGATAAAGTAGGTGACAGTCAGTGTGGATGTACACTCATCAGCAACAAATCCCCAAAGGGTTACAACTGTGGTTGGAACAAGACAGAAGTGCAATGAATGGATATATTCCATGTTACAAGAGTAGTTTAATGTTTCCAGGTCACTCTTTTATGAGGAGATACCTGGCCAGCACTTTGGAGTCCATAAAGAACCCTATTCCCTGGGGAAAAGATTTGCTATAAACAATTTGAGTGTTAAAAAGCTGTTCACCAACACTCAGTGGGAACAGTAGTACTAGACAGAGAAATGAAGGCAGAATCCCCAGCTGAGGAGGATGGCACTTACGGTTTGAGTACCTTTGTGCCCACAGTCATCAAAAGTACACTGGATTTTGAATCTGAGCCTGTGTTTGCCTATGCAATGCCTGATTTAGCCAAGAGGATGTCAGCAACTAAAAAGTTTTAGACTACTGGAAAAATAAATCAGCAACTAGAAGCAAAAATATTGAGAGCACAGTCAGCTTCCTAGAACAATTGTCATATGTGCTTAACATATTCCTTGTAATAGAGGGTAAAAAGTTTGAGGGCATGGATAAAGCCTAATTTATACTGAACCCCAAGAGAAATTTGTGCTTATAATAAATTCGGAAGATTAAAGCACAGAGAATTTTGAAAGTTCCTCTATGATATTATCCAGAGCTTCTTGATGAATTTATATTCAGTTCCATTCTATAGATACACTTGTTATTGAATTATAATTGGTGTATCATTGCCATCTGGCACTTCATGGCTAAGCAAAGAAGCTTCTCTGGAAAGTGAAAAGTCAGTGGTAATAAATTTAACAACTGTGTCCATCGGGATAAAATAACATACTTTCTAGGTTTTAATCTACTACCACCACGACACCTGGAATGGAATAGGAGTAAAATATGACTATCAAAACATAACAACAGGATAATATAAGAGGTGCTAGATCACCATTGTTTTTTGTGGCTGAGTAGAACTCCATGGTATACATATACCACATTTTATTAATCCACTCATGTATTGATGGGCACCTAATGGTACACTGAGCACCATCTGGGGGATGGACACACTTGAAGCTCTGACTTGGGTGGGGCAAAGGCAAATATACATAACCTAAACATTTGTACCCCCAAAATATGCTGAAATTAAAAACAAACAAACAAACAAAATAACACCAATGGTGATGCATAATGCCAAACAAAGGAAGGATAATGAGAAATGTATGGGGCTTTTTCAGAGAGCACTAAGTCACATATTCTTTTATTCTGGGCCTGTCTTCTGAACTTGACTTTCAGTACCCCTCCCCCAATTCATTTATCTCCCCATGGACTTGCCTTTTTCATATTTTTTTTTTTTTTGACTTTCAGACTTACTACCCCTTTGGACCCTTTTATGTGCTGTTCCTCTTCCTGGAATGCTTTTCCCTTACATTTTCCCATGGCTGGCTCTCTCATTTCATTAAGTCTCTGTCACATGATCTTATCCTCTGACAGCACTTCCTAAAAGAGCTGCCCTGACTGTTATTACTTTTAATTCCCTTACCCTAGTTTATTTGTCTCTGTATGATTTATCTCTATCTGGAAACCCATATGGCACATTAATTCAATAATTTGTTTATTATCTTTCTAACTCCCATAAAATATTAGCTCCATTAGGCAAGGCTTCGCCATGTTTGCTGTTATATTCCCCACATGCAGAGTAGTGATAGGCACATAATAGACATTCAATAAGTATTTGTTAAATAAGTAAGTGAAAAGTTATAGCATTTTCTTTGAAGCATGTTTATAGGATTCTTATTTTTTTATATTATAGTTATTTAAGTGTATATTTAATCTTCCCTGGAATGCTATAAGCTTCTTGAGGGCAGGAAATGTATCCATGAACGTATCCTGTACACAATCTAGCATATATTTTTGTCTTTAATGATACAGAAAAAAAAATACATTTTTACCAAATCAATTAATGAAATATGGATAGATGTTTTGTTTGGAAGTTTTACATTTTAAGCTAAGTGGCTTGAAAGCTGAGAGGTAATCACTGTGTAACAATTTTTATAGGTTCTTGGAGAAAAATATAGCTACCTGATACTTAAATTGAAGAATGCCATCCTCTTAAAAATAAAAATAACTGAAGTATTTTAACAGTTACTGGTATATTAAGCCTGTGATATAGAAAGAATTGGAAGTGAGGGAAAGTAAAGACAAGAGGTCAATTTAGAGATTATTACAATAGGCTTGATGAAAAGTCATAAAACTCAGGGTAGGGGCTATTCCAATGAGATTAGAGAGAAACAGAAAAGTACAAGAGGCTCATCAGAGGTTTAGTTGATAATACGTAATCACCTTGGTCACAAATTAGATAACAAGATCATGGAAACAACAGGAATCAAAGTAACTTTAAGGCTGCATACCTAGATAACAGGAAGGAACAATAATGTCAATAAAAATAAGAAAGTAAGGAGGGAGCAACAATTTAAGCAGAAATGTTAATTCAGTTCAGGCATTTTGGATCAGAAGAAAAGGGATAAAAACACAAAAACAAGAATTGGAACAAATGCAGAGATAATTATTGTGCCAAGGACTAAAATTCCATTTTTAAAATGATGATCCACATTTAAGATGTTGCAACGTAAGAAAGACAATAGATGGTTGTTTATTCCAAGTTCTATGAGCTGGAAGAGGTGAAAAACAGAGTGTTCTGAAATAAAGGACATGCTTTGTGATCACTCTATTGTATCTTGCATAAATAGCCTAAGCTAAATGATCTTAGAAAAATGAAGAATCCACCACAATGTGGTTTTTTGTGTTGAACTTCAGTAGAACTGAATATTGTAATACTGACATTCTACTGTTAAAAAAGGAACTATGACTTATGTCATATTAAATTCTGAAATTCTTCTCTTAAAAAAAGAAAAATACTGTTTCATGTCATAGAAAGAATGTAAAGAGAACAAAATTAAAATCATTAAAATGAAATTCAGAGTACTTGAGTTGCTATGTTAATGTTAAATTGTAAAGACACATCTAAAATCAAGCAATGATGAAGTTTACCATGAATGTGTTTTTACGTAAATAATTTGAAGATGTACCAAAAAAATGTTTTTTTCTGAGAATGATGAATCATTTAAATCAATGCTAGTAGAGAATTCATTTGTGATACAATGTATCAATCTCCCACTGTCTCTTTGGAGTTTTAATAACAACTTTTGTGATGAAGCTATAAATTTTTGTTCCATGTAGCCTCCATCTCATGCTGACTCCTCCTCTACAATATTATTCTCCAGGTAAAGTTAATGTAAAAATAAGCATGCATCTTTATTTTTATTTTTGTTAAATCTCAGATGTTTTAATTTGGCAGGTAATGAATTTTGTGAATATAGTTTTATTATACATTTTAAAAATCTTGGATATTCATTGATGTATCTTTACATATTCTATTCTCATCTCATCTATTGCTTCCACCTCAGTTTAGAATATATGCAGTTTAGAATATTTGCTCTTAAAAAAATAAAAAAATAGAAAAAAAGAAAATTTGTTCAATACTTATGACTTCCAGGTAAATTGTAGACAAAACTGTAGCATAAATAAAAACAATTTTTTTCTAACATTTTATACATTTTTGTGTTAATCTAACTCCAAGAACACTACATTTTTCTATTGCATATCACATGCCTATGTTTTCCCTGTTTGAAGATCTTTAAATATGCTTGGCCTACAACCATCAACTGTGAATGCATTTACATTTTATACTTCCAAGTGCCTGTACTTTTACCCAGAATTTCCTCTTGTCTCCACTTTCTTATCTGCCAATAATTTCCTTCCATTTTCCCAGACCTGCCTTCAAATTTTAGGAGTAAGTGTTCCTGTAAGTATATTCTTACTTTGGCAGAACCCCTTGTCTGAGACTGAGTTTCTAAAATGTGCTCCCTGTAGTTATCAATAGTAAATATTCAGAGCAAAAACCATTCTGATAGTTTGCAATTGCACAAAGCTATATGTGCCATCGTAGCTAATACTCTTTAATTACTGTGAGTTTCCAATAATCCCAAACTAATCCTTTATTATAATTTATAAATTCTGAGCATTATGAAATTATATGTTAGATTGCCATGATTTTCATGGTAACCCTTTCAGTCAAACTATGCCAAGTCACTCTGTCACTGCACTTGAATGACATCTTTGGGCATCAGTAAGATGGCATGCATTACAAAAACCAACACAGATAGAGAGTTGAGAAAAGGCTGGCAAAAATGTTATCTTTGTAACTACTCTCACACTTCATAAAGCTAAAAGTGGAAGGCGAGGCAGGTCATTAACTTTTGTACTGATTGTCCTTTAATATGGACATGTACTGCATAGCCACATTGTGGATTTTTCCCCCCTTGGTAGGTAAATTTTGGAAGTTTACAACTCTTTACACAATTTTTTTTGGTGATTCAGAAAGAAAAACTGCTCACAAAAATTACCAAACTTATTTTTTTCAGGTTCATCACTCAGAAGCTATTTATAGACTTAAAATTAATATTAAAAGTTCTTTAGAAAAGTTGTACTTTCTCCATATAGTTTGAGCAACTGAAAGAGGAGTTGTAATGAAAGTCATTTTTCAACCTTGCCACCTCTTACTAACTCCCATGAACACAATAATAAGTTTTCACAGTCAGGTATAAATGTCTCAACTATACAAGCAAGATGAAACCATTCCTGTGACCTAAATATGGTCTAACCTGCATTAAATAATCAGGGAACATGCTGATAATAGCAGCAACAAAAGAGTTTTCCTTACACCTGGAAAATCGTCATTGATCAACTTTACCTAAGTGTACATATTATAACTAGGTCATTCGAGTCTAAATCACAGACACCCTTAATATACAGTACCAGGAACTTCTCATCACCTTTGGGAACTTGATGGAAATACCATCTCAAAAATATTATTAATTAGTTCTTAAATTGATGGTAAGTTCAGCTGAGCTTACCTAACAGCAAGAATCAGGATATAGCACTCAGGATATAGCACTAATACAACAAGAAGATGCAGGACTGCTTTTCAATTTCTTTTTCAATAAGGTTAGGCAATAAGATTCTCTACCAAAGAAATAGATTATACATTTAAAATATATACAAATATTTGGTATATGTGATTTTCCACTTCTTGGGTTTTTTCCATTTTGGGTAAGTGGTACAGTTACATTGGAACTTATTTTCTGGGCTTTATTGCTCTGATACATAATTTTTACCACCTCCCTTCTTTATGAAATGCTTTCAAAATAATTGTAAGGAACTCCCAGTATGTTGCATTCCTTGAATCTAACCTCTTTTCCATCTGTATGCTCTAGCTATTGCCCGCAATGATAAAGAAAGGTGAAAGAAGACATCACAAAATGAAGAGAAACGCAAAGAAGGGTAAAAATAAATGCAAAAACAAAAAACATAAGAACTTAGTACAAAACAATAGTTTAGAGGCCAAGAACACATTAGAATAATATAGGAAAAGACAGACAGAAACAGGAAAGTGAAAAATGCCATTTATACACACGGTCACAGCACCCCAAGAATGCCTTACTTCTACTTCTGCTGGCTTCTGCTCAACCAGGTAATATGAATAAAAAGTACTTTGTTATTTGTATCTGGACAGATAATCTTTAATTTTTTAATTTTTAATTTTTATTTCAGCATATTACAGGAGTACAAATGTTTAGGATACATATATTGGACAGATAATCTTTAATAGTCTAAGTCCATGACGTAGTCCTTGAATCAAACCTTTAAGTTAGATTTTGAAAAACTGGGAAAAGATAAGGAACACAGTTGTTCAGAGAAATTTAGAAAATCATCAGGTTGTTTCAGGTGGATTCATACGACTTTTACTAAGATAAATGTTATTCTTGAGCCAGAGACCTTATCACAGCACTGGCTCCTCAGAGGACTTGAAGGATTTCTCATTCTTCCTTTATTTCCTGCTAAACCCTCAGACCTTGGAGGAGGATCACTTGTGACTATGAAAGATCAATGCCAAGAATTTAAGTACTGTTCATTAGAATTGCCTAGAGAGCTATTAAAAATTCAGATGGCTGGGCTCTATCCAAAACCAAGTAAACTTCAGAATTTCTGAAGATGAATCTAGGACATCAGCATTTTGAAAACTTCTCAGATAATTCTACTGTTCTCCCAGGATTGTCACTCACTTGCCCAGAGTAACTCCTGCCTCTATAACTGCATTTCTTTAGCAACATCTAGCTCTGAAAGCTCACAACTCCTTTTCTCAGAAACTACAATCTTAGAAAAGGTCCCTGATCAGAACTCCTACTATGTGAATTTATCAAATATTTGAGGAGCATTTGCTTGAAATATGTTTTTCAGGAAAGTTGCTGATGATGTCAATTGAAATTGTGAGAATTTTCTGGCCAAAATGATGGTTAACAATGATATGTAACTCATAATACATTTATACTATAATCAACATAAGGGGGATTTTGGATATTGTGCATGTATGAACAAGATTCTATAAAAGAGATTATTTGAGTCAGAAGTAGAAAAACCATGTACTACTATGCACAGTACCTAACTCTCAGTCCTATGCACATACTAATTTGTACTTACTAAATATTGGAAATAAATAAAGCTCTATCATAATTCTTAAAGACTTCAGATCAAACATTTTAAAAATCCCTTTTCACTCTATATAATCATATCTCCATTATAAGTCAGACCTTTCTCAAAACCAATGAGACTTTGGGCAAAAAAAATGCTAGAAATCTGCAGTATGATTTAATCCATTAAAATAACTTCATTAAATGAATTGACTACATCACAGACACCAGCTCATTTAAGGTGAATCCATACAATATAAAAACAATTCTGGGAAAGAGAAAAAATAACTAATTGAGTTCCACAAAGGAAATTGTCTTCATGATTCCAATTGAAATAATCATTTCAATTTTTTGCCAATAGTTTGGAAGCATCACTGAAATTGTGAAAAGAAACAGGTAATCCATTACGAGTTTAAAAATGTTAGTCAATTGTTTTTCATGTATAATAATTTGGTCAATATTTTAATGGTAAATATATTTTCAGAATTTGGGTCACTGTACAAAAATGTTGTAGTCATTTGAATTTAAGCCTTAAATAAGATGGCTCATTACCCTATTTTGTTTATGTAAATGTGTAATACAAAATACCTTACTCTCTCATAGAAAGGATCCTATAACAGGTACAAATCTTGGACTTATTCATTTATTTATTCTGAATTATTATTTATCTTTTAAGAAAAACATCTTTATCCCCTGGTGTATTGTGACATTTTTGGAGAATAGAGTCCAATCAAATCTTTATCCCCCAGTAACTAGGACATTGACCATACACAGGGTACATTTAATGTATATATTTGTGTATCAGATTTTCTTAGTTGCTTGGCACAAAAAAAAACTATATTGTTTTAAATTTTATTTTACAGAGCTGGAATAAAAAAAGGGTCAGCTGTCCAGTCATCATTCCCCTCAGTGGGTCATCCTAGAGCAGGGTCTCAATCTCTGGCCCATAGATTTATATGGTCATGGAATGGTTGTGGTCCTTTCCTGTGGCAGGAAGAGTGTTTATAAAAATTCTGTAACTAGGCAGGTAGTGTGCCTGTGGTGGTAGCACTGGCAGAAGTGTAGCCCCATTGTCCTCCTGCAGGACGACTTCACACTCTACAGCTTAACATGAATCCAGCACGCAGTCAAGTTATGAGCCTCACCTTCTGAACCCAGAGTTTCAGGATTGAAAGAGCCACAGGAATTTATCTGCCTCAGCTAAGATTCTACAAAGTGTCTATATGGTTCTATAAGAATCGATGGCATACATTACTTTTGACTCAATCATTGCATTCACTTTTTATTGTTGTGTAACAAGTTACCTCAAATGTAGTGGCTTAAAACCGCAAACATACCTTTATGCTTCTGTGAGTCGGGAGTCCAGTCTTAGCTTAACTAGGTTCTCTACTAAGGTTCCCACAGGCTGCAAATTAGACATCAGCTGGGCTGCATTTCCTTCGGGAGTTTGAAGGTTTTCACCAAGCTAAATGGTTGCCAGGTTTCAGTTCCATTCCCTACAGCTGTAGGACTGAGATCCAGCTTTCTTGCCGGCTGTTGACTGGGGCCTGTGCCCAGCTCCTGACCACGTGATCCTCCCACAGACCCTCTCACCACACAATGCCTTACCTTTTCAAAGCCAGGAAGAAAATCTCTCTCTTCAGGAAGAGCTCAGACCCATTTTTAAGAACTTTTACTTGATCAAGTCAGGCCCATCCAGGATAGTCTCCTTTTTGATTAACTGAAAATCAACTGACTTGAGACCCTAATTACATGGCCAAATCCCTTCACTTGTGCCATAGAACACGCCCTAATCACAGTAGTACCATCCCATCATATTTGGAAGTCCCATCCACACTCAAGGGGAGCGGATTATACAGAGGCAGAAATCTTGAGGACCATGTTAGAATTCTGCCTACCACATCCACAGATGCCTTTCAGACAACCTGCTTCCCAGGATACAAAAGTGTGTTAATGCACATAGATGTACATATGTATATTTATATAACATAAAATATATAAAATGTATTATATTTGGTTTAAAATATTACATTGACTCTATCTCTTGTCATACATGTGTAGGCATATATGTATATGTGTATGTATGTAAATATGTATACACATACATATATATTTGTTTTTCCTTCTCTTTCTCCTCTACTTGGTCTCTTTTTTTCTCCTTCTTCTCTTCTTCCCTTCATCCTGCTTCATCTTTTTTTATCAACTGCGTACAAAATAGAGTTAATTTATATAAATTTCCAAAAATCAAGAAGCTTTATCTTGATTATGAGAAATTAGGCTGAGGTTTTCAATTTCATTCATAAGAGAGCATTTAGTGGAACACTATGGTAGATTATGTGTTTGTACACTATAAATGAGATGGAGTTTACTTTTTACATTGGCTAGCTCTCTAGAAAACAAACCAAGACATCTTCTTAGCTATTCATGATTATGTAAAGAAAAATAAACCATCTGTAAGCCCATTTCTTTGAATAAATTAGGGACAGTTTTAGAGGACTCACAATAAAGTGAAATAAAAAGTTTGATAGAGCCAGTTGTCTTCTTTGTTCAATAAAAATCCCTTTTTTAAGAAACTGAATTAAAGTGAATTTACTGAATGTATTTGTCTAATGGATTTTCTCAAATTTGCAAGGCTTAAGAAAGTAAAATGAGTAAGACAGTAAACTATAGAGATTTTCCTATCTAATCAGAGATTTAAAAGTCATTTTATTCATAAGAATTCAGGCGTAGGAATTAAAGGAAAGATTTTGCAGGATGCTTACTTTGAGATGGTAAGAAAAGCAAGAGTGTACATCATAAACTGGGCTGCTGAGAGGTCTAAAGGAAGGAATATCGCTCAGAGAAGTCCGATTAAAGACTAATTCTACTATTAACTAGCTCTGTCATTTAAGACGAGAGCTCACTTTTTTCATGTATGGATTATAAATATGACTAACTTCTCTTTCCACTTCTCAGGGTTATTGTAATTAGGCAGTATGACAGTGAAAAAAGCTTAGAGACACAATTCAGATAGAATTCTCTTGTAGTTCTGAGTTTATTGCCCCCTAACTATGGGACCTGGGCAAGTTATTCATCCAGTTTTAAACCAAGTTTCCTCATATGGAAAATGATACCTAGTCTCAAGGTAACCTGAAGGATTAAACAATTTACATAGACAAAGTAGATAATATGTAAATGGTGTCTATTATTAGGATTATTAATTTAAAACATCATTAAAATGCAAAGTACAATTATTAATAACCTAGATTTAGAAAGACCCTCAAGCTAGCACAACGAATGTCTAGTGAAATTTATTCTGCATGTGCAAAAATACAGTACAGAGAATACATACTCTGACATTCTCCCACCAACCTCATTTCTTTATCTCAGATCCAAATGTATGAAGCAAGAAAGACCGAGGAATTATTAAAATTTAACTATTCTGGGATCTGAGAATATTCAAAATGATTCTATGTATCTGAATTTTAGAATTATTAGTTATTTCATCATTGTTTCAGAATATTATGGTCAATATACTATATTGATTTTATGATACAGTAAAGAATAATGTTTTGGAACACCTTTTATTTCCAAAAAAAGGGGGTTTTAAGTGTGTGATTTTTTCTTTCTAGACCATTATTACCTCATGAATAAGATCAGGAACGTTTATCCATGCTCTAACATTTTGTATGCATAAAGCATAAAGAATGCTCTTTAATAAGAAGGAATATACCTTCTGTTCAAGTTTTGCACCAAATATGATTTAGAAAAATCACTTAGATGGTTATCAGAGCGACCCACTGATGATAATAGGTAACATGCTAGTTAATATTCAGGTAACAAGGGAAAAGGAAATAAATTCTGAAGTTATAGGTTTGAATTGAGAAGAGACCCCTTCCATTCCAAAGGGGTTCGTATATGTTCATCACAGGAATTTTTGCTAGTAACCCTCATGTAAATACTCTGTTGAACCTAAGTTGCTGCTAAGGAAGATGAAAGATTCCTACTCTCTCAAAATCATACTGCCAGGTTTTAAATGAAAGCAAATCTGACCGAATTCTGTCTTATACACTACCATTTGTAAGTCAAACTCTTATTAATAATCAGGCACAAAACACTTATACAACCTGCTATTGTCAGCTTGATAAAGTCCTAGTTCTCTGTTTTTGTTTTTGTTTTTTTAATGATAAAGCAACCACTTCTTGCACAAAAGATTCTCTCACCCAACAGTATTTTAGAGGCAGGATTCAGTTAACCTAATATTTGACACAGCCAACCAGAATATTCTAACCCATAACTAATATAATCATGTCTTGAATGATATTCTGAAAGGTAAGGAGTAAAAAGCTTTCCTGTCTTGATTATCCTATGCAAGCAGTGGTGGGAGAAGTATGATAGAGTTTACCAATCTGTATATGTTGAATACAACTAAATTCACACATAATTTCTAGCATATCCATTATGCTCATTAGAAAGCCATTAAATTCACTAATGAAATTCCTACCATCCATCCTCAGGTGTTGGTCAGGGATAATGATAGCTCAAACACTTACAGCCGCCTTTTGATTAAATGTTATCATGCCCTCATGTGTACAAAGTATTTCTTATTAGGAAAACTAACTTCCCCTTGAGTGAAGTTGAACAAACACATACATAACACCCCATCTCTATGCTGAAATGTTTTAAAACATATTTCCAGTGTCATAACATGCAGAAATATTTTTCTCCAACCCAGACCTCTCTTATAAACTTCAGACTCAGCACCAATGGCCTACTAAACATCATCAATAACCTCTTTATTGGCTCTTGTTACAACTCTTAGCCCCCTGTAGTCTTTTATCAATACCACAGACAGAGTAATTCTGGCTCCTTTTGGAAGGTATCTAGAGCTGCTTAGGGTAAGAGGGTCAGATCTTATCATCCCTGCCCTTAAAACCCTTCAGTGACTTCCCATCTCACAGAAGTAAAAATGAATGTCATTACCTAGTCCTCAAGTCCTCTGACCTCTCTGATCTTATCTCCTACTACCCTTTCCCTGCTCACCTTTCTCAAGTCTCCATAAGAGCTTTAATGTTTACTCAATCCCATCAGGCACACACTTCCAGCCCAAGGCTGTTGGGCATGAGGTTTCCCTCTGCCTGGCGTTCCCATTCCCCAAATATATACATGACTTGCTCCTTCACCTCCTTTAAGAATTTGTGCTAATGTCATTGTATTAGTTTCTTATGGCTGTTGTAACAAATTGCTACAAACTTTGTGGCTTAAAACAATATCAATTCATTCTCTCACAGTTCTAGAGGGCAGGCATCTAAAATAATGTTTCACTGGGCCCAAATCAAAGTGTTGTTGGCAAGGCCACAAGCCCTCTGGAGGCTCTATGGGGAATCCATTTCTTTCCTCTCCCAGCTTTGGGTAGAAGCTGAACTTGGGTCCTCATCACTCCAATCTCTGCCTCCATGGTCACATTTCCCCTCTTCTGTCTACATAAAATCCTCTCTGACTCTCTGTTACAAAGATGCCTATTTTAACAGTTAGCATGCACTCGGATAATCCAGGATAATCCCCTTACTCTAAATCTTTAACTCAATCACATCAGCAAAGACTTTGCCATATGAGGTAACACTTAACATCATCAGATTCTGGGGATGAACCTGATACTTCTGGGGCAGGCATTTGCCAGCCTACCACAGTCATTTTCTCAGATAGGCCTTCCTGTACTACCACACTTAAAATGTCAACCACCCTCTCCCACAGCACTTCTCTTCCTCTTCCCTGCTTTAGTCTTTTCCATGCCATTGATCACTGGATGACACTCTCTATATTTACTTCCTTCTTCTTTTTTTTTTTTTTGAGACAGAGTCTCACTTTTTTGCCCAGGCTAGAGTGAGTGCCGTGGCGTCAGCCTAGCTCACAGCAACCTCAGACTCCTGGGCTTAAGCCACCCTACTGCCTCAGCCTCCTGAGTAGCTAGGACTACAGGCATGCGCCACTATGCCCGGCTAATTTCTTCTATATATATTTTTAGTTGTCCAGATAATTTTTATTTCTATTTTTAGTAGAGACGGGGTCTCGCTCAGGCTGGTCTTGAACTCCTGACCTCAAGCGATCCACCCGCCTTGGCCTCCCAGAGGGCTAGGATTACAGGTGTGAGCTACCGTGCCCGGCCTACTTCCTTCTTATATTATTTGGCTCTATCAACTAAAATAGAGCACTATGAATACAGAGTTGGCATCTCTCCTATTCATTGTTCTTCCTTCAGCACATTGAGAAACATCTGTCATGTAACAGGACTTTAATGAATATTTTTAAATGAATGGATGGATGAATGAATGAAGGGGTTTAAGGTATTTCAGTTGAATGGCAAATGTGCATAGTGCATTAAAAGGTGGACCCTCAAAATATTTGTTCATGTCATAATGCCCAGAATCTGTGAATATTACCTTACATGGAGAACAAGTGAATAGTATATTATATTGTAAAAGATGTGATTACATTAAGAGTCTTAGTAGGAGTTTGTCCAAGATAATCTGAGTCCTAAATCAATCACATGAATCCTTATAGGAGAGAAAGGCAGAGGAAGAATAGAAAGAGACACACAGAAAAAAAGACATACGGAGAGGAGGCAGCGTGACCATCAATCACTCCAGCAGCTGCAGTGATGTGGCCATAAGTCAAGGCATGCCAGTAGTCACCAGAGGCTGGAGGTAGCAAAGAGCATGTTTTCCCCTAGAGCCTGCGGAGAGAGTGTGTCCCTGCCAAAGGCACCTTGATGTTAGACTTCTGGTCCCTGACACTGTGGGAGAATACATTTCTGTTATTTTTAAGCCACCAGCTTGGGGTAATTTGTTATTGCAGCTGTAGGAAATTAATACAATTTGGGTGTTCTAATGGCTTCTAATAATAGGAAGACAGAATATAAGCAGCTATATATATGTTATTTTTACCTTAGGGAAATTATTCTTATCTTGAAATTATACCTGGAATTATTATCTGGGTTTCTGTTGCCCTATTAAGAGCACAGAGTCAGAAGGTAGACATCTGTGTTTCAATTCTCACCTTACTTCTGAGGACCTTGGAGTCCTTTGATCTTTTCACCTCAGTTTTCTCAGCTGTAAAAGTACAAAATACTTAGAAATATACCCACTCCTGGCATGCAATGTGTTGTATCATAATTTTACTATTGTTTGTTATAAAAATAAAGATTATTAGAATTATCCTTGCAATAAGATAATATTTTTACCCATCAAAAAGTATGAAAACACACTCTGTCCTCAAGGGAGTAGTGGTATAGACATTGTCACATATTGATGGTAGGAGTAAAATTGCTACAACCTCAATGGAGAACAATTTGATACTATTTATCAAAAGTACAAATTTACTAACACTTATAAAATAACTTGGCTAGACATCATGGCAATGTAAAATATTAATAAAAGATTAGAAACCTAAATTCCAGCAATATAGACCAAGTAAAATATAGAACATTCATTCAATGGACTATTGTGAAGCAGTTAAAAAAAAAACAAAACAAGGCAAATATTTCCAGTTCTGCCAACAGAAGAATAACTTGTTGCTACCTACACTCTCACTGAGAATAATAGAAAAGCTGGACAAAATGCAAGTGTGTGTGTGTGTGTGTGTGTGTGTGTGTGTGTGTGTGTGTGTGTAGATATTAGGACACTACCAAAGCATCTAGGACTTGGAGAGGCCAAGATGCTGGAGAGGAAAGCTCAGTGAAGTAAGCCAGACATTCTACACAGCTTTTCTCCTCAAGGAGTGTGCCAGTTTGGAATTAGCATAGGAACAAGAAGCTAAATGCCTTGCAGAAAATAACAGCAAGGAAGCTAAGTTGAATTTTTAGAAGTCTCCTGGGGTTAGGGACATATAATTTTGGACATAATGAACAGGAAGATAGCCAGAACTCTTGAAATCATGATCTTGGAGGGACAGGAAAGACAAAAGTGAGCCCAGTAGTTTGTCCTGCTCTTTCCCTTAACACATAGGTCAAGTTGCCAATCATATATCTGATAAGGGGTTTTCATCTAGAATATATAAAGAACCCCTACAAATAAACAACCCAATTAAAAAACTGGCAAAGTACTTGCATAGCTATTTCTTCAAAGAACATGAACAAATGGCTGATAAGCAGATGTAAAGATCTTCAACATCATTAATGATTAGGTAAATGCAAATCCAAACTACAAGACAATACCCCTTCACACCCACTCAGACTGGCTATAATAAAATATGAGGGGTATTAACAAGTAATGGCAGGAATTTGGGGAAACTGAAAACTCTATACATTGCTAGTGGGGCCATGATACAGCTGATATGGAAAACATTTTAGTGGTTAAAAAAATTGAACACACAATTACTATATAACCCAGCAATTCCACTCCCAGATGTATATACAAAAGCATTGAAAACAGGGGCTCAAACAGATACCTGTACACATATGTTAAATTCAGCATTATTCACAATAGCCAAAAGTTGGAAACATCTCAAGTGTCCATCAACAAATGAATAAACAGAGGGACAGCAAGATGGCTGACTAGAGACATCAATTGCCAGATCATCTCAGAAAGAAGGAAAAGTTTTAGAAGAAAAAAAAATAGCCCAGGTATAATTCTGAGAGATAAGTGCCAGAACCTACCAGAGATCCCACTAGAAGAAGTTGCAGAGAACAAGAAGGAGCAAGATTTTGGCAGAGATCAACACCAGAGGAATCTGGAGCCCCATGGAAAGGGTAGGTGGGTGTGTTTGTTTTTCCTCTCCTCACACCTCTGGCAGACTGCAGGCTCCTCAACTGCTGAAGAGCTTCTTTACCCTCATGAGCCCAAACGGTGTTGCTGCCAGTGAACTGGGAGCTTCTTAAGAACCGAACACCGGGTTGCCAGCCCCCTTAGGGTCACTCCTCCTTACCGCAGACCCAAGCCGAGGCAGCAGGTGCCATACTGCTTCTCCACCCACTGTGTGCCTTTGTCCTCCCCAAGGAGATTCAGCCCTTCAGTTTACTTGTCACTGGTCCCCATACAAGCATTTGCCAATACATGCTCAAACTGTGGTGGCCACAGGGGGCTGGTGGGTCCCAGGGGAACTGTGTGATCACAGATCTTGGACATTCATGGTGAGCTGCCTTCTGGAGAAAGGAGACCAGAGTGCCAGCTCTCCTCCATTCAGACTCTTCTCCTCCCCCTTTTCCCCACTCACAGCTGGCAACACAGCCATGGAAGTTCCCATATGGGGCGACATGGATGCCCCAAGGGATGGTTGAGCTGGGGCTCTCAGAAGCAGCTGCTTCCCCTCTGTTGCTGCACCCACCACACCAAGGTTTCCTGTACAGGCTGGATTCTGTAACTTGTTCTGGAACATGGAGGGGAGATCTGTGAACTAATCTTGGGAGTGAGGGACCCTACATGGGCAGAACTAAAAGGATGGTAAAGTATGGGTCTGAGCCACCCAGCACACCCCTCTCCCAACAGGAAAGCCATGCTTTCACTCCAGGGCAGGATCTAGGCAGGGAAGCTCCCAGCTCATGGTGCCATTGCTGGTGAGATCAGCTAGTTTGGACTACTGCTTGTGACCAGATGCTGGAAAGAGAGCCACAGGGCAAGAGAAGAGGGAGAAGAGAGAGAAGTGGAAACCCATTACCACCTGCCAGATGGTAAATCCTAGATGGCCCGTCTCCCATGAGCAGACTTTCTGGCTTGATGGGGCCACTTCAGCCCCTTCTTGGTGGTTTTCCCCAGAATCCTGGGAGCTTACTCTTGATGCCTACCAAAATAGCTCTTGTGCTTGCCTTTGTGGGTCCTGAACACAGGCTCCCCCAACCAAGCCCCACCCAGCCTCATTACTCCACCTGCATAGGCTGTGGTGGAGCACAAGAAGGGGTCCCCTGGGAATTAGGGCACCACTCATCACCTGGGACATCCAAGTGCTTCTCCTGATGCACTAGAGCCAGCCAAAGGTCCCAAAAGACACCACTGCAGCTAACTCTTTCCTGAAAGTGCCACCGACTGGCAAGGAAGACTTGTATGGTCCATTATGGTATTTACTTATCGAATCATACAAGGCATGGCTGACTCTTACCCACAAGCACCACCTGCTGACTTAGAGATTAAACAGGACATCTGAATTCATACTGTTAAGAAGATACATAATTCATACTATTAAGAAGATCACAGAGCTGGAAAGAGAGAAAGGATTTCAAAGCCCTCCATCTCCCGTTGTTGACAAGAGACAGAAAATCAGCCCATGCACGTAGTACACCACTGCTACAACACACAAATTATCCCTGTTTGCTAGCAATATGATCTTGCACCTGGAAAACCCTAAGGACTTCACCAAAAGACGCCTAGAATTGATAAATACATTCAGCAAAGTCTCAGGTTACAAAATCTATGTACACAAATCAGTAGCATTTCTATATACTAATATCAGTCAAGCTGAGACTCAAAGTAAGAACACAATACCATTTACAATAGCTGAAAACAAAATAAAATGCCTAGGAATATACCTAACAAAGGAGGTGAAAGTTCTCTACAAGGAGAACTACAAAACACTGATGAAAGAAATTGTAGATGACACAAATAAATGGAGAAACATCCCCTGCTCATTGATTGGTAGAATCAGCATCATTAAAATGTCCATATTGTCCAAAGTGATTTAGTGATTTAGAGATTCAACACAATCCCCATCAAAATACCAGCATCATGTTTCACAGATCTAGAAAAAAATAATCCTAAGCTTCAGTTGGAAACAAAAAAGAACTGTAATAGCCCAACCAATCTTAAGTAAAAAGAACAAATCTGGAGGCATCACATTACCTGACTTCAAATTATACTATAAGGCTACAGTAACCAAAACAGCATGGTACTGGTATAAAAGTAGAGATATAGACCAATGGAACACAATAGAGAACGCAGAGATAAAACCGTCTTCCTACAACCAACTGATCTTTGACAAAGCAGACAACAACATATACTGGGGAAATGAAGCCATATGTAAAAAATGGTGCTGGGGAAATTAGATAGCCACATACAGAAGAATTAAACAGGATCCATACCTCTCACCATTCACAAAAATTAATTCAAGATGGTAAAGACTTAAATGTAATGCATGAAACCATAAAAATTCTAGAAGAAAATGTAGGAAAAGTTCTTTCAGACATCAGCCTAGGTAAAGAATTTATGACTAAGACCCCAAAGGCAAATATAGCAACAACAAAAATAAATAAATAAATAGGACTTAATTAAATTAAAAGGCTTCTGCACAGCAAAGGAAATAATCAAATGAAAATGTGGTGTGTGTGTACTCCATGGGGACCCCATAGTACTCCATGGGGGCATGGGGTGTGTGTGTATACATACACATACACACACACACACACACACACACACACACACCATGGAGTACTATTCAGTCATAAAAAGGAATGAAATGATGTCATTTTCCACAATGTGGAGGGAACTGGGGACTACTACCCTAAGTGAAGTATCTCAGGAATGGAAAACCAAACATTGTATGTTCTCACCAATAATTGGAAGCTGATAGATGGGTACACAGGGGGACAAAGCGACATAAAGAACATGAGAAACCAAGAAGGGGTTAGGGCAGGAGGGTGGTTGGGGGATAAAAATTTGACTACTGGGGATACTGAACACTATTCTGGTGATGAGCACACCAAACGTTCTGACTTAGGCATTATACAAGATTTACATGTAATAAAAACACTTATACCCCTTAATTAATATTTTGAAATTAAAAATAAGGTAAATTTAAAAAATGTGTTTATATATATACCATGGAGTACTACTCAGCCATAAAAAAAGAATTAAATAATGTCATTTGCAGCAACTTGGATGGAACTGTAGACCATTATCCTAAATGAAGTATCTCAGGAATGGACAAACACCATATGCTCTCACTTATAAGTGGGAGCTCAACAATGGGTATACATGGTCATATAGTGGTATAAAGGACATTGGAAAGTAAGAAAGAGGGAGGGTAGGAGGAGGGTGAGGGATAAAAACTTACCCATCAGGTACAATGTACACTATTCTGGTGATGGGCACACTAAAAGCCCTGACTTTAGCATTATACAATTCATCCATGTAACAAAAGACACTTGTACCCCCTAATATTTTGAAATCAAAATTATTTTTTTTAAATGTGGTATATACATACAATGGCATATTATTCATCCATGAAAAAGAATAAACTTCGGATACATGCTACATCATGGATGAACCTTGGAAACATTATGCTATGTGAAATAAGCCAGACACAAAAATACAAATATTGTTTGATTTTACTTATATAAAATAATTTAGAATAGGAAGATTCATAGAGATAGAATATAGCTTAGAGGTTACTAGAGGCTAGGAAGAGAGAGGATGGAAAATTGTTGCTTAATGGATACTCTTCTGTTTGGATGATGAAAATATTTTGAAAATAGGCAATGAAATGGTTGCACAACATTGTGCATATAAATTAACGCCATTACATTATAGGCTGGATGGAGGTGTGCCCCATGATTTTTATTTCCATACAACATATTACACATACTTGGCACTCAACAAAATGCATTAAATAAATATTTGACTGTCCGTCTTCTTCTCACTGTCCTTCCCTCCCCTGGCCCACTACACTTTCTTTCCCTTGATATCATTTACTTCAAAAGTTCATAAAATTCTGTTCTTGGCATACACCAAAAATATTCAAAGGAAATGTCTATTTTAAATTTAAATAAACAGTTCATTATAGAACACGTATGAATTAAACAGACATATTGTTGCAGAAATATATTAAAAACAAAATCTTTTCCTAACCCAGAAATCATCTCCATAAAAATAGTAGAGGGAAAAAAACATTTATTATTGAATAAGCATTAAGCCAGAATGTGATATGCATCACAGTCAATCCACTGAGAGATTGCAAAGACAGAAAGAAATCTCACCCTTTCATATAGACAAGCAGATCCTACCTATTTTCTATATGTTTTCAAGATAAACAGCAACTAGTCCTCAAGCAAGAGGACTTGACAATATTTATCACATATAATTCATCCTACTTTACCTGGTAATTGGGGTGACCATCTGTGTTGGTTAATTAGCTTTATCCAGAGGAAAGCAAATTCCTCATCTCTATATGGTAGAAGGTAGTTTTGCCCCTTGCTCACTGATTGAAGTTAGGCTCCTACCCTCCCACAGAAACTGAGAGATAGCCGAACTATCTCCCTTGATGTTTGCATTTCAAAGAGATGGCTCCCAGCTTCATGACAAAGACATTCCTGGGTCATAGAGCTCACAAAAGACCTATCCAGTCTTCAAAAAGATTTATATACATTTCAAAGAAATAAGAAAGTATTTAAGATTTTCTAAAGTAAATGCTCCAAGAAAAAGGAAGGGAAAGTTCTTCCCCATTTTTAATAGGGAGAATTAAGTCTCTTATTTTTAATTTGCATTTGTAATAAATAAAGCATATAACATATTTTATTTTTCTACATCTAGAAACTAACCTCCAACCTTTTAGAGTGACGCTTAAGATGACCGATACACCTATTTTGCTGTGAATTGTATTTTCTGTACTGATTTTTTAAATGCCTGAAGGAGCTCACAATCTAACCAGGAAAAGAATATAGCACAATGAATTGTTATTTTCTTCTAATAATAGACATGTAAGCAATATACTATGGGGAGATAGAGGTGGGAGCAGTTAAGTTGGCCTGGAAAGTTCAAAGAAAATGCCACAGAAGAGGTTAAAGCACAGTCTAGGCAGAGAGAGGACCAGGAGATAAAGAGAGGATTTATGGAAAGGTCTGGCATATTTGAGCAATGGATTACAAATTCCAGTGGAGTTGTATCAAAATTACATAGGGAGTTTGTCAAAAATATGGATGCTGAGACTGTATCAAAGTCAGACTTTCTGCGAGGTGGTCCCAGATTCTGTATTTTAACACTCACCCATTTTGATTTAAATGTCCACACAAGTTTGGGAAACACTGCATTAGGGACTGTGCTTGGAACTTGGAAGCCAGTGCAGATGAGAAGTGAGAGAGGCTAGCAGAGACTAGATAATGAAAAGCTTTGTGGGATGTCCCTAAAGAAGTTGAATTTTATCCTGATAGTTTCCGGCCAAGACTTGTCATTAATTTCCAGCCAAGCTGGGCATTAACAGCCCCATGAGATGGGAGGAGGAAAGAAAATAAGAGGGGAAAAGAGTCAGGATTGAAATGTGAGTGTTAATTTCGGCTCTCCTCCTTCCTCACCAGCCAGGGGCAAGCTGTTTCTGCTACTTTAACTGTTTTCTGTCCTGGCAAGGACAAAGGACAATTTATTAGAAAAGACTTTTCCAAGAGAAACATTTTGCTTCCAGCTGTGAATCTGCCTGCTGTTCTTACAGTCACAAAGAAGCCTCTGCTGGTAGACATGGTTGCTGTTTCAAAGAAGAAATGAAAAGTTTATGTTTTAGAAATTATGAGGGAAGAACACCTTTCTTTTCCCAATCTGTGGAATAGATTATGTATACAGGAAATATGTTGTATAAGAGATTTGTTCAGGAGCAGCACCTCCTACTTTACACATATCAATTATGACTGAGGGAAGGAATCCATTGCATATAAAAATACTATATATATATATATATATATGTTTTAAATGTACAAGAAGATAAACAGTGACATTCTAATGCCTATGGAGAGTGCTTAAGATTTTCTAAAATAATGTTATGAGCTAAAATGGCATTGGAACCTCCTAGCGCACTCTAGCTGTTACACAGGACTGCTTAGCGTGGCTTCTCAAGCTCAATATTATTGACAGTTTGGACCAGACAATTTTTTTATTGTGGGGATTGTCCTATGTATTACAAGATGTTCATCAGCAGCTCTGGCCTGTAACCATTAGATGCCAAATGCACAGTTCTCCAGCTATGGCAACTAAAAACGTCACAGACATTGTCAAATGTCTCCTGAATTGGAGGGGGCCAAAATTGCCCCTGGTTGAGAACCAATGGCTTATTAGTAACATGTGAAAGTGAGATATATTCTGCAATTTCATTAAACCCTTACATATAGGGGACTAAGTCTAACCCTGTTCCAATTTATGAAACTAAATTTCACCTAAATCCAATGGTGTTAATGCAATCATAAATAATTCTGCCCCATAAGCAGCCTAATGATTGAGGAGGTGTGGCTCGAAGATATACTTTCATAAAAAGCTTAATGACACACATGTCATTCATTTCTTTCCAAGTATTAAATTGTATCCCAGTGTCTTCGAGAGTTAATATACCTGAAAAATCATCATTAATGTATTTCTTTCTGGGTCTAATGACTTGGCTTGGTGTAAAACTTCGTGGCCCTCAGAGATAGGATAAAACAAAAGCATCCCCCACATAAAATTTCTATGCATTCCATGGACTCTCACAAAACTTATGAAGTCAGCGTCTTCGAACTCCTAATATTGTGGATTTTTAGTGTCTCCTCTCACTTATGACCCTGACCTATCTTAGCGGAATTTGGGATCCATTTTCTCTGGAATGATCATCTTTAGACCTAAAGGTAAATTTGGCTCTAAAAAGAATCAGGGAACAACTAACCTCTAACCCACTCTCAGTCTAACTTCTATAGATCTCATTTCAAGTTTTTGCCTCTAAAGAGTCTTAAATCTAACATACTTATTTAAATTAGACAGTAAATACTGGCACCTTGCCCAGTCAGTGACATATTGCTTGGGTAAAATTTTATATATTCTCTATTCATAGAAACAACTTAACTCTCCAACAATAAGAGGATGGTTAAATAAATTGCTCTACATCCATATACAACCATTTAAAAATCACAGGAGGAATAATTAATGATATGTTTGTGATATAAGGTGGAAGTTATAAAAGCAAAATAGTAACTATGTAGTATGATCTTGATTTTGTAAATATATACATGTTATTGGAAAAAAAGCATTTTACCTATCAAATTGACAAATATTTCAATCCACATTTATTTTAGATTTTTCTTATGCTGTTTTCAAGGCCTCCATGACAGAAATCAAGAAGGAACTTGCATTTTCAGAGCAAGACAGACCTACTGCCCCCTAGACACCTCCTTCAGCCTCACAACTCCAGGTGAACATCTGCACCCATCATTCTTACTATTTTCAGTACCAACAAACGCTGCATACCCTTCATCGCCAGCCAGATGTCTCCATCTGGCTCTGTCTATCCTCTTTGATGACTAATCTCCTAAAATATTCTCATAATTCATTTGAGAACTCAAGGTCAATAATCAGTAAAAGCCCCCTCTATTCTCAACCACCTCTATAGACATTCCTTTCACCTTTTTGCTCTAACGGGAATCTGGCTTTCTCCTGTGGACACCATTGCTTGTAATCCACTCGAGTGGAATTTGAGTTCATCCTTCTATCTCTTCTACCTCTCAGCTTGGAGCTGGACTAAGTGTTCTTTTTCTCTCACGTCATCATTGGCAAACCACTGTCCCCTCCTTCTCCCTAAAGACTTACTGTTCCCTTAAAGTACATGCTTTCCAAAGTATGTTACCCGCTACCCTCACTAAGTGGCAATTATTTACAGTGTTCCTACTCATAATATTCATCAGTTCTTTGATTTTATACTAGTGTCAATCATTTCAATCATTCTGTGCATAAGCCCATCCCCCTCTATCATTACTTAACCTCAAAAACTCTGGCCAAATTCAACTGTCTCATATATAGTGGGAATACTGAATAGAGTTGTGAATCTATTATATTGGAAGAAGAAAATATAATATATTTTTTTTAGTGCAGACTGAAAATGTTAATCAGAGAATTTAGGGTCAGCATTATGTATAGCAGTTCAAAAGTAGAAACATCCTATTTTCAACAATAAAGGAGTGAGAAGCAAAACAAAATGATAAGGAAACAATTTCAGACTTTATGTTCTTTTGACCACAAACTGAAGTGATCAAAGAACACAGCTGTGTGCCAACTAATGGTGCTAAGGATGTACATGAGTCTGGATGATGAGACTGGATGTATGTATCTCAGTCCATTCTGCATTGTTGTAAAGACCTTAGACTGAATAATTTATAAAGAAATGAGGTTTATCTGGCTCGTGGTTCTGCAGGCTGTACAGGAAGCATAACACTGGCATCTGCTTCTAGTGAAGGCTTCAGGGAGCTTCCAATCAAGGCAGAAGGTGAAGGGGGAGCAGGTGTGTCACACGGCAAGAGAAGGAGCAAGAGAGAGAGAGGACGGGGTGCCAGGCTCTTTTAAACAACCATAGCTCATGTGCACTAATAGAGTGAGAACTTACTACCTCAGGAGGACACCACGCCATTCATGAAGAACCCACCCCTATGGCCTAAACATCTCCCACCTCCAACATTGGGGATCAAATTTCAACATGAGATTTGGAGGGGACAAACAACCAAACTATATCAATATGAAACTGTGCAAATAAAATACACATTCATTAAAGGCAGAGTTAATCATAATGTGTTAATAACTAGGTCCACCTTGGGAGAGAGTCTGAACTGGAGTTTGGGAAGAGTTTGAGTAAGGAGCAAAGGGTAGTTTTCCAAGAGGATGATCTGAGGTGGTAAATAAAAATTGATTATGTTGCTGATCTGAGAGCCAATATTTATTGGGCCCTGCTGACCTACTGAGTCACCCACTGGTGTGGTCATGATCAGTGAAAACACACAGCATGCTTGTAAATCTACTGTCACCTGTTTCCACTTGGTAACAATGACCACATCCAAACAAGCTCCAGCACTGGAAGATTGTTGAGCTCATTCTGCTTGTGAGGCCTTGGCTAATTTGGTATTACAAGCAACAGCATTGCCTTTCCTGACCCTTTCCGCTACTGATAAAATGGTAGTGATAACTAACCTTTGCTGAGGTCCTGCTATGATCCAGGCACTGTTCTCAGAGCTTCACATGCATCATCTCAATTAATTCTCAGAACTTAGGTACTACTGTTATTACTTTTTGAAGATGAAAAAACTGAGACATACAATGTGAAATAACTTGCTCAGTTACAACATTATCAGGTTAAGGTGAAATTTGATCCCATGCAAAAGGGTATAGAGCAGATGCTTTTACTCACTAGGTGATACACCACACAAGGTCAAGACTCCCTAACAGAGAAAAAAAGAAGGAATAAAATAGCCCCACATGGAAATTTTACCCTATATTTTTAATTTTTCAATTATTATGTATTACATGTATATTCAGAAAAAAATAAGTTCAATTATTTAATAATTTTATTGTCATTCATCATAGATGATTTCCCCCAGGCATAAATGGACTTTGAGTGTTGGAACTATTAGTGAACCATGATGCCATGTTTAAGCAGACACACAGATTAAAATGAAAAGAAAGACAACATGGTTTCACTGAGTAAACACAGCCCCACGTAGGAGAAGGAAGAAAAGCACAGGTGGTGAAGATACCAAAGCTCCCTGGAGGAGTCATTCACCTCTGCTGGCTCTGAAGACTCCATGGGGTACATCTGCGGGAGACCTCGCCATTCTTAGTAACTGCCCCATATAGTACTACAGTCCTTTCCTGGGCTCTGTGGACTCACTATCCTAGAGTTCATTAATGAGATCCAATATGAGTCCACTCCTGTCCACTGCAATTGCTTCTTATGGAAAGAAGGGAACTCCTATGAGGTTTTGTTCCAGCTGATCAGTACCTCCAATTATCAACAGCATTATCTCTTTTCTCAGAAACACAAAGAACCAGACACACTGGGGTGGGATGCCTCACATTTCTCCTTAGCTAATGCATGATCTTCAATTATATCCAACCCATACTCAATCCATCATTTGGTTGTGGTTTCTGCCAACCTAAAAACTCTTTTGGTCTTTTCTCCACTATTATATTTGTGTTTTCTCCCACCACATAGACTAAAATACTCTGAAGTTGATTGTGTCTAGTACTACTCTGCATCCCATCCAAAACTTAACACAGTGTTAAGCAAGGATTGGCTTTAAAAAATGTATAAGTATTTTTATACATTAGCATTTCAGAGAGAGAATGAAATCCCTCCACCTTTTTATAATGCAGAGTGCTTTGAAGTCATTGGCTCACAGCTAACATTTAACCAAGAAGCATAATGCCCAGTGCTGCTTTATGCCCAAACACCAAACCAACTGGGTAAGTCTGGGCCAGCTCCTTAGTTTCTCTCACTCGCAGTTTCTTCACTTGAATGGGCTGAACAAAATAAGAAATGATTATTGAACAACTGAATTTTATATTCAACAAGCAATTACTGAATACCAAGTTTGTGCCAAGGACTGTGCTAAGCACAGTGTCAACATCCTATGGTGACATGGATTTGTTCCTTGGCAAATGTTAATGGTTTCTTATGTGTATTCTCATATTCTTTTTAAAAAAGAGCAATTGTGATTGAACTTTTAGATACAGTCCATGTCCCAATTTCTAAATTTTGCCAGTATTTTAAGCACTATTCTCTCCAAGATTTTCAATATTTTCAAAATATTATTCATCATACAAATAGAAATGTTCTTGGAAAGATATTTCAAGAAAGGATGGTAGTAATTGGGCAGATTTGGGTGGAGAAGTTATTAGAAGTTTTGAGTTTGTACTCCACTTATTAGGTTCCATACATATCTTCACTCATTTAGGTATTATTAATCCTGTTTTGCAACTGAAAAAAAATCAGAGTTCAGAGAAAATAATAGTCACAAAATCACAAAAGCAATGCTTAGAGCCAAGTTTCATACCTTGACCTCATCAGACTGCAAAGCCATTCAATACATCAGAGTACCACAGTTCTATGAGAGTGCAACGACTTATTCTGACCATTTCCTGCATATACAACATTTACCACATTTACTAGTAACCCACTATTGCTTAAATAAAATGCCACATAGCTCAGGCCAAAGTGGCCATGTTTTCTGTTGACTTCCTTTTCATTTGATTGACTTACTATATTTTGCTGCCTGTTTTCAAAACTCTACGACAGCACTCTTGTTGCTAAAGTAGAGTCTGGAGTAGAAGTTTATAAATGTTTGGAAGGAAATCAGAAATGCAATAACTGCTTTATTAAGTATAAGAGATTACTATACACTGACTTTAATTAAAACTATGGAAGCTGGGGCGATGGAGAGACAGATAATCCAGATCAGACCGGTTTCTACAAAATCTACTCCCTTCTTGCAGATCAAACCTTGAGAATAGGATAGAGTCCCCTGGTATCAAAGGAAATGGCCAGATCTCACAGATTAACCCTTGCAGGGACATTGCACAAACTAAGAAAGTTTTAGTATCATCAGTGCCACCTTCAGGGATATAAATGAAACAGCAAATTTGTCTTTTTTCAAATGTTTTTAGAATTAATGTTAGAGCAGGAATATATGCCAATGTGTATTTTTCATGTATTTTCTACAACAGATATTGTCTTCTAAATTTTCATTATAATATGTTCCATTGCAATGAGCTATATGCTAAGATTTCCTCATGACTGATAGATCTTTAATCCTGATAGAAATAAGTGGAGAATTTATGGCTAATATAAAATAGGCTAGGAAAAAAATTGTTGGTTTTCAGATATTTAATTTCAGTCAAATTTGGTTTCAAATAGGACTCTAGCTGGCAAGATGCAAGGAATATTTTTTAAAACTTACAGAAAAACATAGCAATGAAATCACGTGTATTTCAGAAATCCTATCTTTTGCCTCCTGCCAACTGTGAAAGCATCTGTAATAAAATTCTTACCTTAATACAGGTTGGAAATAGATTCATGTCCCCAGAGAAAAGCTGATTGAGAGAATACATAACAACAAAAAGAAGATATGGTATTCAAGGCCAAATATGAAATAATTAATTATAGTGAATTTATTTAGCTAATTATAAGTGATTCCATTTTTAACAAAGCTTGGAATTAATTGTGATACTTAGACTTTCAGTGGAGTCTTCTGCCCTCCCCCCACCCTATTTCTGCATGACTTTCTCCCCAGTTAACTGCACTTCTCATGTCCCAGGTTCCTTAGCTACCCAGTGACTCTGCAGGAGGCTCCCTGAGAGATTAGTTCTTCCTATTTTTTGGACCACTTTAGGCTTGTCAAACTCTCCTTTTACCAAATGTCTCTAATTTTTATTTCATTGAGCTCTTTATTTTACCGTTGCTGGATGGTTCCCTTAATTTGAATGAGTATTAATTGTTAATCTTGTTTACTCTGCTAGTATGACTTTTAATAGACATTTAAGTTCAGTGTTTAGCCTCAGTTCTATAGAGTGTGAACTGGTAGGAATTTCCAGTGTCATGGCTTGTGGGTGAAAGAACTGCTGTGAATATGATATACAGTTAAATATGGCACAAGTAACACTGAATATATAAATGAGAACATTGGACTCTCTTCATAGCTCTACCATTAACCACCTGTGTGATATTAAGCACAGCACTCCCCACTCTCAGGATCTCAGTTTTTCAGATGTAAAAGGAGGTCAGGTGCCACAGAATCTTTAAGGGAAGTTTCTAGGATTCTTGCTTTATAAAATCATACATAGAACACTAAGACATAGATGTGTAAATAAACACAGATCGAAGTTCTTAAGGAATGTTGTCTTTAGACCTAATTGGTGAAGACAATCTATGATTATAAAATGCACTTGATTAATTTAACAGAGTCCCCGTTGTATTCCATGTGTGTATCAGTTAAGACAGGCTAGGTTATACTTCTGTAACAAACAACCCCCAAATCTCACTGCCAAAATCCCACTTTATTCGTTGCTGTTGCTAAGTCCACTGCAGCTCCAAACAACTCTCCTGGACAGCTGTCCTCCATGTTTTGGCTCAATGCTCCAAGTTGCTTGGATCTTATGCCACCTCTGTGTCAAGATACACTTCCATGAATAATGAGGCAGATGAAAGGCAATATAGAGAGTTGAACACTTTCAATAAATGTTCCCTCATAGCTCTGCTCACGTACCACATTTCATCTTTCAAAGGAAGCAATGTGGTCACACGCAGTTTCAATGAAACAGAGAAGTAGATCCACCCATGTACTCAGAAGTAGGGGAGAACTGGATATAGGTGACACAAAGCCTACCACATGCAACGCAGCCATCAAGAACCATCAGAAATTCAAAGCCACAGGCACAATGGGTGGATGTGAATACAACATCAGTCGATATGAGAAGACAAGGAATACAAAACACTGTGACAGGGCTATGAAAGCCGGCTGGAATTCCTGCTGTAAAGATGCGCATGGGCCTTTGGATTCATTTATTTATTCATTTAGCATTCATTTAACATTCAGTTTTTGAGTGCCCACAGTGTACCAAGCACCAAAAATAAAGCTGTCACCTTATTTAATTCAGTCCTGAAAACACTGCTGCCAAGTGAGAAATCATTAAATGAAAAATATATTTCCATTAATTTAAGGAGGAACAATTACAGTGCATTCATTCTATTCCCACTCAAGATGCCCAAATAACTTTCATAGATAGAAAAATGCATCACTTGAACAATGAAAACATGTTTCAATAGGCAATAAGCAACAATTTGAAAGTAAAAAATTGCAGTTTGCACACAAATGAATAGATGGGCCTTTTGGTCACGGCAGCAGTGCCCGGCCAGCGGCACCCTCTCTCTACTCTTGGAGCAGGCTCTCCAGCTCTCTGTCTGCTCTCTGCTGCCAACCCCACCCCAGTGAAGGAACAGGCTACCTCCTCAGCCAAGGACTTCCTGGCCAGAGGCATAGTCGTGGGCATGTCCAAGATGGCCCGTGCCCGGATCTAACGGATCAAGCTGCTGCTGCAGATGCAACATGCCAGCAAGCAGATTGAGCCGACAAGCAGAACACAGGCATCATGGGCTGCACAGGCTGCATCTGCTGCATCCGCCACATCCCCAGGAACAGGGTGTGCTGTCCTTCCGGAGGGTCAACCTGGCCTACGGCATGTGCTACTTGCACATGCAATCCTTCAACTTTGCCTTCAAGGATAAGGAAAAGCAGATCTTCCTGGGGGATGTGAACAAGCACAGGCAGTTCTGGAGGTATTTTGCCAGCAAACTGGCCTTGGGAGGGACGGCCAGGCTACCTCTCTCTGCTTCATATGCCCCATGGAATTTCATCTGGCAGCCGATGTTGGGAGATCAGGCACAGAGCAGGAGTTGAAAGGCCTGGGAGACTGTCTGGGGAAGATCGCCAGGTGTGACGGGATCCAGGGTCTGTATGGGGTCTTCAGAGTTTGGTGAAGACCCAGTGGCCTGAAAGCCTAAGGCCTGCTTCCGCACCCCAAGCACACCCACACCGTGGTGAGCTGGATGATAACCCAGACCATGGCTAACATCTTAAATCTACAGCACTTTCAAAAAAGAGAGAAAAAGAAAAAACTGAGGAAAACAGAAAAAAATCATCAAAAGTCAAACTCAATTCAAAGCTGAGAATCTGAAAAAAGTGTCCTTAGCTGATAAGGAGAAAGAAAGAAAAATTGGTGTGTTTATGTGTACTGTTCCCATATTGAACGATGTACAATAATTCCCAGCAAGCTGACTACCCAGAAAAAGCAACCGCCTGCTTCTCTTCTCTAATCTCTGCTCTCTGACTGTGCTGACCCTGAGCCAACCCATGGACTGGCGCAAGGCCACAATCTCTCTAACAGACTTCAGGATATACAAAATTCCTTTCTGTTGTTGTTCACTAAAGTTCTAAGCTCCACACAGTAATTCAAATAGTTGTACTGTAACTTAAAATATCAGATCTTATATTTGAAGAAGCCAGGAAATGGAACAGAACTCAATTTATGGGAATGGAATTGAAACTTTTCTTTCTGATCAGTTTAATTATCCTATATGTTTGCTTTAAATTACTCAATTTTTTATTAGAAGTGATGATTTCCATTTGTATACTAGAAACGGTTGGTAGTGTGATATACCACCTAAATCCTCCCTGAGAAATAAAGAGACTTATGATCTGAAGCAGTGAAACAGATTCTTTGCTTGTCCAAACTTTACTCATGCTAAAATTCTGAACCTTCTAGGCCCATGGGTGCACTTCCTTGTAAAATCTAGTTTTAATGAAGAGCCCTGCTAAGTCAGTTTAGCAAGAATCCCCGTCCTCCGTATTTGATCAACCTCAATGAGGTTCCTCATTCTCCACCATTCCCCAAGTGATAGCTAATCACCTTGGCCTGTCTCCAGCAAGAATCCTGTCACATTGGCTTAGCCAAAATCCCCCTTACCCCAGATGTTTCCTCTTAGTAATCTCCTATCCACTGACAGCACCCTCCCTGCAACCCACACACATATCCTGCTCCTTGGCTATAAATTCCTACACTGTATTCAGAGTTTAACGCAATCTCCGTCTCCCAGTGTAAGACCCTGTTGCAGTGGTCCCTGTGCCTATGGTGATGGTCCTGAACAAAATCTTCCTTACCATTCTTTAACAAGTATCACTGAGTAATTTTTTTCTTCAACAGATCCCAGCTGCTAAGAGTGCTACCAACAGACAGCCCTTAGCCAGGACCAACTACATAATTTGTGGGACCCAGAGCAAAATTGAAATATGAGGCCTTCTGTTCAAATATTATGAAGGATGTCACTGTGGTGGCCATAGAGCATAAACCAAGTGTGGGTCCTCATGAGCTGTGCTCTTAGTTCCCAGCCACCTGCAGTGATGGTCTCAGCAAAAGAGAACTATTTTACCCACAGTTGTGCCTCTTCCCAGTGTAGACAAAGTTTAATAATTGGATTGACACAGGAGTATAAGGCCTGTTCCTTCACCCCATCTTGGGACCAATCTGTATGTCATCCCAGCTTTAGAGCTGCCAATAGAGTCAGCTGAGCACTCCACTGAGATTACATCCTACCTCAGCCTCTCCCTGTACCCAATCAGGCTTCCTTTCCTTACCTTTCTTCCCCTTTCCTTTTCTTCCCTTCCCTTCCTTTCCCTTCCACAGGTGTTGACTGAAGCACACTCCCTAATAAAGCTTCTGCATGCTAATGCCCCCTAGAGTCTGCTTCCCAGGGAACACAAACTGTAGAACTGGACTTCCAAAAATCCTGTGCTTACAAACACAATAAACATTATCACAGCAGCCTTTCCTATCCCCATCTGTCCTACATCAATCTCCAGATGGCGTTGAGCTTTTGCATGGTGGAGCCTGCTGTGGAAAGGTCAGACGTTACAGAGGCAAGAAATTGCGGTGTTTGTGGTCAGTGTCCATGGTCATTTGAGCCCTTGTTAAGATTTCTTGAGAACTTACTATGGTAAATATTTTGTATAAGTTAGGTTATTTAATCCTCACAATAAATATTTGTTGTAGATATTCCAAATAGCCCAATTCCACAAATTAAGAGTGGAAGTAGCAATAGAAAAGTTAAATAACTTCCCCATAATCAAACATGAAAAAGTGGCACAGCCAATCTCTCTGATCAAAGTTAGAGCTCTTCATCTCTACTCTATAATTCCTGTCTAATACTATTTTTCTTTTCATGGCTTTTCTTGCTAAACAGACATACCTCAAGTCAGCAGTCCCAATTTGTACACCCATGGTGCGCAGAGAAGATTAACTCAGCACACCTGAGTTTCTCAAATCTCTGGATTCCCAAGAAAGGCCGACTTTTAGGACTCCCTTGCTGGACTCTAGGCAACTAAACTGTGAGCCTTTGGAATGTTCTGCCTGAGAAGTGTTTTGTATGCCTGAAGCCTGGGCTACACCGTAGCAGTTTGACCAGATGGTTTATGTTAACAATGTGATTTATGGTGAGCATGTCTTTTTGCTCTGGGGACTGGAATTGAGTAGCTGAGATCAGTTGCATAGGTGCTGCATACTATGTAACTGACCCCCAATAAAAACTCTGGACACTTTTGAGTTTGGGTGAGCTTCTTTAGCTGCCAACACTTGGCGTATGTTGTCATACATCATTGCTGAGAAAATTAAGTGCATCCTGAGAGGGAATATCTGAAAGTTTGGCCTTCTTTCTTCTGGACTTCTCTCCAGGACATTTATTTCCCTGGCTGAGTCTAATTTGTATCTTTTTGTTGTAATAAACTATAACCATGAGTATAATAGCTTATGGCTCCTATAAGTCCTTCTAGTGAATCATCAAGTCTGATGTGATCTTGGAGACCTCAATGCACATAGTAAGGGGAGAAATAACTTCATTTTAAACAGAGCAAGATGAAAGAACAAGTATTTCCTTTTTGTCATTGTTGTTGTTATCTTTAGCTCAAAGATAAATACCCTGGATGTCTAGCTCAGAGCCTATTAAGATCACGCAGCAATTGAATACATAACCCAGAGGCTGAATCCCTGTAGAAAAGGAAGCGTGGATAGAGCATTATAAACATTGTTTTCCTGTCACTTGTATATGCCTCTAAACTGGAGAAATTGTATTTTCTTAACAGATGTTTTTGCTATGTTGGAAGGGATAGGCTCTGTTGAGAATATATTTTGATACCAGTAGAGAAAAAACTCTAGGACCCAGGAATCGGATGATGCTAAGGTTTTATCAGAAAAAAAGGAGGTAGGGCACAGGGAGCAGGAAGGAAGAGGTGGGAGGAAACAGAAGTTGAGAGGAATAAGGATAGAAGAAGACTAGCAGGGAAGGAAGACTAACTAGCTGGGACTAAACCATTAACCACTGATCATAATTTATCATATACGTATACCTCTATCTTTCCTTCAAGGCAAAATGAAGACCCAAGTGCACTGCTCAGTGTTCTGCCCCTGAGAGGACTTTCCTTCACCACAGCACGTCACACCACTTGCAGGTGGGCTGCAGCGCCGCTGCTGCTTGTTTCTGGTTGTGCCAGCATATTGTGCAGAATCATTTTCTTATTCAGTCAGCTAGTCAGAGGGCACTACTCATGAAGCAAGGATTGTCAGATGAGAAGGAAGAGTGGTGGGAGGATGGACCATGGGCCATCCCTATCTCCTACAAATAATTTCGGCACCATTGGATTTGTTGGTTCATATGACCCAAATGGCAGAGCAACTTGTGTGGCAGCCTGGACCTCTTGCATGACCTTCTTTTTTTCTGGGCTCCACATAACACTGGCACCTCTTTAGTTTATTTGATAACTAGTCAGTTGTATGCCCAAATAAGATCTATGTTTTCTTCAGGAAGCACACAAAGTGCTACGTCTCCTTCTTAGTGGTAGGAGGGACCAGATGTAGCAACCTGTCTTTGCCTTGGCAAAATCACTGGGCATGGGTCACTCCACTGGAGCAAGGGCTGGCAAACTATGGCTCACAGGCTAAATGTAATCCTCTGCATTTTGTATACAGCCCTAAGCTAAGAATATTTTTTTATATTTCATTTTTAAAGGGTTGAGAAGGAAAAAGATGGAGAAGAAGGAAAAGAAGGAGGAGGAGAAGGAGCAAGAGAAGGAAAAGAGGAGGTGGAGGAAGAGGGAGAAGGAGAAAGAGGAGAAGAGGAGGAAGAAAAAGAGAAGGAGGGAGAAGGAGAGGGAGGAAAAGGAGAATAGAAGGAGAAGAGGGAGAAGGAGAATGATGAGAAGAAGAAATGGAGGAGGAGGAGGAGGAGGAGGAGGAGGAGGAGGAGGAGGAAGGGAAAGAGAAAGCCTAAAATATTTACTAATTTAGAGGCCCTTTACAGAAAAAGTTTGCAAACTCCTGGTCTGGAAAATTATAGTGGTTTCTACTTGTTTTTGTTTACCCATAGTGGCCCTTACTCCAAGGTCAGGGAAATGATGCAAGGATTCAGACACTTACAGCATGTCTATTCCAATTATGAATTCCAAGTTGGGGAAATGACCTCAAGGTCAGTGCAGAAACCCACTGGGCCCACAGTAAGAAGGACCAAAGCCAAAACTCCCCCAATCATCTGACCTCCATAATTCTCGACACTGACTGAGGGACCACAGTGAGATGTGGGGTGCTTAGGGATTAGTGTCAGTCCAGAGCCAATGTCCAGTAACTCTTTAAATGCCTGATTATTTCCCTTTCCCAACGTGCAGTCACTCTGGCAAATGGATTCACATCACCTTGGGAAAGGTAAGGAGAAAGATTTACATTACAAATTTTTGGTTGTTAGCATGTCCTCTTTCAAGAGGATCTGGCCTGCCCTTCATTTGGGACCCTCAGGGGTCTGTTAGTTGGCTCACATCTGGAAATTTGTTGAGGGGCTGTCACTTTGGTTCACTAGATTGAGAGATTTTGGCTTATACGACATTTGAGACTTTTGTAGGTTGCCATTGTATCCCACTGATGCAGAATAGGAATACGAGAAGAGAAAGAGAACCAAAACTGACCAAAGCCCAATATCTTTGCCGGTTGACCATTCTGATTACTGCTTTAGATGTTACCCATTCCAATTACCATGCCTAGATTGTCTTCACACTTGGCCATGTGCTCCTGCCACTCTGTAATGCCATCATCCCCACTGACTCCAGGGAATCCAACCCCATTTATCATCTCTGGCCTACAGAAAATATCTACCACAGAACTCTTTGAAAATGCCAGGCCTCCTTTCCTGCATATATTTCTGAGAGACTTAGTGAAGGAAATGTACTCTTCCTGGAGGATCTGTTTAGGGGGAAGCCATACAGATCTTCCATGATAAATCCACTCATGCATCATAATGACTCTTTTTCTATTCAGTAGAGCAAGGAACTTTGGCCTTTTGATCTCTTTTAGTACAGGCCACCAACAAGTCCAAGTTTCAAACAAGCAATCACATAAGCTGTTAGAGCCATTCTTAGCTCCTAAAGCTAATACATGGAATCTAAAAACTCTGCTTAGTGAGGCAATTTCAATAAATTTGACTGGATCCAATTTTATATCCCATCAACCCTGATCCCACAACCCTAGGATTCATTCCCACATTTGTTTCCCAGACATCTGTGGAACTAAATTGGCAAATAGCTTGCAATTCTTTTAATGTATATCACACCTTCTCACCAGTCACACTTTGTGCCTCCTTCCCTGAATCTTGTCGGGATTTGAATCCACTTGTAGATTCAGAAGCAGTGAGAGGCAATGAGGGTAGTCATGAGGAGGACAAGTAGTTTCTTGCAAGGCAACTACCTCGGGGAAGTCTATTAGAGTGTCTTTAGGCAAAGGGAGACCAACCTTCTCACACAGGAGAGAAAAGGCTCTTTTTCTGTCAAAAATCATTCAAAAATGTGTGTATTCAAGGTCTTCAGCTTCATCAAAGTATGACCATATAACCCCTTTCCAATTAACAAGGCCCTCCTACTTCTCAATCAATGCCCTAACTTTAACATAAGACACATATATGCACTTGATTACAAGTATCTAAAGATGAAAATTTCAACAAATATTTTTTTCATTGTATGCCATGGCACTCCAGTGTTGCCTTTACCACAAGGAAAGGGTCATTAATTAATTGAGTCTGATCAAATTAGAGAACCAATCCCCAATATCCTAGAAGCAACCCAGAAAATTCACATTTAAGGTTATTTTCCTCTGGAATCACTTCTGATACCAATTTATTTATTGGTCAGGGTTTGATCTAAGAAGAAAGAATTACTAGAAATGATATAAAAATAATTTACTTATTATACGCATTGGCCTTACAGTACTGTGAGAACTCTGAAGTTTTCACGTATAAGCCAGGCACGATGGCTCATGCCTATAATCCCGGCATTTTGGGAGGCCAAGTCAGGAAGATTGCTTGAGACCTGGAGTTCAAACCAGCCTGAGCAACACAGTGAGACCCTGTTGCTACAAAAACTAAAAAAGTAGCTGGGCATAGTAGAGTGCGCCTGTAGTCCCAGTTACTTGGGATGTGAGGCAAGAGGATCCCTTGAGCACAGGAGTTTGGAGTTATAGCAGTAAGCTGTGATGACACCACTGCACTCTACCCTAGGCATTAGAGTAAGACCTATCTCAAAAAAGAAGGGGGGCGGGGTTTCACATATGCCTGTTGTTTGTGCACCTGAGCTAGAACTCGCAGTCAGTAGGGCAGGCAGTTGAGAAGGACAAATGGGTGTGAGGACAGATGGATGCAAGGTGTGTGGTGGGACAGGGAAGCAGAAGGGAAGGGAGCAGCAAGAACAAACAGGAAGCTGTGAGAATGAGATGGAAACCTCAAGGACAACCTGGAACCCGGCTTTGGTGCTCATCTTTTACACGTTTCCAGTATGTGAGTGACATGCAGAAGAACATGATGCCCTTTGTCATGGAGCTAACTGAGATCTGGAGGGAGCTGCAAGAGCTGCAGGACGAGCCCCTGGAGCCACAACAACAGATAAGCCGCAACATGGTCTGACCATACCCCCACCTCCCAAGCACATTCATGGCTGCTGCTTCACTCCCCCTTCCCAGTCTCATGTAAACGCTTCTTGTGACTAAAACTATCCCAGAAACACAGGCAAAAGGGAGTTTCAGCTTCAGTAAGTTGACATAGGACAAAGCCCCTGTAAGTGGTTTGTTATGTAAAAATAGGCAACTAAAACAATACATTTAGTGTGCTTAGACTTCTCATGAAGGAGAGTGAAGGGCTATGTTTTGCATTAAAGTTGGTGTGGAGTGGAAATGGTGAGCCCATGGCAGGTGGAGTTGGGCAGAGAAAATGGGAAGCAGGTGTACTTGCATTAGGTAATTGATAGTCACTAACAAACTAAAGAATAAGATCTCCAAAAAATGGGGAATTGGGTGTTTGGCATTCGCATGCAAGTTTCTAAGGAAAAACACCCTTGAATCTGGTCAGGTGCTATGCTGTGACCCCAACAGATGATGAACTAGGAATGTGACAGCAGAGAAATAAGTTTGGCCAAAACCTACTAAAACAAATGATTCCTGCCAAATGTCTGCAAGGAGGGTTGTTGATCTATGAATGTTCATTCTCATGCTGAATCCCAATACCTCAAGAAGAGCAGTTGACTCTCAGAATCTGAAGCACAGAAAGAAAAGATAGTGCCTCATGGATTTTGGCACTTCCTTAAATAAGGAGTGAGAAACAGAACACAGAGTAGAGATGGAGGGAGAGGAGCCCTGCATCAGCCAAAGTGGAACAGGAGTCTTCCTGTCTGTACCACCAGTAGCAGAGCAAAGCCTGAGGCACCTGCAGGGAGTGCCAAGTGGCCTGGCAGTCAGCACAGTGCCTGGGTGGCCATGCTTGTCAGACATAGAAGAGAGTAGCAGCTGCAGCCCAAACCTCCACACTCCCAGGCCAGAGCAGAGCACAACAGAAAGTGAGGCTATTTGCCCAAATTAAGGTTTATTGGGTAATCACAAGCGCAGGGCCTAACTGGTCATTTGGGGAAATGGGGAGCTGAGACACAGCCTCTGATTGGGCAGGACACATGCCTCTGAGAGGGGAAGAAAGGAGTTTTGGTGATTAACTGCATTTTTGGTCATTCTCATTCCAGAGCAATTGCAGTGACAGGAAAACCAGCTCTCCCAAACTTAGATACACGTGGTTGTTAATGATGTCAGTGCATTTTGATGTTTATCTCCATTGATATCATGTAAACTTTTTTCAATTGAAAAATTTCATTGTATGTTTTTACTGTGTAAACTTTAAGATGAAATTCTATGCTTGATTTATACCTCAGAGTTACAGCTATTTGGTTATATAATTTCTAAGGACTGCTCACATTCTCAAATGACTCAGTTGTTTTTGATAATAGAAAAGAATGTTTGTTATTTTTTTACCCCTTGAATGCAATTAATACAGTTCTAAAATTTTTGTAAGGATAAATATTTTGCTACATTAATGTATGAAATATACATTATAATCAGCATTAAATATTGTGGCTATATTATGAAAATTACTATTTCCGTACAAGTTAGGTAGTAATTGAATGCATTGATGATTAGAAAATTACTATATTTGGAAAGAGTAGAGAAGCTATTTTAGGCTCCTACACTAATGTTTGTTAAGCATGAGTAAAGGATGTCTGGGAAATTTGAAATATTTGAGTTTGGGTTTTCTCTGCCTGCATGAACATCTGCTTATAGATTTTGCAGAAATCTGTGGTTTTGAGATATTCATATTTTTAGACTCAAACAATTACCAGAATTTCAAAGATTTTCTTTCTTACTAACATTAGATGCACACAAACCAAAACTCTTGCAACTCTTGCTTTATCAGGGTGAAAATGCACATGTGAAACTGCGGGAAAGAAAAACAGTATCTACTTGATTACGTTTCTCTAAACATTTTTTTTTTTAATGAGAAAATAAAAGGGAAATTTCTGTACTGTTGCCACCTTGTGGCCTAATATGTATAAACATACTAAAAAAGATCATTTTGTTTTGTTTTTTTTAACAGAGAAGAGCTGTTTAGGAACTATATGAATAGTTATTTGGAAATAATCATAACATTTATTATACATGACAATTACATTGACATATCTCATTACTTATGAAAATATAGAATATATGTGTTATGTGGCATAGATTCATAGAAATTTTATCTTGCAGAAAACTGAGGGATTATTTAATCAAATATTTTAATTCTACAAGTGAGAAAAATCAGGAAATAATAGCATAGCCTTACTTTGCTTTTCACCACATCATGGAATGTGATGGAAAGCACATCTACTCCTAGAAAAGGACAAATATAAAATATAATCGTTTAAACTGTATAGGCCAAATAATTTTAGGAAATATAAAAGTTCTAAAGTTTTATCAGAATAATTAGAAATAATATTGATAATAAGATAAAATCAAAGTGATAGATTAAATTCATTTTTAGTGCCTAATATGTATTATATAAAGTTATTTTGGAAAACAGTTTTTCTCTTCTGTCCAGTACTAGGATCCCCACTTTTAAATTTGTCTCAGCTCCCCTTAAAGGCAGGCATAGCTATGTGTCTAAGTCCTAACCTATGGTATGCAAGAACAAGTGATGTGTGCAGTTTTCAGATCATTCCATAAAGGACTGATCATGCCCCTTTTTCTTCCTGAAATGTAGATGTGAAAGTGAGCTATTTTGCACCAAACGAATGAAGAAAAACCCCAAGGGTTGAAAAGCAAAATCTTAGAATGAACTTAGGTCCCTGATACCATAACATGACCACACTATTCCTGGAATTACACCCATATTCTTTAGGTGCAAAAAAAGTAAACTTCTGCCTCATCTGTTATTGAGACTACTGTACTCTAGGTAAATTTATATCAGGACTAATAAAATGTGACAATTTGTTAATGGATAGTTGACAATTTTAGATGCTGCAGAAAAATGAAGCAAGACAAGGAATGTGTATAGTTTGCTAAGGCTGCCATAAAAATTACCACAGACTTGGTGACTTAAATAACAGAAATTTATTCTCACAGTTATGGAAGGTGGAAGTCCAAGATCAAGGTGTCAGCAGTTTTGCTTTGTTCTGAGGCCTTTCTTCTTGTCTTGTAGATGGCCACCTTCTCACCATGTCCTCAAGTGGTCTTTCCTCTGTGTTCACACATGTATGTGTCCTAATCTCCTCTTCTTATAAGGACATCAGTCATATTGGATTAGGACCCAAATGAATGACCTTGTTTTATCTTAATTACCTCTTAAATGACCCTGTCTCCAAATAAAGTCACACTCTATGGCACTGGAGGTTAGGACTTCAACATGAATTTGGGGGTGGAGGGAATAATTTAGCCCAGAACAGAGTGAAAGTATTTATTGGTTAAATCTGCTATATAGCAGATACTAGGATCAAGATGGCAGTAACATTATGCAGAATAAAAATATATTGGGTAAGTTGCCCTTAAAGAAAAAATTTCAAAAGCACTGTGTCTGTGTCTCCTTACTAATAATTTGCATTTTCTCTGACCTAGCTGACTATGTCTTCTCAGTCTCCTTTCTCATTTTCGTTTTCAGCCTTGAAAGCTTGGTCAACTCTCGCTCTCTACCACCCCTGCCACTCCCACCCTCAGGCTTGATCCTAGGTTCTTCTCTCCTCTGTGCCTACACTGCCTTCCTAGGATAGCTCATTCAGTCTCACCGGTTCTCATATTCCTGCCTCAGTCTATTCTCATATCCCCAGGCTCATAGATTTCACAAATTGCCTACTTGGCATCTCTGCAGGGATACAGAATAGGTATTTCAAACTTAACGTGCCCCAAACAGAAGCCTTAATTTCTTCCCCAAGCCAATTCTTTCCTGAGCTTTCTCATCTTCATAAATGGTACCACTATCCACAAGTTTTCTAGAGCCAAATCTAGTGATAATTCTTGATTCCTCTCATTCATCACCCCAACTCTCCACCCACACCCACACAACCCACTGGGAAGTTGAAACAATTCTTCTACCAAAACATACCTAGATACCACGTTTCCTCCTCATTTCTACAGGGACAACTATAACTGACACCTCACAGTCTGTCATGGGGACTACTGCAGTGGCTCCTAACTGGTCTTAGTGTTTCTACTCCTGCCTCCTATAGTCCATTTGCAACTCAGCAGCCAAAGTCATCATTTTAAAACATAAATCAAATCATATCACTGTCTTGTTTTAACACAGTAATGGTTTTCCATTGCATGCAAAGTTGCTCACCTGGCCTGAGGGGCCTTGTAAGATCAGCCCCCCATCCAGCCTGCCTGCTTCATGTCATGCTGCTCTCTCCTCCCCCCGGCCCCCACTCAGTGCTTCTCCACACTGGCCTTCTTCCCTTCCTTTGAATGCTTTACGTTCAATGCCAATTTGGGGTCTTTTCACTATTTCATCTGCTTGGAATGCTCTTCTTCCAGGTCATTCAGGTGTTACCTCCAATGTTACCATTTAGCGAGGCTGTCCCTGACTACCAGAGTAGGTCCCAATCCAAGCGCTCTTTATCACATCACTCCCTTTCATTTTTTCTTATAATACTTACCACTATCTGAATTCACTTGGTCATATTTGTTTAGAAACTATTGATTTTCCTCACTATAGTATCAACTACTGGAGGCAGGGACCTTGTTTACTTTGTTAATCACTTTGTCCCCTAATACCTAAAAGAGAGTTTGCAATAAACATTTTTGAATAAATGGATGGATGGATGGTGTTAGCTGCTTTGTGGAATGTACATTACTATGATGATGAGTATCTTAGTTTATTCAGGCTGCTGTAATAAAATACCATAAACTGGGTGGCTTATAAACAAAAATTTATTTCTCATATTTCTAGAGGTTGGGAAGTCCAAGATCAAGGTAACCACAAATTCAGTGTCTGGTGAGAGCTTTCTGGTGCACAGACAGCACCTTCTAGCTGTGTCCTCACATGGTGGGGGACAAGCTAGTTCTCTGTGATCTTTTTGATAAGGGCACTAATCCATTCATGAGAGTTTCATTGTCATGACCTAATTACTCTCCAAAGGCCCAATTAGATGTGTGAAGTACTGTCTTTTGCCAAAAACCTCAAATTACCAGTTCTTTTCAACTTAGTGGGTTTGTACTTAGTTGGAGATCAGTTCAAAAACTATCTGTACTATCTGTACTGCCTCTGATGTTAAGATTTTATGTATAGCATAAGGAAGCTAGCTCTGACTATATTTTCCTAAGAATAAAGATCTATTTTTGTAGCATGAAAGAAAAAAAAAAAAAAGGCCCCACCTCCTACTACCTTCACATTGATGATTAGGTTTCAACACAGAAAGGTTGAGGGACACAAACATTCAGACCAGAGCAATGGAGCAGAATCTGGGTGAATAGCAGATTGGATAAGCTAATGTAACGTTGATGGTCAAGGTGTAACTCACAACATTTGTGAAATTTCCTCCTTTGAGTCAGACTTAAGATATCTAATTATTCTCCTTAGGATATATCTTTCATATCACCTATATTCTAAGAGGTCTGAAATCCTTATTTCTCGAACTAACCATTTCCCTGAAATCCAGATGTAATTAACAAACTATTTCCTAGACATCATCTGTAAACCTTGCAAGCAGTCAGGCTAGGCATGCACAGAAAATAGTGCTTTGCTTCTTCCTCCTTCTCAATCTGGAAGTCAAAAAACATGGAAAATTTTGGTTCTAATTCCACTGCTAGATATATGACTTTGAGTGAGTTTACCTCTCTGGGTCACTTTCTCTGTAAAATGAAAGGATGAGTCCAGTTGATGTCTATGTTTTTTAAAACTTCATATGCTAGAATTATTGAGTCATGCTAAGACATTTTCCCCTCCAAATCACATATCTGAGTAGCAACAAAAATGACCAGGCAGCTGATTGCCCTAGTGGACCCAGAATGGACATAGTCAAATGAACCGTGACTGTAAGTTCATTTGCAGAGAGGGTCCCCCATTCCAGGTACACTCCCTGTAACTGAAGGAGATTCTTAGCCATACCTCTAGAATCACACTCTCCACATTTTATTTATATATCAGGTTATTTGTAATTCTGGGTCCATACATCCACATTTCTCTCCATAGCACTTCACTTTTCCTAAATCCTGTATTTTACGATTTTGACCAACATCTGCCTCCTCTTTGAAGAGACGGTAGAACACTTGCAACTTGTCAATTAATGCTTTTTTCTGAGTCATTTTGTACATATATACATTCTTAAATACAGGTTATTTTCCCCTATTGTCCAATATTGTTCTGTGCATATTCAGGGTGATTGATAAACATCTAAAACTAGAGATTGCAACTATACCAGAAACTTACCCCATTCCTACAGAAAAACATCACAAAGCCAATCTGGCTGCCAAAGCTTAAGAAAGCTATTACTCACATGGTGCCATTAAGAATTCCTAAAACACCTTAAACAATTGGAACAAAATATCAAGTACCTACAAATAGTCTACACCTTTGCTTAAGGAAATACACTTATGTTGAGTAAAGAAGGTTATTATTCATAATGTAGTCATTAATCATGGCTTAGATAATAAAATTCACTTTATAGAAGGTGTGCATAATCATAAAGTTTTTTGAAAGAAAAAAAAATGTGGGAGGAAGTGGGTAGCAGAAGAAAGTGGAGCCCAGGGAAGATAGCCAAGGACAGTTAAAATGATTCTCTTTCTTCAAGGGTTATCCAAGATAGCTACCCACATGATGATGAGAACTGTCTTTTTGAGCCTTCCATGAAAGATGAGTTTGTGATCAAAGATCAGGATTATACTTTTACTCATAAGATAGACGAGAATTTTAGATGTTCTGACACAAAGAGAACATAAGAAGAATACAGGACTGGCATCGTTGTCCCCATTTTAATACACAGCAGGATGGAGGACTGAGGACACTATGTCACCAGCAACGAGAACACCACACAAAAAAGAAGTAGGTAGCTTTAATTTAAACCCAGTTGCAGCAGAACACAAAGGGCAAAAAACATGCTATATTTATCTCAGGAGGGAAAAAGCCTTTTAATTCTTAGAAGAAGAAGCCTACATACACGAGCATCTTGAGCAGGTAGAAAAAAAAATAAACATGAGAGGTTAGGTGAGTTTGTGAGAAAGGAGAAAAGGAGAATGGCACCAGTATTTTTCTATGTTGAATAAATAATGAAAAGAAGAGGCAGCAATGAGAACAAAAATTTCCTCTGTTATTTTCTTCATATGATTCAAGACACATCACATCTGAGGATTCCCCCCTGAAGCACCTCACAATTTGAAAGGGCCAAACAACCAGATTTAAGATCAGAAAACTGCAATACAGTGACCACTGCATATAGATCTAAAGAGAAAAGAAAGATTCTTGGGGAGAGGAGGGGTGGGTAAAGGCTATTAATATCTCAGAGAGAAACGGAATTAAAAGTCAAAGTAATCTGAAATTTGTGATAACTTTATGAAATTCAGTTATGTAAGTGAATAGAACAGTATTTAATTCTGTGCACTAAAGATGCACTAAAGGACTCAGACATTGCAACTGAAAAAAAACTATAGCCCTTAAAAGCATTTACTTTAATAGTTCTGGTTTCATCTACAAGAGAAATGTTTTTTTTCTTTGGTTTTTCAAATGCTGGGGCAGAAAATTTCCTTAAGACAAAACAATGGCCCAGGTAGGATGCATTTAAAATTTAAAACTGCTGTGGGGCTTTCCAGTTTGGTCAATAGACAACTTCACATCTACCTGCTTACTTAGGAGTGGAGGGGGGAGGGAGGCACCTTGGGATCTCACGGGCAGCTCAGGGACAGCAGAAGGCAAAGGTTCATTATTTGCGCCATTCTACTGAGATGGATGTCCTAGAACTTGCAAGAAATGACCCCAGCATAACCATTTATTTTTAGTTAACCTTTGTACCATTGCTTCTATTTGATGCTAAAGTTCATTGAAAAAGCCTGACAAAACCAGTATTATGGTGCTTAATTGGTATATATTAAGCTATAATATGGATAATTAGAAATTGATCAAAGTTCTATCTTCCATAAAGGAGGCCAGAGGTTAGTTAGCCTATCTCCTTAGCAGTCTAACTTTGTGATTTGGTTTAAAGGTGAAAATAAATTAGTAACCTTTTCTTCAACAGGATTTGAATAATTTACCAAACAAAGAAATTTCAATTTTTGTTTGCTGTAACTTCATCACTATGACAGCTTTTAGTGCCACAAGGTGAAATTTTTAAATTTGCTTATGATATGACAAAAATAAATTATCTTTAAAAAATACTGGATCCCATTTGACCACCAGTGTAGACATAAAATCCATTCCAAATTTGGTAGATAGACTGGGTAACCTCTGATAATGTAATAGATGCTCGTGCTGATTTGACATTATATCTTGATAGTATCTTCATAAACAAGAAACTTCTAATAGTGTTGAATTAAATGTTAAAATATACTCTTAGATACTAATAGAAGGATAATAAATTGGTATTAAACATTTCTGGAATATTTCAATAAATCGATCATAATCACAAGATATTTGCATTGTTTATATTTTTTAAGAATTTTTTAAAGAATATTTTGCTAAGAATAAATCTTAAGGAAAAAGTAGAAATATAATAAAATATTAATGTAAAATTATGACTATAACAGCATGAAGTTTAATATTGAATTAGTGGAATCAAATTTAACGGTTAACAAGAGAGAAAAGCTTAAATACAGTAAACCATATTCAAATTTTAAAAGTATCCCAAATATCCTTAACATAAAATCTAAACAAATATTTAAAAACAGAGAAAATATATCAATTTAAAAGATGGAATACGCTTAATTCATCATAATCTCAAATATAACTAGAGATAGAGCTAGAGAAATACAATGAGGCATAAATAGTAGAAATCTGCTGGAATTATGGGAAATTTTTACTTCTGTGTTTTCTACAATAAGCATGTATCACTAACATGAACATAAATACTGATGACATGAATCTTTCCATTACTTGAACACTCAAAGATATCGAATAGGTTTACTCATCATTAGTGCTAAAATCATTTGTACAAACTAGAGGTTAGACAGAAGCATGCTGTTGATAAAGGTGAGTAGCTCTTAATAAAAATAATTGGTGTACATATAGCACATTTTATTTATCCACTCATGAATTGATGGAAAAACAAACACCACATGTGCTCCCTATTAAATTGGAATTAACTGATGAACACACAAGTACACAGAAGGAAGTAAAACTCAGTGGAAAGCAGTAAGAGGGGAGTGGGAAGAGGGCAGGGGAATGGGTACTATTAACACTATTTGGGTGACAGGCAGACCTACAGCCAAGACTCAAGCATTACAAAAATGATTCATGTAACCTAAAACATTTGTACCCCCCTAATATTTTTAAATTAAAAAAAGGTAAAAAAAAATTGGTCTCATCAGAGCAACCCCAAACAGCCTGAATTTTAGGAAGGCCTTGTTATGACTAGGACAGCTGGAATTGAGAAATTCATCAGTATTGTTCAAAGCGGTGCCATGGCATCTCTAATGTGACATGTTTTAGTGATGCCTGAGTGTTAGAATGGTTCATTCTAAAACAGAAAGGAGGGATGAAAGAAGAAAGGAAAGGAGGAGGGAAGGAAGAAAAGAAGGAAATAAAAGGGGAAGAATGAGAAGAAAAGTATAGAAAAAGAGAGTAAAGCAAACAAAAATAGCCACTGTAACCAATTCCAGGGCTACAGGAATGAAATCATGAACCCATATTATCTGTGGGTTTGGCTAACACCCTGGACTGGACCAGACCTGGTATTAAGGCTTCCAGGACAATAAAGTTAATAGATATTCCTTTCCCATAATTTTTAATTCTTTTTTGTCCACAAAGGTGAGAAAATATTCTAGGATCTAGACAAAACTGGGGAGGGCTCAGATATTCTTCTCCTCAAATAATCAAGGCTATTAGACCTAGGATCGTGTCCACAATGATAGTTAAATACAAGATTAGGATAGCAAGCCTTCCTTTGGTGACTTCTAGAGCACTCCAAATTCTGTCTTTCTGCTCAGCAATTGGACAACCTATGCTGAGTTATGACCAGATTTTACTAGGAGACCCTATGGCTATCACACAAACATTTATGAAAACAACTAACAGGAATTACAAAGCTAAGAATAGTTAAGCACTGACTCTATCTTTATGGACCATCTGATAACCAGCCAAAGCCCAGAAAGCTTGTATAGAGAAAATGTTGAATCCAGCTGTTTTTATGCAGACTTTGTAATGAATCAGAAGACCTGTATGAAAATTTATTTGGTATGAAATATAAAAAAACCTGATGACAGTATCTCCCAGACTCAAAATCTAACTCCATGCTAAGAAATTAATGATGGTTACTTCCTATTATTTTACTCCTTGACAAAATTCATATTTAGTCATCAAGTGAATAAAACAGGCATGGCTAATGCTTAGGTTTAGGTCCATCAGGATTTTTTTCCCTGTGAAGATATTTTTTTCCTTTTTTATGATTTTTTTCCTTGCAAATTTCAACTATTTCTACGAGAAAAAGCAATATCTCTTACTTAAGGCCAGCAATTAATTCAATGTTTTCTTTTTCTGTTTTGTATTCACTACAACTTAAGACAAAAAAAAAGAAAATCAACCCAGAAATTGATGTCCCAAGCATGTTTGGCAATCTATTCATTAGTGCCATGTCCCAAGCAGAGTCAGATGAGGAGTCTCAGAATGAAGGTAGAGGGGAGAAAAGGTGGTCAGAAATCTGCTTAGCCATTTATCAAGGATGAGGGCTGGGGCCAGGTGGAGGATAACACTTCTAAAGGCAAATCCTGATCTGTTTGAAAGTAAACATCAGTCTTAGTCAGGATTTCAGATGCAGTCTATGGATTGGCCACAGCAACTAGAAATCTAGAAAACTGAGAAACGCTCTCAATGCATGTGTTAGTCAGGCAAAGGCCTGGGAGAGCTGATTATGTGTAACAGTGCCAGTCATCAAGCCTTAGAAAGGGACTATTAGGATAAGGATATCGAGGTCCACATCCAGTGCTTTGGGGTCAGCGCAAGGCTTCATTCAGGTGGAGGCATGGGACCAAAGGCAGTACATCAAAGAATTTAAGTGTTTTGCAAAACAACAAATGAAAACCAAGCAAAGGGGGCCTTGAAGAAGTTAATGCTGCTTATCAGAGAATCAGGATGTTGGAGGGGTAAGTTAGAAATTCTCTTATTTCAGTGTCACATCAGTGTCTGGGTTTTCACTTGCTATATATTAATAGCTCCCTAGAAAGGTTAACAGCAGATACAGAAGCAACAATAAAAAGGGTGGGCCGTGGGCAGCATGGACATAAACCTCTTAGGAATGAGACAGGCCTTCTGGAGAGCAGCATTTTGGTGCTATCTAGGAAGAACTGGAACTATGCTAAGGCCTGATCAACTCTCACAATAAACCATAAGTTCTTACACAGATAAGGGAAGTATTCCAGTATCATGATCTACCTGAACCACCATTTCACATATATGTGCTATTGAATCCTAAGAAAACGAGGGTGAAACGTTTGTATAGCTCAGCCTAAACTTTTATATTACCACTTATGGACATAAACAATGCAAAGCTTATATCCTGCCACTTCTGAAACATTCTCTGAATTAAAAAGCATATATATTTATTACGCTAATGTTAACAAAACAATTAAAAAATGTATCTTTGCTGTGCTATAGCCTTCATTATTGATATAAAAGGAATACATCAGTAGATCAGAGGGTGAATTTCATCACCACATGAGACAAAGAAAATAGCTATTTAATGAACAAACATCTTACCCTAAATGGCTTTAGCTAAGTATACATGTTGAGTACCAAATGGAAATAGTCACAGACATAGAAATGGCATTAAAGCAAAGACATCATTTCTACTGAAACTCTCTACTTCTTGTTACTGATAGTCATTTAGAACCACCTTATTAATACCAAAAAAAAAAAGCCAGCATCTGTATCAATCTACATATGACTTTCAATTAGTTCACATATTAACATTGTTTTTCCCATGAGTGGTCTGCCAGTGCCAGAAGCTTATCATGGTAGTTATCATTTTGATTATTTTGCCATATACTTTTTCGAAGATCTTGGAATAGATATGTTTTGTAATAAAGAACAAAAAAATGTATGCATTTCATTAACTTTTGAAAGGAGGATAAGGATAATTAGGAAATGAAATTCTAAAAGTACCCTAAGTTAAACTGAATTATGAATATTTACTATATTTGTGTGAAGAGTGGTACGAGAGTCATCTCGGCATTTCCAACCTGCCTGTGATTCCCACATCATGGTTCAATTTTAACCATCCTCCCGAGACAAGAACTCAGAGCAGTTATGTGAGCCAATTCAAGTCAACCTTAGTAGAGTTTATCAACTGAACACCTACAGCACAGGTCAAGTCTACCCTTAAAGACTTTAAAAATCTTCTGGGAAAAGTAATTGCACATGAAAATAACTACTTCTAGACAATACAATTTTTATTTAATCCATGTATGTTTCTCATAATGCAAGGGAAGGAGAGATAATTATAATACCTAACACTTACTTGACACTATGTGCAGGACATTCTTCCAAGCACTAAAAGGCTTCTTGGAGAAGATGTCACATGAATTAAGTAATAAAGATGGAAAAACTTTCAACAGTTAGAAAAAATGCTGAAAGATGTTCTAAGCAAAGAAAAGCAACAAGTAGGAAAATAGTGCCTAGTTAGTGGAGGCTAATTGGGCATGGCTATTATGTAAGTAGCAAGAAGATAATAGGTAAATCTGGACAGATAGGCAGGGGCCACAAGGTAAAAATCTTGATGCCATTTATCTTAGAAACATTTTGAGCAGAGAAATGACCAGCCAACTCTCCAAAAACTGCATTTTAGGAACCATTGCATTTGGTTCTAATGAGATAGAATAATGGACCAAGCTTTGATAAAACAAAGACATGTTTCATAGGATTCCATGAAAATAGAAGCAGCTTAGCAAAACTAAATAAACAAAGAGCCTGGATCACTGGCACATTAATTAGGAACAATGTTTTACTGCCTAAAATAATGGCTTAAATGATGACAAATTATTATTGCTCATTTATTTGCTCATTTGTTTTTTAATCACTTGTCAACCATCCAAATCTAGTAAGGAAAGTCAGTGACATTCATCCCACTTTTTGCCTTTTCTGCCATCCTTAGCTGGGTTTTTGACCTCATGTTTGCAAGCTGGCTGCTGCACCTGCAGTTATGCATTGGTGTCTGAGCAGAATCAAGGAACAAGGACAAACAGTAAAGGACAAAGGGCAAAAGCCTTATATAATCATCCATCAGTATCCACAGGGGGGTTGGTTCCAGGAACCCTCTTGGATACTCAAATCTACAGATGCTGAAGTCCCTTATATAAAATGATATAGTATTTGCATGTGGCCTATACACATCCTGTTGTACACTTCAGATCATCTCTAGATTGCTCATAATACCTAATACAGTGTAAAGGACATGTACATAGTTGTTGTCCTGTATTGTCCTTTTTATTTGTATTTTTTATCAAATATTTTTGATCAGCGGTTAGTCAAATGTGCATATGCAGAACTCACTGATCTGGAGGGCCAACTGTGCGAGCCAAGTTTTGCCTGCTCATTCAGGATGGCAAGTCCCACTGAGATACATGGGCTCACATCTCCTTGCCAGAAATGTGTCCTGTGACCACCCACAGACATGAGGAAATGCAGTTCATTTTCTAGTCTCTATAATACAACAAAGAAGGAGATAACAATGGGAGAGAGAGAGAAAACGAGCCTTCAGAGTCTGCCCAAGCTGTGTATTTAGTGGTATTACCTGGGGGAGTACAAGTCTCTTCTAACTCTTAACGTGCTTCTTCAACCCTTGACTATGCTCTCCTAATGCTGGTCTAAGAACTTATATTCAGAATCACTAATAAAAGTAGATGGCTCCCCTCAGGTTAAAGGCTACTTTGACAGGAAGAAAGATTTTAGTTCCATGTGGACAGAGAATAGAATAAGACAAAATCCATGAAAAGGACATCATGGCAATGAAAAGCCACAGGGCAGAAAATGCCACAAAAGTAATTATGTCTAGTACCCCTTTGCCTACTTAAGAATGATCCTCCCATCTTTCTGGCACTGATTTCCTACAGAAATCTGGACCCTGTGCTTACAAAAGGTAGGTAACCTCAGGTAAATCATCATAGCCAATCATGAAAACCTCAAGCTCCTTTGCCAGTGATTAGAATAAGAGTGGTTACGTGACTCCCAGCTTAAGCCTATAAGACATAAGAAAAACATCTACTCAAAGCTTATAGAATAAGGTGTTATCCCTGATGAAAGGAGGAACAGAAGAATTGTTTTTCTTGCTTCAGAGCTGCTATTGCTATCCATGAGAATGAAGAGCTCTATAATCCACACAAACGACAAAGTGAAAAAATGTAAAACACGTAGGTCCCTGATGATTTCACTGAGTTATTGAGCCAGCCCTGAAGTTACTTTCCCCTAGATTTCTTATTATTTGAGATAATAATTGTTTAAGCCACTATTAATGGGGGAGTTTGTACTTGCAACCTCAAGATCCAAATCAAGGTTCTAGGAATCTGGAGGAGAAATTAAGGAGCTAATTCAGGTCACAGATTATGTTCGACTTAAGTACATGGAAACAGTTGCAGGGGAGAATAGAAGTAAATAAAAATGGGAAGAGTTCAAAATAAAGTAACTTTAGGCTTTGAATACATTTTGCTCACACAAAATCAAATTTTGGAATCTAAATAAAAGGTTTATTCTCATTATTTTGCCAATATAGAATGTAGTAGTTTACTGACTCACTTATTCTCGCACAAAATGCACTGTGCTTTATACACTGAGTTTTGAAGTAGGTTACGTGACAGCCCAGCATAAGGCTGTGATGTGTCCAGCAGGTTTGTGACGGCACATCTGGCAGAAGAGCAATGGGGAGTGTCTGTGATTGACATGAGAAAATTCTGACATTAAAAGCTTTTCTGCAGTAGTAACATTTTCCCCCATGGCATCACTCCACTTGCTTTTATGAAATATAAACTTTTATTAACCTGAGTGAAATTCATAGCAGAACAAAAATGATGGTAAATAACATTGTGAGGTTATTTCATTGTGAAATTTACTTTCAGGATGCATTAGAAGAAGAAAATGCAATATAGTTGATAATAGGTATTTTGTGATACTATCTATTTACGATTAAGGTCACGTCTGAGCTGAGATGGGGGTGTGATTGCTGGGACAAATTACAGGTAAGCTGTTCCGTTTCCACGCTCAATATTTTTATCTAGTTGAAATGTGCTCAGAATAAATCTCAAGAGCAGCCTTGAAGAAGAAAAGAAGTGGGAAAAGAGTATAACACTTTGGTCTGTGGAGAAGGGACAGAACAGTCCCTCCAGCTAGTCTTTGATGATAGTGGAGGGGATTATAGGATGGTTAAATGTATTAGAATCTCATCTGACTTTGCTAGAATTATTATGGTTTACAAAGAACTTTAATATACCAAATATTATTCAAAATTTGTACCCATCATGAACAATAGACGCTAATATCCTTCAGACGTTCTGTATGAACCTTTCCCACAATATCCATTCTCCACCCTTCTCTTCAGTTCTCTGTGACCCAAAAGGATGAACTCTACAGACTGTATTAGCTCAGCTCCTTCACCCTCTGGCTTCTAGTTGGGTTCAGCCAGGGGGAGAAATGACCAGGACATCATAAAGCAGGAGAAGGAATACTTCTTTTCTGGCTCCCACCCTGTGCCAGTGCCACAGTTCTTTTTGTTTGTTTGTTTGTTTTTTCCCAGCATATTATGTGGGTACAAATGTTAAGTTTACATATATTGCCTTTGCCCAGCCCAAGTCAGAGCTTCAAGCGTGTCCATCCCCCAAAGGGTGAGTACCGCACCCAATAGGTATGAATATACCCATCCCCTCCTCCCCCCAACGTGTCTGACACTGGATGAAGGTTACTACTATATGTAGTGCCCCAGTTCTTGCAGTACTTGTATCCTTCTATAACTTCAGCTTCTGATGGGATTCCCCCTCGACCATGGCTCCCATCCTCACCAGGCTGCAGTGACAATTTTTGCCTTGCCTCTTCAAGCCTATTCAACAGTTTTCATGGTACTTAGGTCTTAGATGTGTTAATAACTGTTGTTGATTCCCTTAACCCTCTCAACCCTAACCACACATCTATAAATAATCCATCTGAGGGCGACTTCTCGTTCTGCTGAGACCCCCAATAGATACAATCCCCATTTTATTTATGAGATTTAGCACTGTTAAGGAAATTTTCCAAATACACAGCTAGTAAGTGAGAGTTACTTACCTAGCTCTGTTCTTAGTCCACAGCTCTTTCCTTTGAGCCATATATTTACATGTATATGCATTCCAAATACCTGCTTTCCTCTTTCTACTTCTATCGCCAGAGAATTTCTAGGAGACTACCCAATTTTGTAATAATTTCAAAAAGGCTTTGATCAGTGTTCATTTTAGAAAAGTATCTGAAATGTGAGCTCATTGAAGTATTTTTTTCCATCACTTTCATAAAAATTCTTCTTCTGAGTAAATGTATGACCCCCACAAGGTTGAAAAGCTTTGGGAAATAATGAATTATTAAGAAGTAAGCAGTTCAGCAGAATATGACTATTTTTCTCAAATTATTTTTTGGAAAAATAAAATTAAAAATATAATAAGAGGTGTCCCAAAACAGCCATTCAATTCTTCATGTACATCAGCACATCCCTGAAGGTACACAGTACTTTAGGCAGCATTTAATTGAGCCATGAAAATAGCTAAAGGGAAATCATATCAGGAAACAGAGATGCATCCTCTGCTTCAGTTTTGTCCTTTGCTGTTTTCTGTGGTGGGTTTAGAATGCATAAACTCATTTATAGAAATAACTATAAAAAATACAACAAGAAACTTTTCATTCTATGTTGCTCTTTCTGAAAACATGATGATCTTGGATAGATGTAGAATGATACTATTGAAAATTGTTACAATGATATAAAATTAAAAATTAAATCTTTTCCCTTAATTATCATTTTCCCTTAGATTATCTTTATGTTTTTATTTCAGGGACCAGCAAAATTTTTAAGTTAAGCATGAACCAAATTATTATAATAAAAGCTAATTTATTATAATAACAACTATTTGACTGTGAGTGATTTTTCTCTTAGACGATAGGTTCCTGAAGAGCAGGTAAAAAATTTGAATTGTTTCTGTAATTTCAGAACTATCCTGAAATATAGTGGACACTCACTAACATACACTGAATTGTGACATTTTCAGCACAAACCTACTCTGATAGTCTTTTGCCGTATTTGTACTATAAATTCAAAACATTTCCCAATGATTATAATGTTGTTTTTGCAAAATCAGGTTATATATTTTTTCTTCTAGTATTTTTGAAAGACAGCATGCCATTCAACCATCCCTAAACATTGACACTTCTATCTAGGAGATTCTCGGCTTCTCTTTCCCAAAATTTACAGAAATAGTGTAACTAATAACCAAAGTTCCTCTTAGAGCGTGTGTCTTCACAAGCAACTGGACATGAAATGTCTTTGTCTAAATATGATTGGTGACACACACAAACAGGAACAGGTTTTATTTGAACATGTTTTAAAGACAATATTGTCCCCTCTGGACATTAGATTCTAGATTTCAAATTGTTCAATTGTTGGTTGAATCTCAAGTTCAAACCCCTCTCCTGAAAGATCTCTCTCTCTTTCTCTCTCCTTTTTCTCTCATTAGTTATTATTGTGGATCTTTTACTTTTTTACCATCACTCATGTTATTGCATGTTGTAACAAGTTATACTGAACATGTAAAAATCAATTATAAAAAGTACAAATAATATATAAAATAAAAAGGTATCCTTCCTTACCTTCCTCCCCTTCCTTACCTTCATTCCCCTTCTAGTAATAATCACTATTAATAATTTAATTTGTATCTTTCTGAACTTTTTCTTCTGCATTTACAAACAAGTATGGTTAGGTGCAGATATGTACATGTATGATTTGAAATGGTTTTTATTTTGAGGGTTGTATATACATAAATGGGATAACTTTCTCTGATTTTCCTTTTTCCCTTAAATCTCCAAGAGATTTTCCTATCTATGCAATATGTTGTTGCACAGAAGAGGAAATTAAAGATTAAAGGTGAAGTGACTCAAAGGTCAAAGGTGTGGGACCCAAAGTCACACAGATACTAGTCCCAAAGATTTTTATGTCAAGTCTTCCTCTTGTATCAGTGAGGATAGGCTAGATTATGATTCTGGTAACAATTAACGTATAAAATCTCAGGGGCCTGTCACAACAAAGATTGGTTTCTTGCTCACAGTCCATTTACCACAGGTGGAACTGTCTCTCCATGTCACCTTCCTTCCAGGATTCAGAAGTATCCTCTGCCAGTCTCATGACTGAGGGAATGGGGAGATGCTAAACCATTAATTGGAACATAAAGTTTCTGCACTAACATTTCATTACAGGACCAAGCCTGAAATCAAGGGGGTAGGGAAGTACAGCGGTTAGCAAGAAGAGGAACAATAGTATTTGGCAAATTATAATACAATGTGTACACATCCGTTCTCCTTCATTTGAATTGATTGAGAATTTTTTTTCTTACTAAATTTTTTTCTTTCTGTGATTTTGAAAGCTATGTTTAGTGTTTACCAAAAAATGTTATAAGCATATTTAACTCTTCAAAGACTAAAATGATAACTTTTACCATCTCAAACAATGGAATTCAACTGTATCATCTCAACATTGGCTTACCTGCTGTTGCTCTTCAGTATTTTAGTTATTTTTCTTGCTTCATAAACCATACTTTATTGTTTTTTGATTTTACAGACAACACGTATAGGGATTTACTGATTTTCACAAAATATTCTGCTAAACTTTCCTTCTCTAATTACAGATTTTCCACATAGGATTATTTTCTAGGCTTCTGAAGTATATCCTTCAGAATATCTTTTAGTAAGGAGCTATTAGTGGTAAACTCTCTGGATTTCTCAGAAATTGCCTTTATAGCTTCCTCTTTCTTGGTTATATTATTCTATGTTAAGATTTATTTTTGCACCACACTTTGAAAATGTTATTCCACTGTTTGTTTTTTGGCTTCCATTATTGAGGATGAGAGATATTATGTTGATCTAAGTGCCGTTGCCTATATTTAATCTATCTTTTCCCTCTGGATGCTTCTAAGACTTTTTTTTCTTTGATAATCTTCAGCTTCAATATGATGGATCTTAGGTCTGATGACAAATCCTCACAAGGGTCAATTTATAGTTAGATATCTCAAGGGAGCTTTTATTTTTCTCCTTGAACCCAGAACTTCTGCAAAGGGTACTTACTCCTTGTTGACTCTTTTACAGGAAGTGTAACCATTCCTGGTCTGGCTTTATGTAGAAGTGGTCCTGTTACACTTCTGACATGGAACAGGACCAAATCTTTGTCTTTTGATCCCCATAGTCCTAGCAGCCATGGAAATGAACCTCATGGAATTAACCATGGATAAGTGGATGTCCTTGTAGTAGCCAGGAACCTAGAGCTTGCTCATCCACCTCTCTGAATTCATGATCTTCACTATACATTTGCCTTTTGAGGATTTCTCTTACTTTCTTCTTGTATCAGCAATGCATTTATAGATTTATTTGTAGTTGGTTTTCAGGGGAAGTGGGCAGGGAATATAACGTGCCAAAACACTACAAATAGAAGTTCCTGATGGGCTTGTTTAATAAAAAATTCATGAGCACAAAAAAAGAGTTTAGTTGAATTGAACCTATTTGATGGAATAAATAAAATGCCACTTACTAAACACATACATACCTACAATAAGAAATACTATATAGAACAATTTTATTTTTTAAACAAAATTTACATATTATTTAGATTAAATTATATAAAATTTATTTTCTTCACCAAAAATAGCAGCAATATTACCTACATTATAACACAAAATAGTTTTGTAGGTCTTCCAGTTTTTGCTTATAAATCAAGATAAGGCAGTAGATATAGTTATGGAAAAAGACGGAAGAAAACAGACAAGTCAGTTGTTAGTATCTGTGGTCACTGAGTCTGTCTTGACCATGAAACAGAAATGTTCAGCATATACCTGCTATAAAGCCTATACCTGCTATAAAGCATATGAAGATGTAGACTCAACAAAGAACTGTTAACAGCAACAACCAAATGTGGAAAGTTTGAATGGCAGACTCTTCTTTATTCAAACTTCAATTATAGCTTGTTCCTTTAAGTTTCTTTAAGTTCATTTGATAAAGACAAAATCTACACTAAAATCCTTGTTTGTGAGCTCTCAGGCTTGTAAGTTCACAATTCATCTCTCTGGTAATATTCTTAACTGCCCATTAAAGATTTTTAACAACATATCTAAAACTCCTACTAGTCAAAGGTCAATCGTGAGCTTCACTGTAATATTTTATAAAATATATTTCTTCTTCCCATACTTCTTCAAAATTTACTTCTTCAAATAAACCAATCTAATGGGTACTGTGAACACTATTTGGGTGATGGGCGTACCTATAGCCAGGACTCAAGCATTACAAAAATGATTCATGTAACCTAAAAGAATTGCACCCCCTTATTATTTTGAAATAAATAAAAAAACAAAAGCAGAAGTGTTTTTAAAAAAACAATTGATATCTTAGTACCTAACAATTGGATCCACAGTGATAATAAATGTTATGTATAAAACAACTTAACTAAAGTAATTCCATAATGCCACTAGCAGAAATCATGCAGAAATAAAACATGGCACTTTCAATGCTATCTTCTGGAAGAACAAATAGGTCCTCAAAGCTTGAGAATTCAAACAGGATACATATAAATAGGAAGATTACCAATAGCTAATGTATTCAATGGGAGTACTATATAGGCAAATATATTCAGTGATTAAGTGGTCTAAATACACTTTACAGCTTTTCTTTCAAATATCAATATAAGGCTCTTCGATATTTTCAGTGGTTTCTGAACTATCTGTGGGAAGCTCTGACTTAGCTGTATGAAATTTGATATATGTGTCTACCATTAAATCCAGATTGTGTTTTACATCAAAATTTTTGTTAAGCAAAGCCAAGTTACTCAACCTTTAGTCTGTCAAAGTAAGCTTTGAGAGGCTTTTGTTCATTTTTACAGCACTCATTCTCAACCTTCATCACAGGAAGAATACACAGGACTTTCAGCAAAGCATACACGTTAGGGAAAAACTTGATGGCAAGCAGCTGGAGGGCTTCATAAACGGTGGGTGGAAGCTCTATATCTTTCCCTCTGTGTTTCCATCTGATTCTCCAATGAAGCATTGCTGAGAGAGTATCAAAATTGAGTAAGTCACTTCTGCACGTGTCAGCATGGTGTTCCTCTGATGTATTAAATTTTATCTGTTCCATGACTGAGGGTACCAGAGATAAGCATTTAAGATCTTTGAGGTGCTGTTCTGAGAATATATCTTTAAGTTCCTGAATAATGTGCTCTATTGTTGGAGCACTTAGGGTTTCTGTAATAACTCAGAGGTTAGTTGACAGTTCAAGTTATCTTGCTGAGTTCTGTGGAATTTCCCAGGGAGTTTCATTTGAACATTAAGTTTGTCTGACAAATTTGTGGCTTCATCAAACCAAAACTCGTGATCAACTTCAATATTTTCCATCACTTCACTGGGTGAGTGCAGTACTGCAGTCAAGCTACTGGCTGCAAAGAGGATATCAGAGGTTTGCCCCTAGAGATTTTTCCCAAGGCTCTTGTAAAACATATGACATTTTTAAGAACAATAATGGTAACAATGAAATAAAAATCTGTTACTGCACTATAGAGTACAAATGCTCAGCCAGCTATACAGTTATTCCATCTAATATTTTTGTCACTGTTTGTATCATCCAAACATAAAACCAGCACTTGCAGGAGATTCACTCAAATTTCAAAAGCCTCATGCCTTCCTGTCCACTGAGAATGGCAAGTTTCCTTCAGTTCTTTACCACTTTCTTCAGTGTTCAGAAAAAGAACAGAAATTACATTGTCAAGTTCTAAAAGCAGTTGTGGTAATCCATGGAAAAAAAAGAAGAAACTTCCTCAATTGTTTCCAATACAACAGTTACTCCCATAATAGGCACAGGAATATAATAATTATAAATAATTTTGCCAATCACATATTTAAGGCACAGGAAGAGCAGAGTGTGCAGATATCTTGGGGATATTTCTCTAAAAGTCTAGAAGCAACAACTTTCATATTGGAAGAAAATCCACTGGGCACAATGAAAACCTAGCCAGGACAACACTCCATATTTAGCCCCCACTTCTCAGTTATCACAGTGTGAAATCTTACAGCCAAAATTCTACATTTGCTTCATAGGACAGGAAGCCCACAAATCCTCTCTCAGGTTATGAGATGCATTGACACACCGTACCAACACGGGTAGGTCCTCTTCTCCCGCTATGTTTACTACATCAGTGATAACAGAAAAGTGCAAGTCTCTCACTTCCCTGAAAGTCTCTTCCCCAATACAGCTCTCACAGGTCTCTAGCATCTTGATTCTGCTGTGTTTTGGAATAGAACAATGTGTTAACCCTGTTGTCTCAAAGTGCTTTCTCAGGACCTCTTCACCGGAATTTATCAGGCACTTCAGCAGTGCTTGGAAGTTACCAGGAGTGAAAAGCCCTTCTGGGATTTTATCAGCTTCATGTCTAGCCAGAGATATTAAACACATTTTGCTTTCCCATAAGAATCAAAATTTCAAGTAGAGATTTTAGGTTATTCTTTGTTTTCTTTCTCTGCAAGGATTAGAGAGGTAAAATGTCCTCATCCTACTCTTCAGCCCCTTCTTCTACACTGGGGGTTCCAAGAATTGCTGTTGTTAAGTTTCTTTATTTTTTTTCCTGTTCAGAAGTTTGGTTAATTTTTTTCTGTTTCGGTGTCTTGATTTCATCTTCACTCAATTCTTTTATTCATTTTCTGTGTTTGCTATGTGGAGTGTCCAAATGATTGTTAAGATCAAACATTGTTAGTATTGCATTTCTTGAAGAACTGTCCTATGAGGACTAGCACTGCAGGTCATAGAAGTCTTAAAGTGTTTGGCACAGAATCGATAATGTTTATTTAGTTGATCAAGTGTTTTCAGTCTGCTCTCCTACAATTCTTCATTCACTTCTGGCATCTGGCCGATCCCATCAGAACCTGAAGAAAACCAGGTAGGGCTGCGTGCTCTTCCTGTGAACCTGAGGGCCCACAAAGTTCAGCATCGTTCCTACCACTGGCCCAGCCCTGCCCCCACACCTCCCCAGGGCACCCTGCCGCCCCTCGGACCCAGGAGGGGAGACTGACCAGCCCACAGTGAGGGGCAGGCTACGGCACACTTCTCTACTATTAAATTCCAGTCTTTATTCCATAGGGATATGGATTATCTCTAAGCTTAGTGTTTTGAAATAAACAATACCACCAATACCACAGCAAACACACTATGAGCATTGACAGACTGCTAACAGAAGGACTAAGAATTTTCCATGATTACAAATAATGCTTACTATTTGAACTCTCACTATTTTCAGAAACCAAATAATTTGAGTAAATTTTCAGATAAATCTTTCGTTATATAAACCTTCCCCTATCCCATATCTACAACTAGGAACCCAAATATAATAGATTCAAATATCATAGCAACCTCACCATGTGAACACAACTACCAAACTCATATTATCTGAACCCAGGAATTGAATAAATTCAAAGAAGAAAGGATATTTGTATTGAATAAGCTCTAATATGAGAGAGTGATACGTATGGCATACACTTTAAAGAGGATAGATTTACGGACATAAAGAAGATCAATGAAAGATAGAGAACCAGGTAACAAAAGAAAAAAAAAAAACATTGCATACTCCTGAAGTATAGACAAGAAGAGAAAAGCTTCATGTAAGTGAAATGTAATTTCCAAGAGCCATTCTTCATAATTTTTTAAAGGTCTATCTATGATTTTTTATATTACTCTATCAAATATATTTTCTGTATTGATTAAATATGGTTAATGGTATCTACTAGTTCACTTGACAGATGCTTTAGGTTTAACAGCTTCTGTTCTTCTTATGTTGTGTGCTACCCATAGTTTGAATATATCAATGGCCAAGGAAAATGAGTGGAGCTGCACAGAGCAACTTGTGAATCCACAATCCCCTGCAACCTCTTTCTTCTCTGCCCCCATCAATTACTCCTTGCGCAAAACTCAAGGAAATTTCTAAATCTCTTTGTTAAGCTGGGAAAGACTTAAACACATTTACACTTTGACCAAAAAAAAACCATTCACTTCCATGTTAACCCTGCTTGTTCTATTTGTACAGTAAGCTTTCATCTCTAATTGTGAAATGCAAAGTTGCCTTCTGTTTGAAGAATATCTGGCTTCAGCCTGACAAGTAGTAATTGTTTCAGGATGACTGGGTAATCTTCTGGGAGGATAATAGTTTGATTACTGCGGTTCTTAGCCCCCTCCAACACACACACATGCAGACACACACAAACACACACACACACACACTCACACACCTTCAAACATTGGCATTTGCTTATCTGGAGAATTTTAGACTTTGGCTTCAACCTCTATAGACAGTTTGAAAGTGCTGGACAACAAAGGTGGTCTGTCACAAATATGTCTTCCCCCTCAGCCACTTGACCTACCAGTCCAAAAATAAGAGTTGCAAAAAAATCCTACCTGTATCCATGATAATTTCACAGATTTCTATTTTTCTTCTTCCAAATGTGTTCTGGCTCTCATCCCAACTGAATCTCTAATAGTGGAATGTCAGTGGTTTGCTAAGTATGAATAGTAGGCAATTTAAGTTTGGGGACTAAACTCTTGGCTCATAAACAAAACCCAAACAAAAACCTAGCTATGGTGTTTTGGACTTAATATTTGTTTGCTATCTGGCTATACATGAAACTCAGATATATCTTTGTGTGTATAGGAGTTTAGGGGTCATTTTACTTTTTAAAAAATTTAAAATTTTAATTAACAAATTTTTAAATAATTTATCTTTATCTGACAAATAACTGTATATATTTATAGTGTACATGTTTTGATATATGTGTACATTGTAAAGTACAATGTACAAAGTACATTGTAAAGTGGAATGATTAATTAAAACTACTTAATACATGTTTTCAAAATGCATAAAACAAAGGGAAGCAGTTAAAAACTCTGAATGTTTATTCAGATGACTGTGGTTTTTCCAAGGTTGGTCAGTCTCAGCGATAGGTAGCTCCTACTGGTGCTGAGGTGACGTGATCTGAAGTACGCCAGCTGGGAAGCTCCTCCATTAGAGGTTACTGTCCTAAATTCCAAAGCTGGTGTTCCATTTTGAGACAACTTACAAATATTTGATCCCCTATTAAAATAAAATCTTTCCTATTTCCATCTCCATCCCATGGGTACCACTACCATTTATTATCTTTTAATACCACCTTCTGGATAATTAGTTTAAAAATTAATTTGAAAGTATGATATCTGTAGAAGCAGAAGAGTATTTTTAGAAGTACATGACAGTGTTGCTTAAGACTGGACCTGTAAGTGAATGATTTATTAATTTTGAAAATACTAATATTTCCATTTTATTATCATTAAAAAATCTCCTACTTGGACAACCAAAATGAACTTTTAAAAAATATTTTAACTTACCTGTCCAGTTAGTCAAACTGTTACAAACATTCTTTTACAAATAAAAATCTATAACCCTGTTTCTTCAGTTTACTTGAGAAATTAATGTCTGAAGAAAAGTCATAAGAACCAACAAAATCATTGATTTGGTTTCCTGCAACAGTCATGTAGTCCCTCAAAAGATTTATCTGCAGCCTGTGAAGAGAGTCAGGCATAATGAAACCATACTAATGAAAACTTTCAGTTCAAGACTTTAGACTTTTATTACCAGAAAGTCAAAACTAAGTTAGGTTATGCCAAATCAATTATTCTTGCTCATGAACAGAGAATAAAATGTGAAAGTCAAGAAAGTACAAGACATATTTGTGATTTTATTTTCACCCTCAGGAAACAAAACAGAATGCTCCATAGTGAAGCAATGAGACAGACTGCTAATTTTATAATGATGGTCCCCAAGATTAAGCAGCAGTCATCCTCTTTGGTGGTATAATTGCTAATTCAAAACCACCCAAAAAAGAAAAACCTCTCAACATCAAGATAATGGGCCTTGGATGTCTAAATGGGACATCTTGCCTAGATTTGTGAATTCCAAAGTATATTACATCAAAAAATGAAGGTATGGCTTGAGAGTTAATGCAGGAAGAAAATTAGTTCACATTTAGTTGTTTCACCATAATATTTAATATCAGGTTTAAAGAAATATTCTAGCTGTTTTACCATAAGACTGAGAATCATTCTCCCCAAAATTAGAGAATTCAATATATACTGGTTGTATACATTAACGACTCCTTGAAAATTCTCTAATAAATATCAAGGCCAACCTCCTGACTTTTTATCATATGCAAAGAGATTAAAATCTACTCTTAGTATTTTACTAAGAGCTTGGCTTATTCTCTTTACATGTTCTACAGTGGAAAGAAAAACTTAACTAGCTGACACTTAAACAAAAGGAGATAGAGTAATTTTAACCAAAAGAGAATTTGGCAAAATAGGAATTGTATGCACAGTAAGCAAAGACAGCATTGTAATTATGAGCTACAGAAGTCTTAAAAGCTGACCCGATACTGCCTTTTTCCCAATGGTCCAAAGTCATAGTGGCTTCTACAATATAACTAAGGCTGGCAATTAAGGTTTAATACTCTACCAGGAAGGCATCATTGACTGAGGTCCTTGATTCCCAAGTCCATACTTAGTGATGAGTTTGTTTGTTTGTGTCTGGTATAAATGTTCAGAAGAATAAACACCAATTTAATCATTTCTGTAGAACTGGAAGACTATCACTCAAAATTACTAAAGGCTGAGACAAAAAATTAAATATATATCATTAGAAAGCAAAGTTTATGGTTTAAAAGAAATAGGTAAATATTAAATCAATATTTCAAACAAAAACTAGTAATCAAAATTTGAATTGGAAATATCAGTATGAACTTAATACACATTTGTTACTTCTTGTAATGTCCTAACACAAAGAAATGTTAAATAGTCGAAGTGATGAATACCCCAATTACACTGCTTTGATGAATTCACATTGTATGCCTATATCAAAATGTCATAGGTACCCTATAAAGATATACAACTATTATGTAAAAAACAAAAATTTAAAAAACTGCATTTTCTGTAACTCTGGCCACTGAAAAGACTCAGGAAAAAATTACCACTCCAGCTGTAATCAGCACCCCTAGTTCCTATATTGTAGTATTTAATGCCTTTCCCCACTAAAAATGAACCAAAGATTCATAAAGAAATAGGTGACAAGAGGGCTAGGAAAGGAAATATACAAGATGAGTCTGAGACATCTTATCTTAATAGAAAATAATAAAGATATTAAAACTTCTTTGTGTCTTCTTTTGCCACATCAAAAGGACTTAGAGTCAACCTGAAGAAACTTCCACTGGCTAAAGGTTGGGTTATTTGAGTCTCAAAAATAGTAAGTGCAGTGGATTTAAATAATCCAAGTATGAGTTTACAATTATATTTAAAAAATACATTTAGTGGGCTCCTTATAAGGATGCGAGGGAAGCAACTAATTTCATTTAAAATTGATACACTGAGGGAAATAATCAAGTATTTACCCTTTTCTATATCCACAAAACTTGATGAACAGGAAGTTTCACTTCATAGCAGAATTCCAGATTTTTAAAAAGGAAGAATAAATAATAATATTAGAATATTCCCATTTTACAAATCTATAATGAAATAATCAAAAGAATTATTGTCAATATTTTCTCATATTATAAAATGAAGGACAATGAGATATTAGGACCTTCTGATGGATGTACAAATAATATTCTAGCCAAATAATATTTTTAAAAAATCAAACCTGAACCTAATCAAAATTCTAAATCTATGAGTTTACAGGAAATTTAGGAAACAGAGGAACTTGACAAACAATGCTGCAGTGATGTAAAGCAAATTGATTTAAAAAAGAGAGAGAGAGATAGGCAATTGGGAATAGGTGAACAACAAGAAAATAAGTTTTAGATTATTCTAAGGAATTATTAGTTATTTCTAGATGGCTCATGGTAGTATTATTGTGCTTTGAGAAAGTTCTTTTTCTTTTTAAAACATTTAATGAATTATTTAAGGATAAAAAATGTTATATCTGGAATTTCCTTCAAAACAATTCAGTGTGGCTGAGTGTGTGATAAGCTAAAAGAAGGATATCCCTGAGCTGATAGTTGGATGACAGGTACATGGAGGATCTGCTATTCTATTCTTGTATATGCCTGTGTTTGAAATTATCCATAATGAGAATGTTTCTTAATGGTAGCACTACAACAGAGTAAAAAGGATGCTTGGTATCTGACCAGACATTTTCCCAATACTTAATATAAAAGCAGCAAACACTTGACAGAATATCCAAATTATAATTTGAGTGACTCAAACTCAACTTAGAAAAGATTAAGAGAACTAATTTATTCAATTGTTTAGGGAACAGATTTAAGCTTACCTTCATTCTAACTATTCTGTCATTTTGAGTAATCAACTGAGAGAAGTTCTGTTAAAAATATCTTCAATTAATATTTATTTGAAAAGTGTAGGTAGATAAAATGATCTTAGGCAGACTACTGTTTATGTAGGAATTTTGGAAGAAGGTATATAATTATCTTTAAACACAGAGAGTTCTAGAGATTTAAGAAATTTCTGATTTATATAAAAGGGCAGATTTCAGGACAGCAATTGTCAATTTAAAAAAATATTACTATTACACATAAGTTTTATATGATACTAAAAATAAGTTAAATGCTTAATAAGGCAGAAAACAGTGCAACAACAACAAATAAAACAAGCTATGAAATAATATGGGTGGTTTTAACTTCAAAAGACTGCTGAGAAAACATACAGAGATATGAATGTTTTGGTTACTCTCTGTGTTTGTAGAGAATAATAACCATGGAGACACCATGGAACCTAATATGGAAGATAAAGAAAGTATAACAGCTTAAGGAATTGGGGGGAGTTCTATAATATTCTACTGTAGAATAAGTTCTCTTGACAGTAATATATATATGGCAAGAGACGCTGGTATAAAATAAAAGATTGACTATAAAATAAATACAAATAACATGCACATACCAGAGAGGATAGGCTTTAGCCAAGCTCATTTGGAATTTTTAAGACTGACAATAATTTTTTTATTATTTTATTTTATTTTATTTTATTTATTTATTTTTAATTCAGACTATTACAGGGGTACAAATGTTTTGGTTATATAAATTGCCCATGTACTGCCTGACAAGTGTGCCCATCCCACAAACAGCATGTATCGCATCTGTTAGGTGTGGATTTACCCACCCACTTCTATCGCCTCCCATCTGCCCAACAGCCTATGAATTTACTTCCTATATGTGCACATTAGTGTTGATCAATCAGTATCAATTTAATGGTGAGTACATGTGGTGTTTGCTTTTCCATTCTTGTGGTACTTCACTTAGAAGAATGGGCTCCAGCTCTATCCAGGATAATAGAAGAGGTAGTTCACCAATTTTTATGGCTGAATAATACTCCATGGTATACATATATCACATCTTATTAATCCACTCGTGTATTGATGGGCACTTGGGTTGTTTCCACATCTTTACAATTTTGAATTGTGCTGCTATAAACATTCTAGTACAGATGTCTTTTTTATAGAATGTCTTTTTTTTTTTTCTTCTTTTGGGTAGATACCCAGTAGTGGGATTGCTGTGTCAAATGGTAGTTCTACTTTGAGTTCTTTGAGATATCTTCATATTACTTTCCACAGAGGTTGTACTAGTTTGCAGTCCCACTAGCTGTGTTTGAGTGTTCCTATTTCTCCACATCCATGCCAACATTTTTTGTTTTGGGACTTTTTGATAAAAGCCATTCTCACTGGAGTTAGGTGATATCTCATTGTGGTTTTGATTTGCATTTTCTTGATGATTAGAGATGTTGAGCATTTTTTTCATATGTTTGTTGGCCATTAGCCTGTCTTCTTTTGAAAAGTTTCTGTCCTTTTCATATTCTTTGCCCACTTTTTGATAGGGTTATTTGATTCTTTCTTGCTGATTTGCTTGAGCTCTTTATAGGTTCCATTTATTAGCCCTTTATAAGATGTATAGCAAGCAAATATTTTCTCCCATTCTGTAGGTCATCTATTTGTTCTAGTGATGGTTTCTTTGGCTGTGTAGAAGTTTTTAATTTGATCAGGTCCCATTTATTTATTTTTGTTGTTACTATGATTGCTTTTGGGGTTTCCTTCATAAATTCTTTGCCTAAGCCAATGTCTATAAGAGTTTTTCCAACATTTTCTTCTAGAGTTCTTATGATTTAATGCCTTAGGTTTAAGTCTTTTATCCAATGTGAGTTGCTTTTGAAGAGAGGCGAGAGGTGCAGATCCTGTTTCAGTCTTCTACATGTGGCTATCCAGTTTTCCCAGCACCATTTATTGAATAGGTATTTTCCCTAGTGTATGTTTTTGTCTGCTTTATCAAAGATCAGATGGCTATATGAGGATGGTTTTATATCTGGCTTCTCAGTCCTGTTCCATTGGTCTATGTCTCTGTTCTTGTGCCAGTACCACACTGTTTTGGTTACTATAGCCTTGTAGTATAGCTTGAAGTCTGGTAGATTGATGCCTCCCAATTTGTTCTTTTTGCTTAAGATTGCTTTGGCTATATGGGGTCTTTTCTGGTTCCATACAAAGTGTAGAATTGAAGCAGCAATAAAAAATCTTCTTAAAATAAAAAAAGTCCCAGACCAGATGTTTTCACACCTGAATTTTACCAGACCTACAAAGAAGAACTGGTGCCTACTCTGCAGAAATTATTCAGCAACATTGAGATGGAAGGAATTCTCCCCAACACATTTTATGAAGCCAACATCATCCTGATACCAAAGCCAGGAAAAGACTCAACAAAAAAGAAAACTACAGACCAATATCCTTTATGAATACAAATGCAAAAATTCTCAATAAAATTCTAGCAAATTGAATTCAGCTATTTATCAAAAAATAATTCATCATGACCCAGTGGGCTTCATCCCAGAGAGGCAGTAATGGTGCAACATAGGCAAATCTATAAATGTAATTCACCACATAAATAGAAGTAAAAACAAAGACCAGATGGTCCTCTCAAAAGACATAGAAAAAGCATTCAACAAAATTAAGCCCCCTTTTATGATAAGAACTCTTAATAAAATAGGCATAGATGGGACTTATCTCAAAATGATACAAGCCATATATGACAAACTGCAGCCAACATCATGTTGAATGGGGAGAAATTGAAATCATTCTCTTTTAGAACTGGAACCAGACATGTTTGCTCACTGTCACTACTTCTATTCAACATAGTGCTGAGAGTCCTAGCCAGAGCAATCAGACAGAGGAAGGATATCAAAGGCATTTAAATGGGGGCAGAAGAATTCAAATTATTTCTCTTTGTTGATGAAATGATCTTATATCTAGAAAACCCCAAAGATTCTGCCAAGAGACTACTAGAATTGATAAATAAGTTCAGCAAAGTCTCAGATTACAAAATCAATGTATAGAAATCAGTAGCATTCCTATATGCCAACAACAGTCAAACTGAGAACCAAATCAAAGACTCAATTCCCTTCTTAATAGCAACAAAGAAAATAAAATTCCTAGGAATAAATTTAACTAAGGAGGTGAAAAACCTCTACACAGGGAGAATGGCAAAACACTAAGGAAGGAAATAGCAGAAGATGTAAACCGATGGAAAACTATACTGTGCTAATGGATTGGCAGAATCAACATTGTTAAAATGTCTATACTACCCAAAGTGATCTACAGATTCAATGCAATCCCTATTAAAATAGCAACATCATTTTTTGCTGACCTAGAAAAGACTGACAATAATTTCTGAAAGATATTCAGGAGGCAAATTTTGGAAATGGATAGACTATGGAAATGTAATATGGACAAATCTTGCATCAGCTAAATATTTTTCCCCAAAGGAATTCATAGCTTTAGGATTAAAATTTGTTAGAAATACCAAAATGTTGACTACTGCCACACAAATGAAAACTCAAGTTCATAGGTTTTTGTACATGTTGCTAAATACAGAAGATATATTCATATAAACTGAGCAGCAATGGGAATTCTAAGGCTATTGAAACAACTGTATGCATTTCTTTCGAAAAACAACCAGAGTACCCTGAGTAGACATATGTAGAACTATAGATTATAACACTAACCTCTGTTCATCATAAAAAGAGAATTTTTCCATAATATTTGATAAATTTGAGGCCTACATTTCTAGATAGTAGACTCTAACCTTAGGGTAGCTCATAGATATCAATTATCAAAATATTAACCATACATTCAAGTTGAATTTTATTAGAATCCTTGAGTGGAACAATGTCTGATACAGATTATGTTCTTATAATCTATTTACGTGATCATTACATTACAAAGTATTTTGTAGAATCAAAGCATTCTATACATTAAAATGTATTATGTACAATTCAGAAACAGATATGAAAACTTGGACCTTTAATTTAATGGAAATAAAGCACAGAAAGAAGTTAAATAAAGGGAAAGTTTAATCATTTAGGATTAAAACCCTTATATATTATATTAGTGGCATTAATAAATTCATGTGTTGAGAAATAAATTGTAGTACATAGTCTGATAATATTAAAAACTAAACTTTAATTTCATTACTATTTCTCTGTGTATAAAATGGTTACAAGTATTCAAAGATTAATATTTTTTAGATGTTCCATATATTTTTGTATCTCGTGTATGAAGTAATAATATTATATATCTGATCACCTAAATTGAGAGACAATGCTCCATGGTCTCTCGTGTTTCTGTACAACTTAGGAGCGAAGGCACTGACTTCCTTTTTTCTCAGCTATTTTTCTGAGGATGTTTGTATTGTAAACATCCATGGAAGATAGAGATAAGGGAGCAAGAACAGTTTTGCTTACAGATTGCAGGGTTTCCCTCCTAAAAAAATGGCAGATATGTGTACTGCCCATTATAACAGATTCAGGTTTCCCAAGCATAGGATCCTTCTCCTTTCATGCAATCCCCTGTACACACAGATGTCATCTTGCTTCCTTCATGTCACCTTATAAGTATCATGCCTTGGGAAACCAGCACAAAAAATGCTGATATTCTGCCTACTGCTAATGCTGTAGTAATAAATGAGCCTTGGTGTCTGATCCAGGAGTCTTGTGATCTCAACCAGCACCCATGAACTGTGGCAGGCTAATTTGTCAACTTGCAGTTGGGTAAAATCTCAGGCCCTTGACACTCTGTTATGTGTCTTTTAATGTACTAGTTAAGGTTAATTCTAAAAATATAAAAAGGAAGTGAAGAATGTGTCTCATCTCTAATTCTTTGGAAGGTCTATTTTATTGCTGTTCCTGCAAATACTGTGAATGAAGTACCACAGCTACTCTACATGTGTTTCGTCAGTTCTGCTTCTACTTCCAATCTCTTGATTCTACTCATTTCTCCCAAGAGTGTTGCTTAAAAACAAATCGTCCCTGCTTGAGCAGGCTATCAGTCAAAGTCTAACTGTTGCTTGTTCATGTACCCACTGATGATGCAATTTGATATGGCTGAGTAGAAAGAGAGTGGAGGAGAGTACATAATACAAATATGACTTTCTAAAGCTGCCACCATGAACAGGAGCTCTAGAATGGGCATATTCTATCAGAAGGTTTCCTTATTGCATCAGGCACCAAGACTGGCATGTCCTTTAGAAATTCACCCTGTTTAAATGACCTCAATAGCAATTACAACATGTCAATTTTTCTATGCCTCAATTTCTTTGTAACAAAAAAGGAATTATAATAATTCAAAAGCCAAATTACAACTACCTTCTGAAAAACTAATGAGCAAATGTGACTGAGTTTTTTAAATGAAAGGCATTATAGATTGAAATTATTATTTGATTTCAACACTCCTTCTCCTGAGGGAGCTTTTGTATTTCTCTAAAGAAAATGCAATTTGTTCCCAGTAGGAAAGCATCTTTCCTGTTCAGTACTTGATGGTATAGGACGAGTGCCACATCTCTCTAAATTATATTTTCTTTCACTTTTCACAATTTTTTAATTTTATAAGCTAATGTCTTGCCCAGACTCCAAACAAGTATAGATTTTGCAGTTCACCAAACTTCTATTTAGATACCTCCTTTCCCACTATTTAATTTTTATTGAATTAAAAAATATACATAAAAAATGCATTCTTATAATGGTAAAATTAAGAAAGCTGAGGCAAAAGTGATAAAATATATGTGATTCCCAATTTTACCCTGAGCTAGTCTTAGAAATGAAGCCAAATAACAATTTTCTCTAATGTATAAAATATAAAAAGTTACATTCAAGAGTTATTTTTTTGGCCTTGCTTAGAGCCATTCGTTTTCCACTGAATATGCTTTCATGCCCAAATTCCTGATTAAAGGACTTAATTTACATTAGAACTGGAATTGTTATACCTTAAGAAAAAGATTTATAGGACTTAATTTTCATGAAATTGGCGTAAAGGAAAAAAAATCCAGATTAATTTGTTTGCTTCATTTTATCAAACAAGGAAATTTTTGTTGTTCATGGGTTTGGAATTTTTGTCCTGCTACTGTCTTAAAAATGTGCTACTAAATTGTCTACCACTGTCAGAAAACATACTAAATTTAATGTACCATCAAAATAAATAACTACCTCACGGGCCTGCTCCAATTCTTTTGTTTTTATAAATAGTTATGGGTTTTGTATTCTTAATTATTTCTGTATTACTGTATTTTACTTATTTTGAAAAACACATTTAAAACACATTTTTCACATTTTAATATCACTGAAACTAAAATGTGTCTAACATTCAATGGCACCTTGGATTCAGTGAAATATGGAATCCTGCATATATTTTCTAGTTGCTCCCTCAATATCTACTTTCTACCTAATAAAAATTCTCTCTGGCTTGATGTCTGGGCAGAATGTACTGTATCATCTGGGCTCTCTTGTTCTCTGAGTTCTTGGTGAGGTCTTTGATGGGATGCTCCAGCAGGAGATCAAAGGAAAGAAGTCAGAGGATGTATTCGTTTGGCATGAAAATAACAATATTCCTCTACTCAAGACCCTAGCTCTCATCTGACTGCTACTCTCCCAAGGTATTAGGCTCTCACAACTCCTTACTGCCCCTGAAGAGCTGCTAATTTCTTCCAGCTATTGCTAGATCCTAGTTTCTTTGCAGGCACTTGTGTATTTCCTTAACCTTCCTATACCTTTGTAAATTATCTATTTTTTTTATTTTAGAATATTTATTTGACAAAGATTGTATATATTCAAGGTATACAACATGATTATTTGATTTACAGATACATTGTATAATGATTACCACAATCAAATTAATTAACACATCCATCACCACCCATTCTGTACATTAGATCCCTAGAACTGGTTCATCTTGAAAATGCTCACCCTTGGATCAAACTGTCCCTGTATTGAATTCCCTCTAATTACCTATTTGAGTGTGCTATGTCTTTCCTGATGGTCTCCCACCTAATAAGGTAATTTTTACCAGAAATAGACTGAAGAAACAGCCATCAAAATGGAATTCTTGGATTTGGTTGTGTATGTCTTTGGTGATCACATGTGCTGAGGGAAATAGACTGGCAATCTGTGGCATGCACTTGTGTTACAAGTGCTCAATTTACTGTCTGTGGCATAGGGTCACTGTGGTGGCAATGGTGATTACAAGATTGCAGGGTGAGTTGGCTATTCTGATTGCCCTTGAGAATGTACACAAAGAAAACTTTTTATTGAAAGCCATGAATTCAAAATTAAAGTCACAAGTAGAAAATCAGAAAGACAACATCAACTTTAAAGGAATATAATATTGCCTGTAACCATAAATCATTTATGAATGAGAATCAAGTTCAGGCATTAACTTAAAAAGTTATAGAGTTGCAACATCAATTTAATTTGTAATGACCCTTATGCTAAAGAAAGAAACATCACATAGAAATGATAAACAATCAGGTGATGGATACCCTAAATATCAAGACTTGATTATTACACATTCTATGTATGTAACAAAATTTCACAGGTACCCCATAAATATGTGCAAATATAATATACAAAAATTGTTTTTCTAATTTAAAAAATTTAAAAAAAAATCCTTGCCACTGAAAGCAGCACCTCCTCCCCCATCTGAAAGAAAATTGTACAATGATTTTAACTGGGAAATTTGTCTCTACAAGTCATACAAATTCTCCTCATGAATCTTCCTTACCACCCTTTGCCTCCAGGCCCATAAGTAGAATTAAAACCCACAATAGCTCAGAAGAGAGACAAGATATGTTCTTTGAAGACACATCTTGTAGACCAAATTGGGAGGATCTTGTCAATTTGTAAGTGCGTGAGTTTGGAGAACATGTACCTCAGTGTATTCATAAGGTATTAAAGTAAAGAAGTCAGAATATTACAATAGGCCAAATTCATGAGAGTACATTCACCTAGGATTCAGGTTGTAATGTGCTGGCTCAGGCTTCTAGGAGTAATGTCAACAGTGTGCTGAATTGGTTAATTGAAGCTTGAATTCAACAGTCCCTACAGTCATTTGAGATGCCAGAACTCCCCTGGCACTTGAGGGGAAAAAGTCCTAAGTCTCAGGCAGACGAAATGGATCAATTTTGTGCAACTACACCCTAACCACATCTTTTGGAAGGGCCTATAGGACACTAACCTCACTAAGATATTAAGAAATATATTATAGAGAGACCACCAGGATCCCTGAAAAGCTCTGCAAGCTAGAAACGGTGATGGTGATGGTGGGGTATACAGTGAAAATGATTTCCTTAATTCCAGTGAAAATACCAGGATCACAGACTGGTAGGTGCCAGATAGCAGCAAGTACCATCAGAGCCAGAAGGGCTAACCAAGGTCGCAGGGAGAGTGGTAATCAGAGTGGTTCGAACAGTGGGGCTCTGAGGCAATGGTGTACTAAGAGTAAAGTAAATGGCTAGACTACCAAGCCTATCAAAGTATTTCTTGACAAAAATTAGTGCAGAAATTCTAGATTTAGTGGAGAGAAATCTAAGTTTAGATACAGTGTGGGGACTAGTGGAATTTTCCCCAGTTTATAAACCTAAAGCCCTCCCAATGAAAAAGAAGCCACATCTATTTGATGAAGGACCCTGCAATGTATATTCTTTGAATCTTCTTTCCCCAGAGAGACCTACAGCTACTGGTCAAGGTGACTGTGCATGAGGGAAAGGTAAACACCCAGACTTCTTAAGAGATGTTAGCTATTGGCTTCCAACTGCCTCAAATCTCCAGAGAAAACAAAAAGCCATCATGGACCACAGGCCAGAGTCATGGCTTACAGAAGTTACATGACACATGAAGCTTTGGCCTCAATTCATTTCATGATAACTTTAATGGGACTACAGACCTTTCCTGTAGTTGTCACCCCAGAAATTCATAGTGAGAACATATACATTTAGTAATTGGCAGAATCCTGCATTTTTTCCTGAACCAAATAGACTGATGACTACTTTCACAGGAAGGGCTGGAAGGATGTCCTAAGAACTAACCTTCGTCCGCATCACTGACAAAGTAAACTAAAAACAAAGCTGTATTCCAGGGCGGAGGGTGGGTACTGCAGAGATTAATGCCATATCAAAGACTCATAGCTTGTAGACCTGGTAGTGGATCTAATTTTTCCCTTTAATATATCCTTTGACCACTGAAAAATCAAGATTCACTCATTTTATAAACAGTAACTATGGATTATTATAATCTTAATCTGATGGTGATACAATTTGAACTACAAATTTTGCTGAGCAAAAACAAAAGAGTAAATGAACTCAGCCCCTGGAAACTAGTAGGCAGTTATTTACCCATAAAACTTTTCCTATCCCACTTGGTAAAGGTGATCAGAAGCACTTTGTCTTCTTATGTCCATGATAGCATACACTGTCAATATCATATCTCCAGTCAATATCAATTCTCTTTCTCGCTGTTATCATAGAGGCTACCATAAATACAATCTTCTTCTTATTCCACAAGACATCAGACTGGTTCATTATCAGATAGAACTTTGAAAATCTCACAATTGTCAAGAGCCTTATGTAGAAGACCACTATAAGAGTCTGCCCAATTATAAAAATTTTAGAAGTATGATGGTCAGAGATGTTCTGATCCTTTAACTGGGTAATCAATAAACAGTAGGCTCTGCAGCAGGTCCAGACTACTGGGCAAGCTGCCCTAACCCCTTCCCCTTATGATGCAACAGACTTAATGGTATAACTAATGTCTAGGGTAGATAGAAAGGTTCTGTAGAACTAATTCCTAGGGTAGACAGAAAGGTTCTATGGAGCTTTCTATAGAAAGCTTCTTGCAAGCTTCAATAATTGAATCATGGTACAAATCCCTAGTTTTAGAATGACGCCATGCCCTATTCTCCCCATAACTATTCTCCATTTGAAAAGCAGTTTCTGTTGGCAACTCAATGTTTGATCATAGCACATCAAATAACTATGCTACCTAAACTCTCCATCTGGACTGGGTGTTGCTGATCCAACAAATCATAACATTTAATGCACAAAGCAACATCCCGTTGTATGACACCTGGCCCCAGTTGCTCCAAAAGGTAAAAGTCAACTTTATAAGTACCTATGACCACATGGGGAGTTTCCTGGAACAGAGGAAGAAAATGCAGTCCAGCAATACAGATGGGTCTTCACGGTTACATGGAACCAGCTACAAGTGAATAGCAGCTGCATTATCTCCCTAGTTAGGGTAGCCATGAAATACAGCAATAAAAGAGTATGTGCCCAGTTGGAAGAATTTCAGGTAGGACATTTGGTTGTTTATTTTATAGGAAGGAGGAGATACCCTGAGATGTGAATCTACACTTATGCAGAGACAGTGTCTAACCTGTTGGACAAGGATGTGTACAGAATATTTGAAGATGAGTAGCATAAAGAGTTCATTGTAAAATCAGATTCACATATATTTTATTACTCCATGTCAACATTTACATATAGTTCAGAGGATGATCACTAGGCACAGGCAGGGATAAAAGCTCTTCATGAGTTCAACAGGACTGACTTAAACATTGCCTGTATCAAAACTGCCAGATGCGAAGGACACTGCTAAGCTTCTGCTATGGCTTCATTCCAGGTCAAAAGCAACCAGACACTCTGAGGCATGCTAATTACATTGAACTCCTTCCACGATGGAGAGAGCCTGGATTTGTCTTCATGGAAAGAGATACATATTACATAATTATACCACCTTTTCTTCCCACAAAATTTATGGCAGCACCACCATTTCCAAATTTACACAATTTCTTGATACACTATAGCAATATACCTCTAACCAAGGCATTTATTTTATAGTGACACAATGATGGCATGGGCTTATGACTAGAGTATTCTATTCACTGTTTTTTTATCTGTACCAATGCCAGAAGCAGCTGGATTGATAGAACAATGGAATGGCCTGTCTTTTATTTGTCAGCTAGGAAACAACACTGAGAAGTTGAGGCATTGTCCAAAAGAATGTGGAAAAGGCCTTAAGCCAGCAATCAATATCTGGCACTATTTCCCCAAAGCCGGAATGCATTGATCTGAGAACCAAGATCAGTGGGGTAGAGGTATGAATGGCTCATCCCACTAAAAGGGTTTTTTATTTCTTTCCTTGCAACCCTGGACTCCGCGGGTTTGGAGTACTTATTCCTCAATAGAGAAATGCTTCCACCAGGGAACATAATTTAATGGGTCCATTAAATTGGAACTGAAAGTATATCTATTAGTTTTCTCTCACTGTTGTAACAAATTATCACTAATTTAATGTCTTAAAACAACACACATGTATTCTCTTTTAGTTCTGTAGGTTATAAGTCCAACATAAATTTCACTGGGCCAAAATCAAGAAACCAGTAGGGATACACTCCTTTGCAGAAGCTCTAGGGGAGAAATTCTTTTCTTGACTTTTACAGTTTCTAGAGGCCACACACATTTCCTGACTTACGGTTCTCTTCCTCCATTTTCAAAGTCAGCAATGCTGCACCTCTCTAGCCACTCTTCCATAGTCACATCTCCCTCTGTCTCTCCTTTTCTGCCTCCCTCTTTCACTTTTAAGAATACTGTGATTATAATGTACTCACCGAGATCATCCGGCATAATCTCCCTTTCATTAAGTCAGCTGATTAGCACCTTTAATTGCATCTGCAATCTTTGCCACTTAATCTGTCATATTTAAAGATCCTGAAGATTAGGACATAGAGCTATCTTGGGGGGGGGGGGCGTATTTTGCCAATCACAGCGTATCTTGGCTGTTTGAGGCTCCTCATGCTGCTGAGCCACTTGGCAGAATCTAAGGTCACTTAGCTAGAAATGGTGATTAATCCTTTCTGTCGAGGTGAAATTACACAATAGACTCAAAGATCACTATTTTTGAAATCCAGAGGATTCACTAGGTCACCCTACTCGATGGATAATGGAGAATTGCAGCAGCTAATAAATACAAGACCATTAAGGACTTGGATCCTATGAGTGTAAAAATTTCAATCCAACCAGTCAACATGCTGGTAGAGAGTAAGAGAAACACAGAATGTGTTGTGGAAGAAAAAAGCTATTGTTTTGGCGTAGGCCTTGAAACTGACTACATAAGAGGGTACTATAATAGCCATGTTTCATGTGAATTGATTATTTATTCATCACTCCTTTTTTATCACATTTGAAGGTTACAGGTGGCCCTAATATATTAAGTAAAAGGTGAGATTAAGACAATAGTGATATCATTCTGTGTTGGGATGACTGTGTTTTCCCTTTGTTAGATAAGAATGATGGCTGATAGATCAAAAGGGTAGACATTTTTCATTTATCTTCAGTGGCCACTTTTTACCCGTTCTCCAACCTACTCTGTATTCTGAGAGGTGACATCAATAAACTGTCTCATCTAGGCTCCCTTGACACTGGGATTTGGTTGAGTCCAGACAATAGGAGATACCAGCAAGAGATAAGATGGCAGAAGGAGAGACCAAACAACAATTTTTCCCTCATTCTTCCCTGGCAAGTATGCAACAGTGGTTGCACTTCCCCAGCTACGGCCACGGCTTCAAATAAAACTATATACTCTTGGCTCCCTGGCTGAACCCTGAGTGAGACATATGACAAGTTGTATTTTTAATGATGTAACCCACCTAGATCTATATTTCTTTCTCTTTTTCTTATTAATGACCTTTCTTTTGCTCTGGCTTTGGATCTTGCCCTTGTTCTCCTTCACCTATCTCCAGGTAACACTTTGAAATAATATACCACAATGTTTTTATTTGATATAAAATATGTGAAAGAAAAGTAAAGATTCTCCTTATTATGTAAAATGTGGAATACAGTGATTAAGATAATGCCTTGGGAATTGTCTACCTTAGTGTCTGAATCCTCATGTTTCCATCATGAGGCAAGTTTCCAAGCTTGCCTGGTCATTACAACTCAAACATCTGGACAAAATACAAAAGGCAACTAACTACCTGAGGACTCTGAAAAGTTGACAATAACAGGCAGATTGAGGCGGGGAATCAATGCTTTAAGAACAGGCAAAATTTCTGGGCTTTTTTTCCCTTTATCTCAGCTTTAACCCAGATTGAATCCCAGTGCAGATTCCTGTACAGTGGGACAGAGACAGCCAAAACACAGAGCAAAGCCTTGTCTTTCTGTAAAAGATTGGGGACAGAAGTCCCTGGGAGCCAGAGTGTGTGGGAGGAAGTACCAATTTAATTTCTTTATGTAATGTCCCAAAGGCAATTACCCAATGGTGGTGAAAGCCACAAAGGCACCTAAAACCCTGAGGAAAAAGTCCATCTTTCCGACCAGAGAAAGTGGCTTCCTTGGTCTGAAGAGTGTGGATGGGATTCCTGTATTTTTTCTCTTTCTTTAATCCTCCACTTTGTACCAAGGAGACCTCATTCAGACAGAACTGTGGGAGCAGCATGGGTTGCTGAATGTCTGGAAATAATCCCATCTTTCTAGACAGAGGACTGGGGAAAGAAGAACCTGGGATCCAGAGAGTAAGTGGGACATTCCAAAGAGGACTAAGTCAGAGAAGGGGATCTCCCAATATGCCCTAGGCTCCTCTCCAAGCTATGAACACATAAAACATACAAAAAGTATCAGAGCAAGGGCTTTGATAACTGAACTAACATTGAAACTACTGTCCAGAAGGATTTAGAAGAGACTAAACGTTTCATCTAAACACAATGTGACAAATTGCCTGTAAAAACATAATGCAACATTCTCCAAAAAATTTTAACAAAACACAGAGTCTTAAAACTAATATTCAAATATAGAAAAAATTAGCCGGGCATGGTGGCGCATGCCTGTAGTCCCAGCTACTTGGGAGGCTGAGGCAGTAGGATCGCTTAAGCCCAGGAGTTTGAGGTTGCTGTGAGCTAGACTGACGCCACGGCACTCACTTTAGCCTGTGCAACAAAGTGAGACTCTGTCTAAAAAAAAAAACAAAACAAAACAAAAAAAAAACTAATATTCAAGATATCCAGGATATAATTTAAAATTATTCAACAAAAAAAAATACAGGAAATGTGACTAATTCTGAAGGGAAAGAACAGTCAACAGATGCCAACCTCAAGAGGATCCAGATGTTGGAATTTTCAGACAAAAACTTTACATCAGCTATTATATCTAGGTTCCATGACAAAAAGGTGCAGACATTAAATGGATGGAAAGATAGAAGTCTTCAGCAGAGAAATAGGATTTTTTAAAAGCCAAATGAAAGATCAGAACTAAAAAATAACAATATCAGAAAAACAAAATAAAATTGTACTGGATGTACTAAGTAGCAGAGTGGACATAATAGAGATAAAAGCTAGTGGACCTGAAGATAGGTCAACAGAAATTATCCAGTCTGAAAAATAAATACAAAAACAATATTTTTTAATGGAAACAGAAACTCAGGGACCTGTGGAACAATAATAAAAGGTTTTATATTTGTGTCATCAAAGTCCAAAAGAGGAAAAAATTTTTGCAGAAAAATTATTTGTAAAATAATGGCCAAAAATATCACAAATTTAGCAAAAGCTATAAATTTACTGATTCAAAAAATTGGCAAATCTCAAACAAGATGAACTCAAAGAAAAACTCACCCAGGTGCATTATAATCAACCTTCTGAGAACCAAATGAAAACCTGAAATCAACCAGAAAAGACAATATATTACATTAAGGGACGTAGAGGCCAGAAATGGTGGAAAAACATCTTTAAATGTGCTAAATTAAGGAAATGTCAACTAAGAATTTTATATCTAGTGAAACTATCTTCCAGGAAGGATGACATAATAAAGACATTCTCAGATAAAGAAAAACTAAAAGAATTTGTCACCAGTAGATCTTTGTAAAAGAAAGGGGATTCTCCAGGCTGAAGATATGATGCAGAGAGAAACTTGGAAATTCAGGATGGAAGGAAGCCTAACAGAAATGGGAAATATCTAGGTATATATAATAAATTAATTTTCCTCTTTTAAGTCTATTAAAGAAATCAATTTCCTGGTAAAACCTGTCCAAACAAAACAAACAAATAAAAAAAAACCACAAGAACAAAACAAAACAAAACTCCAGGTCCAGATAACTTCTCTGGTGAATTCTAGCAAATATTTGAAAACGAAATAATACCAAATTTAAACAATATCACCTAGGAAATCACAGTATAGGTGTTATACTTCCCAACTCATTTTGTAAGAACAGCATTACCAAAACTGAACAAAGACATTAAAAGACATGAAAATTAAAGTCCAACATCTCTTAAGAGCATAGAATCAAAAATTCTTGATAAAATATCAGCAAACCAAATCTAACGATTTAAAAAGAAAGAATAATACATCACAACCAAGCAAAATTTATCCCAAGAATGCAAGGCTGATGAAATATTTGAAAGTCAATTAATGTAATCTACTATGTTAACAATTTAAAGAAGAAAAATCACATCATTTTGTCAATTGGTGCAGAAAATATTTGGCAAAATTCAATATCCATTCATGATGAAAACAGCTGGAAAAAACCTATCATTAATATCCTCCTCAATAGTAAAACAAAATTGTTTTCCTTTTAGGTTTGCAACAAAGCAAGAACATCCTCACTCAGCATCCCTATGCAACGTTGTACTGCAATTTCTAGTCAGTGGACTAAGCCAAGAAAAAATAATATAGTTACATAGATTGGAAAGGAAGAAATAAAATGTTCTTTATTCTGGCTCCTATGAGTAATAAATGAGTTAGCAAAGCCACAGGATACAAGACCATGTACAAAACTCAATTATATTTCTATGCACTAGCAATGAAATTTGAAATTTTTTAAAAATTCCACTTAAAATAGCACCAAAATAAAATATTGAGGTGTAAATTGAACAAAATATGTACAGAATCTGTATGTTGAAGCTGTAAAATACTGATGAAAGATATCAAAGAATACATAATTAATAGATATGCCATGTATATACCTTGGAAGAGTCATATTTTAAGATGTCAATTCTCCCCACATTGTCCTATAGATTCAACCCAATCTCATTCCAAATTCATGCAAGGTGTTTTTATAAATATGGATAAGCTGATTCTAGCTATTATATGGAAAGTCCAAGGAGCTAGAATAACAAAATAAATCAATTTTGATAATGAACAAAGTGGGAGGAATCCACTACATGATTTCAATACTTACCTTAAGATAGAGAAATTGATGGAGGTATGACTACATGGTGAGTGCCAGGCGCACTGTCTGGAGAATGGACACACTTGAGGCTCTGACTCAGGGGGATGGGCGGGACATGGGCAATGTATATAACCTGAGCTTTTGTACCCCCATGATGAGCTGAAATAAAAAAAAAAAGATAGAGAAATTGGTCAATCAGACAGAATAAAAAGTCCAGAGACAGAGTAACGTCAATATGGTCAATTGATTTTTATATCTTTATTGAGATATAATTCACATATCATACATATCAGTGATTTAAAATGTACAAATCTAATGGTTTTTAGAACATACACAGTCATGTAACTGTCACCTCAACCAATGTTAGAATATTTTCTTCTCCCAAGGAAAAAATATGTACTCTTTAATAGTCATGCTCCATTTCTCCCTAATCCTCTCAGCGTTATATAATCATTAATCTATTCTCTGTCTCCATATATTTGCCTATTCTGGACACTTCACAGAAATGGAATGGTATAATATGTTGCTTTTTGTGACAGATTTCTTTCACTTAGCATAATGTTTTCAAGGTTCATCCATGTTGTAGCATATATCAGTACTTCACTTTTTCCACTCCAAGTCAATATTCCACTGTATGGATATACCACATTTAATTGTCCATTCAGCAGGTGACAGACATTTGGATTGTTTCCACTTTTTGGCTATTGAATGGATAACAGAGTAATGTTGCTATGGACATTCATGTACAGGCGTTTGGTATTGACATATGTTTCCATTTTTCTTGGGTACATATCTAATAGTGGAATTGCTGAGCCATGTGGTAACTCCGTTTAATATTGAGAAGTTGTCAAATGGTTTCCTAAAGAAACTGAACCATTTTACATTCCCAAAGAGCAGTATTTCTCCACATCCTTGCCAATATTTAACTGTCTTTTATTATAGCTACCCTAGTGGGGTGAAGTGGTATCTCACTGTGATGATCAATTGATTTTTTACAAAGGTATGAGGGCAATTCAATGAAAAAGAAATACCACACATGTTTGCACCCACACATATACACACAAATGCCTATGCATACATATATATCATAAAGCATTTAGCACAGTCTCTGTTAGTACAGGCTGATCAAAGGTAGCTTTAATTATGGTACATAGTTTTCCTGAAAATAACTATAGCAAGCCAGAAAAGAGGCAAAAGATAAAAGGATTGAGAACTCAGAGCTAGCTGTCCTGGTAAATGAAGAAGAAAAAAGGGAATTAAGAATGGATGTGCACAAGTCATCTGGACATTTTACCCATTCAAGGTGTAGGTATGACATCCTGTCTGTGTCAGGAACTCATTAAAACAGAAACAAAGGGAATGAAGCCTCCCTACTTTCTCAGCACAGATGCTGAGAAGCCAGAAAACAAAATACACTTAAGACTGTGCAAAGTTAAGGGCTCACTATCAGTCAGATCATCTCGAAATGCCCAGGAGAATCACTAAGATTTATAAGTATACACTGATGCAATTTCCCTTATTCTTTATAGTCAGTCTTCACTAAAATTGGCAAGATCAATTTTAATGAAAAATCCTGCAACAATCCAGGACAAGTTAGCTTTAAACCATTTCTTTTCACTGTCAGAAAAAAAGAAAGAAAAAAAAAAGATATAGACTCACTCTAAACAATTCATCTGAACATAAACACCGGTCATTTTTTTCTGTATATATGTCCCTCCCAATCACCATCATTGTTTTCAAAGAACCTTGCAAATAGTTGTATGTTCATGTTTATTATATATCATTTTAATTATTTGTTAAACTAGTCCATCTCCCTTATATTTGACTTAAAGGTAGCAGCTTTATCATACATATCTGCCACTCAATCACATAGCACAATGCCTGACAAAAAGCAATAAATATACATAAAACAATGAACTCTGGTGTCTGCTCTACATACCTAAAGTACTTTGTATCTATGATAATGATAATGATAATCTCAATTTTGAGTACTGACCATGAAGTAGACACTCTTCTAAAGATTTTCCATAACATTAACTCATTGCATCCTTACAACTACACTATGAGATTGATACTATTATCCCTTTTTTTCCAGGTAAAGAGTACCTTCAAATGTTTAAACAAACAGCCATTTACTTTTACTTGTTCATAGAGAGACAGGGCAGCAAGAGTTTGCATTTCTTTTTTTCTGTCCTTTGGTAAGAGTCAGCATGCCCGAGCTACTATAACAAAATAGCACTGACTGGGTAGGTTACACCACACACATTTATTTCTCATAATTCTGGAAGCTGGGACATCTGAGATGAAGAGGCTAGCATATTCAGTGTCTGGCAAGGGTCTGTTCTTGGTTCTTAGATGGTGGTCTTCTGTACCCTCAAATAGCAGGAGGGAAAAAGGAAGCTTTCTGGAGTCTCTTGTAAGACCACTAGTCTCATTGATGAGGGCTCCAGTCTCACAACTTAATCACCTCCCAAGGGACCCTCTTCCTAGCAAGCTCACATTGGGGGTTGGGATCTCAACATAAAAATTTGGAAGGGGCCGGGCGCGGTGGCTCACGCCTGTAATCCTAGCTCTGGGAGGCCGAGGCGGGTGGATCGCTTGAGGTCAGGAGTTCGAGACCAGCCTGAGCAAGAGTGAGACCCCGTCTCTACTAAAAATAGAAAGAAATTATCTGGCCAACTAAAAATATATATACAAAAAAAAAAAATTAGCCGGGCATGGTGGCTCATGCCTGTAGTCCCAGCTACTCGGGAGGCTGAGGCAGTAGGATCGCTTAAGCCCAGGAGTCTGAGGTTGCTGTGAGCTAGGCTGATGCCACGGCACTCACTCTAGCCCGGGCAAGAAAGTGAGACTCTGTCTCAAAAAAAAAAAAAAAAAAATTTGGAAGGGACACAAGCATTCAGTCCATAACAATAAGTTCCCTGAAGGGAAAAAAAATTATGGATAATAAATATTACTCCTGTGATACCACTTTTATTACCCTCTTCCTCTCTACTCTGTAGCTAAAAGTACTAGCAGACCCCCAGTCCTAAGTGAGGCATCCTTTCATCAGGAATCATTTATGTAAGAGCTGTTTCCAGGACAGCAATCATATTGTTGAGCCACAGTTAATGAGTTTGTTGTTAGATTTGTCTGGATTTCAAATTTGTGTCAGGGAGTGTCTAAATGAGACTTCAGAAGCAAATTAATTACTTGAATAGATCCAAATCATCTATAGAAATACTAAAAGCATTTACATGTTGAATTCCATACACAGCATACAGAAGAGATCCAGGGTCTCTTCTCTCACTATGGGGACTTAAGTTAGAGCTGTGCTCTTGCTCCTGGTCCACTTCTCTCAGGATACCACGCTCCTTTTGTTGTTTACCTGGTGCCAGAGCTGTTGTACTTCCTGCATTCAAACATAATCCCAATATTAAAATACTTAACTATTGAAAACTTCTGCTGTACTCCTCTCTCACATGTATATATTTTTGTGTCTTTTAGGCCAGCGGTGCCCAACCTTTTCGACACCAGGGACAGGTTTCGGGGAGGACAGTTTTTCCACTTGGGAGTAGGAGGGGGCGTCGCGGCCACCTGGGCTCCACCTCAGAACACCAGGCGTTGGATGGGGAATGGGCGACCTGGATTCCGCGCATGTGCAGTTTGCAGTGGGGTTCACGCTCCCAAGAGGGTCCGATGCTGCTGCTGGGGGGTGGGGGGGAGCGGGGACGGGCTCAGGCGGTGATGGGCCGATGGGAAACGGCTGTGGGTGCAGGTGCGCCCTTGCTCGCTTAGCTGCAGCTGCCTCCTGCCTTGAGGGCTGGGGCCGGGGGTGACACCAGAAATCCACTGACTGCCACAAGAAGTTTTTGATCTGCTGAGATTTGGGGGTTGTTACTACAACGTAAAGCCGTCCTCTCTTGACCAGAATAGAATTTACCTTCAGAAGGTAATCATAAATCATAAATGAGTCAGAGAAAAATGATTTAGAATCATTCTAAGCAACTTACCTTTATCTGCTCTAACACCAGTTCTGATCAATTCTTCTAAGCAACTGATCTTCGGGATGTCTCTTGAATCTAATAAAACATTTTACAAAATGACACAAAGTAGGAGATTTAATTTAACATATTTTGGGGAAAAAGCTGAAATAGATAAAACAGCTACCAAAATCTTGGTAATTTTTAAATGTGGTAAAGGCTATTCTCTCTACTTTTAAATACATTTGAAAATTTTTATAAAACAAAATTGGAGATGAGGCCCCAAAAAGACATGACTGAAATATAACTGATGTGAAGGAAAGTTGTGATATGCTTATTTTGATTCGCATGAAATAATGATACTTATTGTGGTGGATAAAAAACAGCATTAAAATAAAATTCTCCAGGGTTATTTTACTACTGTCTGAGACATATACTATAGGAAATATATAAATCCTTTGTCTTTTACTGACCTAGATAAAATATACTTCACATCATGTATCAGTTGATTTTATAATTATTAATTTTATATCCTGATACTGTGGATGGGTAGCTTTTCTGTTGACTGGAGAGATTTATCCTCTTTTTAAATGAATATATTGATACAGTATCATAGTCGAAACAGCCCTGGCCTTTGAATAAGAAAGATTAGAATGGTCAACAAATATTTATTAAGACCTCATATGACACAAACAGAAGATACATCTAGGACAAGACTGAGAACATGCCCTTAAAGAATTAACATTCCAATGATTTGCTTTATGTATTTTGCCACTAACAAATTCTGTGACCTAGGGGAATAGTTTAATTTCACTGGGGCTCAGTTTCTTATCTAAAAAATGAGTGTCCCGACCAGCGGGGCATACAACGCAGGGGTGCGAGGAGGACTACCTGCTGCTGGTGAAAGAAAAGAGACAAGAGACACACAAAATGGGGGCAAGACAAGATTCTGATCAAGCCCCAAAATTTTATTGCTGGGTGGCTGCTTATATGCACTGTAACGGGGGAGGGCAGGAATAAGAACACGTGGCAGCTTCTGATAGGAGGAAGGGCGGTGATGTGATATGAGATGAGGGAGTGGGAGGGGTGTTACAGGCTTTGCGCGCGCTTTCTTTGTGCAAGAGGGAGGAAGAAGAAGTATGTAAGCTTAAGATGGCGCTTTGTATAAGATGGCGTTTTGCATAAGGCTAAGCTGGCTCCCAACATCTCCTCCCTTTCTGTTTTAAAACAAGAAGGAAGGTGAGCGTTAACCGGGTGAGGGAGCAGGGGCCTGGCTCCTCCCGTGGGTCATCTGTGCCCACCAGTGATGGCTCTTGGTATCTTTTGGGGAGGAGAGGCAGAGCCGAACTTATTCTAGAGAATAGTAGATACCAACCTCTATGCAAGCCAGGCATGCTCTCAGGGATACCCAGAGAAAGTCGAAATTTTTGTGACCTTCCCTTGCAATACTTTGTTTTGCACTCATCCCGGTACTCATACCCCTCTCCTGTAAAGGGAGGGGGTAGACATGTCTCTGGTTAGCATGTCGTCCCCGTAGGGAGGGAGCCGTAGCAATCTTCACCAAAACCATCCTCTACTGCCAGTCGTTGGTAATGAATTTGGATAGGTTTAGCAAGGATAGCATCAATTTGTCTTTTTATGAGATCTGTAAAATGGCGAAATGCCCAGGGTCCAAAGGTTATAAGCAGAAGGAGGCAAAGGAGGGGGCCCAAGATAGGGAGAAGGTAGGGGAGAAGTCCGTTAAGTCCGGTCCAGAGTGGGTTTTCAAATAATTCTTTTCTTCGTTTGATGAGATCTTCTTGTAATTTTTTGATCTTGTCCTGGACGATGCCAGACTTGTTGGCATAGAAACAGCACCGTTCCTGCAAGGCTAAGCAAATTCCTCCCTCCACCGCAGTCACAGGGGTTCCCATAGAGGAGTCTTATGAGTTCTTGCGGATTTGGCGGGGGTCCGAAGCCGGCGTATATACAGGAGGAGCATATGAGGAGGATAAAGAGGCAGAGCTTCATTGCCTGCAAGGAAGAAAACAAGTCTTCTCAGGGACTTGTCCCTGGATTGGCTGAATTAATTTTTCTGGGGGGGGGGGTTTATAGGCTTGACTAGGCGTTCAGGTAGCCATCGAGGCCCTCCCTCTTGAGTATCATAGATACAAGCGGAACCGCGTCCCCATATGAGGACCGGGTCAGGACCCTGCCATTTAAGGGTCGAGGGATTTTTCCACATAACCTGAGCATATTGATCATTTGTCTTTTGATGCCAATGACGATCGGCGGCTGATTTCCCTTGTATATCGAGGTGCAAAAAATTAAGAGTAAATAGAGCATGGTTAAGGAGGTTACGTGGAGAACCTTTGGTGGGGTAAAGAGTGGTGGTTTTTAGCTTGTTTATGGTATTTTTGAGGGTTTGGTGAGCCCTTTCTACGATACCCTGGCCTTGGGGATTATATGGAATTCCAGTAATGTGTTTAATTTGTAGCTGGGAGCAAAAGGTCTTGAAATTTTGAGAGGTGTATCCAGGACCATTATCTGTTTTAAGAACGTTAGGCTTGCCTAGAACAGTGAGGCAATGGAGGATATGAGCAATTACGTTTTTGGTGGCCTCACCACTTTGAAGAGTGGCAAGGATAAAGCCACTGAAGGTGTCAACCGTGACGTGAACATATTTTAGGTTGCCAAACTCTGGGACGTGTGTGACGTCCATTTGCCATATAGCATTTGGAAGTAGACCTTTAGGGTTAACGCCCAGGTGTGGCGAAGGTAGGAAGGTTACACAACCTGGGCAGTTTCTAACAATGTCTCTAGCTTGTTCTCTGGTAATCTTAAAATGAAGACGCAATGTGCGTGCATTCACGTGGTGGAGGTTATGAAATTGCTGGGCAGTTTTAAAGGGGTCCTGTAGTAGGGCAAAACAGGCTCGGGTCAAGGAGTCGGCCTGTGCATTTCCAAGAGAGAGAGACCCAGGAAGGTCAGAATGAGCTCTCAAATGCCCAACAAAAAAGGGCTTAGACCGTGACAGGATCAACAACTGTAGCTGTTGAAACAAAGGCACCGCATTGGTGGAGGGTTTAATGAAGGGAACTGTCTCTAATAGGGGAACAGAGGAGGCAACATATGCACTATCAGTGTATAGATTGAAGGGCTCATTGTTCAAGAGCTTAAAAACCTGTATGATGGCAAACAATTCAACAAGCTGAGCCGAGCGAAATGGAGATGAAAGAACATATTTTTTATCATTTATAACATAAGCGGCCGTGCCCGAGGAGGAGCCATCAGAGAAAACTAAGGCTGCTCCATCCAGGGGTTTAGATGAAGTAACCCTTGGGAATGTAAAGGGGTGCAGCCGAGAAAATTGGAGTAGCCGATTGGCAGGGTAGTGATTGTCAATCTGGCCTTGAAATGAGATCAGGGAAATAGCCCAAGAGTCGTCATTTTGTATCAGCCAATGTAATTGTTCCTTAGTATAGGGGAGAACAAGGTGGTTAGGGTCTTTTCCAAAGTGTAGACAACTCTTGTCTCTGCCCAGTCTTATTAATTTTGAAACTAGATCAGTATAGGTGGGTAAGACCTTATTTGGAGAAGAGGGTAGGTGTAACCATAATAAAGGGCCTTGTTGCCATAGGACCCCAGTAGGAGTGTACGGGGTGGCACAAATTATTAGGGAAAAGGGTTGACTATAGGACAAAAATGTAACCTGCTGGCTTTGTATCGCTGTCTCTAAGAGTTGGAGTGAATGCTGTGCCTGAGGGGTAAGAGTGCGTGGAGACAAAGGGTCAGCATCGCCCTGAAGAATATCAAAAAGAGGTTTAAGTTCTCCTGTGGTTAGTTTTAGATAGGGCCGTAACCAATTAACATCTCCCAGGAATTTTTGAAAATCATTAAGAGTACGCAGGTGATGGGTTTTTAACTGCACCTTTTGAGGAGTGATGGCAGTAGTATTGAGCTCAAAACCTAAGTAATAATAGGGATCTTTTAATTGTATTTTATTGGGAGCAATTTGTAACCCAAGGGCAGTAAGGGCCTTTTGCAAGTGGGCACTACAACTGAGTACCTCAGAGGTAGTTTTGCCTGCTAAAAGAATATCATCCATGTAATGCACAATATAAATGTGAGGCCATCGGTCCCGAAGGGGATCTATGGCTTGTGCAACATATTTTTGGCATAGAGTAGGACTGTTGGCCATGCCCTGCGGGAGCACTTTCCACTGAAACCTTTGCATTGGTCCCTTGAAGTTGATAACAGGCAGGCTAAACGCAAAGCGTTCCCTATCTTGGGGGTGTAATGGAATGGAAAAAAAACAGTCTTTGAGATCAATGATGATTTTGGGATAGTTAGATGGAATAGCCACAGGGGATGGGAGTCCAGGTTGTAGGGCTCCCATGGAAAACATCGTTTTGTTGATCTCTCTTAGGTCTTGGAGCAATCTCCATGCTCCGCATTTTTTCTTTATGACAAATATAGGTGTGTTCCACGGTGATGTGGTGGGTTCAATGTGGCCAGCCATTAGTTGTTCCTGCACTAACATTTTTGCTGCAGCCAACTTAGTTTCAGTCAGTGGCCATTGGTCTACCCAGACGGGGGTATCTGTTTTCCATTTTATTTTGTCCGCATGGGGTGCAGGAAGATCAACGGCCATTAGGGTAAATTTTGGTTGCCTAGTCCTTGTCGATTGATATTGGGTGTGACTACAATAGGTTTTGTAATACCTTGGTTGTTTTTTCCTAGCCCTTGGCCGGGAAGGAACCCTTGATTTAACATTTGATTAGTCACCACCTCATTTGGGCTGCACATGATAACTTTTAGTTGTGATAATATATCTCTCCCCCAAAGATTGACGGGGATCCCTGGAATGATGTAAGGCTGAACTTTTCCTGTGTTTCCCTCAGTATCAGTCCATGTTAGAATTTTAGAACTTTGTTTAGGGTTGGTGGACTGTCCAATACCTTGGAGATGGGTATAGGAGGTCTTAGAAGGCCAGGAGGAAGGCCAGTGTGTCTCTGAGATAACGGTAGCATCAGCCCCTGTGTCTATCAATCCCTCAAATTTTTTGCCTTCTAAAAATAGGGTCAATAATGGTCTATCGGGAGTAACTTGTTGGACCCAATAGGCGTTGGAAGAGCCGAAGGCGGAATGAGAGCGGGGATAGGGAGAACAGCTACTATTCTGAGTATTTAAAGGTAATATGAGTAGTTGAGCCAGTCTTTGACCCCTCTTAATGGGGACTGGACCCGAGGATGAGGATATTAAAATCTTGATTTGTCCCTCATAGTCATTATCTATGACTCCAGGGACAACAGTCAGGCCTGCGAGGGAGGAGCTCCCTCTCCCAAGGATTAGACCAAAAGTTCCCGGGGGCATGGGGCCAAAAACAGTTGTGGGGAGTATTTGCACACCGTATTCAGGGATTAATATTGTGTCGGTGGCGGCACAGAGGTCCAGGCCTGCACTTCCGGGGGTGGCTCGCTGGAGGACGCTAACTCCTGGGCGGGGGAAGCCTGCCTCGGGGGGACGAACCGTACTGCCCCTAGGTTCTGTCCCGGGGATGGGGCCAGGGGCTGGCCCCTCTTGGAGTTTCCCTGCGTCTTGGGGAGAGGGTTCCCATCTATATCAGTTTTTGAATAACAATCAAATGCCCAATGCTTCCCTCTCCTACAGCGAGGACAGATAGAGGAAGGAGGGGGTCGGGGTTGCCTGACATTATTTTGGGAAGTATTTTGAGGTTTTGTTGGACATTCTCGGGAGAAGTGGCCAGGCTGTTTACACGTGAAACAGGTCTTTGTTTGTTGGGTTTTATGGGTGGCAGCGGTGACAAAGGGTTGTAGGGCCGCCCCGATGGCAACACCGATGGAGTGGGAGGTCCCAACTCCTGAACATAATTTGATATAGTCAGCGAGAGAGCCGTTACGGTGTGGGCGAATTGCTTCCTGACAGGCGGGGTTGGCGTTCTCGTAAGCTAGATGTTTAAGAAAAACACTTTCGTTTTCGCCTTCCCCAACCAGTCGTTCTGCTGCATCTGTAAGTTTACTGATAAAGTCACAGTATGGTTCATCTGGGCCCTGGCGGATTTTGGCTAGGGATGTGGTGGCGGACCCCTTAGGCGGGAGACGGCGCCAGGCCTTCAAGCCAGCATTTTGAATTTGGGCTAGTAACCCCGGAGGGAAGGCGGCTTGAATTTCATTAGTCTGGTAAGGGGGTCTTCCTAAAAGTTTGTCTCTGGTCCAGGTCCTAGAAGTTCTATTTTCTGCATTGCGCTGTGCTGTCTCTCGGCAATTTTCTACAAAGTCGGTACGCCAGAGGACAAAATCACCCCCGGAAAGGGTGGCACGAGCTAGCATAAGCCAATCATTTGGTGTTAGCCATCGGTCGCTAAGGCCCTCAAGAAGTGCCAAAGTGTAGGGCGCAGTAGGCCCGTATAAACTGACCGCAGCCTTTAGATCTTTAAGATGTTTAAGATTGAGTCTGCGATATTTTTGTCCTGAATTATGGGAAGAGTCACCCTCAGGCTCCTCTGTGTCAGAGGCCTCCTCCGCAGAGGGCGGGTCCTGGGAGTCAGGGTTTTCTTGTTCCTCTCTCTCTTCCTCATTTATGTTGTCTTGATCAGGGGGTCTGGGGGCGCGACTTCGTGTAACTGGAAAGGCCAGTAACGGCCGATCGGGAATTTTTTGTTTCTTGGATGATGTACTAGAGTTGTTGAGAAGAAGTGAGCCGAGCTCACTCTCGAGGGCTCTAAGCTCTTTAACTAAGCTAATGTGTTCCCGTTTTTGTCGGAGTGTTTCCCTAAGGGAGGAAATTTGTTGGGTTAGAGAAGAATTTATTTGTGGCGGGGGGTCATTTGGAGGACGTGCCTCGGGCGCAGGGCGTAAAAGATTTTCAAACGGCGGAAGTGGTTGAGGGAAGTGATAAGGGGGGGGGTTGTGGGGAGCGGAGGGTAACGGATGAAGAACTGGCGCAGTAAGCCGCCAGGGGTCCTCCTCATCATGGTAATGAGCCGCCTGGTCGTCTAAGACTTCCTGGTCCTCAGGAGGGAGCTGATCATCGTGAGGAGGGGAGGAAGTGAGGGGAGGGTATAATTTTGGGACCTTTTTGAGAGTTTCTTTGAGGGGTTCAATATTGGAGTTGTTAGGCTCTTCCGGCATACTTATGGTAACCGAGTGGCAAGCCGAGGGGGGGCGAGAGCTGGCTTTAAGAGCCGCTTCGCCCGTCTGGATTATATGTTTAATGTCCGAATCTTGAGAATGAATTTGTAAAATATCATTAATTAAGTTCCAGTAGGAAAAGGTAGACACAGGGACCTTGCTAGGGCCAAAGGTGCGATAATAGTCATTGAGGCAGTCACCAACCCGTCTCCAGCACTTTTGATCAATGGTGCCCTCTTGAGGGAACCAGGGACAGACATCAGCCAGGAAACTAAAAAAACTACGTAAATCTTTCTTTTTAGCCTTAATTCTGCGTGCCTTGAGGGAATCCTTAAGACCATTAAGGAAGAGCTCATGCGAGCTCAATTCTTGTCCCATTATGATCACCTACTCACCGTTCCGATGTCTGCTGGGGCGGCCAATCCAGCGACGATCAACGCGGAGTCTTATCCCGTGGGCTGATGGCTCACGGGCTCCAAGCGAGCTCTCGGGCTCAGGGGGTGCAATCGCGGAGTCTTATCCCGTGGGCTGATGGCTCACGGGCTCCAAGCGAGCTCTTGGGCTCAGGGGGTGCAATCGCGGAGTCTTATCCCGTGGGCTGATGGCTCACGGGCTCCAAGCGAGCTCTTGGGCTCAGGGGGTGCCCGGCCGGGGCGTCTTCCGAGTAGGTGCCAACAGCGCTGTTCCGTGCCTCGGGCCCCACGTTGGGCGCCAGTTTATGTCCCGACCAGCGGGGCATACAACGCAGGGGTGCGAGGAGGACTACCTGCTGCTGGTGAAAGAAAAGAGACAAGAGACACACAAAATGGGGGCAAGACAAGATTCTGATCAAGCCCCAAAATTTTATTGCTGGGTGGCTGCTTATATGCACTGTAACGGGGGAGGGCAGGAATAAGAACACGTGGCAGCTTCTGATAGGAGGAAGGGCGGTGATGTGATATGAGACGAGGGAGTGGGAGGGGTGTTACAGGCTTTGCGCGCGCTTTCTTTGTGCAAGAGGGAGGAAGAAGAAGTATGTAAGCTTAAGATGGCGCTTTGTATAAGATGGCGTTTTGCATAAGGCTAAGCTGGCTCCCAACAAATGAGGTTATTCCTGGCTATTTTATAGAATTTTGGAAATTAAATGTGGTATATAATGAAGCACATAACAGAGAGAATGGAACACATCAAAACTATTTTTACTATCTGATTTACAGATAATTCTTTCATAAGTTTTGTTAGCACGAAGATGCATTTTGAATCTTACTACTTATTGAATTGACAAAATGAAGTTTCTGGTCCAACAAAGTTGAGAAGATATACTCTTTGCAGACACTGCCCAAATTTATAAGACTTTGCCTAAAGTCAATAAATTAGTTGCTGTTTCTTAAATTTCTTTAATTAAAAGTTATAAGTGCAGGCATAGTAAACACCAGAAAATTAGAATTTATCTTCATGCTCAGCCATTAATGTCTTGCATTTCTGAGCAAGTAATTAGACTCTTTTGTGACTTTATTCAATTAGAGAGAGGTTAAATTAAAAAGCTTCTGCACAGCCAAAGAAACAGTCATGAAAATAAACAAACAGCCTACAGAATGGGAAAAAATTTTCGCATACTACACATCAGATAAAAGACTGATAACAAGAATCTATTTAGAACTCAGGAAAATCAGCAAGAAAAAAATCAAACAATCCTATCAAAAAATGGGCAAAGGACATGAATAGAAATTTTTCAAAAGAAGACAGAAGAATGGCCAGAAAACGTATCAAAAAATGCTCAACATCCCTAATCATCAGGGAAATGCAAATCAAAACCACAATGAGATACCACTTAACTCCGGTGAGAATGGCCTTTATCAAAAAATCCCAAAACAACACATGTTGGCGTGGATGCGGAGAGACAGGAACACTCATACACTGCTGGTGGGAATGCAAACTAGTGCAACCTCTATGGAAAGCAATATGGAGATACCTTAAACAGATTCAAGTAGACCTACCATTTGATCCAGCAATCCCATTATTGGGCATATACCCAGAAGAACAAAAGTCATTCTTTAACAAAGACACCTGTACCCAAATGTTTATAGCAGCACAATTCACAATCGCAAAGATGTGGAAACAACCCAAGTGCCCATCAATCCATGAATGGATTAGTAAACTGTGGTATATGTATACCATGGAGTACTACACAGCTATAAGAAATAACGATGATATGACATCTCTTTGGTTCTCCTGGAGAGAGCTGGAACCCATTATATTAAGTGAAGTATCCAAAGAATGGAAAAACAAGCATCACATGTACTCACCAGAAAATTGGTTTCCCTGATCATCACCTAAATGCACATCGGGGAAGGATACCAATTGGATATCAGACTGGGATGGGGGGTGGGGGGAGGGGATGGGTGTATGCCTACATGACGAGTGCGTTGCACACCCTCTGGGGAATGGTCATGCTTGAAGGTGCAGACCCAGGGAGGTGGGGGGGGATGGAGGTATGACTATATGATGAGTGCCAGGTGCACTGTCTGGAGAATGAGAACGGACGCGCCTGGGACTCTGACTCGGGGGGATGGGCGGGACATGGACAATGTATATGACCTGAACTTATGTACCCCCATGATGAGCTGAAATAAAAATAAATAAATAAATAAATAAATAAATTTCAACTAAGAGTATAAGTTTAAAAAAAAAATAAAAAAATAAAAAAAAATAAACTGTTACAATTACAAAATATGAGAAGTCTATATGTAATGTTATGAAAAGAGTGTCAAGAAACAAATTTTAATGGAAAAAGAAAGTTGCAGAATGACAAATGTGTTATTGCCCAATTTTTCTAAGAAGATAGCTATATATACAGATGTGCATGTAGATGTAAATATATAAAAATAGACTCTTAGGACGCATCTCAGATTACTAATCATGCTTATTTCTGAGTCAGTCAATAAATGATAGATTGATTAGGAGTGGGATAAGGAGAAAAGAACAGGAATAACAAAGTGATTTTATATTTTTCTTTATTTATTGTTTTAACTCCTTACAATGATTACCTAAATGATGAAAAAAACAAAGAGAAGTAAAAAGAAATAGGTACATAACAAACCAAATCTAGAAACAGGAAAGGAGAGATTGCAGTCTAGACTGAGATCAGGAACAGGTCCAGAAATACATCATTTAGTCAGCAAACATGGATAGCATTATTAAACAAAGTGAAAATCAAAGTAACAAAGTCTTCACATTAAGTATTCAGCTACTTTTAAAAAAAAAATCAAAAAGTAGTTCATTGTGGATCATTTTGTCATGTATCATTTATTGAGAGTTTATTATTCCAGGACTGTGTCTTCTGCCAGACTATGGATTATATCATTGAATCTCACAGCAGTCTTATAAAATAAATTCTACTTTACAAATTATTTTAAAAACCCTGTTATAGAGGGAAATTTGGTAGCAGCTTTTAAAATATTTAAAACGGTATATATTCTTCATCTTATAAATCCTATTTCTGGCATTTTATCCTAAAAATATCACACCCATATATGATAGGAGGTATGTAGGGGTCTACTCATTGCAGTTTTGTCTGTAATAGCAATTAGAAAAAAATCCAAGTGTCCATCAACAAAAAAATGGCAAAATAAACTATAAGTCTGCAAATATCTAATACTAATAACCTACCCCCAAACATAATGACTTGAAAACAATAACAATCATTTACGTTTTATATGAATGTTCTATTTGGGCAGGTCTAAGCAAGAGCAGATCACTGCTGCTTCATGCAACACCAGCTGAAGTCACTCAACTAGGGGCTGGCGTAGTCACTTACAAGATGACTCGTTCAACCCGGCAAGTAGGTGCTGCCCATCAGCTAGAGGCTTAAATAGGGCTCTGGGCCATGGGCCATGGTTCTCTACCTGGATTGCTTGGGCTTCTTTACAGCATGGTTCTGGATCCAAGAGCAAGCATCTTGCAAGAAACAGAAGGAAACCAAAACTCCCTTTATGACCTAACCTCCAAAGTCTGTAGTATCACTTCCACCTTAGTCACAAATTCTCCTATATACAATCTGTCATGTTTTCTAAAACATAGTGAGTAAAAAATGAGACTTTCAGATCTGCAAGTTTGGCTTGCCAGCTGTAGTATAAAACAGAAAGAAAAACAAATATATATTTGTATTTACACTTGCATAAATGTGCATAATGTACAAAATGTTACATAACTAGTTATGTTTTAAGTGAAATGAGAAGGAGTGATTAGAGAGAGTGGTAAAAGCAAGATTTCAATTTTATACATTTTCATATTGTTTTGGTTCTAAAATCATTTGTTTGGCCAACTCAAAATTTTAAAGTATGTGACTGTGTGTGTGTGTTTGTGTGTGTGTGTGTGTGTGTGTGTGTTGTGTGTATCCTTAGACACGCAGAGAAGTTAAATAAACTATACATGCTCACCCAGGTAGTAAGCCACAGAATTGGGAACTAAAGCCTGATATATTTAACTTTGAAACCTAAGTTCTTAACCACACTGTTATTCTGTCTTCCTATATGAGAGCAAACCCACTCCCTGTATCAAAGCAGCTGTATACAATACGACTCCCTGACATAGTGGACTAGGTCTTTCCTTTCCTACAGAGAATGAGCCTTAGCTCCCAGCACATTCCTGATTGCTGTATAGCTGCCTGATATCAGCTCTTCTTCAAACTGAATATAACAGATTGCTTTGATAATGTGATTTTTTATTAATTTAAAAAGAGAAAGAGAAAAATGATACCTAAGTAGAAGCACCTTTACGTTTCCAGAGTTTTCAATAGCTAGAAAAATGAGCAATGTCTGCTTTACATGTCTCATTTGAGTTGTCTAAAAATCCCATAACCACAACAAAGTTGATTGTCAGCATCATTTATTTTTCAGAGAGAGCAAAACACAAATCATCTCAATATATTTAGAAACATCAAAAATAAAAAGCAGTCTTATAAGGTAAACAAATTGATTACCACAGATGCTTAAAATGTTAGGTATTTTCTCCCAAACTTCTATCTCCACCGAACCTCACCCACTGGTGTTCTTGTAGTATAGAGAAAACATGGAGAGAATGATTTACTTTCTGTTCTGCGTTGGTCACAGCACCACTAAGGATTTGTAATCTTAGGAGGTGACACAAACTATGGCAGCAAATAGGATAAAATAAAAGGTGAAATTAACCCTAATCTTCATTCTAGCCAGCTCTCTGCTCTCCTGAGGACTCCTTAAACCATGATGAGCTCTCTGAAACAGGTTTGTGCAGTGGAAGAGCCTAGTGCAATTATTTATGCTTTGGTGCATTGGGTCAGGTACATGCTATAGTGTGTGCGGGGAGTGGGGCTGGATTTTTTGGTTGGGAGAGGAGCACTAACTTTGGAGTCAGAAGACTGGAATTCAAGTCTTAATTTCACCACTGAGAATAACAACACATACCTTCCCTGCTTATTTCACCAAGTTGATGTGAGGCTCAATAGTACCTTGTAAACTGAAGGACAATAAGGCTTTGTTATTATTAAATTAAGGAAAACAAGTCCAGTAGTTGCTGACTTCATGGAGTTATTTGGCTTGAATCAGAACTTTGCCACAGCATGAACGAAACAAACTGATGCTTCTTTTTCACAAAGGGAAAAAAAGAAAATTCAATTTCCATGGTGATTGCATGTTAGAGTAATCAATTTTTGCTTTAGAAACAGCTCTAAAATGAAGTCAAATAGAGAGAGATGTCGATGATGACTATAAAGCATGTATACACAGACCTTATTATAATTATTGTTCTTATTATTGTTTCCTCCAAATACTCAATTATTGGGACAATGAAAATAAAACAAACAAAAATAAAATAGACAAGCACCCATGTTCTGTTTTGTGTTATTTTGTTAAATGATTTCATTTTCTCACGTGACTGCAGTGAGCCCTTTTCTGCAAGTCTGTCTTATATGGCATAGAGAAGGAGCCATCGCTGTAGACAAACAATAGCTCTGTAAATGGGTAAGATGGAAGTGGTCTTACTAAATAAGTCAAAATGTCCATGTATCCTGTTTCCCTGGAAAGTGACCAAAAGACAACAAAAATGTTGTAATTAATCCCTAACATCCAAAATACACTAAAAGAAAACAAAAAGATGACTTTAAACACTTACTTTTTATGGAAGAGTTGAGCTATCATTTCGCTTATTCCCACATGGGGAATAGAGGCCTTCTGGATGATATTGGAATCTAAGTTGGCTTAATTTAATTTTCTAGGAAATTTTTTAAAAAGCTGTAAAAACTAAGAAACTGTATATGACAGAGTCTTGTTGAATTAATAAAAAAGCTTGTGTATATCTTGAGTACAACATACTCATAAATCATAGATCAAGTCTTTAAATGGCAAATATATTAATAAATGCACTTCGATAAGGAAAAAAGTGTTAATCAATTTAAAAGAAATGAAGTGAGGATTAAAGTAATGTGATTCAACACTTTGGCACTCAAATTATCAGAAAATTGCTTTAGGTTTTCCATTAAGAAACAATCAGACATCTATTCTGCTTTGCATAATATGTCCTTACATTTGCTGATATAAATCACTATTTTCAATATAATCATTTTAATGAAACCTACAAATGACTCCCAATTTGCTTACAAACTAATCATAGGAGTTTTCAAGTTTTTGATGAGCATACCTCAAAAAGACCCTGCAGTGTCACTGCATGAGCTGCTGCAGGTAGGAAGACCGAATTTATGATTTTACTGCCTTGGACTACTTCAGTGAAAATAATCCAGGGGAGGAAAATGCAGACAAGCAAACAGTGGTTTAGAAAACAACATGAAAAGGAATGTAAGGGTAAGCAGTAGCCCTGAGAGTCACATTTGGATGGAAATGCCTTTGGAATATGTTATATTTCTATCTTTTTGCGATAATGTTTTACATAATATATAGGGTATTTGTTAAGAATGATGGATCCCAGTAAAATGCTGACAACTTTTCTGACAAGACTGCCCTGCATTGCCTGTTGAATTTAATATATAATATATTAACCAAACCCACAGGGACAATGTAGGGTTCTACAAAATAAATCCCTTAAAAAATATTTATAGAAATTAAATGTGGGAAAGAAGAGAACTATAGAACTCATTCTTTTTGCATATCCATATTTACTAGGTATATTTTTAGTTTTACACTGATGCCCCTTAGAATTATTTCAAATATTCTCTTGTTTTAAAGTTATAGGATCTACTTTTAGAGAGAAGGAATTACTTGGTACATTGTATCCCTACATATGTAATCTGTACTTAGAGACACATTAAACCACATCCATTCCCCTTTAATTTGTATCCTATGTTTAATGATATAATTTTGCACTTAAATAAAGCAACATATTTTGGTATTAAAAATATTTTGAGATATTTAAAAACAAACATATCCACTTTGAGAAAAAATAACATATTTACAATTGGAATATGAATGGTAATTTTATTTGGCTAATATAGAGCAGTCATCAACCCCCTGATGTAGGGATATTTTACCACCTACACAACTTATTTCCCCTAAAACACTTTGTGCTGTGCAGGGCTCCAAACGTCTTCAAGCTGTGCTCTTTAAAAGACAAAGACAGAAATGAGTTTTGTTTGTAAAGTCTTTATTACTGATATATTACTTTAAATGCCATTATAAAACCTGCAAAAATTCAAAAGAAGGTTTTAGAAAGCATTTTGTTGAAGTTTTTTTGTTTTTAACTGAAGTACTTAAAGAAACTTTCCTAAGCAGATGGATTACTATAAGCAGGAAAATAGCATATATTTGAAATGGCATGCCACATCGTGCATGTCAGGACAACTCAGTAGGCTGAATTAACATATGATGGTTTTCTCTTCCTCCTCATTACCTAACATCTACTATGCTGAGTTTGAAATTTGAGTATTTCTAGCTTTCAGTGTTAGAACGTGGTAAGTGTAAACAGTGAATACAGGCTTCTGAGAGCATGTCTGTGCATCTTGACGCTCCACTCATGTTCTCTGTCAGTGGGAGGCAGAGGAACCCAACCAGCCACAGCAAGTGGGAGACTTAAACTACTGTCTTGATAAAAAAAAATATATTATGTTTATAGAAAGCAAAATTATTTACTGAAGTTGCCATCTGCCAAGTATTGAAATAGGAAATTATAAGTATTCCCATCAGATATTATAAATTCAAAGTGTTTTTGAAAATAACTGCTTAACATTTCCTTATACCTATAAATATATATACTGATAAAACTATAAGATACTTCTCCCCATTCTAATTCATTTTCGAACATAATTGGCTTCACAACTCTGAATTTTTCAACTAACTGGTTCAATGTTTAATTTTATATGTAAATTTGTACATGAGACTTTCTTTTGAAAAGTGTCTGTCATTTACCAATGAAATATCCATGATTAAATATGAGTACAGATATTGAATGATGTGACGGAAAAAAAAATCTGGGGCCAGTTTCCATAAACAAGAGTTGACTCGTAACTTTGTCTTAAACTGTACAAAAGCAATTCATGTAACCAAAACATTTGTACCCCCTGTCATATTCTGAAATAATTTTTTAAAAAGTTGAAGTCAAGGATAATTAACTGGTATCAACTACAATCGCTGTTTTCTTCTTCCAGTGATATCACCAAGTCAAAGAGTGTCCACCCAAAATAAGGATGCTTATTAATAACAACATATCACTTCCATGCCAAGCTCCTTAACTCTGAAAATGAGACCTATCACCCACGCCCAAACTATGCTTTTCACTTCCAAGTATCTGTTGTAATTACTCCCTACCACTCCAGTACCGCTGCTCTTGTCAAGGTCACCAATTATTAATAGTAATACTTCCAAGTTCCCAAACAGTGATCACCACTGTGCCTTCATCTCAGTAAACCACCCTCAATATCCATCAGAGTTATCCACTCCCTCCCGATCTTCTCTAACATCACAGCCTGCAGGGTTTCCTTCTCCCTCACTAGCCATTCCTTCCCAGGAGACCTGGATGACTTCTCCTCCTCTATCCAACCACCAAATATTTGTTCAACTGTACCTTTGTTAACTATACCTTCTAAGTGACCTCCTACCAGTGCGTTTAAATTCTATTTATATGCTGTTTACTCCCCAACTTGTATTATCAGTTCAGATTCATACATTCTCCAGGCTAATATCTCCACCTGACTTCTGACAGACATCTCAGTATTTAGCTGGTCAAAGCAGAACTCTTGATTTTCCCCCCCAAATATCTTCTCTATCTTACTCCTCCTTAGCAACACCCTTCATGGGTACCTAAAGCCCAAATCCAAAGATCTGTCCTTGAGTTTTCCCTTGGCCATTGCTCCCTTCATCCATAAGCAGTTTCTGGTGATTCTAACTCCAAATTCTCTCACAAATCCATCAGTTTCTCTCTATCCTCACTGTTTGAACCTTCCTTCAGGGTATATTTATCTTGAACCATTGTAATATTCTCGTCCTTCTTCTTCTATATATAAACCATGCCACGTAAGAACTAGGGTGATCTGTGTTCAGTAAATCAGATCAGGTTATTCCCTTGCTTAAAAACTAATATTAATAATAATTCAATGCTTCCTTACTTTGGCTTAAGAGGCTACACATATGAACTAGCTTCTGTTTCTCCAAACTCATCTCATATAATGCTGTATCTTTTTGCTCTGTTCCAACCACTGTGGCCTTCTGTTGCTACAGTGTGCTAAGCTCTTTCCAACTATAAACCTTTATACTAGCTATTCCCTTGGTCTAGAAAGGTCTTTGTCTAGATCTTTGCAGCCATCTTATTCTTCTCATGCAGACCTTGGAATAAAAGTCCCTTCCTCAAAGAATTTTTCAATGCACACCAAATTTAAAATAGACTTCTCGCACTCCATATCAAACACTCAATATGACACCATCACATTTTACATTTGTCACTAAAGAATACTTACATTTATTTATTGTTTATATTCCCCTGCTTGAAGACAAGTTTCAAACAAGGAGGATCCTTGCTGGTTGAGCTCATTGCCAAGTACCAGCTTCTGGAACAGAGATTGGAACATAATATGTGTTCAGTTAATGCTATTAAATAATACATGTTATAATGGTGGGAGTATCCCCAAAGAAGCTTCAATTGGGAAAGGATATGGTCACCACTGGAAGCTGTTTCTGTATATGAAATGGCCTTTGGCTTTGCTACTTTACCTTACCTGGTTTCAGTTTTGTCTTCCTCTATCACTTACTAGCTGTGCTTAGGGCCTTAAGTAAATGCTTATTGTCTCTAAATGCATTTCATTAAATTAAAAAAGGCATATATATACACATTAGTTTATTTAATAAGTAAATAGTTTTTGCATACCTACTCTATACCAGATACTGTCCTAGCACTCAGGGTACATCAATAAACAATACAGACAAAATTCTCTGCCTTCATGGATTTATATTCTATTGGGAGGACTAAGACCATCATCAAGAAAAATAAGCAATGTATATAGTGTGTAGATGGTGGTAGATGTTAAACATAAAAAGAAAAACAGGAATGTAGGAATTCCAGAACTTTGGGGCAAAGGAGGTATAATTTTAACTGGGGTGGATGATTAAGGTGGCATTTGTATGAAGACATGAATGAGGCAAAGAAGTAGACCCATCCAGATGGCTCAGGGCAATGCAACTCTGGCAGAGCCTACAGGTACAAAGAGCAGGCCCTGTGAGCTGGAGGACAAGGAGGAGGTCAGCGTGGTCAGAGAGGAGTGAGTGAGAGGGCGGGGGTAAGAAACGAGATCAGAGAGGCAGTCAGGGGAGCAGACACAGGGAGTGTTGCAGGAAGAACACTGGCATTTACACCAGTGAGATGGGGCAGCAATGGAGGGTTTGAGTGGAGAGAGGCCATGACCTGGCTTCTCCTTTAACATCTCTGTGGCCACTGTCCTGAGAATGGACGGTAGGAGAGCAAGGGTGAAAATAAGGAGGTCAGTTAAGGGTTCTGCCTTATAGGCTTTTGTAAATGTTTTTAAAAGGTAACATGTATACCTAGCTCTTAACAGGCCCTTCCCCCTGCTCCTGTGAATGTTTGGGTTAGACAGCATCAGAGCAATGGCATGTGCATCCAACGGTGAACACTTCCCAATCCAGGAATGAGCCACAGGGCACTTTTATTATAAAGAAAAAGAAGAGGAAAAAAGTAAAAGGAGAGAGAGAAGAGAGAAGAGCAGAAAGCAGAGGAGAGAGATTCATTCAATACCCTAATATTATATGCCCAGATGGAAATCTCCAATGCAAATATCCAAAATGGAAAAAGGAATTAATTTTTTTCTAGAAAAGTAATTTATATATATCTTTTTAAACTATGTAGACACGCACAAAAAACATTTTCACATCTAACATATGTATTTAAAATAACACAAGATAGATTTTACATTGCTAACACTGCTCAATTATATTGTCTTTATCTGAACAATATTATCACAACTTTTATATATATTACACACATATAAAAATATAATTTCCATTAGGTAAACCTAGATTTTCGCTAGTTCCTGCCAATGAGATGAGCACAGTCTTTTAATTAGAATAAACTCTTTTTCTTAGAAAAGGTATTGAAGTAAGATTGCATAGAGATCACTAGGCTTTATTTTTTATTTATCAGCTTGGCACAATGTGGACCACATTGATGAAGCGAGAAGAAGGTCATTCTTTGTAAACCAGTCATTTTGAAAGCATTTAAGTCAAGGGAAATAGAAGCAAATATGAAAGAACAAAAAGCAAGCATAATGAAACATAACGAGACAAGGTTTATATATATTAATTTTTCATTTAAAAATTCAGTATATTGCCATAAAAATAAGCTCCTATTATTGAATATGCACCTAATTGGTAAATTTTGGTGATCTGCTTTTAATTGTATATAGTCATATTTTTCAGAGTAATTTTTATACAGAAAGCTTCTGTAATTAAAAAAAGACTATGCTATGCTATGTAAAAAATTAAGTGGAAAGATTCTAAAACACATCTTTAGAGTCAAGGATGCTGAAAGTCACGATTCCTCTCAATGGACACTTGATGTTGAATAAGCACAATGACACAGTTTAACCGGGTGCCAACCTCCACTTTGGTCTATACTATACCCAAGTGAAATAAAACATGACCTGAAAATAAGTTTAGTATTATTGACAATGTTAGAGAAACAGAATTAAAGACAAAATTTTCTCCTAACCCAAAAATCTTCTCCACAAAGGTAGTAGAGAAATAAAACACTTGAATAAGCATTAAAACATAATGTAATGCACCATAAGCGATCTATTAAGAGATAGCAAAGACAGAGAGATATCTCTTCTTACAGCCAAGCAGATCCAATCCATTACATACGTGTTCTCAAGAGAAACTATATTAGTCCTCCAATAAGATGCGTTGACAGCACTATTTATTACACATAGTTTATCTTAAATTCACCTGATAATTGAGGTGACCCTCTGTGTTAGTTAATTGGCTTTATACAAAGGAAAAAATATTTTCTCATATCTTTATGAAAGCAAGTAGTTTACAAGTTGGAGCCAGGAGTCAGCTAAAGTTAGGCTTTTACCCTCTGGAAATAAGGATATAGGGGTGCTATCTTTTTAAATATTTACATTCAAAGGATGTAATTACCAAGTTCCTGAGAAAGACATCCCTGGGTCTTAAAACTGACAAACACCCTATCTAGTTTTCAAAAGGAATATATATATATATAATTTTTTTTTTAAAGAAAAGAAAATACTTACAACTTCTAAAGTAAATGCTACCTGGAAACATAGGCTCAACTAGATAAAGTTGGAAATATTTTAGAAGCAGCGATTCAGTGGAATGTCAAACTACTATATTTTCCCTAACTGATTAAGCTTAATGAATTGTTTTGCTTCTAGTTCGAAGCTCTTCCTTTAATAGCTAAAAGATAAAACTCTGTTTATCTAACATTTATAAACACACATCTCTCTTTCCTCTTCTGTCTATAAAATTGAGGACAATTCAGAGGCTTCATCTTTTAGATCATCTTTCTGATTCTTTAAAATGTAAATCTAAAGCCAAATACTTTGCAAAAACACTGTTTATTGTTTTCTCATTTGGACTTTAGCATTACAACTTGAAAAAAAGAAAAAGCTGCAAATTAAGAAAAAAATAATACTGGACCAAGATTATACTTTGTTGCATGGTTGTAAATGCCAATTGAAATCTTGTAGTTAAGCCTGGTTGAAATGGAACGCCATCAGTGATAGGAAAAAGCCTTACCCACATTCCCATTTCCTGACCCCCGTTTTTCACGCCACAGTTGTGAGGTACCAGACTGTTCCTCTTCCTCTGCTCTTTTCTCAGGTATCTGTAATGCCCCTGGGCAGCAGTCTCTCTGCCTCCAGCCCCTGCTTTAGTTTTCTCACTTCTCTTTCATTGCTTTCTCTCTTCAGGCTCAATTTGAACTGAAACTCAACCTAACAGGCACTCACAGTTAATTAGAAAGTGATAAGAAGCTATTAGGCTTAAAAAAAAAAAAGGCTAAATGGCATTTTAAGGCAGTGATGAGATGTATGGGAATGTAATACTTTGGTCCAGCTTTCCCTGTGGATTTAATCATTTCAATGTCCTTACCTAACCTCTGCTGTTCTCCCAAATAGATTAGCCTCTATTATCTGGTTTCAGGAGCCAAGAGGGAGAGTGAATAGAGAGAGAAATGGAAGTGGATGCAGCAGTGCAGCAGAGAGTGAAAATGCTGATTATTTCTCCCATCTTTAAAAGCTGCTTGCTGATAGGAGTAAAGCGCTGATCATCTGAACACAGCCTGAAAGAATGGCACCAGTGGGCTCCACATTAACATTGTGTATCATTGATATCCCACCTTGTTTATAAGAATGATTTTAGGTGGATCATGGACTTTAATTAGCTAATATTGCTTTCTATGATAATTTCCTTAAGGAGCAGGTTTCAAATTAAGGTGGATGTGGCAAACTGACTGCCCAAGTCCTCTTTTCAATCTGACCTCCAAACTGTTCATTTTCCCAGAAATAAATCTTATTCTCTACTAATTTAGATCTTCCCACTCCTTCTAGACCAAGTATGACACTACTTTTCCTCTGTAAAGTTTTGCTTAAATAATATTATCCTGAAATTTACCACTTCTTATTTTAACTGCATAATGCTAAATTATTCAACATTTTGTAGATAGTATTTTGAAAATATCCCCCAGAAGTTTTATATGTTTTTCATATATTTGGGATTAGATTTTAAGTTCCTTGAGTACAACAGCTACATATCTACTATTCTCTTATGACCACTTTCAGTTACTCTAATTCTGAGGTTATTCTAAAAGAATATACATTTCATATTTTCTCTCCTGCGATTGTATAAACCATTAACAGGATGCAAATATTCTAACTTTTTAGCTTCTGTGTCTACTATTTTGCCACTTATAACAAGGAGAGGCATAAAAATCTTTTTTTCAAGTCACATATCCTGATGTGTGGATTAGAAACTATACCTGCCACTCATCCCTGGCTAAAAACCCACCTAATTGTGCTGGAGTTATGCAACAGCTTGATTGGTTGGATTCCAGCACATTTGGCTGAGGCCACAAGCTAACAGTAAAGTCACAGAGAGAAACAGTTAAAAACCATCATCTCCCTTTCTGACTACTACTTTCATTGGTTGGAACAATAAGAGTTGGCATCTGTTCTCATGTGGGAGCGAGAAGAGCCAACCTGCTCTCTCACCGCCATTCCCCACAATGGAGTGCATGTCATAAACTACTCCTGTTTATGGGGACATAAACAGGGAACAGATTGTGGCATATCTGACAGACAGTGTCTCTTTTCTCCTTTCATACAGCTGGTTTGGAGCCTCAGTTGTGACTTAGGGTGGTAGAGGCAGAGGGATAGAGTATGCTTTTGAAGGGGCATGCTTTTGTGTTCTTGCTAGTCATACTGAAAAGGAGAGAAGAATAATTAGACTTTTAGCTTGGTATATATCCTTTAGGTCAATTGAAATGAGTTCTTACTATTAGAGTTTAGGACCCAAGTCACTTAACACTAAGTATTATTATATATTTCTAAGCCGTTATTCCCTATATGTTTAACTTCCTCAGAAACCTCATTGAGATGGATGACTATGGTGTGTGGCTGGATTTGTTGATTCCTGGGTCCCTTGGCCATAATACCAACAAAAAATCCTAATTTCTTTTATCAACATATTTATGCCAAATGCAGTCTATTTGTACAACAAATACTTAATATGTATATTTTTTAAAGTTATGTAACTTGCTGAAAGTATACATTTTGGAGTATTTAATAGCATATATTTTAGAGTGTAAACTTTATAAAGAACACAAGAAAAAGAATAGAGATGTACAAGATATACTGTATGAAGTATTTTGTCTAATTAGAGAATACAGACGTATCAATGGAAAAATTCTAGGTAATTATGGAGGAAGAAACTATCTCACAGATACTTTCTCTGCCAACTAAATTTTTTTTTTAAAAAAGCAAGAAAAACGTTTTCCATCTATAAACAAAAAGCAAAGAATTATAGTATAATGTGGTAAGCATTGAACCAAAAGATAGAGACAAAAGTTGCTATGTGACTCTTAGGCAAATCCTATTCCTGAGAAATAGGTCAACCAATTCCAAGAATTTTCACTGATATTCCAAAATCTAAAGAGAAATTGAATGTTCACTCTCACTAATATCTCAAAATTCAAAGAGAAACTGAGTGAACTATGCAATTTTTATCTGTCACTCTCTAACAATGAGTCAAATAATCCTAATAATTCTCTCTAATATCCTAAACTCAGAAGAAAAACTACAGGGGCAATTGTTACTAGAGAAAGACATGTATAATGGGGAAACTGAACAACCAGAGCTAAGTATTTAAAGCCTCAGATATTCTCCTATGTCAAACAGCTCCAATAATGTGATGAAAACCTTTTTGCAGCAAATTTAACAAACATCAGGTGAAGGCCAACGTTTTTCAATGGACTGCACAGTTTCTACTGAGTTCTTTTTTTTTCTCTTCCCCTTCCCTCGGCCTTATGAGACAGACTACAACATATCAACACTTGAAACTACTGGAAAAAAATGATGTTTGGACAAAGATGACCCTGTTAATTTAAATACATGATTGAGACAAATGACAGGGCAACTATGCAATAAAACAATGGGAAAATATAAAATAAACATTTCATGCTTAAAATGACAAACTCAGACTAGAAGAAGGCTTAATCAAAGGAAATAAAAGAATGTGATTGCAAAAAATGAGGACACCAATAAAATACCATAACAACATCATTACCAGACTAAGTTAGATTTAGCAAAGCATATCTGAAAATCAAATTAATGAAAAAGAGTAGAGGATTTTGAAAATCATACTAAATGTAGAGGAAAAACCATGAAAGTAAAGCAATTAAAGAAAATAAGAACACAAACAACCCAAAATGAGGATAAATGATTTCTAAGATAGAAAGTCCAACAAAGAAAGCAGAAATTGTACTCAGAAATAAAATAATATTAATACTTTGCTTATATGTAGTAATAACTAAATTTATACACTAAAATAACAATACTTTGGGAAAAAACTGAGAGAAAATTATTAAAACTGTAAATATTTGGAGTAAGTTATTAAGCTTCAAAAATAAAAATATTTTGTGCATCAAGGTGACAAAGGGGTTAAATAAATCAGGCAGGGTTTAGGATTCTTCAAATTAATATTCATTTGTAAAAGAAATTTTAAAAAGCCTGAAAAGTTGTTGGGACATAGAATTATAACAGGAATATTATAAGCAGTCAAAAGTGCAAAATTGTTTTCCAATTATAACATTTAGACATTGTATTAGTTTCTTACTTCTGCTGTAACAAATTACTAGAAACTCAAGGGCTTAAAACAATACAAAATTATTCTCTTACAGTTCCAGAGGCCAGAAGTTCAAAATGAATCTTATGAGACTAAAATCCAGGTATCAGCAGAGCTGGTTGGGTCTAGGAGTTTCAGAGGGAAATCCTTTCCTCATGTTTTCCAGTTTCTAGAGATTGGGAACATTACTTGGCTTCTGGCTACATCACTCCAGTCTCTGCTTGTTTCATCATAATTTCTTGTCCCTCACTGTAATTCTGTTCCCCTCTTATAAGGCCACGTGTAATTACTTTGGGCCTACCTGGATAATCCAAGATGGTCACCAGATCTCAAAATCTTTAACTTAATCACATGTGCACATTCTCTGTTACCACATAAGGTAACTTATTCATAGGTTCCGGGGATTAAGATATGGATATATTTATGGAGATATATATTATTATTATATAATATATATATATTATTCAGCCTATCACAGATATTCATAGGTTCTGGGGATTAAGATATGGATATATTTATGGAGATATATATTATTATTATATAATATATTTATATATTATTCAGCCTATCACAGATATTCTCAACATAAAAGAACAAAAATCCAGTTAATTAAAAGATTAATCAAACTGATGCCCATGGGACCTAATAAGCTGCTTTAAAGAAATAAGTGGTGAGTTTTTAAGTAATTTTTAAACACAGAATTAAAACTGATCAATTGTATAGTGACACAGCACACTGTAAATGTTACAAGTCTTGATGAAGTAAAAAAAATAACTGTAGCTAAAAATTGAGAGGTGGTAGCATAAGGTAACAGAATGTTAATTTTTTTCAACTATTACATGACAATCTATTAATATAGTCTAAAATTTAAATCCATGGTTAAAAATATTGAGTCAAATCCTGTGTTTAAAATATTTTTTCTTAACCTTAGAGAATACTATAATAAATAACATCACATTAAAAAATGTATCTGTTGTCAGTTTAAAATTCATGTCTGTAAATGTGATTTCAGTATACTTCAATGTGTCTTTGAAGTTGAAAAATAGTTGTATAGTTCTTTAACAATAACAATAACAAGAAATCAACGTTGTCAAAAGAAATCTGAGCTACATTCTTCACTAAGAATTTAAACATTCACAGAACAAGCAACACAAAATGACCTAGGTTGGGTTTTGTTTTTTAAATCTTCTGCTGCAATCTTTCTTTTTTCCTGTACATTGTTTTATCCCTATCCTTTGGATTACCATTCATTAGATTCATATTTTATAAGTAGTCCACTGAAAATGTGTGTATTTCGTCTCCAATTTTGTCATCTGCTGAGCAAACCCACACAAAAATGTTCCCATCTGGAAAATATGCATTTTGGAATTTTTCAAATCATACAGTAATTCTTCCCAACACAGTGTTGTGATACTTTTATAATGTTAAGCAATATCAATTCTTAATTTATTGAAAAATATTTTCTTAATCACTTCTACTATTGCCTTAATTATTCAGTTGTTTTTCATACCCAAAACAACGTGTAGCAATTTTGGGTGGCAATGTTTGTATTCTGCATAAATGAGTGCCATAATATTCAAATTTTGCTACAATTCCTGCCAAATGGAAAAGTTCCCATAATCATGCTCATAAAGTTGCTTTGCTCATCTGTTGATGTTAGACATTGCATCACTAAAACCTGAATCATGTATTCAACTACCACATGGCATTATTTTTCTCATTTACATATATTAATAATTTCTGTTCTGTGGCACTGATAATTATAGATTTAAAAATCAAATTATAATTATGAATATTTGATATTGTTTAACATGTATCTTTTTTGTGTGTTTACCTAAAATACATGAAAAACTGCTACTCTTGGATACATTTTTTTCTGTCTCCAAAGAGTTTAAAATGTAGACAAAATGCAGAATCCTTTAAAACAGAATGAAGTGACCAGACCCTAGTCATTTCTTTTGTCATTCAAAATATTTATATAATATTTATTTCCAAAACTTTCTACCTTTGGGAAAGTTAAAATTTCCTACTTGAAATCAATAATCTTCAAAAGAGAGTAATTTAATAGTCAAATTACATAGTTATACACTTGGATTTGCAAAATCTATTATCAGATTAATGGATTTTTTTGAGATTTTTCATCTTGTCGATTTGGTGAAATTTGTTATATTTAATGTTTCTGAGATACAATATTACTGAAACTGAAACATTTCTCTTTTTTCCTGACATTCTATATTTTTCTCCAGAAATTTTTTGTTTGATGCAACTAATTTTTAAAATTTTCTTTTCTAATGTCTTTCCATGTTCTATTGATTCCGATAATGGTACTTTTTTTTATTATTTTATTACATTCTTTTTGGAACTTTCAAAATTTATAGTATTTAAAATAACATGTAGGAACATGTCACTAAATTTTAACGGCAGCCAGTATTTGTACTAATAAAAGTGTCATTAAAAAAAATTCAATAATACAATTAGTGAACCATTACATATTACTTACCAATTTATAGCAATAAAATATCTTTCTTGTGAATTATTAACAGTAAATAACTGTTAGGTATTTATAGTGCTTCAAGAGTTTTGTGTATGATATTAATAATCAACAGTTAGAAACTGATTTGAAGAATCTGTTAGTCATTTGGAATACCTTCCCTAAAGATAGAATTTTTGATAAGCATTTTTATTTTTTAGTATTTTAATACTTTATAAATCATATTTTCATATGCTACTTAAGATGTTTTAGTACCTAGATATTTATAATTTTATTAATTTAACAAATATTGACGATTTGTCCAACAAATGTTTATTTGACACTTACCATATGCCAGGATGATACATTCTAGGCATTCTAGGTGATTACATTAAGGTCATAAATCTGAAAATTTTTTATTTAATATAAAATAACTTCACTTGAAGAAATCATTCACAGCATCAAAATTAGATAATTTGAATTTTATCACTTTGGACTTTTCTATTTATATTTCTATAAAATTGCAAGCCCTAGAGAACATGTTCACTTTCTGTCAATATTTAAACATTTTACACCCTGTCGGACATAATGTCAAAAAATCATGTGAATACCTCACCCATCTTCTTTCTCTTTGGTGGACATCTGAATCATTTACAGAGTCTTGCCACTGTAAAATGTGTGATGATGAACATTCTTGCACAAGTTTCCTGTTGTGTATTGCAAAGTTTTCTCTTGAATATCTGCCTATGGACTTTTTTTGTCATAGGGTATGTGAGTATTCAACTTTAAGGGATAATACCAAAACATTTGCAAAATTTGTTGCATCATTTATATGTTAAACCAAGAAGATATGAGAGCTGGTGAACATAAATTTCTTGATATTGTCAAGAAATCTCATGATATTGCTTTTAATTTTGCCAATCAAATGAATGCAAAAATTAATCTCAAAGTAGTCTTGCTTTTTGCATTTCTCTGATCATTACAGATTTGAATAGCTCTTCATATATTTATTGGTTATGTGTGTTTTCTGTGAAATGTTTTTGCATATATTTTGCTCCTTTTTCTACTGGGTTGTTTGTGCTTTGTGTATTGTTTCATAGAATTTCTGCTAATACTCTTGATGTTAACAGTGGTTGGTTGTGTGTAACAAGAATATTCTTTTCTGGTTTATATAATCTTTTCACTTACACAAATTATCTCCTGATAAACAAATATTCTTTCTTTTAACATTGTAACATTTATCAATATTTTCTTTAAGCAGTATTTTTATATTTGTTTTGCATTTTGTTTAAGAAAATTTTTCCTATTCCAAGAACTAAGAAATATTTACCTTATTTTAAAACTTTGTTTTTGAAATTTAAGTACTTAACCCATATAGAATTGATTTTTGTATGTGGTTTGAAGTAGGAGTCCAATTTGAGCTTTTAAAATATAAACAATCATTTTTCCACTCCATGATTGATAAGTTCTACTTTCTCCTATGATCTAAAATGCTACTTCTGTCATATAGTAACATTTTATAAATGCACAAGTGTATTCCACTTAACTAATTCTCTTCCATTGTTCAATTTTTTTTATTCTCTGGATTAGCACCATGGTATTTTAATCACTACAATTTCATAAATCCTGGGAATTAGTAGGATAATTTCTTGCTCCCTGTAGTACTTTAGAAATGTCCTAGCTATTCATGGCTATTTACTTTTTCATAAAAATTTTAGAATCATCTTATGAAGTTTCTTGTAAAACCCTGTAATTGGGTTTGCATTAATTTTTTTCACAACCCTTTAATTGGGATTGTATGGAGTGCAGAGATCAATTGGAGAGGTAGACAACTTTACAGTATTAATTCTTTTTATTTATGATCATGACATAAATTGTCACTCATTGAGGCATCCTTTACTGACAATTTACTGACACATCCTGACACTTTTCTGTCAACTTTATTTCTAGATACTTGATATTATTTATTAATACCATAAATGGTATCACAGAGAAGACATGCTTTATTGTTGTTTGCTTTTAATATTTAGAAATGCAACAGGCTTTGTATTAGGTTGAATTATAACATATTCAATTTTTATATATCAAATGCTCAATTAATAGCAAATTTAATACGATTTGCCCTAATACATTAATCTTATAATTAGTTGCTTTGATAAAGATTCTTATTATTTCTAATAATTTATTTATAGAGCCTGTAATGTTTTCTATGTAAATGCATATGGCATGAAAGCTATATATTCTCCTTCCCCAACCATCTATTTGCAAATTTTTTTGTGTTCTTCATACAACTTCCACTATAACATATAATATTTAATAGAATGTAAGCATTGATTATGTAATTCATTGCATCATTCTATTTTCAAAATAACACTTCCATTTCCCAATCAGAATAATAGGTGTACTTTTGGAAAATACAAGCAATTTATCAGGTAAACAAAGTTATCTTCTAATCTTAATTTCCTAATAATTATTGTGAATTTGGGTTAGATTTTTATCAAATATTTTTTCTGCATCGATTAATATGAACATATAATCTTTCTTTTTCATGTATTAACTTGTTGAATTACATTTATAAATTTCTTAAAATTAAACCATTCTTTTAGATATAAAATATACCTAAGATGATTGGAACAGATCTCTTATTATATGCATTGGATAATGTGTGATTGAAATATATATATAATTTTTTCCTCACAATGACTTTGATTTTGGTATATTAATTAGAAAATGTGGTAGAGAATTTTCTTGCTTTTTCTGCTGTCTAGAAAATTTGAAAGAAAATAGGGATGAAGTGTCAATTGAACCAGCAAAGTTCAGATATCTGGGAGTAGTTAGTAATAAAGGAAAAAGGATGGGAAGTCTACTGTGCCTGGCAAGGCTCTGCAACACTGACAGGAGGTGCAGAACTTGAGGCTACTTTCCCAGGAGCAAGAGGAGTGAAGTGTTCCTCCAATGACCTAGTTTTCTGTGCTACCTAGGGAGTTGGTTTCTGTTTTAATTCACTGGGAGCACTTCTTGCAGTTTTGTGGGGGCAGCTAAAATCAAAGGAAAGGATGTAGGTGGCCTTCTATACCTAGAATGGCTCAGTGAGATTGGGAAAGCACAAAACACAAGGCTTCTACACAAGAAATGAGGGAGAGTAGTGGAGCATGCCTCCAATGTGCTGGCCCATGGTTCACATAACCCCAGAGATGAAACATCCAGTCAAAAGTATTCATAGAATCCCAGGATCTCTAGATGGGCAGGTTGGTGAAGGTCTTTCCCTGCCAAAGCCAGCCTATAAATACTGGGAGAGGTAGCTGTATTTTCAAATGCCCAGACATCAGTGCAAAACTACAAAGGACAGAAAGAATCAGGGAAACATAACAGAATCAAAAGAACAAATAATAGGAATAAATCTCTAATAACTTATCCTAAAGAAATGGATATTTATGGATTGTCTGATAAATAATTGAAAATAATTACCTTAAGCTGAGTTATAAAGGAATACAGATAGTTACTAAACAAAATCAGAAAAATAATATGTGAACAAAATTTGAATAACAGCAGAGAGATAGAAACTACAAAAAAGAATCAAGAGAAATTCTGGAGCTGAAGAACATAATAATTGAACTGAAAATTTCACTAGAATGCTTCAATTGCCAACTTGATTAAGCAGAAGAAAGAATCAGTAAACTTGAAGACGAGTAGTATAAAATTTTTCAGTCCAATGAGCAGAAAAATAAAAATAAAAAAGAATGAGGAAAACATAAGAAATTTATGAGATACCATCAAATGAATTAATTCAACATTACAGGAATACTAGAAGGAAAAGAAAGAGAGAAAGGAACAGAAAGTATATTTAAAGGAACAATGGCCAAAAATTTAACAAATCTGGGGAAGGAAATGGACATCCAGATAAATGAAGCCAAACATAGTACAAGGAGGATGAACACAAAGAAGTCTACACTCAGAGAAATTAAAAACAAATTGTCAAAATTCAAAGATAATTTTGAAAGCAGCAAGAGAAAAGTGACTTATCACATACAAAGAGAGAAAGGGGCAGAAAGCTATCATGTGGATGAGTGTAAAAGACATTATGCTAAGTGAAACTAGCCAGTCACAGAACAGCATATACTACATGATTCTACTTATATGAGATATCTAAAATAGTCAAACTCATAGAAGCAGAGTGTGGAATGGTAATTTCCAGAGGGTGTCACAGAAGAGCATATACTGCATGATTCTACTTATATGAGATATCTAAAATAGTCAAATTCATAGAAACAGAGTGTGGAATGGCAATTTCCAGAGGGTAGAGGGAAGAAGAAATGGTTAGTTGCTGGTCAGTGGGTATAAAGTTTCAGTTATGGAAGATGGATAATTTTATAGAGATGTACACAATGTTGTACCTACAATTAAAAATATTGAATTGTGTGCTTAAAAAGTTGTTAAGAGGGTAGATGTCATGTTAATCATTCTTACTGCAATAAAAAAAAAAGTAATTGGGATGGTTTCTTTCTTATTTGGTATAACTTGTAAAATCATGTGGCCTGGTATTTTCTTTGAAGAATAATTTTGAACAACTACTTTACTTGCTTTAATAGGCATAGAACTATTACTGTTTTTACTTCATCATGAGTCAATTCTCATAATTACATTTTCCAGGCATTAATACGTTTTTAAAATATTTTCAAAACTGTTGCCATGTAATTGTTCATACTGTTTGTCTTATCATCGTAATCTCTGTTTTATCTGTATGTACGCCTTCCTTTTAGTCATAGTATTTATATCTTCTTTAATTTCTCTTTTGATCAATCATGGCAGAAGTTTGTTTCTTCTATTAGTTTTTTTTGTTTTGTTTTGTTTTGTTTTTTTACAAAAACTACACTTTGCTCTGTTGAACATCTATTGCATCCTTTGTTGTAATTTATTGATTTCCACTCTTCTTTTTTTTTATTTTCTTCTTTAATTCTTAGACTTTTTCTATGTATTCTCAGTGCTTTGTACTGTACCTGTTAAATAAGGCTGAAGATATATTGTTTACATAAAAAAAAGACTGCCATGGTCTTTCACCTCTCTCCCTATTCTCTTTGGAACCATTGAGAATTTCCCAGTTTATAGTCAATAACTCTTTGAATAATAGCTTACATTAAAGTTAGTCTTTGATTTTTTCCTTAAAATTTTTCTGTGTAATTTTTATGTTATCATGCAAATCTATTTGTGGTAGTGAAGTGTTTGAAACTTTAAAAGTATTCAGTTAATATTTGTGAAATGAACTAATTAATAAGATGTAGTTAAATAATATGCATATTAATTAGTCCACTATCAATAAAAAGCAATTAGTTTTTCCGAGAGGGACCTGATATCTCCTTAATTTACTCAGTGTGTTAGCATTTTAGCACTTTCTTGGTTAGCTTTCTCCTCTTCTTCCAAATTGCATCCAGTATTGCTTATCAGTACCAGGGCAAGTACTAATAAACCTGGAAATACAAAATATATGTTCTTGAGCTCCAAATTTCACAGGGCAATTGAAAAAAACAAAGTAAAATAGAGCTATGTTTATGAAGCTGAAATGATAATATGAACACAAATTCTGGCTTTAATAGTATTTTTTCAAAAGTCATTGGCAATGTAAAGCATGAGACTAACTGGTACCTTTTCCAGTCAATATTTTAGGTTAGTGAAGTAGCCCTTTACTAAAATTAACTATATGCATCCTACTACAAAGATTTTCCATCTAAAGGGAAATAAACCATTTAACTATTTAACCAGAAATTTCTTTCCTCTAGTTTACTCATAGCTAATATTTGCTAAAAAAAATTAAAATAAAACTGAAACTCTACTATAAGGTAGCATAGGAAACTCTCATGTTTTATTCGTAATTTTGGGGTTTTTTTGTCATTATCAACCAAGCTACACATGCCAGTGGTCCTACAGTACTAATAACAGACTCCAGAACACCAGGAACAGATTGCCAGCCATATTTCTGATCTATGATACATACACAGTATTTATTTAATTTCAAACTAGGTATATAATGTCATAAGTACAATACTGGATACATGAAGCTGTCATAGACATCTGAAATAATGCAGAGGGATTTGGGATAGGCAGAACCGAATATCAATCCTTCCCAAATTTTTAAAACCAGGCCCTACCAAACAACTTAGTTTTCAGCCCCTAGGTTAACACTTTTGGAAAATTATTTTGGACACCGGACAAATTGATATAAGAGCCTTATTAAGAACAGCTTGAAAAAATAATGGTCATCATTGCAGCTATGGGACAGCAGGTTGCTTGGTCACAGTTGATTAGAATGACACTTCAAAGTGATAATTTGGCACCTGCCTTTATTTCATTTTCCTCAAATTGGCAAATTGTAAGATTATTGAGTCAGAAAAAAACAGCTAATGGGTAGAAGACAAAGTGAAAATAGGCATATTATTAATTGATGGTGAATTTAGTGACAATTATATCTATCTTTCTATTTCTTTCAAACATAATAATATTTATTTACTCTACAAGGTCAAGTCCTTTACAGAGAATATCCCATTTAATTCTCAAAAACCTTATGAACTATATGCAATTAGCTCTTGCTATTCAAAATCTTACCATCCATTCACTATGATGACTGGCAAAAAATTTTTACCAGAAATTCACTATCAACCTTAAAAGGTCCTTAAATGAAACTTCATGTTCTTATTAGCAAAGACATCTTTATCAGGCACTTGTCCTTGTGAGAGCACTTTGATCGTATTACAGTTCTATCTTTATGGTCTCTGTATGAGATTTTGACTTGTATTAAAGTTGTTTAAAACTGTTATATGTTAATACTATTGTGTTTTCCACCCTTCACTTAGAGGTTTATGCTGTCATGAATTCCTGTCTGCATTTGTCAGATGCCTGAGGATACTACCAACAAGCTTCAATTTAGTTAGACTCTTCTATATTTAACACACTATTTTGTTGCTATGTGCTCTTTGCAATGTGAAAGGAAGATTCACAGTAATATTGTATACTGCACAGACACATACTCACCAATGACTTTATTACTTGTTAAATAGATATGTGGTATTTTGAATGCTTTATGTTATCCAGAGATCATTTATGGATTGTTACTCCATATTTAAGAATGTTTCAGTAACACTTGGTTTGTGCTTTGAGACCCATTATCATTTTTTCCATAAAAAATAATGGAATATAGTCTCCTGCTATCTGAAAATTTGCTATCAAACACTCTTTTTAGGGATGAAACAGATTTGGCTAATAAGAGTTGCCTATACTTTCATTACACAAATTTACAGATAAAGAAACAGACCTCCATGTTAGTTCACTTATTGATTGAACAAACATTTATTATGCACTTTCTATGTGTCACACACTGATAATATTGTAGTGCATACACAACAATATCTACCCTCATGTAACTGTCATTTTAGAGAACCCTGGGAGAGAACAGCTAATCAGCAAAAAAGTAAATCAGATTGTAGGTTAAGAGATAATGAGTACTATGGGGAAAAACACAGCAGAGAAAGGAGATGGAGCATGAATGGGCAGAAGTATGGGTAGGTTTCTATTTTTGAAAGGATGGTTACTTGAGTTTTCACTGTTAAATAATTCTGAACAAGGTGCTACATCAAAAGTTGATCATTTTTCTCTGATTCTTGCTAGTTCTGGAAGTATTCACTGCCTGTACAAATGGGAAAGAGTCCACACCAGGAAGAATAACTAGACGCTTAAAGGTTTTTCTAAGTTATATAAATGAGGCTTGCAGATATGACTTTAGTAGGGAGAACCAGGTCTATCTCAGTGGGTTAATCTTAGACGGGGATGGTGATTAGAGCAGAATGGCCACAAATGAGCTAAATAAATCAGCCATTGACAAAGAGAGATACATAATAAATATTTAGTAAGTAATATGATAAATACACACCATCATGGAGTACATAGTTCCAGAATTAGGCTGCTACATTTGGGAGCTATAATATGCAAAAAGAATAAATCTCTGAAATTAAGAGAGCACTACTAATTTTAGCAATTAGTATTATTATTCTGCTAATGATGAGTATTTCTCATCGCAGCATTCCTCCTTCTGGCACAGGTCTTCAACATTATTTAAAATGAAGTAATAATGCAGTCATGTTGCAGCTCTTACAGAAGCCTCCTGTAGCAACAGTTTCTCTAGGGAATATTTCAATGACAATTGCAGACCATGTTTTGACTTTTGAACTGATCTGGTGGTTTTTCTTTGACTCCTTTTGGCATGGTGGGATTAACTTGCCCATTAGGATCAGAGTTTCAGGCAGAAAGGCCATGATTACAGTGATAACTATATGAAGGTTAGATTAAAAACACCCTCCCTTATGTATTATAAATCTTACCTTCTAATTTGTGCTAGATTTTTCTCTTCTCAATTTAATTAAGAACTGACAGACAAATCATATTGCATTGAGCCCCTCTAATCAATTTTGTCTATTTTTCTTTCCTATGATTTTTTTGATTTCTTGAAAGTGTATACATGCTCTATCTTACTGAAATACCCAGACCTAATGACGAATCATGATTATAGATGCAAGTAAATAGGAAACATTCGATCATTTACAAACCAGTTCATGCTATTTCCACAACTGTACTGCCTTTTTTTCTATATCCAATCCACTTTCAGAGGTAACAGATTAATTTGCCATATTGACTTTGAAATATTAAATGTGTTAAAAAATCTATAAGCTTATAACTAGAGAATAATTAATAGTTATTACTGTAGAGGACAAAATGTGAATTAGTAGACCCGGTGTTAACAGTCCTGAATCCAAATTCCAACTATCGCTTTCCAGCTGTGAGCAAGTATAAGTTGCTTAACATTTAATATACTCTCCTACTGAATAAAAATGTGTATACACCCTCTTCTACCTGACTTGCCTTACAAGGTAATTGTAAGGCTTGAGTAAAAAGGTAGTTGGAATATAGTATTATGAAATACTCATTTTTGTTGCCAAATAATTTTGTTGCCAAATACTCATTTTTGTTGTAAAATATTGGCAATTTCACATGTTTCAAGCTAATGAACAATTATTATCTCTCTTCATTTTAAGAAAGCTTTATAGAACTTTCTTGGAAAATAAAATAACCTTTAATGAGTAAGATTCAATAGTTGAGGAGCAATTAGTAGTATGTATAAATATAAAAAGAGGCCAGACCTGGTCACTAGCAGGAAATGCAGATTTGAGCTAATGTCATACATCTCTGAAGCCAAGCATATCATCTACTGAATAATGCTTAATAAGCTAGGACAACTGAAATTATTAATTAAAATATAGCTTTTATGAATAAATGTAGTGATAGGTAGTACTTGCTTCTGGACAATAGTCATAAATTATAAGTCAGCACTAAATAACACTAATTTACCTTTTTAAATGACATTTGTAATAGTGACATTGCAATTTTTCACTAAAACAAAAAAGAGTTCAAGGAATGCACAATTCCCCCTTCAGATCTTGGACAGACTCTGACAAAGACTTTTGCTTGGTCATCCTGATAAAATTCAATACATTGCAAAAGCTTATTCTGCCACAGATATTTAGATTTAAAATAGGGAAAACTGAGATAGTGATTGTTATAGGATATCAACATATTTAATCAGATAAAAATAAGCAAGGGGCATTCTGATTTGTAAATTCAATTTAAACTTGAATTTCAGAAAATATATTGTCCCTGTTATCTATGGCTATGTAACAAATTACACCAAAACTTAGTGGTTTACAATAACAGTTTGTTATGATCTTCTCAGGATTCTATGGGTTGATAGGGTTAAGCTGTGTGTTCTCACTTGGGGATCTTTTGTGCAGTTTTAGAACCACAGAAGCGGAGTCATCTGAAGGCTCAATTGGGATGGCCACCCAAGATGACTTCTTCACTCACACACCTGACGCTCCCTACTCTTCCAGCTAGCCAGCCTGGAATTCTCTGTCCAACCTGAAATTTTTATATAGCATCTGAGTACTCCAATAGATGGGAGGCAGAAACTGCTAGTTCTCTTAACAATTAGGTCTGGAATTAGATCACCCTCACTTCTGCTGTTTTCTCTTGATCAAAACAGGCATAAATCAGCCCTAGCTCAAGAGGGTAGAGGAACAGATCCCGCCTCTCCATGGGGAGGGACATTATGGATAGTGGCCATCTTTGGAGACAAGCTACCACAAAAATATCAGCAGATAAAAGCTGAAAAGTCCGAGCAGTAAGATACAAGTCAGAGTCCAGAAAATTAAACCTGCCCTATTGGCATCTTTTGTGTCTCTTATTAAGTCCTAACCATGCCACTTATTGGTTGAGAAATCTTGGGCAATTTACTTAATCTCCCTAGCCTTAGTTTTCTCCATCTGTAAAATGGAGCTAATTATCACTAACTTAGAGGCTTGTGAGACTTCCAAGTGTAATGTCCTCAAAGTGATTAATGCACTTCCTGGCTGAATAAATATTAGCAATTACTGGAGTTGTATTGGGGCTTAAATTACAGGTATGAAAGTAATTTTCTAAAAAAAAAAATACCTATTTTAAAGAAATAGGAAAGTTGTCAGTTGAAATAAAATAAAAATAAATAGACATTCTAATGTTTCTTTTCCTGGCCCCATTAGCTGATCTTATGCATCCCAGGTGTACACCACATACTTTGGAGACCACAGGCCCAGGCATCATGGTGCTAGACTGCCTAGAATACTGCAGCAGTGCCCTGTCTTTATTTATAGCACTATAGACAGAGCATTCATTCTCAAAAAGAAAGAAAAAATCATACTCCCCTGTTTAAAATCCTTCAATGTCTTATCATTGCATTGCCTTGGGGAAAAAATCCTAGTACACTAAACAAGATCCCTTTTGGTCTATTATCTCCTCCAGCCCATACCCAGGCTTCTTCCCTGGTCCCTGACTGCCCTAAGCCTTACAAGTGTTCCTCCCTCCTGTAACTGGCCTCTGACTTCAACTGAGCTCACTCTTATTCACTATTTAATATTTAGCTCAGGATTCATACCAAAAAAATATTTTAAGAAAACTTTGTAGGCAGGGATAGGTGGTCCTACTCTGTGCTTTCAAGACTTCCTCTTTCTTTAAGTCAGGACTCATTTTCCTGTTTGAGCCTGCTTCTAACTGCCTCTCAAGACCATAGACTGTTTGCTTTTGTATTCTCAACACCCTGCATATTATCTGGAGCATAATACATACACACTATCTTTTGAATTAGTGGATATCACCTATGAGTTTTGAGTTTAAATTTAACTATTGTCTTCTCTTTCCTCTTGGATATAGAGATGCATATAGCAAGACAGTTAAGAGCTCAGGCTTTGGAGTCATACAGACTAGACTCAAATCCTGGCTTTGCCATTTCTTATTTCTATAATATCGGGCAAGGCATTTTCCATTTGTTAAACCTCAGTTTGTGCATCTGTTAAACGGAGTAATAAGTCTTACCTGATAAAATTGTTGTAGGGATAATGCATGTAACATATCTAGCACATCAGAGGACATACTGTAGAAATTCAATACATTGAGGATTTATTCCTCTCAAAGGTTTCCAAAACTGGGGGTTTCAAGAGCATCTGCAGGCCTTTTAAACATCTGTTTTAAGTAATCATGGTAATAATATTTTTGAACTTCCTGTTTCTATATTTTATTAACAAACTTTCATCATCTCATTTCATTTTGATCTTAGAATATTTTAAAATCTTGTGTTTCTGTTTCTCTGAATCAAACATATATCTTTCAGTTTTAACTACAAATTTTCTTCTAACAGATCTTTCCCTCTATTTCTATTGTCATTTTTTAAATAAATTTCTTACATTGTTTTTAAATTTCATTTAGAAGACTGCACCTAATCAGCCATAAAATAGCTCTTATAAAATTTCAGTTCCTTTAATATAGGTCATGGAGTTCTGTAGACTATTATGTTCACATATTTCTAATTTTACTTTTTTTCTTTTTTGCCTCTCTGTCCTAGAGGGGCACTGAAGCTAATGTAACCCTATAGTTGGTTTGATCTCTCATGTGTACATCATCTACACTAATGCCCAATCAAGGGTAATTACCATAAAAATCAAAGAGCTATTAAGCCTTAAAAAATCATGGTTTATCCGACTTGACATGCTGTATCTCTCAGTAAGTAATGTTTAATCCTTAAGGGAAAGTGTAGAACCCATTATGTTCCCAACTATGCAAAACCATTCCAAGAAAAATGGTTTTCTTCTGTTAGCAATTCATCAGCTTGAGGCCAAAACATAAGGACTAGAAGAATCGAATGCTTAGGAAATACTCCCCATAGTGAAACTGCAGAAGCTATTCTTATGCTTAGGGACCCTCCCATAGTCAACATCTTCCAGGATTAATTCAATCTCATATCACACCCTGCTGACAATAATTTTTTTTAAGAATAAATAAGCAATTCTTTTTCTTTTTTAACTTTTAACTTTAGTTGAATGTAACCTTTGAAATAACTTATCAAGTTAAATATCCGCTGAATATACAGAAAAAAAGTGGTTTTTCTAAGACATGCATTTTATTGACGTTGTACTTCCCTCATTTTTTTCTTAACAATTTCCTCTTCAGTATAAACTTATTTATGAAAAAGGGCTAGACTCTAGTCAATAGATGAATAATATAACAAAGTAGAAAAACCACAAGACTGAAAAACAGACTGTTCTACAAAATTCGCTATAGGACTGCAAATATATAACATGAACCCCTGGTTGTGTTTCATTGTCTGTAAACTGAGGGGGTCTTATCTGATCTCCCTTTGAGTCATATGCTTTTACTTTGGGTTATTCCAAATACGGCCTTTATATGGGCCCTTACCAAGATGATGAGCTGCAATATGTAGTGCTGAAGCAACATCTCCAATCACCCGTACACGAAATGACCGGCTTCTGTACTTGTGCTGCAATCATTTGAGTCTCTTAATTCCTAAACTGTGATAACACATTACTTGTCTTACAGATGAGCATTAATGAAACCTAATGTCTGAGAAATGTAAATTAGTTTTCTTATTTAAAATAGAATTAAGCTGGTATAATACAAATCAAGACTGAATCTATCTCACTTGAAAGCAAATGTCACTGAACAGAATCATCACCACAAATGGAGAAGAGGACCCAAGTTCCATCTGCTAGTAGGTTAAGTATAATGGAGAGGTGATTATACTGAGAAGTGGTTTTCTTTCAAAAAATAGCAGTATTTATTACTATGTGATGGGAGCTATTCATTTAATCTTTAGTACAATTCTGATGATATATAATATTATCCTATTTTTTTCTAGGAGCAAACTGAGTCTCAGAAAGGTTTAATAATTTACCCAAAGTCACAGTTTGCAAATACGCACTAAAATTAGCTCTTTTTCAGTTGGTCATAGCACCTTCTTACCCAAAGTCTATTAGTAAATACTTCAGTGATGTTTTTCATGTCCCCAGTGAAAAACTTTAGATTGTTGGAAGGACATTGCTGTAATAAAAAGGACTATCAAAAAATTGCTTGAAATAAAAAAGGAGAAGTCAGATAAGACTAATAGTAAGAAGCTAGCATTAAGCTAGCATGTATTAGGTCCCTGATCATATAATGCATAAGAAAAGATCACATATCATCATTCATTCATTCTTTTAATGTTAATTGAATGCATCTTATTTTACCTTTATGTTTAAAATGCCATAAGATTATTAGTCTTATCCCTATTTCACATATGAAGGAACTGAAGTTTAGGGACTTTAAATACCTTGCTTAAGGTCACACAGCTCCATGTAGAGTTGACTTGAGAGCTACAGTTTCTAACCATTAAACCTCACAATTTTGGAAAAAGTACCCAGAAATTATCCATGAAAATCATGATAGTTATTTTTATAGAAAATGAAGAACTGCTCCAAAATATGCAGCTTCAAAATGAAAGCATGGAGGTACTAATATAAACTCCTCTTATCCAATAAACTTGTGGTTAAATGACTTTTGTATAAAAATGTTTTAAATTTCAGGTGAGACAACAATTATCAACCAGTCCTTCCTTGGTTCTTTATCTCTCATATTTCACATGTCATCTAATTTGGATTAGATCTTACATCTTATTTCTTACCTCATATCTTTCTACTTCTTATATATGAAATCAAATCCAAATATACTTTCAAGAGTTCAGTAAGAAACTATTTTTTAAGTGAAAGGATGACTGTGACCATTTCTCACATCCATAGAATCTAAACCTTGATAAAAGAGGAACTAGAAATATCAAACAGGACAACTTGCCTACCTCCAGGATGCACATGAAGCAATCAAATGTGCTCTTCTGGGTCCCATATCTTGGCCTTTAATGTTATTCCCTAGTAAAAGGGACCAGAGCTCTTTGAATAATAGCTGATTCAATGTCTTGTGCCAGGAAAAAGCAAGATAAATCTGGAATGTTTTTTAAAGATTTTATCTTTTTAGAGCAGTTTCAGGTTCACAGTAAAATTGAGAGGAAGGTCCAGAGATCTCCCATAAAGCCCCTGCCCCACACATGGATATAGTTTCCCCCTTTATCAACATACCCCCAGAATGGTACATTTGCTGCAATTGATGAATCTATGTTGACTTGACATAACCACCCAAAGTCCATAGTTTACATCAGGGGTCACTGTTGGTGTTCTATATCCTTTGTGTCTGCACAAATGTGTAATGATGTATAGGTACCATGATAGCATCATACGGAGTATTTTCACTGACGTGAAAATCCTCTGTGCTTTGCCTATATAACCTTCCTTTCTATCCCCAACCCCTGACAACCACTCATCTTTTTGCTGTCTCTGTAGTTTTGCCTTTTCCAGAATGTTATACAGCTGGAATCATATAGTATGCAGTCTTTTTTGATTGGCTTCTTTCACTTAAGTTTTCAACTACTTTGGGTAAAATATGAGTTTTTTTTGTGAAAGAATGCTTCCAGAGTACTCTAATAATAATAACTGACAGAGAACATAGTCTAGATAAAAAACTAATGCCCAAGTAAAGTTGAGCAACAAATGGAAAATAATCAGAACAAGTTTATATTGATGCTGACAGGAAATGTAACAAAAATTGTGCTAAAAGGAGATTATGTGAAAATGGGAATTTCTTTCATTGTCTATAAAAAGCTGGGTATTGAGCAACCAAAATTCTGTGAGTCTGATACTGAAGGTTTCTTAATTACAAGATAATAAAATGCAAACATAGACTTGTGTTTATAGGGAGAAAAAGTTAAAAAGATATGTAAATGGAAGGTGAGTGTTTAATAAAAATTATCCAGCTGAGAAACCTTGAATGATCAGAACTGAGATGAAAGTCATATAGTGTACATATTCATGGTGACTAGCCTTGAAGATCCCTCAAAGCTTCTTGCCTTCTGATATTCACACCCTGTGTGGTTCTCGCCTGTATTGAAATAGGGCTGACCTGGGTAGACAATGGTGTGACTTCTGAGGCTAGGTCATAAAAGACATTGCAGCTTCTATCTTCCTTTCTGCTGGATAACTTACTCTGAAGGAAGTGAGCTGCAGTATGATGAGGAACTCAAACAGCCCTCTGAAAAGGAACACATATCAAGGAGCTGAAGCCTCCTGTCAATAACTGGCACTAATTTGCCAGGAACCTGAGTGAGCTACCTTGGAGGTGGATCCTCCAGCCTCAGTCAAGCCTTTTGCTAACATTTTGCCTAGAATTTATGAGAGATCTCCCAGTCAGATCCATCCAGCTAAGCTGTTCCCAAGTGCCTGAATCCATGGAAACTGTCTGAGATAAAACACGTTTATTGTTATTGTAAGTTTCTAGTTCTAGGGAAAATTTGTTATGCAGCAACTAATAATTAATACAGTATTAGAGGAAAAGAATTATTCAGAATAGTTTATAAGAAAGCGCAAAGTTGATAAGTTGACAATAGTACAAGGAAGAAGAGAAAACCATATAATGTTTGGAAAAGGCACAACCCCCCTCCGAGCTTTTTATCTCCTTGGAGAATAAAAATGACTATGCAAGTCAAAGTAAATGTGGGAGAAAAAAGAAAGAATTAGGTCAAAATAAAAATAAATAGAAGGCAAGATAAAGAACAAAAGTTCACTCTGACAAAAACAGCAAAAAACCTAGAATGACACCATTTGAAAACAGATTAAAAACAGGCTGACTTAAAAACAAAATTACCAGTGAATTCTAACAGAAATAAATTAGCTAGCTCTCCATATTATAATTACAAGACATTATAATGCAAAGAGTCAGAAGTATAGATTTAATATGGTTTTAAGTAGGGCAGTCTTAAGAGACATATGGGACACTAATTAGGGTAAAGGAAGAAACTGAAGAAAGATTTTTTTGTCATTGCCTTGTATAAATATGTAAATATGTTAATCCAACCCAAATATTTAAGCATATTTTGGACACCAGAAACATGGTATTCTTCTTGTTGACTCTAGTCATGACGATACAAATAATAAATCATTTGGTTATATGCTCTTTTAATTAGTTGGCTTTGCCAAATAAGGAGAAATGTGCAACCTTCATTCTCATTTGCTTCCACCAACATGCCCCATGATGCTAACTCTTCAGTATATAATGCAGACACACGTACTGCATCGTCAGTCAGTATCCAAAGGGGTAGAGTTTCCATCAGCTTATATATTTTTTGCCTTATTTTCAACTCCAAATAAAATTCAACTATGCATATATGCGAATAATAATTTTACAGACAAGGTAAAAATTTCACCAGCTTTCAAATACGGTACCCAATCCAGTGATTTAGATTGACAGTATAGTCCCTAAAAATCCTCAGTTAAGGAAAGAAGACATGCTTGTGACCAGATAAAATTTCATATAGAAATATATTCTTATAATTTATTTCCTTTCTACAAAAAGTTGACAATGAATCATTTTTACACTAAGGTGAATAGGAATATTGTCAAATTCAAAATATGAGTCTAGTGGTAATAAATAAATAGCTTATGTAAATGACAAAGTTGTCAATTTCGATGTTTTATTTTATTTGGTGTATATCTATTCAAAGAACTGCTGGTTAAAGCATGATCACTGATTTGGAGTAAGTCTACAGAAATTCATTTTAGAACATTCTCTAATACATCATATAAATTCGTAGGCTCATTAACTTCATTAGAGAATCAACCAAGTTAAAAGTTAATGAGCACTTTAAATCTTCCAGATTTTATCTGCTTTCCATTTTATAAAAGAGTAACACTTTATAACACAGAGTTATAAATTCTACATGAAGTATAATTTAACTTAAACTGATAGATCCAATTTGGGATGCATTTAATGATAATTGCTTATCACATCTAATTCCTAATAACTACTCAAATTATTTTGTAGAGGAAATGTTTTATGCAAAAGAAAGTTGCATTTTTCAACATCGCTAAGAAGCCAAAACACAAATTATATACTATATTTTGAAATTTTATTATCCTTTCCATTTCTTCATTCTATAAGTTCTCAGAGACCCAAGCCCTATCTAACCTTGATTTTGAATTCCAATACCCAGACTAGTGCATGAGCACAGTAGATTCACTGCATGGGCTAAAACTATAGCCTCAACATTTTTCTATCTCTGACTCTCTGTGATCTTTTTCCTTCAGTAATCTTACATGGATAGGCTTAATTTTCTGTATTTCGTACTCAGTACATATTTTCCTTTAAAGACCATACCCTACTTTAATACAACATTTTGGCCTCTACTTCAATAGTTCATAGACTGAAGTTTTAATTTCCCTATTCTTTTCTTGGACCTGAATTAACCTAACCTAGATTCAGAAATGTACTCTAAAATGTTAGCTGAAAGTTTTTCCTAGCAAATAACACCAGAGTCCTAAAGTTTAAGTCCTTAAGGACTAAAAATGGTAATGAAATTACATCTAATCATTCAAGCACCACTGTTTTCTAAAGAGTGGCACCTGCCCTCTAAGAGACACCTGCCCACTCCCACGGGTTAATTCTAATCCTTGTACAAATCACTGAGAAGTCCTGGGAATCAAACATATGTTATTTCCACATGAATATTTTATTTAAAGCACATATTGGAAATAAAGTCTTTCTGATGTAACAGTTCCCAAAAATGTATTTCTATTGACCAATGAGTTGCTAACATTTCTATAATCTCGTAAATCTTTATTCATGTTGTATCTCTTGTTGAAATTAATGAGCTGTGTGAATTTCAACAAATGGTACAACTGCAGCACAGATAAAAATTCTTTAGAATTCATTCTCTTTAAGACCTCTTTACTATATCACACCAAAGTCTTTCGAGTTCTATTTGTCTATTCTCAAGTACAAAGCATAGGAATTTTGATTTTATTGACAGCATTTCATATTGAATGGACTAAATAAACTATTTTGTCCAAGAAGAATATTTCAGTAGTAAAATATGTCAAACAATTGCTAACTCTATTATTTAAATAATTTTAATATTTAAAACTTAATACCCATGGTAATTTTGATAAATAGGCAATAACAATATTTGTAGCACCAAACCTTACTATATTGATGGTGATTGGCTAATTAACCATAATAGAGGAAGATACAATCACTAATATTAATTTGGCCTATTGTCTACCTATTGTTACTGAACTAAAACCAACGTTGGTTGATACAAATACTGGCATTGGTCTAAAATGATATTAGTAAATTTTTCTGTGAAAATAGGAAAGTACCAAAAATAATTCATTTGATCATTGCAATGGGTTTAATATGCTACTTGTTTAACTTTGAAAAAAAAAAAAAACGTTTAGTTCCTTAAGTGATATAGTAACACATCTCTTTGGAAAAATTTATTTTACCTAAATTAACACTGTTAGTTATATCTTTATAGAGTTGTTGAAAATTTAGCAAGAACATTTCATATATTTCTATTTCCCAATATCTCTAATTATACTTACTTTAAAAGCCTTGGCTTTTTTTACTTTAAATTAAGCCAAATACCTTTGCTTTTTCTTAATTTCCAAAAGTTTGTATGCCGAAGTTTTTAATATAGTAGTTTGTCACTCTTTATTCTTTTTGAAATGTGTGTACTGTTTTAACATTTAAATAAGTTTTAAAATTGAATGACAATATATACCTTTATTACTTAATTTAAAACCTTTGTGTTACCTACAATTTTACTGCACCTAGACTTAGATAATACCACACTCCATTAAGCTAATGCAAACAAGCAAACAAATCCACAAACCCCCCTTTTACTGTTTCCTGAAGGCTCCTCATTGAAGCCAGTAACTAATGAGCTTACACGTAGCCCACACCTTATGAGCTCTCCCCTTCACGTTCATCATTTAATTTTGTGTTGTGTATATTTCCCCCAGAGCATGACATTTCAATTCTGTCTGACTTCTGAAGGCTTACTTCAGCAGATGTACCACATGGAGCTGGAAGGAGTTGCCTGGTAGTTCAGTTTCTATAATTATAATCAAATATTCAGTCACGTGAAGCCAGAGGGAGTTTTTGTTTAAATTACTATAAATTTCACACAGAGCTACTGCGTGGTGCAAAGAATCTAAAATGTTGTTCTCTAAAATGTTAGAAAGTCAGTTGAAACACAGTTGAATACAAATGAAAGTATTAATGCAAGTGAGTGTCCCTATTCCCTCCTTCCCTTTGTCTAAACCTCAAAGCCAGGCTGCCCTCATCTGTTGGCTGAAAGTTTCCACCACAGGGTCTGATCTGAGAGGTGCTAAAAAGCACCCCTTGTTTCCTAAAATCGCTCTCCCATCTGACTTCTGAAATTTGTTTTCAAATAACATGCACAGGATCATTTATCATCACAGATACGTTCAAAATGCATAGATTCCTGAGCAAAGGAAAACTACTAACTTCAATTTGTGCGAAGGTGTAAATTACTGGCATTAGACTAGAAGTTGAATCTGTTACTGCATTTGTATGTGTGAAAATCTCAGAGAAAAGAAGTGTTGACGGGGAATAGGGCAAAAGACAAAGAAATGAGTCAGAGATAGCAAAAGCCAAACTTTCTCTAATTTACAACTTTACTTAAGACAAGTTCTTCCTTGAATCTTGGATAAGATACTGCAAAAAGAAAGAAAAACTTGAAATGAAAAAATTGAAATTAAAAAATCAAAAATTTGAAATGATTAAAATTGAGTTTCTATAGTGATTTTATAGTTCCCATGGCAACAGCTGTACCTTTATTTTGTCCTGCTTTATAATCTGGTTCAAATATTCATTTAACGAGGAAAATTTAGACCTTTAAAATGGTAGAAAATGTATTTCATATTTATACAACTTTTCCCTATTTTATTTTTAGGTAATATGATGTATACTTCAAGCTAATATAATAGCTTTAAGACAAAGGTAGAATAAGTCAGAGGCCGTTTTTATGTGCTTTTATACACTTTTGTGTGAACACTTAGTGTTTTAAATAACTTTAATTGCTTTTTTGGTTTTAGACACAAAGTCTTGCTGTGTTGCCCAGTGGAATTCCTGGGCTCAAGTGATCCTCCTACCTTAGCTTTCTGAGAAGCTAAGATTACAGGCATGCACCACCTCTCCCAGCTTATTTGCTGTTTTCACTAGTGTTATATAATTTCTGTAGAGATGTCATTTATATTAGTAATATTTACACAACTGGACCTTGCAACGTGCGTGGTACGTTTTTTTAAAAGTCAAAAAAGAGATTTTCCATCATGTAAAAAATCTATTTTAAAATTTTCTCTCCTTTGATTATTTAATGACAGTGTTCTGGATTACAAATAAGAATAGTGTTTTGAAAATCAACTTTGGAGAATCCTTCATCAGTTTCAGATGGCAAAACAGTCATGTGGAGTACAAAATTGCCAAGTTCAAGTATAAAGCAGTTAGAATAGTCTAAGTTACACTACAGTAATAAACAACCTCGAATTTTCAGTGGTTTAATGCTTCATGTCTAATGCAAATTTGTGAGAGGCCTCTGTTCTTTGTATTTACTCAAAGATGCTGCTGACATAGGTTTGATATCAACAAACTTCCTGCTTCCTAGATCTCTGAAGCAGGAAAAAGTGAGTGTGACAAATCACTGGCTCTTAAGGCTTTCACATAGAAATGGCACATGACACTTCTGTTCAACGTTTCTTTGGCCAGGACAAGTTAGATGAACATGCCTACTTTAAAATTAGTGATGAAGTGCAATTCTACCACATTCCTGGAAAGAGAGAGAAATTGGCATATTCATAAACAGATCTAATGGCCACTATAAGAGAAAAGATAGGCCAAGAAAGAGCAGGAAACTAGGGCATGTGTCAAGCTTAGAGGCCAAGCAGGTGCTTCTCAGAGGCAGCCAGAATAGTGGCGGGTGTGGAAACAGGCAGGAAGTTTTGCTTCACAGGAGAGATATTCAAACTATTCCACTATAGAATGATGGATATTAAGAAGATCACAAAATAGCTGGGGCCCAAAAGACCTTACTGCTTCTGATTCTTAGTAAGCAAGAGGACAATTTGAACTTGGAGGTCTAAGTGGATCATGAGAGCACAAACCACAGCTTCAAATGCCCTGTGTGTATGAATCAGTGTTAACTGTATTGGTACCATTACTGATTACACCTGGATTTCATTTTCTTTTCCTTTGTTCTATAATGAAAAATCACTTTGTGTTGTTATTGGTAATGTGTCTTCTATTCTCATAGAAATAGGCTGAGTAATCACCTAGAGTATTGAGTACAGGCTTGGGACCTCATCCAGCTGCCAACGTACTCTCCACTGCTTGTGCTCTAGCAATGGTTGTCACTTTCACTACCAGAAACAAAGCATCAGGAGCAGGCACAGGTCCAAAGACTAAGCACATGTTCTTGTCCCAACCTCTGAACATTAATGGAAATAAGTTGATATCTATCTATTTACCTACCTATGTATTTACAGAAAATTATGTTACTATTTTCATTATTTTCATATGGGTCAGATGTATAGCTTTATCAGAAACAATTTATTATAGATTAGTGTTGTTAGAACAGAAAGATAATGAATGATAGTAGTTTCTTCTGTGGAACACGACAAAATTTACAACCATACCACTACTTGGATCTCAAGGCTATTTATAGATCTGTCATTCACAGTCACAGTATCTCTAAAAATTTACCTAATCATTCTCTTTATTACAGGTACTTCAAAACACCCTGAGGTTCACATCCTTATATGCTTCCAAGATCCTAGAACAATTTACTCTAAATAATTGAAGCACAATACTCATTTGTCTTAACATTACTGATATTTTAACATGTTGGAGTATTTCCTAAACCTAGTTGAAAATTATCTGAAGAAATTATGTAAAATGCAGATTTCTAGGTCCTAGCCTAGCCTATTAAAGGCACATACCTGGAAGAGGGATGCAGAATGAACTCTTCAGGTGCTTCTGATGCATCCTGTATGTGAATAGGCAAGCTAAAATACTTACCTGTCCATTACCAAAAGCCAACAATATTAAACTTTAATTGAGAATCAAAAAGCAGTGTGTGTGTGTGTGTGGCTCTTTTGAAATTTTCCTATTTTTCTTAGTCCAACAATTTATATTTCTATAAAATTATCTTTATCCAAGTACTTTTCTAAAAATATAAAATCCAGTATTATCTTTTTATTCAAAAAGACAAAAGATTAAACAAAACAAAAAAACCTACATTATATTCTTACTTCAAAGTTCCTACTGCCACTTTATATGAACATTATATTTTATAATCTGTCCACTTAATAAATATTTACCATTTCCATTATTTTACCTGCTTTTCAGCTGTTCTATCTTCGACTTTGTTCGTATCACCAAGAATATTTTCACAATTCAATGTTATCACTAGGTTCTTTAAAGGCCATCTTCAATTAAAAATACTTTTTAATCTGATTTTTCAACAATCTAAGTTATTTGCTAGTATTTGATAATCATATTTTTTCTTATACTTTATATTAATACCTTAGTCTGGTGGCTTCTAAACAACAATAATTTATTTCTCATATTCTAAAGGCTGGAAAGTTCAAGATCAGAATACCAGCAGATTTTGTGCCTGGTGAGGGCATGAAAAAAGGGGCCAGGGGTTTCTCTGAAGTCTCTTTTATAAAGACACCATCTCTATTCATGAGGGCTCTGCCCTCACGTCCTAATCACCTCCCAAAGGCATCATTTCCTACTACCATCATTTTAGGTCATCAACATATGAATTTGAGGGGATGCAAACATTCTGATCACAACAGACTATATCTATTAAATAGACTGAATAAAAAGTTAATAACCTTTCAAAATGGAACGCACTAGGCCACATGGGTTTCCTAGAGAATTCTATCAAACCTTGAAGGAAGACTTTGTACCCATTCTCTGCATTCTCTTTCAGAATATAGAAGCAGAGTGAACACTTTCTAACTCATTCTCTAAGGCAAGCATTCCCATAATACCCAGACCAGGCAAAGACATTACAAGGATAGAAAGCTACAGATCAATTTCTCTCTGAGCATAGATGCAAAAATACTCAACAAAATATTAGTAAATTGACTCCAAAAATGTATAAAAGGAATTATACACTATGACCAAGTGGGATTTACCCCAGGAACACAAGGCTAGTTCAACATTCAAAAATAGATTAATGCAATACCATCATCACATCAACAGACTATAGAAGAAAAAACTCATGATCATATTAATAGATACAAAAAAAGGCATTTGATGAAACTCAACACCCATTCATAATAAAAGCTCTTAGCAAACTGGGAATAGTGAGGAACATCATCAACTTCATAGAGAATATCTACAAAAAAAGAATAAACATCATACTTAATGGTGAGATATTTAAAGCTTTCTTGCTAAGATCAAGAACATGCCAAAGGTTGCTATGAACCTAAAACTTCTCTCAAAAATAAAATTTAATAATAAAAATTTTAAAATCTTAGGTTAGCACAACAGCTCAAGCCTATAATGGCAGCATTTTGGGAGGCCAAGATGGAAGGATGGCATGAAGCCGGGAATTTTTCTACAAAAAAAAAAGATTAAAAATTGGCCAGACCACATGTACTCACCAGCAAACTGGTTTCCCTGATCATCACCTAAGTGCACATTTGGGAATAACACCAATTGGGTATCAGACAGAGGTGGGGGCTGGGGGGAGGGGATGGGTGTATAACTACATGATGAGTGCGATGTGCACTGTCTGGGGAATGGACACGCTTGAAGTTCTGACTGGGGGGGATGGGGGTGAGGGGAGGGGATGGGTGCATACCTACGTGATGAGTGCGATGTGCACTGTCTAGGGAATGGACATGCTTGAAGCTCAGACTCGGGGGGATGGGGGGGCATGGGCAATATATATAACCTGATCTTTTGTACCCCCATAATAAGCTGAAATAAAAATAAATAACTAACTGAGGGAACCAGGTACACGTTATAACTGGCTTAAAGGAGAATTCAAAGAAGCATAAATGTATACTCCAAATTTTTATGGAATGAATAGGTAAAATAAAAAAAAAAATTGGCCAGGCATGATGGCATGCACCTGTAGTCCCAGCTACTTGGGAGGCTGACGCAAGAGGATCACTTGAGCCCAGGAGTTTGAGGTTGCAGTGAGCTATGATCAGGCCACTGCACTCCAGCCTAGGTAACAGAGCAAGACCCTGTCTCTAAATAAAAAAACAAAAACAAAAACCATACACACACACACACACACACAAAAAAAAAACTTAACTTACAAGCTATAACAAAAGAACTTAGAAAAATTCAAACTCCATACTATAACTTAAGAGTAGTTGTATTGTACTTTGTGGAAAATGATATTCATTGTTTTTTACCTAAAATATGTTGTGGATAAAAACAGCTCTTATGTGTGTCCCACATGGTAATCTTAATTGTTACAGCCTCCCTTTTTATTTCACTCACATTTTGCATTGTTTAATGTTTTCCAATATAGAAACTAGACATCAAGTAAAAAAAAAAAAAAAAAAAAAAGGTTTTTCAAATATAGTGGTTTATCTATTAAATTCCTTAGATACTAATAATGGTGCGGAAATAGATGAGACTTAACAAGTTTAATATGAGAGGTGAGGTCATGGATGAACTGCTGATTCAGCAATCATCTGACATGAGCCATAGATGTCCTACAAATGCAATAAAGCACATGTTTCCATTTGTATTCATAAGCTTCATGTTTATTCTATAAATTATGTTAAATGACTCTTGCTTCACAAATTACTTTTACTCTGTATTCATTGCTTTCTTTCTTTTTTTTTATTTTTTGAGAAAGAGTCTCACTCTGTTGCCGGGGTTAGGGTGCCGTGGCATCAGCCTAGCTCACAGCAACCTCAAACTCCTGGGCTCAAGCAATCCTCCTGCCTCAGCCTCCCGAGTAGCTGGGACTACAGGCATGCACCACCATGCCTGGCTAATTTTTTCTATATATTTTTAGTTGTCCAGATAATTTCTTTTTATTTTTTTGGTAGAGACGGGATCTTGCTCTTGCTCAGGCTGGTCTTGAACTCTTGAACTCAAGCGATCCACCCGCCTCGGCCTCCCAGAGTGCTAGGATTACAGGCGCGAGCCACCGCGCTCAGCCTGTATTCATTATTTCCTTAATATGTTCTTGATTCCCTGGAAAGTGATAAACCATACTATTTGAGTAACAGAAGAGCTAAATATATATGAAATAAATCTTTAGTGTCATGGGGTTAATTTATGCATGTATATTTTTAATTACTAAAAAGTATTATACATATTTATTGACCATTTACTATGTCATAGGCACTAACAAGTGACACTGGATACAGCAACAAATGGAGCTTAATGTCTATCCATAAGAAGCTCATAGTCTAGGGGAGGAGGCAAAACACAGCAACGAAAACAAAGTTCATTATAACAGTGAATACCAAACACAAAGATAGACATGTAACATGAGCAAGATATGAGGGGCAAGCTCAAACACAAGACAGGCAAAGAATCTTTCTGCAAGTTCGACCCACAGACACAATGTCACAAAAGCATGGGACAGCAGGGCATGTTCAGGAGACTGACTTAAGTCTCTGCACACCTAGAGAACAGTGAGCTTGAAAAGATGTGACAGAAAATGAGTCTGGGACCAAATCTCAAAGTGCCTCACATGTACTACTAAGAAACTTGGACACAGTTACTGTTAAAAGAAGAAAGAGAAAAAGAAAACAAGTAGAAAGCAAATTATGACAATAAGAAAGAAAAAAAGGGGGAAAAATAAACATATTTCTTTCTTTCAAGGTTCATTTTGTGCATTTATGTGTATATCGTCTCTAATTTTTTTTCAGCAGTCTGCAAGTTCAGAATTATTTCCATGTGTTAAATGAGAAAACTGGTGGTAAAAGGTAAAGTTACACATCCAAGATTATCATGCTAACCTAGCTAATAAACTGGCTGAGTCAGCCTTGAACTCTGGTCTCCACAACTGCTAAGCTCATGCCTTTCACAGGAGATCACATGGCCACAATGACCAATAGGAAGTAAATAAAGGACTTTGGGAAAGAATAGGATATGAGCACATTTATATTATTGCAGGGCTACAATGTGGAGAATGAATTAGAATAAAAAAGGTAGAAAGCAGAAATATAGAGAAAACATTGTAAAAATGCAGGAAAAAAACAATGATGGCCCAAACTAAGGCAATGCTAGCAAAGGATAGAGACATAAATGAATTTAAATTATATACAGTTATAGACCTGGTAACTGATTAACATTATTTGAAACATTATGACTAAAAAGAACTTCAGACTTATTTTCAGATTTCTAACCTAGGAGACTTATAATAGAGTATTATTACTAAATGAGAAATAGAAATACTGAAGGGAGAAATAAGTGGGTGTTACAAAGGGATGAGAAATATAAATATATGTATTTGGAAATCATGAGTACATAAATAATACCCACTTTAAACTATAAAAGATCATCTCCAGGGCAGAAGATATAGGTGGAGAGGAGAAACCAGAAAAAAAGACTACGGTTCAAAGCAATTATATATTTAAAAAATAGACAAAGTCATGAGGCACATAAGTGAGATGGACAGTAGTGAAATAAGTAGGAACAAAACTAGAAGAGCAAATGTCCTTGAGTAAAAAGGGTGAATATATTGGCTCAAAACAGAAGGTAAAAAAAGAAACAAAAGCACAAATTCATCTTCAATAAAATGAAAAAACAACTGTGAACCTAAATTATGATATGTGAAGAAAGAACACTGAAGAAGAAATGATAGCTCAGGAGAACACATGAAAGTGAAATCTAGATACCTAAAAAGTAAATGTCTGCAGGTGGAATGAAGCTCTGAACTCAGGAACTGGAAGCATCAGTTACCTCTGAAGTCAGGGGCAAGCCAAGAAGTGAAGCCTAAAATGAGGAAATTGATCAAAGTTAAGGAACAATTCAAAGATGACTGTTCTCTCCCAACCTCCACAGTAGACTGAGAGCTAGTCTCTGGATCTGAACTGAGAAACAGAAAGGAGAGCAGATTAGGTAGCATACTGAAAACATAGGGATTTATTGAAAGCTCTTGTTCTGAAAAATGCCTGACCTGATCTCTTTTCCTTCCCAGTTCCACAATGCCAGCAACCATGTTTACACTATGCTCACTGTCCAATTCACCCTTCAATCCAGCTCAGGCAAGTAGAAGATTATTCTCTGGAGAAACTGAACTGTCCAGAGAAATGCCTACAGATGCTGATATCAGGACCTTTCCAACAAAAAGCTGGAATCTTTCACCAAAAATAAAGTCTACCTTGTCTCTAAGACCTGCAATGCACACACAGCTTGCCATGAACTTGTTAGTACCTTAGTCCTAAATGAGAAGGAATGATTAAGACTCACAGACATTTGAGGGAGGCTTTAACTAGAGAGAGAGAGAGAGAGAGAAATCATAAAATAAGAAGAGGAGACAGAGACAATCCAGGTGCAGTGGCTCACGCCTGTAATCCCAGCATTTTGGTAGGCCAAAGCAGGAGAATTCCTTGAGGCCAGGAATTCAAGACCAGCCTGGTCAAAAAAGTAAGACCCCCGTTTCTACTAAATAAATAAATAATTCAGGCACGGTGGCACATGCCTGTAGTCCCAGCTACTCAGGAAGGTTAAGACAGGAAGATCACTTGAGCCCAGGAATTCAAGCTTACAATAAGTTATAATATGATCATGCCACTGCACTCCAGCCTGGGCAACAGTGCAAGATCCTATCTTTAATTAAAGGGAAAAAAAGAAAAAGAAACAATACAGGAAGTGAAATAAAAGACGTTGCAACCCAATAGAAGTATAGACTGTTAATAAAAGGAAACATTCAGGAAAAAAGAAAGATGTATTCAAAAACTATGATAACTAAACAGATATGGCAAAATATTCAATAGAGGATTTAAAATATATAATGCAAGAAACCCTAGGAGGAAAATCAAGATAAAAATTAGGAAAGAAAGATAGCATTAATACAGAATGTAAAGCATTAAACAATAGGAATTTCAGAAAAAGAAAACATAAATGAAAAGAAACGGAAGCATCCAAAAATAAGGAAATATTTTTCAAAACTGAAAAACCTCCAAGCTCTAAGAAAAGGTCTACCCAAGTGCTCAAATAGTTGCGGGGGGGGGGGGGCCAGAGGGGGAACCCTACACTAAATAACCCTACAGTGAGAAACATTACCATAAAAATCCAAAAAAAAAGCCCTAAAATCTTCCCAAGAAAGAACCAAGGTTACATAGAAAAAATAAAAGATGCCAATCTCATATTTTCAAAAGCCATGCTAGAAACTAGAGGATAATGAAGCCATGCTTTCAACATCCTGAGGGAAAATAAGATTCAATATAGACCCCTTCTCCTATTTAAACTATCCATAAAAGGATAGATAAAAATACTTTCCAATATACAAATCCTTATATATTTGCCTCCCATGGGCCTGTTGTCACGAAACTGCTAGAAAAACATGTGCCACCAAGAAAAGTGTAAACCAAGAACGAAAAAGACAAAGACAAGAGCAAAAGGGCAAAGATTTCCAAGACAGATGCTATGCAACTGCCAAAAGAGGAACCCCTTCTGACTGGAAGAAGAGGTCAGAGAGTCTCTGAGGTCTGAGTCTCAGAAGTCAGGAATCTCCAGAAAAAAGTAATTGAACAAATAAATTATTTAGCAGACTTGTCCAGATGGAAAATTGTATCAGGAAATATTTCACAAAATATTGTGCAAATACTTATTCTAATAAAATAAGGAAGCATTATTAATAAACTCATTTAAGGAAAAATAAAATCATAGACACTATTTGGAACAGAAATAAACAATATTTAAATTATCATAATGAAGGTACTAAATATAGAATTCAAAAATGTATGTGTAATTATATTGAGATGATACAGTTAGAGGAACAGAAGGTATGAACTAAAATACTCATGGAACATAAAATGAAAAACAAATAAGGTCTAAAACAGAAAAACTTTTAGATAGGAGTATAGGAATACTATAATTATAAAAGTAAGAAATCATTGCTGATGTTGAGAAATTCATTGCTGACCCTGACAGGAGCAGTTCAGGGCAGAAGTGGAGGTGAAAGCCAAGTTGCAACTCTCAGTTTTCCTCAAGAAGTTTGACTGAGAAGGGAAAAATACAGCAGTAGCTCATTCATTTACTGATGATTAGATGATAAAGAGAACTTTCCGATTTTTCTAAGAATTCTAAGGTATCATAGTTTTTCTCATTTTATTTTCAGAAATCATTTTGAGATTTAAGAATAAATCCTACATTGTCTCATTATCAGCCCATGGCTTTGCTGTTCCCTCACGTTTTCCCCTCCATGCGCAACCCCAGCTGTTGTCCATCTTCCTTACTGTTTCTGTAGCTTGTCTTTTTATCACTGATTTTTTTTCAGCTGGATGAAAGAGTTAATACTCCTCACTGTAGACACTGAAATGGTCAACTATTTTGTCAAAGTTTTCCACAACCAAACATAAAACTGTATCTCCACAAATTAGTTTAGAAAATGTTGAAAAATCAGTAGCTGTTCATAATATATCAGACTGAATTGAATTTAATTATACCCAAATAAGCCACCATATTCTATCTCAAACAAGGTATGCATAAAAAATATGCTTTATAATTTATTTAAACAAATAAATTACACAGTGGAGCAATCATGGAATTCACCCACAACATCTCTTTCTCTCTACCAGGTACCAAGGGACTTCAGTTGTGCTCCCCCAAAATTAGTGGGTTTCTGATGAGGCCAATGAACAGGTGACTTTACACATAATTAGGAAAGTCCATCTAGCATCAGGAATTGCATCACAATTTTCTTTTAATTTAAAAAATCTAATTAGCCATTCAAACATATAACCATCATGGAAAATAATACAAAAGACCCTCCTAGTAATATTTCTTACACAAAAATTACCCTTAGGGTTCTTAAAACTAGGACAAAAACAAAGAATTTTCTATAAAATAATCATAATGGATGAAATTATAAACAAAATTTACCAAATAGTTTGAATAAATATAACAATTGATCACAAGTACACCTTATAAGCAAATTTCTCTTTGACAGAGAACCCATCATTCATCAGATGAGAATTTCTTGAAATTTTCTGGCCAGTGTTCCCTGAGGTCCTCTCCCCTTTTGTCCTTTCTCAGCTTCTCTTCTTTCTCTCGTCTCTTTTCTCATCTTCTCATCAAAAGTTCTCCTTGGCAACTTTAAGATATTGAATTGGAAGTATTAACAGGAACAGTGGCTAGATCATACACCAGTTCTAAAGGCTTTCTCTGAGTCCTTGTAAATGAATGGCACAGTGCACCACAAACATGATGAAGTCTTGTTAAGAAAAGAAGAAATATTTACTTGATCTGCCCAGTGCTGAAGTCCAAGAGCAACATGACAATTTTGTACAGAGTTTCATTTAGACAAGATGTGTCTAAATAGTATTGGATACTTTTAATTTTCAGTCTTTGTAAAGGAAAGATGGTATAGGATATAAGCAAGAATGTCTAGAAGGACAATACAAAACCTGAACTAGGGAAGTAAAGAATATACCTCATTAAGGGTTTCACCAGTTTTTTAACTAGGGAAAGATATAAATTAATCACTATTCAAATACTGTGGTGCATAGTTGCTTATGTGCTTAAATTCAATGGAGAATAAAGTCTGTACCATCCTAATTGGCAGTGTGAGCTTAGTTTCCCTCAATTTTTTGTTTTGTAACTTATAAACCATGCATGCATTATAAAAACAGGCTGCAGTCTGATGTTTTATGAAATTCTTTATCTCCTTCACTTAATGCTTGTTCTCACCTTCATAATTCTAAAAATGTGTTTCATTCTCCTCTCTTAATTCCTATAGTGCTAAGTTTCTTGACTCTTGCCTTTACGCAGGAGATGAGATTTGATTTTTAGTTTTCCTAGTCCTCTAGTGTATAACAGATTTTATTTCTACAGGATCACCCCGTGCTATGGTCTGAATGTTTGTTTCTTCCCAAAATTTATATGTTGAAATAGAAATCCCTAAGGTGATGGTATTAGGTGATAGGGCCTTTGGGAGGTGATTAGGCCATACAGACAGAGCCCTCATGAACGAGATTAGTAAGTACCCTTATAATAGAGGCCCAAGGAAGCTTGGTCACTTCTTCCACAGTGGAAGGACACAACAAATAGGTACGGTTGTAAATTAACCAAAAATTGAGTTCTCACCAGATATCAAATCTGCCTTGATCTTGGACTGCCCAGACAGCAGAAATGTGAGAAATAAATTTCTGTTGTTTATCAACTACCTAGTTTGTGCTATTTTGTCATAGTAGCCCAGTTGGACTAAGATACCCAGCATCCATTCCCCTTCCTAATAGCATTTCCATTTCCTTATGGGCAATTAGCCATCTTTCATTGTGTGTATGATGGTAGGAATCCTTTCAAAGTCCCTGCACTTATCAGCTAATATCCGTGTCAGGCCAATGCATGTCTTTTGTGAGGCTTTGCGTCTTGAACAGAGAGCTTCAAGGATTTAAAATGGCTGGTGTACATTCAAAGTCCACTACTTCTCCCAGGCAGAGCAGTGGAGTGTGTAATTATGCACAGTTGCCCAGGGCAGCCCATCCTGGGGCCTGTGGCACGCTAACTGTAATCTTGAGCAATTTACTTAATTCTCTGTACCGCTATTTCTTTATCTGTAAAAAGAACACACATCATAGGCTTATGGTATAGATTCAATGAGACAATTAAAGTGCTGAGAACAGCTGTTTTCACCTATTAAGCACCCAGTAAATGTTGTCCTTTAATCCTGGTTTTCAATCTTATGATAAATTTCTTTTTGACTAAATTTAGCTTGGATTGGTCTTGTTTCTTGGGACCAATGAACCCCATCTAATTTATCCATCATCTTCTGTGGTCTTAGATGAGGACTTTTACCTCCAGCTCGTCAGACCATGCCTGTCCAGACAAGCACCTCCAGAGAAGGGGTGGACTAAGTCATTACCTGCCCTCTGAGGACAACTTTGAGACCATGTGGATAATATATTTTATTTTCCTTTATTCATTTTTGCTCAATAAACTCTGTCTTAAAGTAGAAAAATTCTAGATTTCATCTGAAGTACCATAAAGAACATTTGCTTAGGGAATAAGATGTACATTAAAACTGTGACACATCTTTTTTATTTTCTTACTTTAAACAACCCTGTTATATCTATATCTGACAAGGATAAAATTACATCAAATGCCTTGACAAGTCAGCTGAAACTCTCAAAAGAACAAACCATTCAGTACCCGTTACATGACTGACTACTCCATGTGACCAGTGTTGGTGGGCAATTCTCAAAGCAATACTACCTTAACTTGCATAGTTACTGTGTATAGGTACCAGTTTCTAAGAATGTTGCTAAATTGGCATAATAAATCCTATTGAAATTTAGTTATTTCAAATATTATATAAACTACTATAAATACCACAATGTAGTTATTAAAATAGAAAATGGTCTTCGTCTCTTATTAGATTTACTACTTATACCTTTAATGTTAAATTTACACAGGGTTTACATAAATTTTATGACCTTAAAACTTACAAAAGAAAAAGTTTAGCCTTTCTATCCTTTCAATTGCAAATTTGACTTAGAGACTGTTTGCCATAGTCTGAAAAATTTAACACGGTGTTTTGGACACCATTTCATAAAACACAGAGACTATGAATTGATGATTCCAAATAATTCTAATACTACCCATTGGGTACTATGTTAGTAACAGACAATTTCAAAATGTTCTGGCTCTGTTTTAGATGACAAAATATTTAAGTTTGGAACACGTTTAGAAAATAATATAATAGTTTAACATCCTGTGCACTAAAATAGACAAAAAGGTTTTGTATTAATCTTTAAGGAAAATTCTCTATTCAATTTTACTTCATTGGACAACAAAACTTAAAATTATAACCAAAACATATGAATGTGCAGGCTTGGAAAAGTAACTGATTTAGCTGAGCACATTCGTTCAGATTGAGATGCTAACACATAGGTTTTTACATTAGTCCAATTTTTTTGTATGAAATATATGAGAGAAAAGTTTAGTGCACTGAAAGGTTAGATTCAAATAGGTGTGGTTGGAACAACAGTAAAATGAAAGGTTTCCATACTCCTTTTCAACTCAGTCCCCAAAGTGACACTGGAAAGTAATTCCCAATACTGGGCATCACTTGAAGTTCAAGAGGGTCCTTGGCTTCACACAGAAAGAATTTAAGAACTGTCAGTGTAAGCAAAAGCAAGTTTATTTAGGAAGTATAGAAGATCTTCTCCACAGACAAAGCAGAGGCTAATGCTTCCTCCTGGGGAGAACACCTGTGGTTTTTTCGTTTTTTTTATTTAAGCAAAGCCTTAATCATAAGCTAAGCAGGGGAGGAATATTCATATTAATTTTCTGAAGAGGGTGATGTTTTCTTAGAACTGGGAACTTTCTCTTTCTTTCTAAGGTCCTTCCCAGAACTGTCATGGTGTTGTTGGGAGTTTCTTTCAGCATGTATTATAATTAAAGCATAATGAGCTGCAAGGTCAAGAAATGATCTTTTTCTTTGCTACCTTACTTCCAACTGGTTTTAACTTGTTCTGCCACCACATCCTGTTTTTGATCTGGATGGTTAGGGACTTTTTGACTCTGTTAAGCAGTGCCTGCCAGTTTCCTATCTCAAAAGGTAACAGCCCACAGTTGATGTGGTTGATTGTGCCAATAATAACCAAATTGCAGACAATTAAAATGTCTTTTGAAATGCACTGTAATTCAACTCAATTATTCTCTAAGTGTTTTTTTAAGTTGAATTGAGATAAGGGAAAAATGTTATGCTTTCTATATTTTGCTGATTCTAACTAAAAGTTAAGCAAAATTCTTTTTCCTGTTTTTGTCACAGGAGTTTGCTATTCTGTCCCTAAGTAGTACATAAAGATAAACATTATTTTCAGCAAGGCATGCTTTAAAATTTTGATTATAGAAAAGCAATTGTATTGTTCCATCTCCTTTATTCTTCAGGGAAAATTTGGTCACTATTTTACTTAAAAAATTACACTACTTTTACTGGTATTCTCACCTTTCAGCAATTCATGCAGAAGTCTGTCTCTCTCTCTCTCTCTCTTTGACAAACACACACACACACACACACACACACACAGAGAAGAATATAGGCAACTCAAAGCTCAGACACTACAGAGATAGTTTACTCCATCCTTTGGCAAATTATTAACAGTTTAATTACTGATTTATATAGAACTCTATCAGAAACCTATTTCCCAGACTTTCTCTCAAAACATTTAGTGTAAATATTTAACAATGTGCTACTTTGTCTATTCTGCCTTCCATTATTTATTAAGGATTTAATAAAGTGTTAAGAAATGATGGTGGAAATTTCCAGTGGCTTTCCTTTATTTCCTTTTAATGATACAATCTGAATGGAATAGAGGTTGCCATTCTTTGACTCTGAATAGTTTTCCAGCAATTTCTATGTAATTATATTGTCTGGATGTACTAAAACTCTCAGAAACTATTTACTTTCTTGAGACATTTTGTAGAACATACTCTTTCTTAGTCAATCTTTTTCTATTTTTTTAATTTAATTATATCAATATTCTATCATAAAAATTGAATCTCCAAAATAGTATATAACTTTACATCCAACATTCTAATTTAATCATATCATTACATTCTTATTTTCTTTATGTACATCAGCAATTTGAGGAATCAAACTGATTTTTTCTAGCCATGTCTTGCAATCTTAGATTGTTAAGTTTACTAAATTATAGGTACCATGGAAAACTGGCTCAGTGAAATGGTTCTAAATAACTGTTGTAAATCCCTGCTAAAAAGAAGAGCAGATATTTGGATATATTAATTTATCTAACAAATAATTATGAGAAAATACTTAGTATCCTGCATTTTACTAGTTACTGGGAATACAAAGACAGAGATTTTTCTTCTTTGAGATGCTTGCCATATATAATATACATAAATAAAAATTATGTGTCATAGTACAAGGAGATTGAACAAAGGTGAGCAAGAGTAAAGAGAATGGAGTAATTCTTCCTGAAAAGTTAGAAAATCTTCACAAAAGAAGCTTTAGGCTGGGTAAATCAAGGAAAGGAACAGATTTACAGGCAGAAGAATTGTTTGATCACCTCCTGTTCACCCCACTGGTGAGGGAGGTGTTGTTCGCTGTGGTTATAGGGATGACTGCACGTACACCCGACACTGGACAGATGAGATCAACATCATTTATTAGTCACACACACTCACAGCTAGGGGGAAGAGGACACTGTGCCACACAGGACTACACAAGGGCTCCACTTGGGAACAGAGTGAGCAACTGGGGGCTGTGGAAAGCAAGCTGTGTGATATCAAGAGGGTGGGGTACTTCCCTGATGGGAGGATATGACTTGCTCGTTTGAATAATTCCATAGCCCTCATGAAACTGAAACCTACAACTCAGAAATAAGCCAGAACTATGCTTGTTGCCTTGATAACAAGGGTTGATTAGTTAGGGGGCCTTATCTGTTGGAGCAGAATGTGGAGGTGAACTTGAGGTTAGAACTAGATTTTATAAGATGTCAAGGTAGCATATAATCTTTAGTATTAATTTTAAGTTTTACACCACAGAAATGGAACTCAAAAGGCATAGAATTCTGAATATTCTTAATGTTTTACAAAAATGGTGAAAAGTTCAGTGTGTCAGGACACAGATGCAGAGAAGGTGACAAAGATGGAAAGTTTTGCACATATATTTAGTGTCTCTGACAAATTTTATGAAAATTATAATTCTTTGTGTCTCATTCAAGACTATAAACCCAGAATCTAGAAAAATAATTGGCCCATTGTACAAATTTTCAAAATGTGTTTTGAAAGAATAAAATAATATTTTATGGGAAGACATGTTGGCACTGAGCTGCACAGGTAAATAAGACCTGGCCCTTTCCTCATAGACATATTGTCTAGAAAAGACAGAACAAAAATATAGACAAATAAGTGAAGTTAACTATTAAGCATACTCAAGTATGTGTTGGGAACAGATTTTTAAGTACCCTACAACTTGAAATACACATTTACATTTATTTCTACAGTCAATGGTGAGATGAAAGAAGTTTTCAACATTGTAATGATATAATTGCGTTTGTTAGTTAGGTAGAAAACCTGGTGGCAAAGGGAAATGTCCACTGAATTGGGAAGAGGCAAAGATCGCAGGACATGGGTTATACTAGCCAAGAAGAGATGTTATGGGGATGTGAACTAAAATGATATTTGGCATGGGGGAAATGATAGATGAAATAACTGAATTCTAGCAAGACAGGGAACATGTATTAATAGAAAAACAGCAATTGATATGTAGTATTGGAATCTACCTCCTAGAATGTGTGCAAAAGGAAATTGATGTGACTGGCTAGACTGTGGAAAAGCTTAATACTCTGAAGCATTAGTGTGAAGGAAGGTGGGTATGAAAATTGCAATACTTGGATAATGATAATAAAATAATGGAATTTCCCATTCCAGTGTACAGAATACCTGGCAAGCAAGTGTTTAGTGTTTACCCCCTTAGCAACAAAAATAAAATAAAAACAATAACAAAAAACCCAAAACCAATAATAATGTGTTTATTTCTAAAGAAAGGAAGTTAACTGGCCTGGTAGGAGGACCATGCATTTTTGCTTTATCAAATGCCCACATTCTGAATATTAAGATATTTAAGATGTTCCCGACAGAGGAGGGGGCAAGATGGCCAACTAGAGATATCACTTGCCGGACTGTCCTGAAGGGAAAATAAGATTTCACATAAAAGAGAGGGGAGAAGAGATCCAGATCAGGTGTAGATCATAGAGAGAGGTGCCAGAGCTTGCTGGGGACCTCACGGAGGAAAATTATGAAGCACAGAAGGAAGATGATAAAGGAAAAAAGATATCAACAAGGACCAATCCCAGAGAGGCTCGGAGCCCAGTGTAAGGGTAAGGGGGGATCCCTCTCTCCCTTCCATAAGCATTTGGTGACCAGCGGAACTACCAAGTTTCTTGAAGCCTTTTCCACTGTCACCAACCCAGGCATGGCAGCAAACAAAGAATAGTGGGGAGAACTTGTGTGATCCAAGAGCTTGGTCATTCTGTGTGGGGCTCCCCTCCAAGGAGAGTGTCACGGAGGCTAGAGAGCTGGCTTTCTTCCATTCAGTTGCTTCCTCTCCCACCCCACCAGTAACCACTACAACTAGGAGTGCAGCTTAGCCAAGAATTTGGCAAGAGGATGCCTCACCCCAGCAGGTGTGTGCTGCATGCAGGCTGAGGTTTCCACAGAGAGTGGTCCCCACACCTGTATTCTTGGGGGCCTGCAGTGGACCTGGGGTGCCTGATTTAGGAGCTCTCTGCTCACTGGCATTTCATAGAGTGGCACATCATCAGGACAAACAGACCAGACCCCATGCCCCCCAAACTCAAATAGGTTGCAGGGGACACAGGGGTAAGATCTGGCAGCTGGACTCCAGTAGCAAGGAAGCCCATGTGGACACATCTGTTGGGAGAATATCGCAGGGTTCTGAGATGCAAGGAGCCGGGAGAGTACCCATCACCCCCATACCACCCTGTGGGATTAGGGCAGATCCTATGACAAGGAAGAACACAGCCCCAGAAGCCATAGCAACCAAGATCGGTGTATTCAAGCGTTTGAGCTGAAAGAGATCTACAGCTCCTCCTCCTCACCCATTCCAACCAGGAGAGCAGTTAGAACTGACAATTTGGTGAGCAGCCATCTCTCCCCAGTCATATACGCTGAGGTTTCCCCAGAGAGTGGGACCCATGCCTTTCCCCTTGGGGACTGGTAGTGGACCTGGGTGGCTGAATTGGGAGCTCCTTGCCCACCAGCATTTTACAGAGTCACACACCAGCAGGGCAGACAAGCAGGCCAGACCCTGTGCTCCCCAGTCTTGGGTGGCTTGCTGGGGGACACAGGTGGGAGGTTTAGGAGCTGTATTTGGGTGGTGAGGGAGCCCACATGGGCAGAACTGATGAGAGAATACTGTGGGGTTTTGAGATGCAGCAGTCTGGGAGAGTATGCATTCCCCCCACAGGAAAACAGTCCTGTTGGATTACCGTGGATCATCCAGTGAGGAAGAGCCCACCCCTGGGAGCCACTAATTCAAAGATAATACTACAACCAGCAAACAGATCTACATAAGCAAATTCATTTTTGGAATGGAAAGCTACCTGTAAATGTTTTCTAGATAAAACAAATTTAATTTGTAGTACATTAAATGGGAAGATTTTAGATAAAGTAGCAAAACTCAATTCCCATCCTATTTCTCTTGAATTTAACATTAAAAAATAGGAGAAGCCCAGTGTATTTTCTGCACAAGGAGAATAGCTAACAGCAAGTGCTATGCCCTAGGACCTGACTGCTCAAATCCTCTGGGATTATTTTATGCCAAGCTTGTCTAAAAAAGAAGACCCTGAGATTACTGACATAAAACCAAATGGTAGGTATATAGATTTTGATAAATGGTCACCTGTCACCCATTGATTCTTCCCAGGAGCAATGCATGGCTTAGGTCAACGGTCTGTTGATGGGTCCAAGTATCCCTCAGGGTAAAATATACTTCCTATTAATGAATGGATAGCTTACTAGAGTTAATAATTTGTTCAAATTAGCAATTACATCATATATGAGCATAATTAACTATAGCTTCATAAGATCCATTGATTTAAAAAAAGTCACTTAAGTTTCCACTGAGAAATATTCATGAAAATGTTCCTAGTATTGTATTTGGTTAACCATATGGATATATATCGACACTGACCTCTGTTTTTCTGAGTGGCTTTTACCTGTACTAAACAGATCCGACTAGGAGAAAGTTAGGTGAAAATTTTTTTTTCAGAAAGTGGTGCAGTAGGATTCATCCTGACAAGACCTGTCAAGTTGAAATCAATGTTGTTTGTAGACCTCTGCACTAATACCAAGGATTCATGTGAGGAAAACCAATCAACACTGCTTAGATTGTCAATGATTCTACTGTCAAATTCATGGCTAAGAAGCACAATAGAAGTTCCTCTACCTCCAACATTATTCCCTATAGCATAAAGAAGAAAAATATCCACAGGATCTGAGTCTGCCTTGGTCAGGTTTCAAAACAAGAAACAAGCCATTATGCTTTAAAGCAGGAAGTGATTTAATCAGGGAAATAGGTACTAAATATTGTTTAGGTGCCTAAATATTGTAAGGAGCAGATTCTAGTCTGGACTCTTGGAATTGTTAGGCAGGGATCAAATCTTCAGGTGGAAGATACAGGGCAGAAGAGCAATTCCTAGGGGTGGAGAAGCCAGGGACCAATCAGGGGAAGGGACTGCAGGAAGACTTAGCTAACCACCACAAAGAGCAGGAACTTGAGGTTTTGAGGTAGACACACCTGTGGAGCTGCAACTCTGTTACAAGAATACCTGCTAATCATGTATACCGATCATCTGGTAACATCCCATGCCTCCCATAAGCCCTTCCCCTGACAAAGCCAATAAAAGAAAACCACCTGGGAGCCCTTAACGTCTTTTTCCATTAGTAGAGACTGACCTGTTCCTACCTCTGTCACTTTGTGTAGCTTCCTTATTTTCTACAATTATGTAGCTTTCTTCTTTCTTCCTTATTTTCCACCATGAAAGCCCTTTGTGTGGAATTGCTTCCTGTCTGTGTTCACTCCCACTCCATCACACCAGCCCTGCTTGCTATTCTTCCAAGCAAGGAGCCCAAGAACCAGGACAACATTTCTCTTTCAAAAACCCAACCCTGACAGAATGACAACTAGAGCAACATGGAACCCCTTGCCCCAAAGCCATTACCTCATAGAAATTGAAATCAAGAACCCACAACATCAACCACAAATGTCTCTCTCTCCTAGAATAAAAAAATGAAACGTGGAACTCGACTCCAGGGTTTAGGAAGTACAAGCCAGAACCTTCACCACTGCCACCACTGATTCTTGACACCGAAAGCTGAGACAGATGCTGGGGCATTCCATATGCAAGCCACGTGTTCCCAAGTAGCTGGCAGTCAGCCGCAAAGCCAGGACCAACAGGTGTGTGACCTCTACCTCACTTCTGCCTTCCAAATACCACATGAATGTATCTAAATGGCAGAAACTAATCCACAAGAAATTTGCAAAATTTCCAAGGCATATTTATTCTTTAATTTTGGAGTGTGTTGTTCTATATACACCCATTAAATCAAACCTGTTTTGGAGTGTGTTGTTCTATATACACCCATTAAATCAAACCTGTTCATAGAGCTATTTAAATCTTAAACCCTTCCTGATTTTTTAAAATAATTTAATCTTCTTTCTAAGAATTTGAACATGGATCTATTTCTCCTTGAAGTTATGTTAATTTTTGCTTTACATATTGTAAAGCTATGTGTATTGAACTTTTTTTAAAAAATATAGTGCTCTCTTTTTCTCTTTTAAGGTTTTCACTTTAAAATCTATTTTGTAAAGTATTGGTTTGGTTCCAATAGCTCTCTTTCGTTGATTAATACCTGATATACATTTCTTCATCCACTTACGTTCAACCAGTCTTTCTCATTCTTTATTTCAGCTATGTATCTTATACAAAGCAGTTTAATGTTTTTTGACAATCAATATATTTTATTAGGAGAACTGAGACCACTTAAAATGATTATGATTATATATTTATGTTCACTTCTATCATCTAATTTTGTGTTTTCTTCTTGTCTCGGTTATTCCTTTTCCTCTGTCAATCATCTTGCCTTGTTTGGATTGACTTTTGTTCTTGTTCACATTTCATTATTCTATTTTCCTTTAGTGATTACCCAAGACATTTACACAGACTTATTTAACTCTGAAAATATCAGTATCTTTGTCCTCTCCCCGAAAAAATATAAGCAGCTCATATTCCTTTTTGTATTTCAGACCTGTGATTATTTTTCCTCCCCCTGAACTATATCCTGTAAAGTGTCAAAGTTCCTACAGGGTGAATCTCTTGTTAATGAACGCTCGTTATATTTGTTGTCTGACAATGCCTTTATTCTAATGTCATTATAGAAAGCTAGTCTTTCTGAATTTACATTTATGGGTTGAATATCTGTTCTCCACGTATGAAAGATATTATTGTCCTTCAGCTTCTATAGTTGTTGAGATGTTGACAGTTTTTAGGTAATCAGTCCTGTTTTTTCTTGGCTGGTTTTAAGATCTTCCCTTTGTCTCTTGGGTTCTTTGGTTTTACTACAGTTTGTCGAGGTCTGGGTTTTTAATAAAATTATCCTGCTTGAGTTATGGGGCTCTTCTAAATCTGAACATTTGTATCTTAACAAATGCTGGGAGCAAAAAATCAGCTATTATCTCACATAATACCAGCTTCCTGCCTCTTATCTCCTTCTGGAACCCTTTTAAACATAGACTGAACTGTCTCACTGTAATCTCTATGTGCTCTAATCTCACTTTCTCTATTTCTTTTTCTCTCTTAGCTTCATTCTGAATAAATTTCCTCTGCTCTATCTTCCATTTCATTAATTACATCTTTAACTCTGTAATAAATTGTTTTTGTTTCAATTGCTATATAATGTTTTGATTTCTAGAAATTCTATTAGATTCTTTTCTTTAAAGAAATCTGCCTATGGATTTTGGCAGTTTCTTGTTTCCTAGCCATACTTTCAATTCTGTCTTTTATTCTTTAAATAAAATACCCTCATTTTATATTCTTTATTTCATCATTCCAATGCCTCTAATCTCTGTAGGGGTCTGATTCTGCAGCTTGTTATTTGTACTAAATCTTGCTTGTGGTAGATTGTTTCTTCATATAAGAATGTATCACATTTTATTTATCCATTTCATTTTTAATGAACATTTAATTTGTTTCCAATTCATCCATGTTCATATCTCCTTAGGCAGATGCGCTAATCTCTTTTTCAGAAACCCAGAATTGAACTTGCTGGTCCCAGTGTATACATCTTCATTTTATAGCCTCTAAAATGGCTGCATACATTTCATCCCCACTAACAGTGTGATAAAGTAGTTGTTTTCCAGAAAACCTCATCAGCACCTAACATTGTTAAAATTTTACATTTGTGCCAGTCTTATGGGTTGCAAAATAACTATGTACCTATTTTTATATTTGTATTTTCCTAGTCCCAGTAGCATAACACATTTTTTAATTGTTATGGCCATAAATTATTTTTTATGCCTTTTTTCCATTTTGCCAAGAAACAAATACTGTTTGTTATTAGTTAAGTAGCCTTTTGTTTTATACTAAAGTTTCCAGTGAAAACTCATATGTGGCATTGTTGACCGAAAAGACATATGTATGACTCATGTACCAGACACGGAGATAGCACTGTGGCAATGTTTTTATTTTGTAAACAACCAATATTAAGAATTTGCATACCAAGAAACATCATTCTCAACCTTCCTTTCCCCCAAATCTCTACTTTTTATAACCATTCTGTTTCTGAAGTAGCACCTGGGAATAATATCACAGAAGATGGCACGGAAAATAATTTGCACACATATGCTTCTTGAATGCTGTGTGAAAAACAAGATTCTACACATAATAAATAGGATTTCATTTTTTAAAAAGTCATATGATGGCTCAAACAAAGAGAAAGAAAACTTAGATGAATTTAGTTCTTAGCTATTTTCTATTTTTTAGAAACTAAATTTAATGTCCTGAAATTTAGGCATCAAGGAACCATCTGTCTTGCTAATGCCATATTATAAGATGTTAAAGTGCAAATACCAAAACTCAAGGTATTACTTGTCTCCAGTATTACATCAGGTTCTATGAATGAATATTATAATTGCCTCAAAGATTTTGGAAAAAAACAAGACACAATCCCAAAGCAACAATCAGCTAGTCCTACATCAATTAACATAGCCACAAACTAATTAGCTCTAATGTGAACTGCCAGAACTATTTTCAGACTGATTACTAAGAGATCTGATTACAAATGCCTGCACGCTTTCAGTGATTTACATAGTCACTTTGAGAAAAATATGCTTCAGTAGAACCTAAGAACTATAAGTAGTAAAAATCCCAAAGAAATTAAGAGAGGGTTCTATTTGCCTAACAAACTAAAATTTATATATATGAACAAAGCTATTCACTATGACATTTAATAAACCTATAGACTTACGTTAGGCTAAAAGCCAATTTGAACTCATTTCTATAATCAGCAAACAAGCATTAACAAATTTATTAATCAAGGACCTGTTTATAGGTCTATTGTGAAGGGTAATTATGCTAGCTTAAATAAACCAGCGTTTTGACTACTGCTATTATCATAAGTATGTGTTTAGTAAGATTGAATACTTGCCAGATATATAGGAAACATTTGATTTTGTAGATGCTTATAAAATTCAAGGACATTAGCTCTTATTGACAAGAAGTTCAAAAAATAAATTATTCCATTTGATGAATAGGTAAAATCCAATTTCAAAAAAATTTTCTAAGAGTTGTTAACCTATGCCCGGTCCTTGCTTGGTCATGGTCGTCAAATTCTCATTCACATGACTAGCTGTAGAAATTCCATAGATTTGTTTAGTGAATGTGAATAATGGTTTAGTAGTGCATACCCGTGTCCACAAGCTCTATTGGTAAAGAGGGCATTCAGGAAACACTGTTGCTAGGCAACAGACTGCCCTCCAAACTGCAATCAGCCATTTTGAAAGAACCAATGTGAGACTATGAAAAAGGATGTCAAAATGTAAAAAATATAACCCATATTCAATCATTCCACAAAAACTAAAGCATTACTTGAAAAACAGCTGAATAAAAAGGACAGAATACATTTGCAAATTGCCTTTTGGTTTAAGAAGCATTTTTTAAAAATCTCTGCTTTGATTATCGTAACATCTTGTGAGACAGAAAGGCAAATATTATTATTTTCATTCTACAAATGAGAAAACTGTGACCTAGAGAAGTTACATGTCTATTAGGTTTTAGGCACACAATTAAATTAAAATTTATTACATGTTTGTCAAGCACACGACTTTTATGATAAGACAAACAGATGTTTCAAGATAGCCATTCCATCATCACTGGGAAGTATAGTTTGACATGGAAAGAGAGTAAGGAAAGTATCCTGATGAATCTCACCAGATTTTGTTTCAAAGGCACAAAATAATAAATTGACAGGAACCTGAAACAGAAATTACCCCTGTATCAGAGAATTAACTTGAATGGCTATCATAACTGCATACTCACACTAACCCTTCAATAGCTCCATTTCATAAATTTCAAAAACTGAAGCTCATAGGAAGGAATTATTAGTACCCTGCCACTAGTAAGTGGCAGAGCTGGGGGGTTTGAACTGTCTAATACCAAAATCAATGTTCTTTTCAAAATTCCATAAGACATCACAGAACTCAAAAGTATGTTAAAATAGTAAAATTTAGCTATTTCCAGATAGCCAGAGACATGATAAATGTGAACTACAGGGATACAGCATTGATAATTGGTGCTTATATTACGGGATCAACACAGATTTTAACTTATGTCAATAGATAGATAGCAAACGTTACTTTTTGGAGCAAAACTTTAAACAGTATTTTATTTGGATACTGTGTTAATCACTTCCATCTTTCCTATGTAATTTTAAGAAAATAAGGCACAGTTCCTCATGTCTGGGTTAATTGTGAAATGCTTATCCCACTCCTTCCTTTCGCCAAAGTTCTCTCTCTGTTCTTCCATTCTAATTTACTGAGGAGAAATAAGCTGATTTTGAACCACAGATTTACACACTATCCAGAGATCTGGGCTGAGACATTTTGGTATTTCTTGGTTTACAGTGTCTGGCCCGTGTAAATCAGTGGGAACACAACATTCAGACCAGAGGACACATGGAGAGGAAAAAAAAATGAAATATTTGCTGCATTTCAAGTTTATTTACCTGAAAATATAGTGAACCAGTTTTACCCTGTCAGTAGAAGAATAGAGTGGCTCAAGCCACACATTGACATGCCAGCCCATTGTTCCTTCCAAATGTATCAAAAACATTAATATATAATTAATACATTTGTATTTGTACTGGCTTGAAAAGAAAAACAAAATTTGTCCATTTGTTTTTGACAATTCCTATCACCAAATAACATTATAATGAGCACTTCAAATATTTTATATTCATACTTCTGAGCTTTTAATTTGCAGAGCCTTTGGAACTATCTGACAATATAGGGAACCTTTCTCTTTTCTATCCATCACCTCACAATAGCATAATGGGTTTGGGACAGTCATTTCAGGTTAAATCTCATGAGACACAAGCTGTAGTGGTAGAAATTCTAGAAATATGACCACCTCTCCAGTGAAAAAACAAACAAAACTCCAAGACACACATTTAAGCATACAAGGTGAAGAATAAGCCAATTACAGATAACTATTTACCCATTATACCTTAATACTCTCTTAGTAGTTGTTTTAATGCTTGAACACACTTGAATATTAAACAATTACTAATTTTTTGTAACAAATTTAGAAACATGTATTTATCCATGACTATCGAAAAACCATAAATTGTTTATGCTAAAACTACTTTTTGCAAATATTTTCTTAGATTTACACATATTCAAATACTCAGATTTTTCTACTAAAGTTAATATATCTATCTGTAATTTTTGAAAGAGAATCTGAATATTTAAGCAAAAGCACTGGCTCCAAAGTAACCACTTTGTGGACTTTACCATGTATAGTTAAATTAATACATTTGAATATAACTTCATTTTTGGTGAATTATAACATTGACCATTGTAGGACAGGAAATATGATATAAATAATTTTGTTAAAAAAATAAGTATTTTTGATGAATTTTTGTAAGCTAAATTTGAAATGTACATCCATATAGCTTTTTTAAAATAGAGTCAAAACACAATGTCATGTTAAGGGATTATTTACTAACTAAAAGAGATCATAATAGCTACTATTTACTAGGCACCAGACACTATACTAGGCAGTTTACATATACATCTTCACATTTAAATTTCAAACCGATTCTATGCCACAGGTACTATTATTTGCCCTAGGCTTATAAGTGATAAATAAATAACCCAAGATCACATTGATAGTAAACAAAACAGTCAGAACGTAATCTCATGCTAATTCCTGAGTCAGTGCTTCCAACAACCATGAGTCACACTTCCCACAGAGTACTTAGGAAGATTGTATAGTAAAAGAGATCATTATAAACATTTTAATAATCTTTACCAAGCTATATTATAATAAATTTTCTACAAATTTCACAAAAGGTATTTATTTTCCAAGCCATAACTGGTATTATGTAATTAGATAAATGAATGCAATTCAATGCCTATTTATTTAGCAAAAACATATTCCCCCCGCCACAGAACACAATTCAATTTCAGTCTCACATTTTTCATGACAGTACTCCAAATGCCCTGAGTTTAAACGCACAGCAGGAAACTGCCTAAGAAAGATAAAGAAATCCATTCAATATAGATTTAATTATAAAAGCATTTAACTGCACTAGTAGTGATCATTACATAGCAGTTCCCATAACATGAAATGGAGATCCTATTAGGAAAGATAGATTACCAGAGAACTGAAAGTCACTTATGTTTGACTAAATTGTTAGACATCTTGCATGTCTCAAATGGTTATTTCTTAAGTCAAAGACCAGGTCTGTTCAAATTCTTCCAGACTAGAGACTGACCTCAAATTCTCTTCGGAAGTAAGCTAGATAAATCATGCACTCTCAAATTAAATACTTTTGTTTTACTAAATTAAATATGTTTAAGAGAGTATAATATTCAATGATATAGAATGTAATAATGACAGTTACTAAAAATAACTATTTATGTCCCCAATAGTTAGATCTGTTTTATAGTCTATAGCACTAACTTAATTAAATGAAGGAGTCTTATTTAAGTCATATAATTATTTTAAAAGTAATATCATTTAAACTTCATAATATGCATGTCACATCACACTGTTTTAATCACATTAATGGTAGGACACAAATCCTCAGGGGCAGTACAATCAGTGTATCAAGGTTTCATCATTGAAAATGACTTAAACACATATAAAGGTTTTAGAAATTTTTTACAAGAATTAGAGTTAAATGAAGTTCTTAAGAGAGAGTCAAGTGTCAAACCACAATGACCAAATATGAACACAAAGATTAAGAACTAAGGAACAGAGCAATAAACCAAAAACTAAAGAAAGAGTGAGAAGAGGAACAGTGCTGAGAAATATAAAGATCATCTGCCATCACCTATGTTGGTCCAGAGACTCAAGACTAAAAAACATATGGGCTGCCTTCATTTAAAAGATGGCAGAACAATGTAATTGGGGATGATTTACTGCATTAAAGTCTTCAGGTTCACATTGACAATAGCCCACTATGTTTACCAACACAAGTGAAAAGAGAAATTCACAGGTACAGATTAAATTACGTAATTTTGTTATTTCTTGGTAAGAAATTAAAAATCAGCACCAAATGAAATGCCTGCAATAGTTAGACTGTGTTCAAGAACTTTGGATTTTGTAATACATACACCCAAAACCAAGAATAAAAATGGGAGCTAGGGGTTGGAAGGAAATGAGAGAAGAAAGAAAGTCAGAGAGAGAGAAGGATGACTTTAATTTTTTCTTTGCTATTTTTCACATTGCTTGATTTTAATCATTTTTAAGGTCCTTGTACAAATTTGCTCTATTTCATGTTTAATGATTTGAGACTATTCAGGATAGGCAGAAATTAAACACATAAAACACATTTTTCTGTGATATGATAAACATCTTTACTCTCTCATTGGTTAAATTACATGTTATTAAATAATACAATTCCATTTTTCACCACAACTTTTACAAATGAAGAGCTGTCATCTTTTTACAACCCTTCTCTGAGGGCTACCCTGAATTTTAGCTCATTAGTTGACTTGGAATTTTATAACCAATAGCAAATACAACATTAGAAAATCAAAATGATTTTCTTTTAATTGCATATTAAAGTTTGTCTGGCACATTGGGAGAAACAATGGTGACACTTTCATCATTAATAAACACATTAAAATATACAAATAAGCAAACCCACAAATAAGGTAATTTTCAGCAATGATTCTTAGTACATCTTTTGTTGAGATAGTGAGAGAACAGATTGCAGTTACTCTAGTTCAATGGTACTTGACCTTCTGGAGCATTCCCGTTTGAAAGCCAAGGGCTTTCTCTCCAGGTATGTACTTGAACACAAACACATTTTATAAATTATTTGAGTGGTGAGATTGGTAGTAGGTACAGGGGCAGGGAATCAACCTCTAGTGTTACCTCTCATCTGATTTTCTAATTTCTTTCAAAAATCTTCACAAAAATATCTATGAACATTACGGATTTTTTGCCATAATATACAAATACCAGCTTGACCTCTTTTCTTTTATAAATTGTCTGACATATTTGCCAAATTTCCCATGTCTTTAAAATGTATTATTAATCTATTTCAATTAATAAACATGCCCCTGAACTCACTATTTCAATATTCTTTATTGATATTGACATTTTCAATATTTTTAATATCACTAAAAAAGCAAAATAAAATATCACACACACGTGACCACATACACATTTACAAATCAATCTTAAAGTAAACAATGATGCAATTAAAAGTGCATTCCCATTTCGTCTCATTCTTTAAATTTTATATGTTTACTCTCTGAGATGAGTTTTGGAAACTAAGTCACTTTTGAACAGAGAAAATACATTCAAAAATGTGTCTGACATGTAGTATGTGCATGTTAACTGAAGAAAATGACAAGGTTCATAAATTTGGAAAGGAGAGCTTTGTTTCTCTTAAAGGGTTGTAGCCTGTGGGTGGCCATTCTGACAGGCAGGAAGCAAAGCCCTGGCCAGAAGCCAGAGATGTGTACTTCAAAGGATAGACAATGGGAACAGAATTTATGCTAAGCAGGGTGGCCAAGTATACATATTTAATAAGCTATAAGAGAAGCCATGAATATTTATGAAAGGAGAAAAACACACATGCACCATCAAGCTTTATGCCCCTTTGTGAGGTTCATGTTCAGAAAATGGCAGCTCTCTCTGATGGTGAAGCAAAGACATGAAAACCCTCTGTGCTCCATAGCCTGGTTAAAACCACTCCATGATTGGTGGTTTCTTATCAAGGAAGAATGCTGGTACAGGTCACAAGATTGGTTTTTGTTTAGCTCTTAGGACAAAAGCCTGATGGCTGTTAAGCAGGGAGAGGGTATAATGAGGTGTGTTTGACCTCCCATCCTGTCATGGCTGGGAACTCAGTTTTAGGGTTTTCCCTTGGCCAAGAGGGGGTCCATTCACTTAGCAGCAGACTTAGGATTTTATTTTAGTTTACATGCTTAATAAATATTTGTAGAATAAATGAATAATGTTGTCTTTGGATTCTTTATCATGAAAGGTGTGTATGCATTTATGTGTGTTTAAGGGAAGCTTGTACAGGATTTCATCTGTTTTCCTTTTTCACAGTAATCTTCCTTGTTTACATTTAATAATTTTACACATCTTACTGTAATAGTACCACATAGATCTGGTTATCAAGATGTTATGAAGTATTCAAAATATGTTAGTTTTTCCACTAGGGGACAGGTACCACTTGCCTCTACAGATTTGTAAAATAACTTATATATATTCTCCCCATTTCAACAGCTGATAGTGTGAATAATTTAACCTTTTCTCAGTGATTCATGTTCACCTTTAGCAACATCAATAAATGCAAGATTTCAAGCCTCCAGGGCATGCCTTCTGAGGCTCTCAGGTTGGGTCTGACAGATTGTTTTTTCATAATATGAAAACCACAACCACAGAAAAAAATTTAAATTAGTTTGTTTGAATTTTATGGGGGATTTTTTTTCATTCTTCTCATTGTGAGATTGCTAATTATTCCGACTTTGGATTTGTCTTTACTTATATCCGTCAGGCCCTTTTAGCTTTTTAAACGTATGTCTGGTCTGCTTTCAATTAGCACATATCTGTGCAAAATTAGAGTAAATAATTAGATTCTGAATGAAGGCCTATGAATAAAATACTTGGCTATCGAATCTTCATTTTTGAAAACTAATGACAATTGTTCTGTATTATTTGGAGTTGCTAGACTCGTATTCCTGTGCCATGTCTTACTGTAAATACAAGAACCATTGAAAAGACCCATTCTTATCTTTGGGGACATGCATTCTGTACAGAGGTTACCTCTGTGCTGGTTATTTGCCTGTTAGCTCCCACCAGTTTGTACTTTCTCCTCTGCTCTGTTCACTGGTAGGTTTGACCAAAGGGGGCACTGGAAGATAATTAACAGTTGGAAGAGGGAAAAACCAGGGTATTTCTCCCACCCCCAAACCTGCTTTAAGTGGCATTTTTTTCAGCAGCATCTTTTTTGATGTTCCAGCTTTTGTTAAATAGCTACTGCCTCTTTGGGTCTAGTTTCTCCTGGTTTCTGGGTTCTGGTAACATCATCTCTTCTCTGCACTTCTCCAGCCATAGGGATGCTACTGGTGTTCTCCTGTTGCTAATCTCTAGAGATATCTATCATGATATTGTATGCTAGTAAGGACATCATCTGGCATATATCACATCTTCCCTCCACATACCGCAGGGGAAAGTGACTGCCCTGAGACTAGCTTTGAGTCTCAGGAATATTTGAAGTGAAGGTATATGGGGAATGACTATTCTGCAGTCCAGAGATTTCATCACTATCTCCTTCTGCATTTTAATTGGAAATGTGTTCAGGGATCAAAGGCTGTAATACAGGTTATATACACAAATGAGACACAAATAGATAATCATGGCTGATGCGGTCTAATAAATAGAATTGGGTAAAGCAAAAGCTGGATTGTAAGATTGCCATGGTAATAATGTCACAACAATTACAGGGAAGTTAATATGTTCTATAAGAATAAAAGCAACACAGCAATTTAGGCTAGATCTCTGTCAAGTAGACTACAGATTACCATATAATTTAATGTCCAAAGTGGAATATTTCAAGAGTAAAAAGGGGTATAAGAAATAATTCAATAATTAAAAGTACACACTTTTGGAATATTTATATAGAGACTAACAAGTCATTTTATTTTCTTGGTATACCTATACAATGGTTCTATTAAAAAACTAATGGTTCTATTAAAAACAATGGTTCCATTTGAAACAAGTAATAGTTTCATTTACAACAATGGTTTTAGTCAAAAGCAAAATTTTAAAAGAAAATATTTTATAAAAATTAAAATACAATATATGTATGTACATTGATGTAAATTAAAACAAGATGAAGTCTTTATGATGATTATATGCAATTCTAAGCAGAAAAATAATCTTGGTATACATTCATGTACTTTAATCAGTTTCCTAACCTCATATGTACCTAATATAATGTCACAGGTATTTTTTTGAAAAATATATTTTTAAAGAGGATCTTATTATTTAAAATTTTTAATATGTTTTGCCTGCAACCTTGATTAAAGTTGAATTACATAATTAAAGTTTGCATGTCCTTGATTGATTCTTTTCAGCATCGCATAATATTTCTAAACAGGAAAATAATCTCTCTGTAACAGTTGATGTGCCTAGTAAGCTTAGTGAAAATGTTACAAAAAAAAGAATATTTACAATTCTAAATTTTGTTTAAAAATATAGCACAAATATTTTTATAGGTAGCCTTCCCTCTGTTCAATGTATCCCTCTTCAACAAGTGTTTTATCATACAAAATTTACTAATAGGTTATCTCTATTTGTGATTCCTTTTAAAGAATTGGCAAATTTAGATGCTACAAAACTGTAAACTTTCTTAATTTCATTTCAATAAGGCACAGAATCTGCATTTTTCTAGTTAAAAATACATGTTTCATCAAGAGTCTTCCCACAAACAAGATTCCAAATTACAATTTTAAAATTTTAAAATCAAACTTTTTACAAAGCCTGTGTTCTCATTGTTCAATATGTTGAGTTCTTCCCTTGATTTTGTAGGTAGAGACTTCAATGTCTTCCTGTTTGTAAGCTTAGTGCTCAATAATCACAATTTTCTATAAATAATGAAAAGTTAAATTTTTTTTTTTTTTTTTTGAGACAGAGTCTCACTTTGTTGCCTGGGCTAGAGTGAGTGCTGTGGCGTCAGCCTAGCGCTCACAGCAACCTCAAACTCCTGGGCTTAAGCGATCCTACTGCCTTAGCCTCCCAAGTAGCTGGGACTACAGGCATGCGCCACCATGCCCAGTTAATTTTTTCTATATATATTTTTAGTTGGCCAGATCATTTCTTTCTATTTTTAGTAGAGACGGGGGTCTCATTCTTGCTCAGGCTGGTCTCGAACTCCCGACCTCAAGCGATCCACCCGCCTCGGCCTCCCAGAGGGCTAGCATTACAGGCGTGAGCCACCGAGCCCGGCCTTGAAAAGTTAAATTTTTTAACACCTTACTTATTGAATATTTTGATTGAAGATTTTTACCTGATTTTGAGCAAAATGCAATAAATACTTATGGGATTCATTTACCAAAATGTTTAATACTATTATCCAACATTTAGGATGATTAACAAAATATTTTCTAAAGTTTCAAATATTTTAAAAATCCTATATAATATGAACAGCAAAAAGAGAAAACATGTTCTGCTATGCTACAGTTTGTTTATATTTCATTTACTATGTTTACATGCAAAAATATTTCTAAATTTTTTCAACTACAACTGCTTATTTGGTTAGTAGACTATTACGGCTCATTTGGATGCAACTATGAACTGTGTTAGCAGAAAGGTAGATTCCAAGTTCATTTTTGATTCATGGACTTCTGAATTTAGCAAGAATATTGCTGTTACCATTATGCTGTAGCCACCAAAATGTGTGCTCCTATCATCACCACAGCACAAATAAATTTAACTTCACTGTTAAACTTTTGCATAACATTTACCTTAGCAATCATAATGGTGTCAAGTGTTTCATATTCAGCAGGGTGAATATTCAGATGTGTTTGATTCCATGTCTTGGAAGAAAAATATGAACCATTATTAGCATTAACTGATTTTCTATTTGATTTCCATTTCCATTTTGATCGATGTCTGTTCTAATAATACTGGTATAAAGCCAGCCTCTTTTAAACATTTGTGAAACTACTGCTCAGCTGATAAAACCAAACACAATGACATCTATGCACATGCTCATAAAAATTTGAAAACAATAATGAACAAATCAATATAGGACAACTGCCATTTGATCTAGATGAAAAGTCGTATCTCAAGGATTGATGTATAAATCCACCGTCAGCAACTACGTGTTAAATCACTGTCTTTATGAACAGTCTTAAACTCTAACATTTTGAATAGATGCTGATGCTTTTTTAGTGTATCTATGTCTTCTGATTTTTATGTAATCAGTAATATCACTACAACCCCCATGGCGGATGCAAGCGTTAGCAGACATAATGTACAAGTTGCACTATCATCAATTTTCTTGGGATTCAGAATTTCAGCCCTTAATAACTAAACATGCACTTTCATTTTTTAATGTATTGCTACCAAGAGGGTATACTTGCTTATACCCTAAGCACATAATGCTTATGAAATAATAAAATATGTAGTTGCATATCTGTACCTTATGATAAATGACAAAACCACCATAGCAAGCATGCTCATATTGCATTCTACATGTTCTAAAGAAGGATTTCTCAGCCTTTAATTTTTGCAATAATATTCTGTACTGTAATATCTAACCTATAATTTCCCACATTTTCAACTGTTCCTGCCAACTTGAGAGCTGGTAACTTCAGACCAGCCTCGGGCCATGGCACCATGGCTAGTACAGCAAGTGGCCAGCAGGGGCAACAGAAGGAAGATTTCTCCCACCACCACCAGGTAAAATCATCTTAGGTACCTAACTCATCTTCCTTTGTCTCCTTGTCTGTATGCTAGAAGTTCTCTTCTGCACCAGAATGCTGTAACAGTCGATTAGATGAATACCAACATTGCAAGACTAGACATGCTTAAGAACTGTGTGAGGAAAGGAGGCTAATTTTCAGAATGGTTCTATATGTCATATCTAGTAATACAACAAGAGCTGAATTTAAAGGAAGTTTTGACACTCAGGTGTAGATGTATTTTTGTTGTTTTTAATAACTGTCCCTTTACTTAAGCTTTCATGTTCCTTCTAATTACCTTCAATTCCAATGAATCTTTAAGATTTCAACTCAAGATGAGAAATAAAATACCTCTAGCCCTAGGGTAAGGAAAGTTGAAGAAGGAAAAAATAGAAGATGAAATAAGGAAAAAAATGGGACAAAGACAGTATAGGAGAGAGACAGAGAAGAAATGAGTAATTAAACCCTCATTAGTGTCTAACCATAGCTTGATAAGAGCCAATGTCAGTGTAAAATTTACCTTTGAATTTTCAAACTCTTATCTAAGAGTAGCCTTCCAAATGAAATGGTTTTTCATGATGGACAACCTTAATTCTTTTAAAAAAAATGTTTTCTTAGAGTCCAGGCAATTATTTCTTGCAAAAATAGCAGGGGATATAAACAGTGACAGTTGGATACCAACTGATCCCCCAAAAGACAGGAAATTGCAGAGGATGACATTTTCTACATTGTCAAAATTAAAACGTGTCTATTTTGCAGTACAACAAAGAGCTTATTTATGGCATTTTGACTTTTATGTAACCTTTTATTGACCCCAGGAACTACACTGTCAAAGCGACGTCCATAAAGTGAGCAACTAAAATATCTCTACTGCCTACTCAATTTGGTACCTCTCACTGGAAAAAGAAATTCATACAAAAATACTTTAATTTTAATTAAATTTCAATAAGCAGGCGTTTGTGTGTTTATTATTACTCATTCAGAAACATTTCTTATAAAATAAGAGGAAAAATAAAAAATTTGGATGTCTTTAGAAATCTCACTCATGCTAATAATTACTAAAATACTGTTTCTACAAAATAAACTAAAAATATGGATTATAGAGATATAAAAACATTACTTTTGTACCAAAAATGTACAGATCTTGAAAACTCAGATCAAGAAGAAAACATTTCCTACCCTAATAACTATTATCCTCTGCCCACGTGATGCATACTGCAAAGGCACTTTTTTGTCTTCCAGCTTCTCTATATGAGAACCAGAAGCATAACACATGCAAGGTGCTTAGAACTCCCCAGATATGCCACTATTTTATTATTTTTTTATGAGGCCATAAATTTCTCAAAACATATCTCAGCAACTTTTGCTTATTTGACTAGTACTCAAAGCTCCCATTGAAATGTCACATTTTAGCACTTTATCTGTAAAAGATAGGTGAAAAGACAAGTACTAAGTCAAACAGAAAATGATATTTATAAAGTGTACATTATGATTCCTTCTGAGTGACTGAAAAGCATCGAACATAATTTTCCTTTTAAAAAAGATCCTTCATTTTGCAGGTTTGGTCATGGTAAAAACTGATGTTTATACATGTCTTCACTCAATTTGATAAAAGTCAATACCTTGTGTTGTGCTTCGTTTGATGTTCTGCTTTCAGAGCTAGAGACCTGATCTTTATAATAGAGAGGTTTTACTGTGAGGCATTATACACTGTTTCATAACAATTAACTCATCAGACTTTGCAAAAGGGATGAAAGAAGCTACTTTTTCTTCCAAAAGTTATTGAAGAGCTTACACTATCACTTGAATGTTTTTTTCAAAACTTAGTTTTAAATAAGTTTGAGCATTGAAAAGCTGAAGAAACTTTGGAAAGTAAATTCACTAGCATACATTGCAACACACTGCTCAGTCAGTAGCAGTGATTTGGATTAACAATCAAAGTCATGAGACACAACAGACTTCTCCCAGTACCAAGTTACTTAATGTTATGAAAGATCCAGTGCAGGCAACATGGCATAGAGGCCCACAGCATGGCAGAGGCCTCAGGGCTGTATTCCAAACGTGTGTGGTCAGGGGAGCCAAGGTTGGGTGTAGGCAGGCCACCTTAGCCCAAGGAAGCCATCAGCAGTAAGTTCCGTTACCATCCCCTCAGGGTGTATGTCTGTACCCTGCATTTATATACACTGCTAGTCACATGACATACTCTCATTCTCTGGTGGAGCTACTTACTAATTACACTGGTTTGGCAATTACAGGTTATGCAATAAGCTATTCCTGGGATGAGGTATAGGTGCTTGGGGGTGTGCACTATGATTGTAGATCTAGTGTACTTCTATAATTTTTTGAGTTTCAGTCATAGGAGGATTCAATACAGCATCGCATTCTTGTGTGTTTCTCAGTTTGAGGAAATGTTACACACCAGCTATTAACCTTTTTCTTTCACAGATAAATTAACAACAAGCAAAATAAGTATTTAAGGGCCTGAGGCACATGGCTACTTCTGATTTTTCTCCATTCATTTGGCCTTTAATTCTTTCCAGGTGAGTGTTCACACCAATTATTTACAATGATTCACAGAAGATTCTCTTGAGTTGCAAGGCTTGATTCAAAATACTGTTCTCCAGCTAAAGTACAGCAATAATACCAAATACTATCTCTGTCCTAAAATTCCAATAACTCATGTACTTTTCAATATCTTATGAGAACATTCAATTGATTCTCTTGACAAGTTTTATATCTACTTTATTTTATTTCTAATAGAAATTGCCTCTTTCTAATTATAACATTACTACAAGCTAATCATGAACACTTAAGCAATAAAAAGGGCTGGAAGAAAAATGTAAAAGTATCCTGGAATCTCATACTCCAGAGAAAACCACTGCAGCATTTTCAGTAATGAGAGTAGTAGTTTAAATAGGTTAGGAAGAGGCATCTTTGAAATCGTCCTATTGGAGAAAAGACAAAAAGGTGGAATAAACTAGCATTGAGAGTTATTGCTGGCTCTACCCACACCCTTCCAAAGGAACCCCTTCCAACTCTCAATCTCTGGAGCTTGGGCATCCATGTTCCATACCCCGTGGGCACTTAGACACAATTCTCTCAGAACAAAGTACCACAACCTTCCGAGGAAGAGACTGACAAATTGTCCCTAATTTTTTGTGTACACAAGTGAATAACAAGATAAAACAAGACCCTTCCTCCTCTGCTCATTTAACTATTAATATAAAGCCCCTGCACTTCTAATCCTGATCAATACATTTCTCCACTTAGAGATCAATTTGAGATTATGCATATTTTTACACACTGAAAACAAACATGGAAGGTCAAAAATGGAAGGTCAGACCTTCCAAACATTCCCACTTAATCACTATTATGTAGGAATATATTCGTCTCCAACTCATTATTAAAGTCAACACATTGATGAAATGGGAGTTGTGATGAAAGAGATGAATGAAGGTATTTGGCACCTGACTTAGGGAAATGGAGATCCATTTTCCACCTCCAACACCATCACCCCCAAAACTGGAAGATGGGTTTAGAATGATAGCTGGGATAAGAAAAGGCAAGCTTGTCCTTCTGTAAATTGGGTTTTTTCTCTAAGCCAAGAGTGAAACAATGTGGCCTCTAGTTGTTTCCTAATTCTCAATAAAAATCAAATGTAAAACCTAACCTAGAATTCCAAAGAAGGAATGGTTTTGAACTCACCAAAAGGCATGTTACATTTCCTTCCCCATGAAGATTATAAAATAAAGAACCTCAAATGCATACTGCAGATAAACTTCTCATATACTTTTAATGATCTATGAAGTTTTCAGATAGGTTATCTCATACATAGAATATTTTTATTAATATAGATAACAGACTAGGTAGAAATTTTTCTTTTGTTTCATACTTTGCCTCTTCAGGATGTAAACATAAATCCAATTTGCCTTAGTAAGACACATTTAGACTACACAGATGTCTTTACTTCAGATAGTAATGTAGATCCCAACACTATTGCCTTTTTCTATCAAATTCAAACTCTTATCTAAAGCTAAAAATATTCAGTTTTTGTTCACATTTTCCTGCGTACTGTACACTCAAGAAGTTTTCATTATGCAACTCTAAATGCTGCAATGAGTATTTGTCTAGGGAGCTAGAGATAATTATACATTTTGAGCACAATGTATATGAACATAATGATAATTATAGGCCTGCATTGGCTTTCCAATGAGTAATGTATGGTGCTGGTAAGAATATCTGATAATGCTATTTGTAGTTCTTACTTGTTATTGAAAGCTAGGCATAGCCTTGGGGGTTCTTTTGTAGCCAGACCACTTATACTTGAAGTATTTAATGACTGCAAGGCCTTACATTGCAGTAACGTGAATACTTTCAGAGTTACACCACAGTAAGATTTTCCATGACAATAGCCTCATTTTAATATTTGTGTTGCAAATATAAGATTTATTACTTTTTCCTCTAATTACATCATTTGGGAGAATTCCTGACATTCTGGGGAAGTGGCCCTTCCTTATAGTTGATAGATGCGTTTCTCGATATATCTCTTTTTCTCTTCTGTAAGTAAATTTTAATAAATATTTGCATAAAAAATTCACCACACCAGGAAATAATTTGTAAATACTTTCAAATATTGCAATATCTTCAGAAATCTATTTTTGAACACCTGTTACTTCTTTAACTTATTCAGAGCTCAATTATTTGCTAAACTGTAAACATAACTGTTTTGAGTTAATATGCTTAATGCACCTAATTCAAACCAAAAAATTTTCCTAGGGAATCTTTGTCAGTAGTACAGAAATGTGATAACCTTTTAGTCTAAATCATGTGTGCCATGTCAAAGCATGTGAGATTTAGATTCCAACACCATATACAACTCTCCAGCCTTTGGTATCCCTTTGCCTGATGTGTGGGAAAGCGATGTCCAAAGCAGAGGGGGTAACAATTCCAGAAGTGAAAAACAATCCCAGGTTTTGTGACCAAGGGTAGGTTACCTACCCTTGTAGCAGCAGAGAAGTAATCAGTGATTAGGGAGGTAATACAATGAAAGTGTATATTTGAATCATGTCTTTAGAATAAAGAAACTCCCAAAGCTTTGCTTCATTATCATAATTAATAAAATATGCTCTGCTAAAATGATGCCTTTTCTCAACCACTGCAAACTTTTAAGGATGAAGAGGGGTGACAGGCTGTTAAACTGAGCAACAGGACCAGAGTGATGACCTATATCCTAGCTTTTTGGCTCACCTGGATAGTCATCTGCATAGCAGATGACTTCAGTGTGATCCTTAATTCTAGTTTGTCCTTCCCACTCTACTTGTCAGGGAGTGGAAAGGAGTCTATTCAATGCACACTGGTTGGAAAGATAGCAACTAACTCACAAAGGTATGAAAGCACATGAATTTAAGTTTAAGGGTAGTTATGTTCACATTTTCATGGGATAAGAAATATGAAGTTAGCACAATTAGAATGGTTCGAATGGATGATTGTTTTTTTACTCTATAATGCAGATGTTTAGAGGCTAGACGCATGGAACCAACACAAGCAAGCAGGCTACAGGAAAAGTATATGTTTTCCAGTGGGTATTTTGTAGGCTGCATATTGGAATAACTTGGATGGATTTATTCAGTACATCACAAACAGTAAAGAATTAAAAGGTAAAAACTATTAATTGCTTGTTTTCTTCTCAACCACAGAACTATGGGAACAGCAATCTATTATAAAACTTAAGTTTTAGTTTCCAAACTTTTTCTGCAGCAAGAAGAGATGGCAGTGGCTGAAATGAGAAGACTAAAACTTTGAAAACAGAAATTCTTTATTTTGTAGAAACTATCCTTTTCCTCGGTAAAGTCATGCCAAAGGCATCCTGCCAACGAGATAGGCTTTTTGCCATCCCAAGAATACTGTCATGAGAGTATATAAATCAGCCCTCCTATCACACAAACGAAAGCTGAGCAGACAGTCTGCAATTACTCAGACTCAGCTCATCTCACTTTAGTAAAGCCCAGGAGAAAGAGAACTTATTTCTCTCTAAATAAAGTATAAATCCCACAGGGGTATTTTTTTGTTTAGCCAGTTGGGTCAGGTGACTCACTCTCAGCCAGGTCCCAGAGGGCTGTGTTGACACTCTCCTCCCAGAACCTATGAAGAAGAGGAAGAGCATTTCCCCAAAGGAGAGGGCGGTGTTTTCTCCAGCATTAGGAGGAAGGGATGGTGGTCAGACAAAAACCAAGCAATGTCCCACACAAGGGGCAAGGGAGACATGAGCACCACTGGAAGGAAATAGAAGGAAACAAGATCTGAATCATGTCTCCTGTACACGTGCATATTGTGGGTAGTAAACAATTACAGTGGGTATGAAACATGGAAAGATAAGCAGAATAAAAAGCATATTATGCCTACCTGAGTAAAATTTCAGGATGCTTTTCAACATGAGAGATCCAGCCTCTCAGCCCTAGGTAAGGTGGAAATTTCAAAGGCACTCACTGAACAGTTATTGCAGAGGGCGAGTGTTGGATCTTTTCATTATAAATAGGAATTGTCCTTGAAGATTCTGAGTGTGCTGAGCCACAGTGTAATGACTAAAGTGTTGATTAGTTAGCATTCTGTGCACGAAATGGTTAGGATACTCAGACAATACAGGAGAGCGCCAGAATCAAAAGGCAATTCTGCTCTTAGGTAGCTTTGCATCACATCTACCCCCTAAGCCTTGCCCAGGTTCTATGGCAGAAGGTTTAAAATTATTTTGTAGCAACATGCTCTACTCACTTTTTTCCCAAATGAAATCTTGCTCAGAAGCTCAATATATAAAGCAAATAGAAGTGGAGCTATGAATACTTAGGTTGAGTGTGGTAGTGGTGGGGACACTGTTCACTCATACAGCCCCAGCTTCCTCCTGGTTCCAGCCCCGAGGCTCATGCATTGGGGTGGCTTTAAGGAAAGCAGATAGAAATTCATCACTCTAGTGAACAGAGTCAGTCCAACAGCAAATGAAGGGGCAGGACTTAGAAAGATTAAAATCTGCCTTATGCTAACTTCTTGTCTAACAATATAATTTTCAGAATAATTTTTAAATGTGGACAATTTAGCCAAAATTCCCTCAGACACTAAACATGCCATTACAAAACAAGAAGAGTAAATCTATATGAGACAGTTTAGAATAATGCACAGAATATCTTGAAAGGAAAATTTAACACAATTAACAAGTGAAACAGTTAACAATGGATATGATACTATGGAAGAGTTGGATGAGCCCAAACTTAGGTGCTTACCCTGCGTTCTAAGAGAAACACAGCTTTCCCAGTGATATATCCACGTTACAGAGCCTAGAGAGAATTTGAAACCAAAGCAGAGAGAATTAACCTCCAACAGTATGTGGAGGTTAATTTAAAGAACTAAAGAACAAATTTCCCAGTTGGAAATTGTCTTTTAAGTGAATTTGCTGCAGAATAAGATTTCAAATAGCTTTTTGGGAGAAAAATGAAATAAACTAAGTTGTTGAATTTAAATTCAAATAGTTGGAACAAATTTATCATAGTGGAATATGTCTCAGAATAACCACAAAGATCATTATTTACACTCCCCAAAATACAAGGAGCAATTGCTATTCTGACATTGATACAATTGGAGGATTAAAGTATATAGAAAAGTAGTTTTCTTAGTCATATGGCAGTTTCTACAAGCCATAAGTAAAGCCTGGTAGGTTGAAGAGGGCTATACAAAAGCAATCGTAATGGTGTCTACTCTAGAATTTTAAAAAATAGTAAATTTATTACTCCCAGAACCGTAAAAGCAACTTGGAGGTGTCAATTAATCTATCCATTCCTTTTAAAGCCAAATTATAGTTATATCATTCCATGAGATAGGCATTTGCTCTATTTGAAATACTGTGAGAGAATCAAGCAGTCTATGAAAGAGACTTGGATGTTTTCATTCATCCACTTAACAAATGGATACCAGGCAATGCTGCTATGTATGCTGGCCATTAGGGATACACAGTGAATAAGATATAATCTCCATGAAGAATGCACAGTCTAGGGGGTAAAACAGTTAAGAGATAATTTCAGCATACTATATGTATTCTGAGAAGCAGTTAAGACATTATCTTTGAAAACATGTGGTTGGCATTTAATGACACTAGGAGAGGATATTCAAAGAAGGTTTTACCATCTAAACTGAGACAGGCCACATAAGCTTGCCAAGGGAAGAGAGTGATTGAAGGGTGCTCCAATGAGAAGAGACAGAATATGCACAAACGTAAAGACAAAAGAAGAAGGGCCATGTCATAGGCTCAGGATAGTTCCATGTGGAATAAAGCACGTGAGGGGAGATGTACTAAGATATTAGGCCGGTGAGATAAACAGAATCCAGATAAAGAAAGGCCTTGAATTTCATGTCAGGAATTTTGGGCATTATCATGCAAGCAGTGAGAAAACAATAAGGCTTATAAGCAGAAAATGTATTTAATAAGATCTGAATAGAAGAAACATTATTCTGACTGGGAATGGAGAATGGCTTAAAGGTGGGCAGTGAGGATAGAGAAAACTACCCTAATCTATTTATTCCTTATGAGGGAGAGCAAATAAGGACTTCAGAGCAGATGAGAATAGGGAGAGTAAAAGGAAGGAAACTAAGATGTTCCTGGATTTTTGGGCTTGGCACTGGGTGTCCTTAGGGAAAATAGGAGGAGCTGGAATGGATTCAAGATGATGAATTACGTTTTTAACATATTGAATTTAGGGTTTCCATGATTTTTAAAAAAATTTTTTGAAATTTTCCAGGAGACGTTTTTATTCTTGTAGTTATCATGCCTTGTTAAATGTAGCTACACTATATGAACTTGGGTAAGGGGAAGGAAAGATTATATAATGAAGGCAAATAGGGATTAAAAAAAAGAGGGAAAGTAGAAAACAAAACAGTACACCAGAAATGAAAAAAAAACACTTCTCAGTGAAATATACTGTATAATCATAAGTGCTACTGTTAGCTTTCTAAATTTACAAGGTTTAAAAGCAGCACCTGAATCAAGTGCTTGTGTAGCTTTATTGTAGGCGTGAACACACATATGTATACACAGAAGTCAGTGAAGACATCGATTCTCAAGGACTTTTAGGAGAGGATTTTGCACAAGATAACAGTAATGTCAGGCTGCTTACCAAGCATCAGACTGGTTATCTCATCACGCTGATAGGCCTTAGTGTCTGTGTTAAGATCTCAAGGACTTAGCATACATGCAAAGTAGCTTCTAAACGCATTCCATGTTGCATATCATGAGGCTTCTTGCCTGAAGTTTTTAGCAAAGGAAGGTACAGGTTTTGAAAATCCATGATTATTGCCCACAAAACTTTTTTTTGGTCTAATTATTATTAGAAAATACTGCAGCTCATAGACGGAATGCAAACATTACTCATCTTGGGCTTAATGAACTCCCCCTTCCATGTAATATGTAATAAGCAACATTGTCAATCTTGACACTGTAAAAGTTAAAATACAAATAACAGTAGGTGGAAGAGGGCAGTGCTGAAAGGAGGAGAAGGCGGTACTAATATCTACATCTTACAAAGTAGGGAATTTGAATTACTATTTATAATTAGTAGAACAAAAAGTAAAGGTATACAAATACTATTTAATGTTTCAAATATAAGAATTTAGGAACAAAGTGATATTAAATCTCTATTGGAAGAAAGAAAGATGGGGTAGCTATAAGTAGTCTAAATCCTCATCTATCTTAATAAGAACTTCATAGAAAATATCTAAAAATTGACAATCAACAAATTCCAGTGTACATATTACTTTCCAATGTGCAAGTAACTGCCAGGGGAAGGGCCTAGGAATGGGAGTGATAGGGCAGTGGGCTACTCTTCTGTCTAAGCCCTCTGATTTGTCGACTATAGGTGAATAATACTTTGATAAAGATTTAAAAATTTTAAAAACATATATGTAAAGGATGTATGTTATATCACCTGGAAAATTATAAATAGCCCCTAGTTCAGTGCAGTATTTGACTGTAGTCATAACAATGGCATAACTATGTGTGAACCAAGACTGTCAGTCAGAAAGAACAAACAATGGCATATGTGGCAATGTGCATCTAACAAAGGAAAAGGAAAAACAAGCCTTGGCCAATAGACATGGGGAAGAATGATTCAAAATATGTTGGCTGAGAAACCATTTAAGATCACATGTACTCTATGTTTGCATTCCACACTCACCAGGCAACTTTTTGTTCATAATCAGACTTGTCACTATGCTAGCCTATGGGAAGAGAAACTTTGTCACACTAACATGAGTATGCTGGTCTGTGTAGAGTATTATTTTACTATAAATTAATAATTTGGGGGAGAAGAGGCAAGATGGCTGACTAGCGATATCACTTCCCAGACTGTCCCTGAGGAAAGGTAGGATGTCAGATAAAGGACAAGAGAGAGGAGATGATGTTCACATGTAGATCATAGAAGTACCAGAGCCTGCCAGAGACCTCACAGAGAAAATAGCAAAGTAGAGAAGGAAGAAGATAAAGGAAAAAAGATATTGGTGAGGATCAAACCCAGAGAGCCCTGGAGCCCAGTGAAGGGGTAAGAGGCGGATCCTTTTCTGTCTCCCACACTCCTTCAGTGACCAGAGGAATACCAAGTTTCTTGGAAGCTTTCCCACCCCTATGAGACCAAGCACTGCAGCAAACATGGAATAGTGGGGAAAACTTGCATGATGCCAGAGTTTAGACATTAGATGTGGGGTTCCCCTCCAAGGAGAATGACCCGAGAGGCTGGAGAGCCAGCTTTCTTCCATTCAGACTCTTGTTCCACCCTGCTCCTCCCCTATCCATTGCAACTGGGTGAGCAATTTGAGCCAAGAATTTGGCCAGCAGCTGTCTTTCCCCTGCTGGCGCATCCTGCAGTCTGAGGTTTCCACAGAGCCTGGGTCCCATGCCTTTCCAAGGACCTACAGGGGACCCAGGGTGTCCAATGTGGGAGCTCCCTGCCTGCCGACATTTTGTAGAGACACATGCCAGCAGGTCAGATATGCAGGACAGATCCCATGCCAGCTGGACTCAAGAGAGTTGCTGGGGGATACAGGGGAGAGGTTTTGGAGCTGGGCTCCAGTGGCAAGGGAGCCCATAGGGGCAGAATTAATGAGAGAATACTGTGGGGATCTGAGACAGGGCAATCTAGGAGACTGCCCATTCCCCCCACCCCCAAGTGCCCATCAATTCATGAGTGGATTTATAAAATGTAGTATGTGTATTTCATGGAGTACTACTCAGCCATAAGAAAAGATGAAATAATACCTTTTGCAACAATCTGGATGGAACTAGAGATGATTCTCCAAAGTGAACTATAGCAAGAATGGAAAATCAAACACCACATGTACTCACTATTACCTTGGAACTAACCGATGAGCACACATGTGCACGGAGGGATGTAAATCTCAGTGAAAATCAAGCAGGTGGAAGGGGAGGAGGGTGGGCAGAAGGGTCATTAATCAACCTACTGGGTACTGTGAACACTATTTGGGTGAGGGGAACACCTATAACCAGGACTCAAGCATTACAAAAATGATCCAGGTAACCTAAAACATTTGTACCTCCTTAATATTTTGAAATTAAAAATATAATAATAATTTGGCATTTGGGATTATACTTCAGTAGCTAGAGACTTATTGTAAGTTATCATAGAACTCTTGTTAGCTAGCCAGTGGCTATTTTCTGAGAATCCCTGGGCTTTTTACCTTTACCAGTTTGAACTAAGCCTCCTTTTGTTTTTAATCAGAACATATTCTTTGCTTCCTTCCAACTTCCTTACTGTCTATAATGCCAAGTGTCATCCATTTTTTAATAGTCCATACCGAACTGGTGCTCTAAGAAGCTGGGAATAGTTCTTAGGTTACAACTTCAGTGCCTTTGGAGTTGCTCTCAACTTTTAAGAAAAAACTAAATAGGAAAACACAACCAGACACAAAATCAAATGTGACATATCTGAGTTTGGAGAAAGCAGGTCCCTTTAGGGAAAACTTTTACTCAAAAGTTCCTGTAATCAGAGTGAGATTTACTATGAAGCTAACAAAGCTTAACTCTAGGGTCCCTCACTTAGATGAGGCCCTTGCAATACTCTACAGGCTCCCTTGTAGTATGTTCGTATAATCACTAGTTTTTCTAAAATTTTCAAAAATGAGATATTTTAATGGTAATTGGTTAGGCTGCTATCTCTCTTTTCTCTTTGAATTTTTCTCCATCACAAACCCCCTAGGATCAGACAACAACAGAGTAACCAAGGCATTTTATAATCTAGCTAAGGAAAACTTAAATTGGAGATATACTTGAGTTTAATATACTTATGTTTCACAGTGTTTTACAGGTATAGTTGTTGCTGACTCATCAGTCATCACTGAAATGAATGTTTAGATCCAGAGTTTATAATGTGATATGAACATGCTCTAGGATTCTTAGCACAGAATATTCATAGACAATAAAGAAGAAATAAGGTTTAAAACATACGGAGCAAGAAGCCAGTCTATGGAAAATTCTTCTAATTTTCAGACATGTAAAATTATAAAAAGAGGATTCAGTTCTCATTGACACCAATCAAAATGGAAGTTCTATTCCTTCAGGAATAGTTTCAGTAATGCTGCATATATAATTATCAAAACAACATAAAGTTTTAGGAATCCCTCAAAATATAATTTATTAGAATTCCTACATTTGTAGGGCACAAACCAAGAGCAGTACTACATGTAGTAAATGTATCCCAACTATTAATAAAAAGGAATTAGTTTTCCATTTAGCAATGCTAGAAGAAAACCAAATTATTTGTCTATAATCTTTATAGATGATGTTATAAATTTATTTGTCTTATAATGAGTTAATCAAAGAGTATGCAACTAAATATATAGGGAAGAGCATTACAGAACTATGTGAGGCAATTAATAAATACGGTAAGTTATATTTCTGTATTTTAACACTTATAGGTTATATAAGATTTATAAAATTTATAAGTTGTATTTATATTATTCTATATAAATGTTCATATTTGTATCTAGCCTTAAATTTTAAATTTTATATTCTTTTTATTAAAGAGAGTCTTCAATAATTGTATAATCTTCAGGAAAGATAAAACCCTTGCATGTACTACAAAACTTAAGGTAACCTTGAAAACACATAGTAAAAGATAAAGGGTACTCTGTATACATGGTATTATCAACCTTACATGACATGTATACGGAGAAGGCTCTTTATTTCTAGGGAATAGAAAAATGTAGACATATTCGGTTTAAGTGCATTGACAAGTGATACCAACACAAGGTTTAATCCATTGCACCTAATTTTCCCTAACTTCCCCTTCCCGGTTGCCTTTTTAAAATAGAGTTTGTTTATTAAAGGAAAGTTGAAAAAGAATCTATTTGGGTGTTCTCTAGAATTCCAGACATTTTTACAAAGTAAAAAGTACACTAAACCATGTTACTCATTTGAAGGTTGTCCGTGGTATAATATAACAAAGGAAGTCTTATTTGGGGTCAAGTGAGGTAGCTGCCCTAAATGATTCCAAAAATCATAAAAAATGAATGGAACCATCAAAATGGAAATGAATAATTAAAGTTGTGCTCCAGTTCTGCATCTATGAAGATCAGAAAAGCACAGAGATAGCTATTAATGTTTATTCTCTCTGTATAGAAGCCCAAATTTTACAATAAAATTTAATAACATATATAACATTTAAAACTATAATATAACAGTGTTTATGTTTCTGTGGAGAAGTTGTCATACAAATAAAATGCTGAGAGAGAGAGCCTACAGACTTCTACTGGTAAAAAAAAAAAAAAAAAAAGAAAGAAAGAAAAAAGTGAGAATCAAGATTGTGCAGTCATGCAGAGAAAAGCAGGAAGTGATGGTGAGGAGGAGGCACGAGGGAGTATAAGAAAGCAGGAAGCCTCACTGACTACCTTATGCTCCCCACCACGTGGTAAGTATTTTATAGTCCTTAAAATCATTCAGTAGTCAGAAATCCTGGGTGGTAATTAGTATAATAACAATTTTAGAGAATAAAAACTAGCAGAGAATTAGAATAACTTGTCCAAGAACACATAGCTGTAAGAGATGAAGCCTGGATTCACAATCAGATCTGACTTTAAAGTCCACACTCTTTCTACTCTCAAGGCCGAGGTCTGTCAAGATTGGCACTGGAAGCAGAACTTCTACGAGCCCCATGTTGGTCAGATTCTGGAGCAACAATACTACTGTTGATAACACAGCAAACGTGTATAGTGTTTACTATGTGCAAGGCAGGACTCTAAGCACTTTACATATATTATTACCTCATTTAATCTTCCTAGTTGATCTCATAGAAGTAGAGAGTAAAATGGCAGTTACAAGAGGATGGAATGGTTAGGGGGAAGGGAAGATGTTGGTCAAAGGGTATATATTTACAGTTAGAAAAGGAATAAGTTCAAGAGACCTATATTGTGTTCTCAAAAAATGCTGACAAAATGAATGCTAAGTGTTCTCACCACAAAAACAAGAGCTATGTGAGATAATTTGTTATTACTACTTAACTAGATTTAATAATACCACAATGCATATATACTTCAAAACATCATGTTGTACGTGATAAATACATACAATTTATATGTCAATTTAAAAATAAATAAAAAATTTGGAAAAAAAGAGATGGTGCCTGCAAAGTGTCTGGCACAAATGAAGTACTGAATTAATATTAACTTTTTAAAAATCCTCCTAATAACAGCATATGGAAAGTACTATTATTACACCATTTGGCTAAGGAGGACATTTGTAGGATGGAATTCTGTTCCCTAGGCTTCTCCTTTACCTTCCTCCTTATTGGATGATCTGAATTAAACGATATTAAGGGCACCAGTGAGATTCTTTATCTGTTGTGGCAATGAGGGAGGTATAGAAGAAATTAAAGCATATCCCAAAAGGAAGGAGAAGTTTGCAAGAGAAGGAGACCATTGTTTTCTTATATCATTTTCTCTATCATTGTAAAAGCAACACATGACTGTAATATAAGCACAAACAGTTTGAAATGTATAGAGGGTAATATCCTCCCACATCCATTGTAATCCCACTCTGGAGCAGTTAAATACACATAAAGTTATGCACACACCTAACTATAGTTCATGTGCATCTTTCTTTTTAAGTACTTAAATTGGCTTCATGATGCATGGTACTATTTTATAAATATTAGTCCACGTATGGATATACCATAACTTTAAGAAGAATTAAAAGTACTTGAATCTATGCAAGTTTTACATATCAATGAAAAACATTGCCCCTACTTCTGTGGAAACATATAACAAGTTCCATTACCCCTTTCTCACTTGTAGCAGATACTCAGACTTCCACTACAGCAATAGATCTCTTAAGCAATCTCTACATAACTGACTCATCAGATTAGCTAATGCTTTTCATTTCCTCAGTAAAAATATAGAAATTGATAACCATGACACACTAAGTACTCAAAGATGCCAAGCTACTTTCCATTGGGTCTCTTCCGTTTCTACTAGTTTCCAAGAGTCAGTGACGTTTTCACCCAAACAAGTTTATGACAGTTTAACATGTTATTGTAATTATAACACAAATTGAAGAAATACAAGTACTAAATATAGCTGTTTCTATAAAAACTAAATTGAATTCTTTGGAAAACTTAATAAAGATGAATTACCAAAACAAAAATGCTATGAAATGAGATATAGAAGAAAACTCTAAAAATCATAGGGAAATCTACAAAAGTCTACACAAGGATTATACACTCAGATTGCTTCACAGCTGCCTTCAAAACGTTTATTTTAGTAAAGACATATAAATATCTACTGAAAGATATTTCTCTGCACAGGACCAAAGTCGAGTGTTTCCCTAGGAAAGAGCTGAAGGGGTGTGGGAATATTTGTTTATTTTACAACAAATACTAAAAGATGAAACCTATTTTACAAGATATATAATTGATACAGTTTAAAAAGGAGAAAGTAGGCAGGTGTGTTGGCTCACACTTATAATCCTGGCACTATGGGAGGCTGAGGTGGGAGGATCGCTTGTGGTCAGGAGTTCGAGACCAGCCTAAGCAAGAGCAAGACTCCTGTTCTCTACTTAAAAAAAAAAAAAAAAAAAAAAAAGAATTAGCTGGACAACTAAAAATAGAAAAAATTAGATTAGCCAGGTGTGGTAGTATGTGCCCAGTAGTCCCAGCTACTCGGGAGGCTGAGGCAAGAGGATTCCTTGAGCCCAGGAGTTTGAGGTTGCTGTGAGCTAGGCTGACTCCATGGCACTCTATCTAGTCTGGGTGATAGAGTGAGACGCTGTCTCAAAAAAAAAAAAAGAGAGAGAAAGCATCACACTACTTACTCTGCACCACATCTTCTTAATTTGCCTGCTAAAACATGAATATATGAAAAGAAATAGGATTCCTTTACTAGATGTAACTGGAAGTGTAGGAAGAAAGAAACTATAGATTTTAGAATAATAGCAAAAAAAAAAAAGGGAGAAACAATTTTTTAAAAAGCTAAATAAATGTTCAATGCATACATGTAACTATATATGCTATATAAAAGAAAATTCCCAACTTATATAAAGTTTCTTTACAAGCATAAAGCAACATGGAAATATAGTGTGTGTAGATGATGAATTATTTTTTAGAATTAAAATACTAGGCAGGGTTTCACTGTCTTTGTCAAAAATGAAAAAGCTATGTGCATTACAGGAAATACCAATCTGTCTAGGAAAAAAATTATTTAAGATGGTAGAATTTTCTTAATTTATATTCCAAGTTTTATAAGTCTTGAAAAAAAAAACATGTCTAACCATGTGCTCTAAATCATATCCTACTGATTAACATAAAGAACAAAACAATGAATGGCAATTCTGACTTTTAACGGAAGACACTATATTAATAGTAAATAGTTATTTTAAGTATTTAAAAAATATTTTAAAATTTTATAATAAATACTTTGTCATTTGCTTATTAGGGAGCATAAAATTATGATGTTCTGTTATTGTTCAATACCAAAATTCACCATACATATGTAGAAAATTAATATACACATAAGTTATCATATTTCAATGACTCTAGGATAGCTTTTACATTTGAATATTAAGTTGATATGTCACATACTGTAAAGTACATCTTAGTTCCAAGGAAATCCAGCATTAAAATTATCACTAAATCATATACTTACCCAAAAAAAGGATCCATTAGGAAGACAAAAATGCAATGTGAAAATCTTTAATATATAATCATCACATACAAGCCAATAAATTTGAATTTTTTAAAAGCTATCTCAAACTCTATCAGAACCCTGAAAAGTCCTTGCAATTGCTAATTCAAAAATAATGCTGTTATTTACACAGTTCAGTAATAGTTTATTTCAGTGTCAATGCCCACAAAATTTTTAACAAGCCAAAAATGTAGAATATACAAAATAATAAAGTTTAAATGTAGTCTGAAAATTTATGATAGGATCAGAATAATTTTTTCTCTTTATAAGCTCATCTGAATTTAATGCTATTCTGGTTCTGCCATTTCTCTTTTGCCTCCTGTATCATTTCAAGCCAAAAGCTTTGAAAGAATATACTCAATCACCATTCTGAGAAGTCATAGAATTTTAGTCAACAACAATAGTTTTCCATCATCAAAGAAACACTATGCTTCTAAGCTTCATCATTGAAACTATAAGATTTAATAGAAACATCCTTGATTTCAGCAGGATGAACCATAATCTGTCATTCGCACAACATGAAGTACTTGAATACTGCTATTTCATTATAGACCCTGAAAAGTTCTCTATTTTTACTAAAGATTGAGATCTTTAAAGTGTATGCAGAATTTCTAGTGAAATACTGTAGATTGAATACATGCATTTATCACCAGCCCTGCTACAGTTACAATGAAGGAATTAACAAGATATTAATCCATGAAGACAATGAGAATGAAAAAGTAAATCTCAGAAAACAAATTTTTTAAAAAATTTAGAAGAAAGCTAATAGCCCATCAGTAATTATGCAGAGCAGACAAAGATGTTACTTAGGAGAAGAGTTCAAGGGTGTAAAAAGCCAAGAAATTAGAAAATGCACATCTCAGGATCCTGGAAAGTGTCAAAAGTTAGAGGTACTAGGAGTACAAGAATTGGTACTACCAGAAAAGCAGATATACTGTGTAGTTTCAAAACAGAAGGAGTGGCTAAAGATCTTTACAGCTTGCAGTTAGACCCCTAAATCACTTGGGAACAGCCATGCAATTCTCCTTCACTCTGAGGAGGCTGGGCATGTACTCTCCAACGAGGCTGAACTCAATGCCTCTTAACTCAAGACACTAGGCAGAGCTAAATGAGACATACCAGAACAAAAGCCTGGGGATTTAAGCAAAAGATAACTAACATATGAGGAGTAGGACCCATTGAAGCTCTCAGAATCTTAGTTTATATCTCCAGTCATGAAGTTGAATATATTCTCTTCAACTGACTAGGGTAAGAGGAAAGGACAACAATATAGGCCATTGTGGAGCCTTAAAGCAATGTCAGTCCCTGACTCATCATTGAAACCTCGCAGCCAGTAAACCATGCCCTTGAAGCAGATTGCAGTCAGAATTTTAGTGTTTCACTCTGGAATATGAAAAGACAGCTAAGAATCACCTGATACTTGAGAAAATCCTGCAATATGAAATGTAGATACCAAAACAAACAAGTAGCCAGAGGCAACAGAGAGTATGCTGGGATCAAAAGGAAATTTTAAATACACTATAATGTATAATATTATGTATATATTTAATATACATAATGTATAATTTTTGTAGACATATATCTGTATACACAGATGTGTACATAGATTATCAATTAAATTTGAGGGAAAGACAAAGACATTTTCAGACATGTAAGCTCCCCAAATTTTCCTCTAATATAGCAGCTTTTAATAAACTACTGGATGATGTGAGTTCCACCAAGAGTAGAGAGCAAACCAAGAAAATAGAAAAATAGAGAGTGTACAGAACAGGAATCCGACAGAGCAAAGAAGCAAAGGGGATTGGTGCACAAAGATAGAGGACTCCAGGAAAGACATTTTCAGGAAAATAAATTAACACATTATTTAAGGGTTTGAATGTATTGGAAGATTTGCAGTTATGTTGGAGAGTCTACAGGTGAATTACCAACATGTATATTAAAAATTAAAACAGTTTTAAAGATATAAAAAATTAACTTCAGAGAATTTTACAAGAAACTTGTACTATGTACCAGAACTATGTACTATGTGCCAGCTGAATAGTGCTTTTGTAGCCATTATAATATAAGCACCAGATGTTTAACCCAAAATTTTGATGTATCAGGAGGATCAGGGAAAGAAAAGTGTGTAGGAGAAGAACTTGGTACAAAAAGTCAGGAAAAAATATCCAAAAGTGAAAAACAATTATCAAGCAGCCATATAGGTATCTTTTTACCAGGATATGGAGGTAAATATTTAATAGCACCAGGAATTCTTGCCTCTTGAAAAAGAAATATCAGGACAAAAAGGGGTAGGAAAGTAGATGACTATTTCTCCTATAGTCTTACAGTGTTCGTTGAGATTTTAAAATAGCTACAAGTTTTACATTGACAAAAATTAAATTTAAAAATTAAAAAACTAAGCATACATGGGAATAGGACTGTTCTCCAGGCAGTGGGGACACATGGCCACCGTTCATAATCCTATTTTACCTAAAATGCAGCCCTTCTCTGAGGACCCAGTTTCTCCTGTACCCCTCTGGAGGGAAGGCCACTGCATGTCTAATCTCCCATGTACCAAATGCCTGGAAGTGGGCTAGCCATTCTTCCTGCTCCCCGTTATTGCTTCTGAACCATTTCTCCACGCTTCTCTTTCAAAACCCCAGCTCCTTTGACGCAGATATCTTCTAGCAATAACTACCCACTACTTTTCTGTGTTGTTTTATTCTGTAGACCTCCTTGTCACACTTCATTATTGAAGTGAATTGTGTACATTGAAAATGTGTGCATTTTATTATATGTAAATTATATCTTAATAGAGTTGATTTAAAATATTTAAAAGGGAGAAAATTCAGTGTTACAGGCTTCCAGAGCCTATTAAATCACTGATCAATGTGACAGTATTAGGGACATGAGTGACAGAAAAGTACAATTCAGTGAGAAGTTCAGTGTGACAAACAGTAGGAAGATACAGGTAAGGAGAAACAACCAGATTTCAAATCAGAAAGCTAGTGATTTAATGACCATTGCTCACAAACCACCGACTTCTTCATTCACACATATACACACACACGTACGTGCACAGACATACACTTGAAAGTATGCATACATTCAGGGCAAAGAAAACAGATTTGGTAAGAGGATATTTGGGACAATAAACCCCAAATCAAAGCTTTGGACTGTACCACCTCAGTCATCACACATTTATTTTTATATTATAAAAATATAATATGGCCTCATTTAAAGTGAGTAATACTCAAAATGCAACTAGAAGACATCTAAGAATAGATAAAGGAAGAAAAAAGATATGTGAACAAATTTAATAGCAAAGTTTCATTTCAATTAGATTACAACAAACTGATACCTCCACAAAGAGGCAAGGTTCAAGGAAGAAGTATAAAGTTTCAAAGAAGAAATTACATGAAGACAGAATAAGATGAAGAGTAAGCTAGCAGACCTCAGTAGAGAAAGAAGAGAGCAATGCAGAAACATCAACAAGAAGAAAAGTTTTAATCAACTTAGAATAACATGGTTAAAATCCAGAAAGAGACAGTATGAGTTGCCAAGAGAAAATTAAATTAAATTAAATGGAAAATAACAAAGTTTTGTGGTCAAGTAGATAGCCCTTTTCCAGAAATGACAGCAAGGAAGATTCAAAGTATGCATGTTAGTTACTCCTGAAAAATCTACATCATCAGATAAAATTTTCAAAGTTATTTTGCAAGCAAACCTCCCTAAAATATAAGTACATCATATCCTAAGAAAAACTGGTACAACTAATCAAGACTATCCCAAGGTATATTCTAATGAATTTACTACTGAACTTTCATGATAAGAGAAGAATCATATTGACTGTCAGGTCCATAAAGCATACCCCAGTCTGAAATATTCAGACTGCCTCAGATTTCTCCACAACAACCCCATAGGCAGGTAGAGTGGAGCATAGTCTCCAAAGTTCTGAGGTAATGATGGTAGTACCCAAAGATTCTATGTCTGTCCAAGTTGGTCTTCACCTATAAAGAAAACACACATTTTCAAGTAGACAGGGCTTCAGGGATGACAGCATCCATGAGCTTTGTTCACAAAACTACTGGCCAATGAAATCCAGCCAAAAAAGGAAAACATAAAGTAAAAAGACTAGGAAAGACAAAGGTAATCAGAGGTGAACTTAAAAATCAATTTAAATACTGATCTAAGGCTAAACATATGTGGATATTATGCAGACCTTAGAGAATAAAATTGAAATAATAATGCTATTTGAGTTCAATATTTCAAAGTAATCCTCAAAACCAAGTGTAGCCTACATGGAAATCTGGATAAAATTATTGAACTCTCTGAGCTTTAGCTGAGATGATATTTAATCCTGTGTCATGGCATCCATGTTTCTACCCAATGGAAGATGTGGTACATTATTTTTTGGATTTCTACCATACTGTAATTCCCCCATTGAGTCCCTATGGCTATATAGCTCTCTCTGCCTATATGCCCCGTCTCATAAGACAGAGCTGATTGAACATAAATGCATAATTAATGCAGCTAGACCAATGAGATTCTCTCCCCTGTGGGCTAGGATTGAGACACAGACACTGTAGCTGAAGGTATATAATGCCAGAACTTGAATTGTGGCCAAACAAAATTCTATTCTGGTAAAGAGAAATAAAATAGATATACGGAGGTGAGAGACCAACCTAGTTGAAACTAAAGAGGGTAGCTGTTTATGTTTTATGTCCTTCCTAAAGCTTAATATACATTCTGCCTTAGGTTTCTATGAGAGATCAGTGTACATTCATAATAACTTCTCTTTTACTTAAGTTGATTTGAGTAGATTTCAGTTATTTGCAGCCAAAATAGTTGTAAAGACAAAAGAAATTAATACGAGAAATGAAATTTTAATTAACAGATCCACATTTAAAAAAAAAAAAACATAAAACTGAATGAATTAGAGTCCAGGCTGAGGGGCAATGATGATTCCACGATCAAGAAAATAGGAAACCAGCCATTCTATTTAGCAACAAAATAGTCTGACTATGGTTAACCCTGGCTATTCAAACCATATTTCTACAAAAAGAATGTCATGGTGAATTTAAATATATCAGAGTATGCATATTACAAGTTGTGAAATATACAACAGAGGCAGATTTAAGACACAAATTTTCTATAGACAGAAAATAATTTTTTTATAGACAGAAAAGATAGCACCTTAAGACTGCTCTATTCTCACTCAAGAAATTATGTGACTTGCCAAAATGCGGCCTCTAAATTATTTTAATGATCACATATGTCCAACTTAGACTGATGTCCTTATTGGAAAAAAATATATAACATATTAACATTTGTAATAGGAATATGTTAGAAGAAGGTTAAAAAAGAATCATTATCATTGGGGCATCTTCATGAGCCAGAGTATGGCCTCTTACTGTGTGCCATACCACAGCTCCAACCCAACACATAAGCAAATGTCTTAAAAGCCCAAATTGTATTTCACAACTTGAGAGTAATATACATGAGTAGATAAAGTAAATGTGCCTGTTGGCCATTGTTTTCCTTCTAGGCCTTAAGACTAAAGCCATTAAGACATAAAAATGGGATCAGAAAGAATCCCAGGAAGAGATAATTGATAAGAATAATAAACTCAGCTCCGATAGTTCAACTAAGCAAATCCATGGAGCACCATGATGCAACAAGTACTCTGGCTTAGTTGACTGAAAATAGAGCTCCCTAAAACCAAACAATATCAACAAAAATGCCACCAAAGTCTACAAGAATGTTAACATCAAAAATAAGACCAAAAAATAAAAGAAAAATGAATACTCTTAACCTAATCTACAGAACATAAATGACTCAAACCAATATAGGAAAATCAACACCAAGGTTTTTTCTAGATATGACTACAAAGGATATTGGCAAAGCCAGAGTGGATTCCTACAGACTACGGACAGCATCTTTGTGAGAACCCTCCCCAGTCATACCTTCAGGGTGGCTCTGAAGAATGTCAGATAAAGAAGTCATACTGGTGGGCAGAACACCTGAGGCAGCTAGAATTGTTAACGATGGAACTCACTCCACTTCCCAGGAAATGAATCAACAGACTGAACAGTCTATGACATTAACTGGTCAGCCTGTCTTCCTCAGATTACAGCATGCTTTCCCTTGAATCTCAAAGGTATCTCAGAGGAATAAAATTTTGATATCACCAATGTGATAAGATATAAAGCAAAGACATATTAAATAAACTATATTATGTATTCAGTTCTATTTTATCTCTGACAATGTCAAAATTTTACACTTTTGTCAAGATACATGCTAAAAACAGAGAAACATTATGATTGCTATCTCATGGAGAGAAGGATCAATACCCCCTCATGTTGGTCCTCCACCAATCATTCTAGCCACACTACAGCTTTGACTTTCTCATAGCAAAACATGGGCCACAGGAGGTTTCAAAACACAAAAGGGCAGAGGCAGCAAAATATAGAGTAATGAGGGTAGAGAAACAGTCAGAACGTTGGTGCCTCACAGACAGCAAAGCTATTCCTAGGGTATGAGTAATCAAGAGCAAGCATTTTGCAGAGAAGTAAAAGCTCCTTGGTAAGTCAGTAATAAAAACTCGAATTCAAATGAAGCTGAGCAAAGGCTGATGATTGTCACCAACTACATTATGAAAAAAATGAAAGTGTAGTTTTGGCTGCTGAAAATTCATAATTGTAGAAAGTAAATTAAACAAGTTAATAGTCCAGGTCTGCTATACATAGTTCTTGTTGCATAGAAGATTTTTTTATTGTTTTATAAAATACTAACTTTAACAATCCCTCCATATATTCATCAAAGTTCTGATCCTTGTAGAACAGAAAATAGTGAGCAAATAAATTTGGATTTTAACAAGACTTGTCTGGTGACCAACAAATCATTTGAAAATATAAAACTTTCATTAAAAATGGATTTTTGCTTAGGTAAATATGCACAATATCATTGTTCTGGGTTTTCTAGTCAATGAGACAAAGAAAGGTTTATCAGATATATTAAGATGTAAATACTGAAAAGGAGGAGACAATGTTATTTGTAGAAAATGCTGCTGCAAGAACTGACTGACAAAACATTTCAGGTGTTCAGTTTGTCAATATGGTAAAAACATTATGCAATCTATTTCAGGAACTAATCTGAGCTCAAAAAATGACTTGAAATAACCAGAGATGTGAGCAAATATTTGTGGGAAGAATGTTTATAATAGATTTATTTCTCTGGTAAGAAAAAAAATAGGATGCTCATTTTGGCAGTACATACACAGACAGTCTCCAACTTACAATGGTTGGACTTATGGTTTTTTGACTTTATGATGCCAGAAAAGTGATACACAATCAGTAGAAACTGTACTTCCTTCACCATGCTGGGCAGCAGCAGCCAGCCACAGCACCCAGTCAGATACATGTTTTCAATACAATACTTTCAACTTACAATGGGTTTATCAGAAAGTAACCCCAGTGTAAGTCAAGGAGCACTGTGCCAAAATTGGAACAATACAAAGAAGATTAGCATGGCCCCTGGACAAGGATGACACATAAATTTGTAAAGCATTCTATATGTTTCAACCCAAAGAGTTTACCTAAGATACACAATAATCAAATTATCAAAAATCAAAGACAAAGAAAAACTTTTGAGAACAAGAGATAAGAAATACATTGCATACAAAGGTGTCTCAGTACAACTATCAGTGGATTTCTTAGCAGAAACCCTGTAGGCTGGGGGAGAGTGGGATGATACAGTCAAAATGTTGAAGGAAAAAACCTTCCAACTAAGAGTACTTTACCCAGCAAGTCAGTCTTTTAGAAATGAGAGAGAAATAAAAACCTTTCCAGATAAACCAAAGCAAAAGGAGCTCATCACCACTAGGCCTGCCTTACAGGAATTGCTAAAGGGAATTTTGTTTCTTTAAGCTGAAACAAAAGGCTCCTAATTAATAACATAAAACTTACAAAAGCACAAAACCCAATGGTATAAGTAATACAAAGCAAAATTAAGAATACTCTAGGATTGTAATAATGGTATGTAAAGTTATTTTATCCCTAGTACAAGGGTTAAAAACAAAAAAATTATTAATAATAACCATTGCTAAAATAAATTGTCAAGGGATACCTATCATAAAATGATGTAAGTTTAAACATCAAAAATGTAAAATGGGGGGAGAATAAAAGTAGAAAGTTGTTGTATGAAATTATAGTTGTTATCTGCTTAAAATAGATTATTATAAATGTAAGAAGTTCTGTGTAAGATTCATTGTAACCAATCATCAAAAATCTATAGGAGATGCAAAACAAAAATAAAAATGATTTGAAGCATACCACTCCAGAAAACCATCAAACCACAAAGGAAGATAGCAAGAAAGGAAGAAGTACTTATCAAACAACCAGAGACAAAATTGCAGTAGTAAATCCTTACTTGTCAGTAAATACCATAAATGTAAACAAATTACATTCTCCAATAAAGACATACAGTGAATGAATAGATTTAAAAAAAGAACAATACCCAAATTATATGCATTTTATAAGAGATTCGCCTCATGTTTAAGGACACACATAAAATGAAACTCAAGGGATGGAAAAAGATACTCTACACAAAAGAAAATCAAAAGAAAATAGGGATAGCAATACTTGGCAAAAAACTTAAGAGTAGGGAATACTTCCAAAATCTTTTGATACAGCTAGCATTACCATGATAACAAAGCCAAAAAAGGACATCGGGGGGGGGGGGGTGGAGGGGAACCTACAGGCTAACATCTTGGATGATCATATATGCAAATATCCTCAATAAATTACTAGCAAATAAAGTTCAACAACACTGTAAAGGATCATTTATCATAATCAGGTGAAATTTTTCCCTGGGTTGCAAAGATAATTCAACATTCACAAATCAATAAATGATACACCACATTAACAGAATGAAAGACAAAATCATATCATTTTGTCAGAAGCGGAAAAAATCATTTGACAAAATTCAATATCCTTTTATGATAAAAACACTCAAAAATTAGGTATAGAAGGACTATACATCAACATAATAAAGGCCACACATAATAAGCCCATAGTTAACATTATACTCAGTGGTGAAAAATTGGAACCCTTTCCTCTAATATCCAAAAGAAGACAAAAATGCCATCTCTTACTCTTCTATTCAACACAGTATAGGAAGTCCTTGCCAGAGAAATAAAGCAAGAGAAAGAAATACAAGGCATCCAAACAGGAAAGGAAGAAGTAAAAACATCGCTACTTGCTGATGACATGATCTTATATAGAGAAAACCCTAAGGACTTCACCAAAAAAACTGTTAGAGCTAATAAATTCAGTAAAGTCACAGAATACAAAATCAGCACACAAAAATTAGTAGTACTACTCTACCACTAACAATGAACTTTCCAAAAATAAATTAAGAGAGCAGTCCCATTTACAATAGCTACAAAAAATTAAAATAAAATACTTAGGAATAAATGTAACCAAGGAGAAGGAAGACCTACACATTGAAAACTATAGACATTAATTAAAGAAATTGGAGACAAGCAAATGGAAGGATATCCCATGCTTATGGATTGGAAGAATTAATATTGTTAAAATGTTTATACTCCCCAAAGCAATCCACAAATTCAATGCAATCGTCATAAAATATCAATGGCACTCTTCACAGAAATAGAAAAAATAATCCTAAATTTTATATGGAACCACAAAAGTCTCAGAATAGCCAAAACAATCCTGAGAAAAAAGAACAAAGCTGGAGGAATCATATTACCTGACTTCAAATTATATGACAGAGATATACCAACCCAAACAGCATGGTACTGGCAAAGAAACAGACACATATACCAATGAAACAAAATAGAGAACCCAGAAATGAAATCATAAATTTATTGTCAACTCATTTTTGACCTAGGTTTCAAGAGCACACATTGGGGAAAGGACAGGCTCTTCAATAAAAGATGCTGAGAAAACCTGATATCCACATGTAGACAAGCAAAACTAGACCCCTATCTCTCACCATATACAAAAATTAAATCAAAATTAATTGAAGTTACATAAAACTGGAACCTGTGAAACTATTAGAAGAAAACATTGGGGAAATACTCCAAGACATTGGGGTATCAAAGCAACAATGGAAAAATGGGATCACATCAAGCTAAAATGTTTCTGAAAAGCAAAGAAACAACAAAGTGAAGAGACAACCCACAGAATGGGAGAAAATATTTGCAAACTACCATCTAACAAGAAACAAAAAACAAGTAATCTGATTTAAAATTGGGTAAAGTGTCTGAATAGACATTTCTCAAAGGAAGACACACAAGTGGCCAACACATATATGAAAAATGCCCAGCATCACTAATCATCAGGAAAATCAAAACTACAATGAGATATTATCTCAATCCAGTTAAAATGGCTTTTATCCAAAAGAGGGGCAATAATGAATGCTGATGAGGCTGTAGAGAAAGGGGAGCCCCTGTATGCTATTTGTAGGAATGTAAATTAGTAGAGCCACTAAGAAGAACAGTATGGAGCTTCCTCAAAAAACTAAAAATACCATTGTTTTTTGTGGCTGAGTAGAACTCCATGGTATACATATACCACATTTTATTAATCCACTCATGTGTTGATGGGCACTTGGGTTGTTTCTACATCTTTGCAGTGTGAACTGTGCTGCTATAAACATTCTAGTGCAGATGTCTTCCTCAGCCACAAAAAACAATGGTGATCTTGTATTATCCTGGATAGAGCTGGAGGCCATTCTACTAAATGAAGTATCACAAGGATGGAAAAACAAGCACCACATGTACTCACCATCGAATTGGTATGAACTGATTAACACTTAAGGGCACATATACTAATAACATTCATCGGGTGTGGTGCAGATGGGAGGGGGAAGGAGAGGATGGGTATATACCCACCTAATGGGTGTGGTGCACACCATCTAGGGGATGGACATGCTTGAAGCTCTGACTCAGGTGGGGCAAAGGCAATATATGTAACCTAAACATTTATACCCCCGTAATATGCTGAAATAAAAAAGATTAAAAAAAAACTAAAAATACCACATAATCCAGCAATCCCACTGCTGGATATAAATCAAAAAAAAAAAAAAAAAGAAGAAGGAAATCGGTATATAGAAGAGATATCTTTGCTCCCATGTTTACTGTAGCACTATTCACAAGATATGAAATCAACTAATTGTCCATCAAGGGATAAATGGATTAAAAAAATGTAGTACATATACCAAATGGAATATTTTTCCACTATAAGAAATACTGACATTCTTCTCATTTGCAATTGGAAACTGGAAGACATTATGTTAAGTAGAATACGCCAAGTACAGAAAAACAAATTTTGCAAGTTCTTACAAGTATGTGGGAGCTAAAAACAAAATAAAATAAAATTGAACTCATGGAGATAGCAAGTAGAATGATGATGACCAGAAAGTGGGGAGGGGGCATAAACCGGGGGTGGCTAACGGGTATAAAAATATAGTTAAAATGAATGTGATATAGTGTTTGCTAACTCAATAGGATGATTATAGTTAACAATAATTTATTTTTTACTTTAAAATATAGAGTGGAATTGGAATGTTCCTAACACAAAAAAGTGATAAGTGCTTTAGGTGATAGATTCCCCAATCACCCTGATTTGATCACTATACATTGTATGCCTGTATTGAAACATCACATATACTCCATAAATACCCAGAACTATTAATATTATGTATTCATAATAATTAAAAATTTTAAAAACTTTTTAAAAAGGAAATATAGTACATATAAACAATGGAATATTATTCAGCCATAAAAAATGAAATCATTGTATTTGCAATAACATGGATGGAACTGCAGGACATTATGTTAAATGAAATAAGTAGGCACAGAAAGAGAAATATCGCATGTTCTCACTAATATGTGGGAGCTAAAAAAAACTGAACTCATGGAGACAGAGTAGATGATGGTTAGCAAGAGCTGGGAAGGGAAATAAGGAGAGAGGGAGATAGAGAGGATAGTTAATGGGTACAAAAAGTCTGGTTTTTACCTGCCAGTTTTATGTTGCTTCATTTCTTTGTGCTCTGGTTTGTGCTTTCTTAACACAAGGTATTAATACATACCCTCTAGAGGTATTTTTAGGATTAAAGTAATAGAACACTTAGAAAAGTGTCTTGCACATAAAAGTGTCCAGTAACTATTTAGCAATCATTATAAATGTTATCAACATCATCCCCTTCATCATCATTGGAATGACGCAATACACTCCTATTTAGTAGATTCCAGAAAAAAAAAAATGTTATCTTTGCTAAGTAAAAGAGTAAGTTACACAATGCTGAGCACAAACAGAGAAAATAAAACAATTTTTGAATCTGAGTAGAGGGTATATTGGAGTTCTTTATATCAATCTTACAAATTGTATGAAAGTTTATGATTATATTAACATAAAAAGTTACTGGAAAAAACCAATGAGTACAATGAATACCAATCTGAATTTGCACATATATTTCTCTGTATATACACCTGTGTATGCATATATACACACATAAACATCATATGCATGTTACTGTACCCAAAAAGGGGTCCAGTCTAGGTCCATTGCCTGCCACACAAAGAGCCAATTATTGCAACAATGAGGATTGCCAAGGAAGAAAGGAATTTTAATGCAAAAGACCATCAGGAGAACAGGAGAAATAATCTCAAGTTCATCTCTCTGACCAACCAAGGCAAGGGCTTTTATAGTGGGTTGTGGAATGCAGGTCAGGTTGTGTGGGGTTTGAAGTGATAAGGTCTTCAGGTGGTCTGATTCAAGAATCAGCTGTTGGTGATGGATGGTGAGTCTTAGGAAGTCCTGTGGAGAGGCTAGCTAAGTCTGGTTGTTAGGCTTGACTGGTAAAGTTCCAGGGAACAAAAAATAACTTAGGAAGGGGGTCATTTTGGAAGACTGATTACATGCACACTCAAGCATACATAGACAAACATAAATAAGCTATCTCATCAACCAAGAGCAATTACAATGATGTGACTTGGAATAATTTCCTTTTTTGTGTTAGTTTGCTATTTTACAAATTTTTAAACAGATATATTATGCTTAAAACAGAAAAATTGGAGTGTTAAAAAATTAGAAACTCTTTTTATGAGAAGTTTGCATAAATAATGGCCTCAAAAATACAATTCAGCCCTACGTCTTTATATTTAAATGAAGAAATTCAAATAAGATGTTTCACATAATGTTCATCATTTGAGGAAGTTGGGAAACTAGACACTCAAACTCATGAAGTTCAAGACTGAATAAATGTATTACTGTGTATGAAGTTTTGCCTTCCAACTTATTTCGTACTCCAGAAGTTTACCTCACCCTCAGCCTTAAATAATCACGTAGCTAAAGGAGTCTGTGACTTGTAAAATGACTGTCCGTCTTCACTGGATTAGATGAGGGTACACTCAAGTTACATGGGGCAACTCTAATTATAAATTAACACATTGATCAGAGGAAGAGATTTGGTACTGAGAAGGAAGATCAGATTATATGAAATTCCAGTAGTTCCTGCTAAAAACAAAAGGAGAATAGAAAAATCATCAGGAGTGAGGCAAAAAGAAGAAAGCCTCAGTTGGCAGAATCTCAACAAGCACATTTAGGTTCTAAAGGAATCCTTGTTGCCTGGTTCAGTTTTCTGATCAAAAGGGCTCCCTGGAGTGAAGAGAATAACCTCTTTCATTAAAATTTTGTTGAAAGTTTGTTTATTTTCTTCAAATGAGAAGGCTAATAAAGGTGACTGTCATTCTCCCAAGTAGTGCAGAAAGTACCAATATTCATGTTGCTGCAGAAAAATTCATATTATCCCATAAATAAAAACACATTGCAATTTATGAATATATTTAAACACTTAACTGTTGGATAATTTGCCATACTCATCTGTTCCTCTGCTCTTGGATATAAAAACTGGATAAATATTTAGCAAAAATTTCAGAGTGAACTTGTTCCTAAAGGAAAAAAGTATTCATTACAAAAGTAATTCTGATTAACAAGAAAAGTCTTAGCACATAGAGTGACAGATGAAGAATTAAGCATTTTCTTCAATTCTGAATGTCCCAAAGAGATTTTAGTACTGGGTCACAGCAGGAGAGATGTATTTTGCTACAAGTAATGGAATATCAAGATAAAAGTGCCGTAAGCAAGAAGTAAAATTCCTTATCTCTCATAATAATAAGCGTCCAAGTAGGTGGTTCTAAGATTGGCTACTTCAGCAATTCAGTCTACAAAGAACTCTACATTGGCTTCTCTGCTCTACTCACTGACACAGGTTCATTGCCACTTACTCAAGCAACACGTCCCAGGATAATATGCAGACTGGCAGGACCAACTTGCTAACTTGGGTCCCTCGTCCAGGAGGCATCCAGCATACATCCCATTACATCCCACTGACCAGGGCTTTATCCCACTTCCATACCATACTAAACCAATCACTGCAAAGTGGGGAGGAATTATTTAATTGGCTTAGAATAATAAACATTCAACCCCTGAGGTGCACAATGCAGAAAATGGAGATTCTGTTTACAAATAAGAAGGGGGATACTTGTAGGGTAGGCAGCCAGCAGTATCTGCCCCAGGAGAGTTCCAGAAAGTGTAAGCTAAGCCAAAAGCCAAATTCTTTGCCATCCTGTATGAGCCCCTATTCGCCTTCTCTGCAGCTTTGTCTGCTGTTGTCTGAATAAACCAAGCACTTATATTGATCTCATCTTTGAAAATTTGATTCCTTCATCCTGTGTTGAACTTCTGGTCACTTTCTTCCAATCACAATTATTTTTTATAAGCTTAGTTCACAAGCAGACTCATGTACCCCCTGTAGCAGAATGCATCCCTCCTTTCTCTTGCCTTCCATGGTTTGGAATTTCTCTGTTTGGCACTTCAGCATTTCTGCTTTGTATCAGTTGCATGTCTCTCACCACACTGGAATGAAAGCTTCTAGAAAACAGAATGGTGTCAAATTCATCTTTTACGTGTGATTCTGGTGCTTTCAATGTAAAAGGTATTTAATAAACACCTGTAGAATTCATTTAAAAAGTCATCTTTTTTAAACCACTCAGTAAAATTCCATGGTTGAGATGCTTTCTCTAAGAAGCAAAAAGAGTACTCTTCTGTGACTCATCATATCCTGCCCTGACTCTGCCCTTTTCCATTTATCAAGCTTTATTAAGTTTGTCTTCTTTGTGCCTACTGTAATAATTTCTTTCCTCATTTAATAATACAACTTTCAAAATAAGTATCAGTTAAATCAAATATTGTGAACTCAAAAATATAATATAGAACAAAAGTTTACATCTCTCTAATCAAATAAGAATGCTAACTTAAAATATCTCTGGAAAGGAGACACCCTAACCACTTGGTAAGTCATGTTTAACATTTGTTAATCAGGTAACTTTTCCTTTGACCTGGTCTAAATATTTCATGTAGGATCTTGAATCCCTTTCAGTTTTATTCTGTCTGTAATAGAGATAAAACTAGAATCTTTGCATCTATGTAACTGTGATCAAGTTTTGTTTTATGTTTTAGTATGATTACCCAGCATCTTAACATTCTAGCTTGTTTATGAGATTCTCAAACTATGAATCTTTTTTCTTTTTAAATTTCATAATATTATGGGGGTACAAATATTTTGGTTACATATATTTCCTTTGCACCTCCCAAGCCAGAGCTACAAGCATGCCCATCCCGCAGACAATGCACTTTGCACTCATCAGTTGTGAATTTACCCATCCCATCCGCCCTCCTCCCATCCGCCCAGCAGCAAATGAATGTTACTTCCATGAGTACATGTATTGTTGATCAGTTAGTACCAATTTGATGGTCAGTACATGTGGTGCTTGTTTTTCCATTCTTGTGATAGTTCACTTCAAAGAATGGTCTCTAGCTCCATCCAGGATAATACAAGAGGTATTAATTCACCATTGTTTTTTATGACTGAGTAGTACTCCATGGTATACATATACCACATTTTATTAATCCACTCATGTATTGATGGGCATTTGGATTGTTTCCACATCTTTGCAATTGTGAATTGTGCTGCCATAAACATTCGAGTGCAGATGACTTTTTTTCCTTTGTGTAGATACCCAGTAGCTGGATTGCTAGATCAAATGATAGTTCTACTTTTAGCTCTTTGAGGTATCCCCATATTACTTTCCACAGAAGTTGTACTAGTTTGCAGTCCCACCAGCCATGTTTGAGTGTTCCTATCTCTCCACATCCATTCCAACATTTATTGTTTTGGAACTTTTTCATAAAAGCCATTCTCACTGGGTTTAAGTGATATCTCATTGTGGTTTTGATTTGCATTTCCGTAACGATTAGAGATGTTGAGCAATTTTTTATATGTTTCTTGGCCATTATTCATCTTCTTTTGAAAAAGTTTCTGCTCATGTCCTTTGCCCACTTTTTAATGGGGTTGATTTTTTCTTGTTGATTTTCCTAAGTTCTATATAGATTCTAGTTATTAGCCTTTTATCGAATGTGTAGCATGCAAATATTTTCACCCATTCTGTAGGTTGTCTATTCATTCTAATGATAGTTTCCTTGGCTGTGCAAAAGCTTTTTAATTTGATCAACTGCTATTTATTTATTTTTGTTGCTGCTGTGATTTCTCTGGGGGTCTTCCTCATAAATTCTTTGCATAGGCCAATGTCTATAAGAGTTTTCCCAACATTTTCTTCTAGAATTCTTATGGTTTCATGTCTTAGGTTTAAGTCTGTTATCCATCATGACTTGATTTTTTGTGAGAGGTGAGAGATGTGGATCTTGTTTCAGTCTTCTGTATGTTGCTATCCAAGAAATGAAATTTATGCATCTTAAAGGGAAGCAGGCTGGGCGCGGTGGCTCACGCCTGTAATCCTGACACTCTGGGAGGCCGAGGCGGGTGGATTGTTTGAGCTCAGGTGTTCGAGACCAGCCTGAGCAAGAGTGAGATCCCGTCTCTACTAAAAATAGAAAGAAATTATCTGGCCAACTAAAATATATATATAGAAAAAATAGCCTGGCATGGTGGCGCATGCCTGTAGTCCCACCTACCTGGGAGGCTGAGGCACTACGATCGTTTAAGCCCAGGAGTGTGAGGTTGCTGTGAGCTAGGCTGATGCCACGGCACTCACTCTAGCCCGGGCAACAAAGCAAAGCTCTGTCTCAAAAAAAAAAAAAGGAAGCAGAGCATCTCTTCCATACAGAAGTCAAAAAAAGCCACATCTTCAAGATTTTAAAACGTAGGCCAGCCAATGAGATGCACTGGGTTGGACTGTGATTTGGCAGCTGGTGGTTTGGGGAAAATCCAGTCCTGGATGGCAGCAGTGGCAGTGAGCTCACCACTGGTGCCCAGTGGCCACAGGAGATATTATAAGCTGTGAGGTCCAGGGTTCAGAAATGTCAGCAGCAGGGTCCTCACAAGATAGTTCTGGTGGCCTGGCCTCTCTTTATTTCTTCCTGCTTCCCAAGATTGTTCCTCCAGCTTTCTTAGAAAATCTGCCAGCTTCCCAACACTCATTCAAACTGCTGCTATGAGTGAATCTCAGTTACTTGTGAGTAAGAACCATAACCAGTATTTTATGTAAATACTACAGATATAAATGCTCATATTAGTGTGGTACTGAACAGTCTCAGATTGCTTTTAATCATTATTTGATTTGCACTTGAAAATTCCAAAGGTTTTCTTCCTTCCTTTCTTCTTTCTTTTTCTTTCTTTCTTTCTTCCTTTTTTTGTCACTTATTTTTTGTTTCTTATTTATGAGGCTAGGGTAAAAAGTTCCAATAGTATTCTTTGTCCAAAAGTATTCTACATCCCTTTAAAAGCATAAATTTAAAGTGGATACAGAACTCAGGTGAAGCTCTGTAAACGCTAAAGATTCAGTATAATTATCACTGACCTTCGAACATCCCCTACAGACCAAATGGGATAAAGATGTTTTCGGTGCTTAAAAGGCCAACTGATTTCTCTCAGCCAGCTTTTAAGCAAACATGGCTTTGCATTTTTTTTAATATAATCATGTTCTGTATAATGATATTTTGGTCAACGGACTGCATATATGACAGTGGTCCCATAAGATTATAATAGAACTGAAAAATTCCTAACACCTAGTAACATCATAACCCCTTCGTATGACACATTATTCACGTTTGTGGTGATGCTGGTGTAAGCAAACCTACTGCACTGCCAGTCATATAATAGTACATACAATTATGTATAGTACATAATACTTGATAATAAAGACATTATTGGTTTATGTATTTACTATTCTTTTAATTGTTATTTTAGAGTGTATTTTTTCTACTTATTAAAAAAACAGGCTGGGCACGATGGCTCACGCCTGTAATCCTAGCACTCTGGGGGGCTGAGGCAGGATTGCTCGAGGTCAGGAGTTCGAGACCAGCCTGAGCAAGAGCAAGACCCCATCTCTACTAAAAATATCGAAAGAAATTAACCAGACAACTAAAAATATATATAGAAAAAACTAGCTGGGCATGGTGGCGCATGCCTGTAGTCCCAGGGAGGCTGAGGCAGGAGGATTGCTTGAGCCCAGGAGTTTGAGGTTGCTGTGAGCTAGGCTGACATCACAGCACTCTACCCCAGGCAACAGAGGGAGACTCTGTCTCAAAAAAAAAAGTTAACTATAAAACAGCCTCAGGCAAGTCCTTCAGGAGATATTCCAGAAGACATTGTTATTATAGGAAATGACAGCTCCGTGTGTTATTGCCCCTGAAGACCTTCCAATGGGACAAGATGTAGAGGAGAAAGATGATAATATTGGTGATTCTGATCCTATGTTAATGAGTGTGTTTGTATCTTGTAACAAAAAAGTTTAAAAAGAAAAAAAGCATTTTAAAAACTATAAAAACTTATAGAATGAGGATATAAAGAAAGAAAGTATTTTTGTACAGCTGTACAATGTGTGTTCTAAGTGTTATTACAAAAAAGTCAAAAAATTAAAAAAACTAAAAAGTGTATAAAGCAAAAAATTACAGTAAGCTAATGTTAATTAAGTTTTTTTATAAAGTTAGTGTAGCCTAAGTGTACATTGTTTATAAAGTCTATAGTAGCATACAGTAATGTCTCAGGCCTTCACATTCACTCACCAGTCACTCACTAACTCACGCAGAGCAACTTCCAGTCCTGCAAGCTCCACTTATGATAGGTGCCCTCTACAGGAGTACCACTTTTCTTTTTCTTTTATACTGTATTTTTTCTGTACCTTTTCTATGTTTAGATATGTTTTGATGCACAAATACTTGCCATTGTGTTACAATTGTCTACAGTATTCAGTAGAGTAACATGCTGTACAGGTTTGTAGCCTACGAGAAACAGGCTATCCCATGTAGCCTATGTGTGTAGTAGGCTGTACCATCTAGGTTTGTGTAAGTACACTGTATGATGTTTTCATAACAATGAAATCACCTAAGGATGCATTTATCTGAATATATCCCCATCACTCGGTGACATGTAACTGTTTTAATTAATTTCAATAATGGGCATAGTATGTTATTTTGTTCCAGATATTCTACATATATCTTTGTGTGTGGGAATGTATGTTTTTGTGCCAAATGCACTGTGTGAAATCTTTACTTTTCAACCTTATGTCTAAAGCACCTCAAAGAGCAACACATATTCCAGAAAATTAGTCTGTTTTTAATTCAGTGGAACACTGGATCTTCAAAAGAGCCCAGCTGCTGCTCTCCAAATGAGAACCTTGCTGAATTGGTTGGAACTAAAAACTTTGATTTATCGTAATGGTACACAAATAAACAATAAATGTCACTTGTCCTATCAAAATTATATGAGAAAACAAACTAATAAATTATTGTTGTAAAATGATCAGTAAAGCCCACAAAAAGACAAAGCGCTTATTGTCCATCTGGGCTCTCTCTCAAGTCCAGGTGGCCCTCTCTCAGGGGCTGGGCTGTAGGTTCTCCACTGGCCGCCCTCACCATGTTCCACCCCACACCCCTCAGCCCGCTCTCCCCTTCACTGCCTGCTCTGCAGCCTGAGAGTCTGACTTGCAGTTGGCATCTCCAGAGCTTTCTTGCTGTCCATCTTCATTGAGGCCAATGGAATTCACAGGTGGGATGTGAGAGAGTGGGAGGAGGAAGAGGATGTGGTATTTCTGTCTCCTTCCTTCTCTGCTCTTCTTAAGACCGACCTCTTAAAATAGCCACTTCCCTCTATGACCACAGCTTCAACTGGAGAGCCCCTCTTCAATGGCTCCAGCTTTCACTGGGCTCATAACTCCATTACCTTTCCTAGTCCCTTTGGCCCAAAGAATGGGCAAGACTCCTCCTTTGTCTCTCTGTGGGCACCTCATCATCACCTGTTCGTTTGTTTAACCCTGCTCCACATTCACGCCAGTAGTCCCTTAATTAAATCTCTTCACTGGGACCACCCGGGGTATATTTTATTTACTATCAGAACCCTGACTGCTTACAGGATGGAACTACCTGAGGTATTTATTATGAACCAAGGTCTCGTTTTCATCCTTTCAGCTCAGGAACCTGTCTTGTTAGCATACTAGATTCATACTTTAGAAAACATGGAATCAAAGCTCAGAGGGGCATGATAAAATCAGAATAATTCATTAAAATACAATAATGATATTGTTGTAAGGATTGAAAGCCTGAGTCTTCCTGCCAGTTTACCTTTTCACTGTAGCATTTGCATGAGAAACCAACTTATAGCAAAAATATTCAAAAGTGTGCTTGGTAAGTCTCGATTCAGACTGTGGGGAGTTAATTATATTATTCAAATATTTGATAACCTTGGACTAACATAGCCTGGAGCCTCTTCTGTTGCCTCTATACTCTCCTGAGGCACAGGATAGTAGGCCAGGGTAGTCTATCCTCTGAAAATTGCCTCAATCTGCACTGCCAAAATTTATCTCTTTGACTCTCTTTTTACGGAATTTTCAAGGCAACAAATATGTCCCCCTACCCAACCCAATCCCCTTCCATATACACAGTTATGATCAGTACATTTCTTCTTAGAAATTTTTTCATTTATATAATCAAATCTTATGGGTTAAGGGCTATTCTGCCTTTATAAAGTGATCTTCATTCATTCACGCTTTCCACAAATATATGCTGACAATTTTCAATACATCTGGCAGATGCAGGGTTTGAGAATATACCCTGAAGAATAAATTTACTCTCTTACTCATTATATATTAGTTTCTTATTTTCAGTGTCAGAAAGCAGTTACATTCTTCATCCCAAGCTCTTTAGGGACATCACATAACATTCTCCAACTACTAACAATAGTTATTTCCTATATGAGTATCAAAGAATAATCTAATCAGTGACAGAGCAATATAAAAGGAAAAAAAACAAAATGTTTACTGAACTGTTAGGGAGATAGCAAGGGATTCTGGGTATCCTAGGGTTGAAAGTGGGTGTTATTGCCTTGGTGCAACTGCCCCACCTAGGAAGAAGGACAAGGGTGGGCTCCAGGCCCCCATCTTGGTCCTGCCCCACCCTAATCCTACCCTGAGCAACTGGTATACCTGGGGAAGGAGAGAATACTCTATGAATCTGCCAATCATAACTTAGCACACCAGCTGCAAATGAATGCAGAGGACTCTAGCTCACAGGCCAAGCAGCACAGATACCATAGAGTCCAGAAGTTGACCTAAAACAACCCGCATGCATAGGCTAAGACTCAGGTCATGCAACTCCCACTGTCCAATCAAAGTGGCTCCCCTCTGAGCCACGGGGAGGTCCCAATCCAGGCACTGTAAAACAAGATGCAGACCATAACCAGGCCCTTTTTTGCCCCCTCCTTTTGTTCTCCATTTGCTGCGACAATGGGTCTGGTCGTACCTTGCTCTTGCTCTATAGGCCTATCTTTCTCTCCTCAATAAACCTCGTTTTTGTGCTTGCCTTACTTTAGGGCGTCTGGTCATTCTTCCACCATGAGCGCAGCAAGAACTGACATTTCAGAGTGAAACCTGACCGAACCATTTTAATATTCTAAATATCCTGAATTTTACCAACAAAATAATCATATTTGCTAATAATTTGACCAAGTTAAGATTTCTTATCCTTTTAAATTATGGTCTCCTGTTTAACTGTGAAATGTGTATGTACTGGTTGCAATTAGAAATCAGAGTAGTTCAGATCCAATTGTGAAATACTAAATCTGTCCTTTACATCATGGAGACCATCTATGAAAGAATTATCCACCTTCAGTATGCCGTACTGCAACACGCACACCCACATACACAGCCAGTACTTTTTCCTCCTCTCTCCTCCTCCAATACTCTTTACTAGCTTACCTGCCTCTCTTGCTCCTCTGTAATGTACTCCTCACTCAGCAGTGGAAATGATAACTTAAAAATATAAATCTGATGAAGTCATTTCCTGGGTTTGAATTCCAGATCTGTCACTTTCTAACGGTTTGACCCTGGGAAAGTTACTTTACTTTTCTGTGCCTCCACTTCTTCATCTATAAGGTAAGGACATTCATAGTACTTTCCTCACAGGATTGTTTCGAACATTAAATGAGTGAATGCATGAAAAATGTTTAAATGGATGCCTGACATTCGTAAGCTAGCTATCATTTTATTGACAAAAGTGGTTTTTTTTCCCCCATATTTCCTGTGACACCCAACTCAGGCAGCAGCTAGGATATTTTATGCTTATTGCTTCAGGGAAAAAATGGCATCAAAGAAAAGAGAAAAGGTCTTTTGAAATTCTTGGCAGAGGAATTCCTTTGAGAAGACATAAGACATTTTGAGTTTCAAAGGTTTCAGGGCATAAAATTTATACTGTAAACAAATGATTTGGGAAAAAAAAAAAACCACAAGTGAAAAAACATAATGCCCAACTTCACATTAGATAAAAGTTCTCTGTTCAGGAGGGAGTCAAAGAGAATCCTGAGAAAAGGCCCCAGGTCTTGTCCTCACCTGCTAGGCTAAACTCAGGGAGGGAAAACACAAGTCTGGGTATGTCTGGGAACTCTGAGAACAATGAGGGATCCTGTGTCCTAAATAGGACCTGAGACAGTTGTAAAACCCCAATGTTTTCTGAGCCAAGAATGCTATGAGAGTAAGGAAGTAGAAAAAGCTGTATGTTCTATCTTAACAGAAGGGGACAAGAGATGTTGGGTTGGTAAGCTGTTCTCAGTTCTTAGTGTGCTCTTGGCCAAAGAATGACCAGACACACACCGAAAGCAAGGTGAGGATGGAACGAAGTTTATTAAGAATGAGCAAGATAGGTTTATGGAGCAAGAGCAAGACACATTGCTGACAGATGACAAATGGACCCTGTCATAACAAGAGGCCCTGGTTATGGTCTGGGGTCCTGTTTTGTATTGTCTGGATTGGGCCTTCCACACCACAGAAACTCCTGGATGGACAGTTAATGACGTGGTAATTAGCCTTAGGTTACTCTAGGTCATTTTCCAGACTCTATTGTGTCTGGGCTGTCTGGCCCATGGGCTAGGGAATTCTCTGCATTCTTTTGCATATTGACAGGTGTTCCTCCTTCCTCCAGGTGTGGCAATGGATCAGAGCAGGGTCAAGGTGGGGCAGCACCAAGACAGGTTGCCTGCCCTTGTCCTTCGTCCCCAGTTGTGGCAATTCCTTAAGGCAGCACCAAGGCACAGTGCATGCTTTTGTCCCAAGGAGAGCCGGATTTCCCTGTCTACCTAACATAAAGACCCCCTAAAGTTCCCCTTATCCCTGGGCTACCAAAAGAGAGCAACCAACTATGCCCTTTGTCTCTATGGGAACACAAACAGAAGAAAAGGGACACCTTCTGAGTCCCTGTGGTTAAAGTGAGGGACAAGAAGCAGCAGTCTGCATGGGTCATAACCAAGGACCAGATGGAGAGAAATATGCCTCAACAGATGCCAACGTGGAGAAGTGGAATTGGCCACACGGCTGTCCCCTCTCTCAAATACCTTGGCATGATACAAGAACACCCCCCCCCGGGATGACTAAGATTATCGTGTATTTTATGCTTAGCTAAAGGAGGTCTCAAAAAATTAAGTCCAGCTATAGAAACATAAAACTATCTACAAGTCATGAATGCTTTCCTGTTGCTCTAAATTGCAAGCTTCTTACTCTAGCCTATAAGCACTGCTTGACCAGACTCCTGTTTCTAACAGGAGTCTCACACCACTTTTTGTTCTTTGTCAGTACATGCCAGCCACACACGCCTCCTTTCTCTTTTGAGAACTGGGAAAGCTCTTTTCCGAAGTATTGGTGGCTCCTGTGCTCTTAAAATGTTTAGATCATACTAAGCCTTAGGATATCATCAAACTGTCTTCTCCTTAAAGAAGCCTTTTCTGACTTAAAAGTAAACTTCCCCATGTGTTCTCCATTTCATCGTATTAATTTCATCCATAGTACTCACATCACAGCAGAAAAATGAGAAGGAGATAAGTTTGCAAGTCATAAATAGAAGGCTGCCATCCATCTTTAGTTCTAAAGATCTCTTCAAGGTCCAAAGGGCCTTTGGAACAAAGAGAAAGTGTTTTCAAGACAGTTACTATCATATGTGATTTATCTGAGAAAAAAATAACTTCTTTGGTTGTACTGATGTTACTAATCAAAAAAAGAAAAAAAAAAACAACCCTCAGGCTGACCTATGATATCTCTGCATTACAAAATGACAAAGATATTGAGGCAAAATCTACATCAATTTAAGGGTAAAAAGTTGTGACCTAAAATCCTGCTCCCAACCAAGTTAATATGAATATGCCAAAACAAAAGATATTCTGGGATGTTCAAGCCTTTAGAGTATATAACTCTTATTCTCTTCCTAAAATAAAAACTTATTTCAAAACGTTTCCTAAAGAAGGTGGTAAGTCAAATCAAAGTACTTTAGAGTGAAAATATCACGGCATTAAAGAAAAATTCCTAACCAAGATAAGAAATTAAAAAAAGAAGAAATAAAAATAAAGAAGCTAAATTCCCAGTATTTGCAGATTAAATTATTGTCTTTCTGAAAAGCCCAGCATGATTAATAGAAAAATTATTTGAATAGATAGCTCACTAGAGGAGTCAGTTTAAATAACATATTTCCACACCTTTCTTTTACACCTGAAATAACAAGTTTTAAAAATCAGGGAAAAATAACCATTCCCAAAATAAGAAAGTCTATCAGATGCCTGGAAATAACAGAGCAACAAAAATATGAAAGCTGTATGTATAAAACCACCAAAGTTATCAAGGAATATAAATGCTAACTTTAAATGGAGAACTATCCCATGTTCCTTAATGGAAAGGCTGAAGGAAATACAGATGAGCTCTTAAATACACTTAGAGAGTGAAAACTTTTCTAAGCATTGCTCTACAGGCAGAAACCACAAAAGAAAGCACCAAAATATACAACAGTATTAAAATTTTAATATCTGTACATCCAAAAACCCTATAAACAAAAGATACACACCAATCTGAAAATACTTGCAACCTACATGACCAACACATAGATAATAGATTTAAATGGATAAAGAGAACATATAATTAAATATAAAAGTGCATATTCCAATAGAATAATGGGTAAGAATATCAATAAACCACCCACAATAGGTGAAAGTAAATGGCAATTATTAAAAATTTATTCAAGCCTATGTGTTTTCTGGGGGAGAAAGTTAAGCCAAAGTTCGTTCTCTTCATGATCCTCATCACTCTTCCAACAAAAATGAGGTAAATTATAAAAATTTTACTGCATTCCTAAGGAAGAGGACCACTGTAATTCCAACAGTACCACAACCAAAAAGACTGATCTTTCAAATGATTAAAATGTCCACCAAATATGAATATCATGCCTTTTCTACTTTCTTTTTGATTGGCATGTGTGCTAAGCTACATCCACACAGCAAAGAGAACCAGCTGCCCAGACTGCGTGTGTGTGTGTTTGTGATGTGCGGATGTGTATCACTCTCAGTTTGGACACACTCATTTGCAGGAGTCTCACAAAAATATGTGTAGCTTGAGATCTGCTTCCCCTGATAGCATACAAAACTATATGGTGTTATAGATACATATTAGTTGAATAAACAGATAATGTGACATTTTGCTAAGAGAGGAGGATCTACAGATAGCACGATACAGAAAAAATATATGTAGATAGAATGGCTGACTGATTAAATGATTGAGATCAAAAAGTCTGAAAAGGTATACACCAAAATGTCAGCAATGCCATGTGCCTGCCTGATGCTATCATTCTTCCATCATCCTAGTTCTGTTTCACACATGGATCCTCTTATACATCCCATAGTTGTTTCAATCTCATAATGATTTTGTTAAATTGGCTCTTTATATCCAGTATTCTACACTATTGGCACCTGCTTTTCTTAAATTGTCTTCAATATATCTAGGAAATTCTGGAACTTTATAGTGATAACTACTGTTTATTAAACTTTTACTATGTTCCAACAATTGAGCCACTTATTTTAAATAATGAATTTATCTATTCATTACAGCTGCCCACTAAGGTCAGTGTGAATATTATAGACTTCATTTTTGTGCAAACGAGTGAATTGAGTTTCAGAGAAGTTAAATAGCTCTAGGTTGTAAGAATGGAGACAGGATTTGAGCCAATGTATTTCTGATTTCAAAGTGCATGCATTGTTTAACCTGTATAGTGATCATTCTTCTCTTTTCTTTCCATCAGCCTATTACCCTAGAATGGCTTTCTCTTTCTTTATACTCTCTCCATGTGCTTATAGCAATGTGACTGAAGTGTCATATACAGCAATGGTGTCAGGCAAAAAGAAAGCAACTTATATAATAGAATGAATATGACCTGTAAAAGTGCCTGACATTAAATAGATGTCACTAATCCATATTCTTTCCTGAGCTACACTATCATGTAGTAAAAAAGCCTGGGGGCTCATGTATAAAAAGATGTTTGTTAATCATCTATATTACTATGAACTGGACACTGTGCTAGGTGTGGGTATGTAATTTAGGTAAGATCAGAGTGATCTTTGCACTCATGGAGCTCACAGTTGGGTGGCTGTCTATTTTTCGCTCACCTATGTTTTACATGTATTTTGATAGCACTTATCATATATCTCTATTACAGTAATTCATATATTACAATAGACATTAATTCATTTGTGAATTTTTTGGAGAATAGAAACAATGCCTTGTCCATCTTTGTTTACTGTCAAAGCCTAACATAATGCCCGATACACGGATCTATTCAATACATAAGTATTGATATTTTTACATTCTCCAGCCAAAGCATCTAATATGATAAAAGGTCATATCGTAGCCATGGATACTCTCAGTGTAACCAATTTCCCTCATATCCCCAGCTTTGGGTAGAAAATAAGGTTATGTGACTTTTAACAATAAAATTAATATGACTTCAAGCCTCTATTTTGCCACTCTGAAAAAGCCCTTGTTGAATTCCTGAGGTGTGACCTTCCAGGAAAATCATATCCTTTTATATCACTTTATCCCCATTGTCTTCAAACAGGCAACTACAGAACTCCCTGAGGCTATGGAGTCTCAGTCAATGCACAGCAGGTTTCTAATTCTCCAAACACAGCTGCACTGTTATCAATACAATGCCAAGACAGCGGCCAGAGCATCAGTACTGATGGCACCAAGATATCACAATAGCCCATGAATCATCCAAGCACCTCACAGGAGGTGGGAAATGGAAACTTCTGTGTCACCCATCGATGCTGTTTCTCTCCATTTCTGTAACAATTTCACTACGGTTCAGCAGAAGAAAAGTAGAGACAGCTGCTCCTCTCGGCATGAACTTCAGCAATGAGCACCCCATGCCACCAACCTCAGATCCCACAGCTCTCCTCTATTAGATATCGATAATCAGCCATTCATACAACACATGCTAAGGAGCCAACAGCTGAGTCAGAGAGTGAAGGAATTTAGAAATAACTGTAGTTAAAGAAAACTTTCATGAAATTTCATCTCTTTCTCTTTACAAAATAGCTAGTTCCCATAGACTCAACACTGCACACAACTCTAGGGATTTGGGCAAAGTGTCCCCCAGTTTTGCCAGAATATATAATGTAATTCTCCCTGGATAAGTTTTTCCTCATGAATTGCAAAAAAAAGAAATCCTTAGGATAAATTTAACCACAAATATTCACCCACAGAAGGGTCTGTGTTTGAGTAATTAGGTTAACTGTGTTCAGAAGTTTTTTGTTACATGAAAGAGAATATCATGTATCTCTTTAAAACTATTACAAAATTTTCAAAGTATAATGTATGTTAACTTTTTACATTTATTATTATGGGTTAACTCTTCTGATTAGAAAAGTGATACATGTTCAATATAAAAATAGAGAAAATGCAGAAAAGCAAAAAAAATGTAAAATTATTCATGACCTTACAACTTAAAGATAGCAACTCAAACTCTTGACGTATTCCTTTCCCATCTATACGGTTAACTACCACCAATACTAACATTTTCATACTGCTCTAATAAACTGTTAGGGTAGGATAGACAGGGTTTGATTTCTAGGAGCATTTGAAGAGCTTTCTGGAATTAATGGGAGGATGTATCCTAAAGGAGGAAGGAATCACAACCAACTAGACCTACCAACAAAGCCAGCAGTCAGCCGAGAGAGACGCCAGGTCTGGCCTGGAGGTACAGTCAGGTTGTCTATGGTTCAGTGTCAGTGGAATCCCAGGGAGCAGGAGGCTACAAATGAATGACAGAAGACAACCTTGTCCAAGATCTCAGGAAGGTATTGGGGGTACAAGGTTGTTCTGTTTTGATTCCTTTCTAGTTGAGAGCAATAGAATAAGGCATTCTATTCTCTTCATTTCAGCAAGAACAGGTATAGCTTTGGCATATACCTTTGGTAGTGGGTTCTAGAACCACTGAGAAGCAACAATACCTCAAAAAGCTCCAACATTATCAGCAGCACAGGGTACTCCAGAGAATAAAAAAGAGGACTTTGTAGGTAGGAGCAGTGTCCTATTGGATAGAGAAGGAAAGAATCAGAGAAATATAGAGCTTTCACAGACTGTCAAAATACATGATGTCTACCTGTAAAATAGTAAGAAAAGTATTTTTACCCTCCTCTTAGAAAGAGCCATTTTGTTTATAGAAAGGCAACCCAGGGCAATCACCTAACAACTAAGAAACTAAGAGAATGCTAAATTGCTTTGCGTTACAAAGAATTTAGAATTGCCTACACATATCTATAGAAAAATAAGAGCTGTTCAGAGAAGGACAACAATAAGATCTGGAGAAAAGAGCAAAGATATTGGCAAGAAGCAACTGTGCAAGGTAAAAGAACAGCCTATAAGAAATGCCCAGTGGAAGAAATGGCTAAGGGACGTTGAGATGCTGTTGTTTGATTTGAGTTTGAAAGCTTAATGTGCTATAACCCTTCCCCACTGCCCTCAAACATTAAATGCAAGTGGTTTGCTACACACAACTGTCTCGTGTTAATGATGCTTAGGAGAAATCAAAGTATGTGCCACATTTTAAGGTAGTGAAATGAAGAACAGCAGAAGGCAAGACATCAGGGTGCTGGAGGAACAGGATTTGAAGAGGAGGCGACTATGAGAATATAAACTTTAAGGGAGTAGAAAACAATTATCTCATAAATTATATATTATCATAAAATATATTAATATATAAACGTATAACAGAATTGGAGAAATGTTTTTTTATTTAAAGTATGTCAACATAATTTAAGTGCTTTTCTATCTTCCATTTTTATAGCTACAAATAATTCCATAATAACGTGATTGTAAATTTAGTTTAAGGTTTTGCTTTTAGCTACCTCTTATTGTAAACCTGTGGGTTATTTCCAGGGTTTCACTACTATAGCAAATGTTGCAATCATAGTCATGTGCATATTTGAAGACATCTGATTTTTTTCTATAAAACTATTTCTTACAGTGGAATTAAAAAGTCTGAGGGTATGAAGGTTTTTCAAGCTTTTGATGCATATTGATAAACTGTCCTCATAAAGAATTATATCAGCTTGCCTTTCTGCCAGCAGAGTATGAGAGCATCAAATTCCTTTAATGTAACAAATAAATACTTGACATGTTAGACCTAATATTGAAGAGGGAGCTAGCATAATTAAACAATGAGAATTTATCACAATTTCAAAAAGGTGAGTTAATATTGGGTCATAGAAAGGGGTGGTTAAGTACAAACACCTGACCAAGACAGCGTCATTAAACTTTAGACAGACTTCCTCCTGAACCTAGGCTCCTGACCTCCCTTTTCTTAGAGCATTCACTTTAGAAAACTTGTAAGTGAAAATGCTTCCTCTGCCCTTTGAGATGTAAATCTTTTAAAAAGCCTCTTGATAGTTTTACAACCCAGAACTGCCTTTCTCAAGGACTTGGGAGCCATTCCCTTTGAAATGTAACCATCAAGGAAGATACTGCCCCTGCCTCCCAGTCTCTGTGGGAGGATGGGAGCCTTGGTCCAAGTTGTAAAGTTACCTGCTGTCAGGAACATATGAGAAAGTTCACTTTTCCATTGGATAAGAACAATTAGCAAACACAGGTGGGCCTACAATGTCTGCACTCTGGCCCTTAAAAACTCTCCAGTCTTTTGTTTCTACAGAATTGAGCTCAGACTTAGTTTGGGCCTCCCTCCCCTATTGCAATAGTCTTAAATAAAGTCTTTCTTGTGTCTAACTTCATCCACTGCCATTTTAGCTTTGACACTCCATAAAGCCACCCAGAAAAGCAGAATATTTGTATGTGATATAATTGTAATTATTAAATGCTGATGAAATAAACTAATTGGAAGGTTTACTAAAATTCTGTTATTTCTATCATCTGCCATAAATTTACAAAGTACTCCCAAGGTTATGGCTTTTAATTTTTTTTGTACTTAGTAAATACTAAATTATTAATACTATTGGGTCATGCACAAACATGTAATTTCTGTGATTCTCTTGTTTCCTGATTTACAAAATGGGACTTGCTAAATGGCTGCTGTGATGAGACGCAGTAATCACCATAGCTCTGTGAGCCACAGTGAAGCCACCTTGTGGACAGGCTCACCGCTGCTGTGTGATTCATGAGCCCATGACCTATGAGCTGGGAAAATATACATGGAAAACAGGAAACATAAAGTGACTAACTTGTAATTGATTGTTTAAAATTACTAGGTGTATATAGTTAAATTTTACTATGCTTGAAAAATGTTCTTGACTTAACTGATGCTATCTGCTTCTGTGAACCCGCTTGCTTATCAAAGCAGGTGGTCTGGGGCTGGTCCAGGCCCCCTGGTAACGGAATTTCTTGCAAAACTGACTCCACCTTATGTACTCAGAGTCACGTAAGACCGCGATGTAGAATAGTATAAAAACCCTTCCTCTTTTCCTGTTGAGCGCTGCTCTCTGTGCCGCTGCCTTTGGCGGTGCAGAGGGTTGTCGCTGGCCAGCTAATAAAGACTCCTAATTTGGCTTTCAAGTGGTCATTTTCTCGCGTTCTGAACCATAACAGCTACTAAGATCCTCATAGATCTAAGAATCTAGGGTCTGATTCACTCTACAAACTTCCAAATTACTAAACAGACTGTTCTGCTGCAGAGTGTGTGTTTCTATAACATCAATTAGCTCACACACAGTTGGGAAATAGAGGGACTATATCAGTATAATGTGAACATAATCTGGCTCATATGTGATTTATTTTGTAAGCAAAGGGAACCAGAAAAGCAGGAGTAGAAACAGAACCTTCAGCAAAGAAGGATAAAACCCTAAGCCTACAGTTGTTCAGGCAGCAGGAACTCTTTCAGCTCCGTTTTAAGAAAATTGTAAAGAAGTCCTGAACCAGAGCATTCCTCTTTACAGAGGAGCACCCAGGCGTCATATGACTTCGCTTCCTGAGCAGTTGCACTCCCCCAGAGCCATCTTCAAAGCAGCTCACTGGTTTAGAGCTCTACTTCCATCTACCTGCCAGCCCTATGCTAATTAAGAGGTGCTAGCATTTCTACTATATTTTTTCTATGTTTTTAGTATCCTCTGTGGCAGCCTCCAGCCATGTGAACTGCCTACCTGAGTGGTCTGTTGTCTCCCAAGGTGCCAATTACTCTTTTGGTTAGTGCTCTGATTACAAAGTTGCGCTGGTAGAAGTGGTCTTCCATCCCCCTCACTGTTTTTCCCATTAAGTTCTGTTAGTTCTAGTGGAAAGTTTTGCAGAACATCAGTGTTTTGTTTTGTTTTTCCAAAAACACTGAACCTCCATGCTTATAACCTCTCCCAATCTACCAAAAACTGCAAAAATATGTAAATAAGGCTCTATACATTACTTATTTATCCAAAAATGATTTAAGCACCTGCCATGTGTCACTATACTCTTCTCTTGACCCATTTGAAAATACCTGAAAGTTTTGCATCTCCACTAATGATAATGATGGAGATACTTTTTGCACATTTACGTTAATGTTCTCCATAAAAATATACCTTTTATGCATTAAAAACCATTCCTGAGCATAGAGAGTGTTCTTGTTTTAAAAACTCAATTCATTTTGCTACTTCGATAGAGAGCTGTCGCTCAGATTGCCTCTCACTGGTGGGTCAGCATTTTCCCTCCTCACTTTCATCAGGCTCTCAGGACAGGGATCAGCCCTGACAAGACAATCTCTATCAATTCCTACCTGGCAGCTCACTTCACAGCTGCTCACTCTTTTACTTCCACATCCTCGGGCTCTATTTCACAGCTGTAGGTTTCACTTAATAAACTAGACCACACTTGACTTTCCATCTTCCTACAGCTGAATCATAACAGAGCCCTAAAACAAAGCAAACCTGAACAAAACACACACCCCTCACTAATTTTATTATAAATCAAACATTTCTTTATCAGTTGAAGTAAACATTACCCTCCTGATGCAGTACTTCCAAAGCTAATATTTACAATATCAAAGAAAATATGGTTGTTCTACCTCATCAATTTACTTAGCCTCCCATGATTAGTATCTGCTATGGAAAGAATCTTAGACTTTCAAATATGTTGTTTGCTTTTATAAGGACTGGTTAAGGCACGAATAATATTGAAAGATAGTCAGAACCTTACCCTAATTCACAGTGGGCTGATAACAGTGAACATGTCTTTAGAGTATGTATAAATGGAAGCACAGTAATATATGCATTAATATGTATGATACTGCATATTAGAATAATAAAATCAACTTCTCTCCCTACACCCACACAGAAAGGGAAGAAGTAAAAATCTTTTCATAACGGACTGAATATTGTGTTCCCCAAAATTCACATGTTGAAACTCTAACCCCCAGGGTGATGGTATTTGGAGGTGGGGCCTTTGGGAGATGATTAGGTCATAAGGGCAGAGCCCTCGTGAATGAGATTAGTATTCTTATAAAAGAAACCCAAGAGAGCTCAGCAGCTTCTTCCACCATGTGAGGACACAGTGAGAAGGTGCTGGAAATGAACTAGAAAGTGGGCCTTTGCCTGAAACCAAGTCTGCCTTAACCTTGGACTTCCCAGACTCCAGAACTATGAGAAATAAACTTCTGTTGTTTATTAGATATCCAGTCTATGGTATTTTGTTATAGTAGCCCAAGCACACTAAGACATTTTGCTTAAAAATTTCATGATTTACAAGTAACTATTTTAAAGTTTTTCCTAGGTACTTGTGTAGCTAAGACAACGGTTTCTAAGAGGTATACGAATCAGCTGTAACCCAAGGGGCACAATTCTAAAGCAGGAATTACTCAACTACTGCATAGTAATATGAAGCACTGTATTATATAGTGAGGCAATCTTTCACTTTATATCATGGTTAGAAAAATATGTTCTTCTTCCTCAAAGTTTTAGAAATACTGTCTCAGGGAATCAAATTATATTCTTCAGAATGGTGTCATTTGTGTGTGCCTATGAATCCTCTAGATGCATGAAAGACTCAAGAGGGATGTCCTGCACCTACCCTGGTGGGGACTCCTACAGTGACCACATCGAAAGCCGCTGGCCAGGAGCTGGAGCTCCAGGTGCTGTCTGCCCTTGGTCCACTCACTGAACAGGACTCTGTATTCATACAACTCCTGGCTACTACGTCTGACTTTCTGGAGCTTCACAGGATGTTATTCTAGACCACTGATTCTCCACCCTGGCTGCACAATAAAATCACCAGGACACTTTAAGATAAAATCACAAAAGCAGAGTTTTAAAAATGACTGGCCTTGCCCCAAAACAACTAAATCATAACATCTGGGAGTCAGGCAATTCTAGGTCAATTTATTCATACTTGAGTTAATAGTCAACTGCCTGACAGGTATGGGAATGGGGATGGCAAGGCTGTGGGGAGTGGTAGAAAGTTGCATTGCAGGAGTCAAAAACTCCACAGTACTTTTGTAGGGAGGCCCAGGCCCCACGCTTAGCTGCACCACACAGCACCCATCTACCTCACCATTCTTAGGTCAGAAGTCCAGGCACAGCATGGCTTGCTTCTCTGCTCAAGATCTCACAAGACTAAAATCAAGGTGTGGGCCAGCCTGCATTCCTGTCTGGTTTATGGAATCCTCTTCCAAGTTCAGGTGCTTGTAGGAAGACTTGGTTCCTTACAGTTGTAGTATAGAGGTTCCTGGTCAGTTGGGGGGCATTCTCAGCTGAGAGGTACCATTCCCAGGCATGTGACAACACTGGAGTTTGCTCCTTCAAGGCCAGAAGGATAATCTCTGCTGTCTTAAATATCTCTAACTTCTTTGGGGGCTCACCTGATTAGGTCAGGCCCACCCAGGAGAAGTTCACTTTTGACTAACTCCAAGTCAACTGATTAGGAGACTTAATTACATTTGGAAAGTCTCTTCTGCCATATAATTTAACATAGTGGGAGTGATAGCCCATCCTATTCACAAGTGCTGCTCAAACTCAAGGGGGGCCGGTCACACAGGACATGTGCACTAAGCAGCAGCAATCTTGAGAACCTCCTTAGAATTCTCAGAAGCTTTGAAGAGTTATTAACCCTCCTCTGCCTTTGTTTCCTCAACTGTAACATTAGCATAATAGCAGCATCTATTTATAGGGTTGTTTTGTGAATTAAATAATAGATACGAAATTCTTAAAGTAGAGATTGGCACATAGTAATCTAGTACGTAAATGTTGGCTGTTCTTTTTGCCCCATTCAGGGAAGCCTGATATACCCATTCAGCCATGTGTAGTGGTCTGGATGGGACAATAAAGAAACTTGTGTGGCCAGCCCATATTCACCTCTCCTTAGCACCCACTCAAAGAAAGCAGCATTCTGCTGGGGACAGTCTGACCTGAGAGTCACCTCTGTCCTTGTAAATGAGCAGCAACAAAACTATCAGCAGTCCAAGGTAGTGCTAGAAGCACCATAGCACTATACATTTCCCTGGCCCCAAAATTTAGCCCTGAGCACTTAGGAATCTTCAAATGCCTGGCACCACCATCCTACACTATAAAGGTGGTCATTTGCCTCACAATGTTATTTCACATATCCATTAGCCAACAGCATACTATTGTATTTGGTTGTAAACACCTGGACATAATTAATATTTTGTGTTAAAGGTATTATTATACAAGCAAAGCAGAGTTCCAAAGAGTTCTGCGACTGTTACTTAAAAGACACAGCTTATATAAATAGAAGAAGAGGGCAAGACACCTGATCCTGGCCACTCAGCACAGGTTTATTCTACCCCTTTGTGTAAACCATGCATGATGTGGAACATTTTACCAGCACCTGCAAACCCAAAACAAAGAGTGCAATTGGTCATCTAGACAACCAGTGCTCAGTAGTCAATATAAGCAAAGCACAATATAAAACCATTACATTTTATATTCCCTGCATTTTTTAAATGTCTGCAACAGTTCTAAGGGAATGCTCACTAAGGAATGAGGTAAATTTTATAGAGTACCTTGTATGAAAAACAAAAATCTTTTTAATCAACCCCATTTCTTCAGTTTTAGTGGGGAGCTAACATTCTCCCGAGAGTTTAACCACTGGCTGGGTTTATGTAATAGCTCATGGCTCTTCTAATTCCCTTAGCTCTCTGCTAGCAGCATACAGATTTCTCTGCCTGAGAGTACTTTTGCCTGAGGCCGGTTATCGCCTCCCATGAACAAGGGTATTACTGTGGGAAAGACAAAGAAAAATCCCACTTGGTATGTATGATATATGGATGCTTACCAATGGAAGTACAGGAGAGTTTAATTTAAGATTAACCTCAAGAATCCAAGTATTTTTGTTAGAAAAACCCCAAAAGGAGCAGACACATTTTCCTCTTGCCACTTCTATTATACTATTAATATATCCACACATTTAACAAATATTTATTAAGTACTTACTATAACATATACTAATTATTCTAGGCCTTGGGATACAAGATGAAATAAACAATAGTTTCCAGTTATTACACCTCCTGGAAAACCCTAGTTTGACTTACATATCTGGTCTACTTAAAAGATAATGAAACAGATTATGGAGTACTTTGGGAACATGTGATCTATCCAAAGACGCCTTGCCTCCCTCACATAATTGGTATATTTCCTTACAGAAAAAACTATTGTGTTCAGCCACACATGTTACAGAAATGAGAAAGGCATGAGGTGAATGCATGGGCCTGACACGACACTCCCCATCACTGGTGTCTGCGGGCCACTTCCTATGAGCAAGTCTCGGTGCTTTATATGTAATGTCTCATGTTGTCAGGACAACAGAAGGGCAGCTGTACACCTATGCACCAGTGATTTGACTCTCTGGTCAATAAAATCTATTTCAGAATGTTAAGATTTTGTGCATACCTCTTAAATTAATAAAATACTGAATTTGGTCAACTATATATATATATAAATCAAGTATGATTTATTTAAATACCATCTCCAGACAGTTCGTAGCAGGCAGGTTTGAATTAGCAAGGAAAAATACTGATTACAAAATAATTTTGGGGTGAACATTTTGTCTAAAGCTATCTAGCCTATATAAAATTTCCATCTTTCTACAGTTTTAGAAATGAACCCAACTTTAACAACGCTTCATGAAATAATTGTATTCTATGAGCACAAGAAATAGCTTGCTGAGAAAACTACATACTCAAACTGAGAAGTTAATACCTATTCTAGGCCAAAGCATTGTACTAGGCATCTTGGAACCATCTGCTGTTAAGTGAAGTACACCAGCTCTTTCAAAATGCTTATGAGTGACATTGAAAGTTATAATATGTGGGTGGCAGCTGCTTCTGCTGTCTCGGCCAACTGGCTCAGTGATTAATATGGTATATTTTTCACACATTTTTAAAGGAAAGGAAGGATAAGCAATAGGACAAACTCAATTAATGTTTAGTCATGTACAAGTAACAGAATTATAAGTATCCATCTTCTTCCACTTATTCAGTCATTCTTTATCTTCTCAATTCTAGGTAAACATACATTTTCCAGAACAAAGGGAAATTATCTAGGAAACAGTGATTGAGATACTGTAGTCCATTATTCAAGATAAAGCACTAATATATTTTTAATGAGATTAATAATAGTGCCGGGTGCAGCAGCTCACATCCGTAATCCTAGCACTTTGGGAGGCTGAGGCAAGAGGATTGCTTGAGGCCAGGAGTTTGAGACCAGCCTGAGCAAGAGCAAGACCCCTGTCTACAAAAACTAGAAAAATTGGCCTGGCATGGTGGAGTGCACCTGTAATCCCAGCTACTCTGGAGGCTGAGGCAGGAGGATCGTTTGAGCCCAGGAGTTGGAGGTTACAGTTAGCTATGATGACACCACTGCACTCTCGTCTGGGCAGAGAGAGAGACTCTGTCTTAAAAAAAAAAAAAAAAAATAGTGATAAAAAATGCTATTCTTTTTGGGGAAATAGGAAGTAGCTGACATGTAATATTTTAATGTGTATTGTACACCTATTTCCATATTAGTTCTCATAGAAAATGTGAGAGCCTTATAAGATAATGGTATATCATTTGTGTGCTTTTTCAAGTGGAGGATTCTCAAACCACTGACTATATTTACTACTTCCTGTGTTTTATTACTGTGGTGATGGTGGTTAGCTTAAATCATTGTGAGAATCAAATATAATGCATTATTAGAAAGAGGAAGTTTAGTTTGCAAATATCATCAGCAAAGTTGTACTCAGTATGAGGGGAATGCTGGAATTTCTATTGGCTATTGAACATTTACTATCATTCTCTCTCTTAACATCGGTGCTTCTGTAACAAGTCAGGCAAAACAGGGATTCTGTGTTCCAATTTGCACTGGCCTGTGGACTTGGTTTTCCAAACTGCCAACCCTTAATAATCACCGCATATACCTAGGACTTTACTATTCCCTTCCTACAGTTGCATTCTCTTTCAAAAATTAAAGCACAATAAAATAAATATTATAAGAATGTAGTATTGTACGATCTAACTTAAGAGAAATTTAAGGAGTTTTGGCTTAGTTGAGGATCCTCTTCTCCAACCTCCTAGCCACAGTGCTGTATTGCCCTTAAGGCTAAGAGGTTGTTGAGGAAAACAACCTGGGTTTGAGTCCAGATTCTCTAGCTTGCCAGCTTTGAGAAATTGGGCAAATTCAAGAAGCTAGCAGAGGCTTAGGCTCCTCATTCTAAACTTGGGTAATAATATTTACTTCAAACAATAGTTTATAATATAGAAACAGGAGAAAATACTCATATAGTCATGAGAATAACACCTGATCCAACTAACCTTTCACCAAATGACGAGATCATTGTTGTTAATATTTAGGAAGAGTGGCAACTCAGGGATGAGCACTTTTACAGCTGTGATCTGAAAAAGTCCCTCCTCAAAAGTGGGTGCAGGAACAGAACTGATAGTTAAGCCAATGCTAAATTAGAAAAATCTTTGGTTACATTTCAACTGGAATCTAGCATTTTTTCCCAAATTCAGCATCTTTCATCTCTCTCTTTAAATTCCTTTCTCCTTTGGGAAAAGTGTGCATGTTAGGCAGAAAATGGAGTCTTTTAATTTTGGTGTCCCTAGCCAGGACTCAAACTGGTGATAAAAAGGAAAATGCTTTTTAAAGTGACTGAAATTTTTATTGCTTGTCTGGACAGTCATCATAGTTGAAAAGACACTGAAGCGAGAGTCCAGCAACCTAGATTGCTCGATAGCCAGCTCTGCCTCTGAAAAGCTCTGTCATCTTGGCAAGTCAATAAACCTGCTGGGCCCCCACAGCCTTAGATGGCAAAAGGGAAAGCTGGTTGTATCAGTGGCTTCCCAAACTTCAGAAATCAGAAGAATCTTTTTTTAAAGATCAGAGCAGAAATAAATGAAATAGAGACAATAAAAACAATAGAAAAGATCGACAAAATGAAGACTTACAATAGCTACAAAAATATACTCAGAAATAAATTTAACCAAGGAGGTAAAAAATCTCTACACTAAAAACTATATAAAACGTTGATGAAGGAAATTGAAGACACAAATAAATGGAAAGACATTTCATGTTGGTGGATTGAAAAAAATAATATTGTTAAAATGTCCACACTACCCCAAGCAATCTACAGATTCAACATAATCTCCATCAAAATACCAATGACATTCTTCATAGAAATAGAAAAAAACAGTTCTAAAATTCATATGGCAGTGATCCCCAACCTTTTTGGCAGTAGGGACTGGTTTCATGGAAGACAATTTTTCCACAGACCTGAGGGTGCAGGGGAAGGTTTTGGGATGATTCAAGTCCATTACATTTATTGTGCACTTTATTTCTAGTATTATTATATTGTCACTTGCTACTCACAGATAGGGTTTTGATATGAGTCTGAGAGCAAATGATTTATTGTGGTCTCTGTGCAGACAAATCTCTCTGCTAATGATAATCTGTATTTGCAGCCACTCCCCAGCATTAGCATCACTACCTCAGCTCCACCTCAGGTCATCAGACATTAGATTCTCATAAGGAACATGCAACTTAGATCCCTCACATGCACAGTTTACAGTAGTATTCACACTACTATGAAAATCTTTTTTTTATTTTTATTTCAGCATATTACAGGAGTACACATGTTTAGGTTACATATAGTGCCTTTGCCCCACGCAAGTCAGAACTTCAAGTGTGTCCATCCCCCAGATGGCGTGCACTGCACCCAGTAGGTGTGAATATAACCATCCCATCCTCCCCCCTCCCACCTTCCCAACACCCGATGAATGTTACCTTCTATATGTGCATTTAAGTGTTAGTCAGTTAAGTCCATTTATGCCAATTTGATGATGAGTACATACGGTGCTTGTTTTTCCATTCTTGTGATACTTCACTTAGTAGAATGGGCTCCAGCTCTAGCCAGGATAATACAAGAGTTGCTAGATCACCATTGTTTTTTGTGGCTGAGTAGAACTCCATGGTATACATATACCACATTTTATTAATCCATTCATGTATTAATGGGCACTTGGGTTGTCTCCACATCTTTGCAATTGTGAACTGTGCTTCTATAAATATTCTAGTGCAAATGTAATCTAATACCACCACTGATCTGACAGGAGGTGGAGCTCAAGTGGTGATGCGAGTGATGGGAAGCAGCTATAAATACAGATAAAGGTTCCGTCACTGGTCCACCACTCACCTCCTGCTGTGTGGCCCCGGTTCCTAACAGGCCACGGACCAGTCCACGGCCTGGGGGATGGAGGGACTGCAGTCATATGGAACCACAAAAGACCCTGAATAACCAAAGCAATCTTTAGTAAAAAGAACAAAGCTGGAAGCATTACCCTACATGACTTCAAAATCTACAGCAAAGCTCTAGTAACCAAAACAGCATGGTACTAGCATAAAAAGAGACACAAATACTGTATGATCTCACTTATATGTGAAATCTAAAAACATTGAACTTAGCAGAAGGGCAGTAACCACGAGCTGAGAGAGTGGGGGAAATGGGGAGATGCTGGTCAAAATATAGAAAGTATCAGTTATAAGATCAATAAGTTCTAGGGATCAAATGTACAGCATGGTTCTCACCACAAAAAAAAAAAGGTAATTATGTGAGGTGATGGATATGTTAATTAGCTTGATTGTGATATCATTTCACAATGTGTATGTATATATAAAAATATATAAACATTACATTGTATACCTGAAATATATATAATTTTTATTTGTTAATCATATCTCAATAAAGTTGGAAAAAAGAAACAATTGAATTAAGGAAAAATCAAGATATAAAATGTTTATTTTTCTAAAAAACTATAAAGTAGACCTGGTCTATGTCTTTACTGTTTCCTCCTAATCTCTCCCCAGTGCTCACATGGCCCCAAGGCAGCCCCTCCAGAAGCAACAGATTGGACAATAGATAGATTAAAACCAATAGATTTAAACCAACCGAAACTTTTCAAAAAAAGACAGACTAAAGGTCAAAAAACATGAAAAAATGCTCAACATCTCTAATCATCAGGGAAATGCAAATTAAAACCACAATGAGGTATCACCTAACTCCAGTGAGAATGGCTTTTATCAAAAAATTCCAAAACAATAAATGCTGGCGTGGATGGGGAGAGATAGGAACACTCATACACTGCTGGTAGGACTGCAAACTAGTACAACCTCTGTGGAAAGTAAAAAGGTGATACCTCAAAGAGCTAAAACTACCATTTGATCCAGCAATCCCATTACTGGGCATCTTCTCAAAGGAACAAAAGACATTCTATAAAAAACACATCTGCACTGCAATGTTTATAGCAGCACAATTTACAATTGCAAAGATGTGGAAACAACCCAAGTGCCCATCAATACATGAGTGGATTAATATAGTGTATGTAAACCGTGAAGTTCTACTCAGCCACAAAAAAACAATAGTCATCTAGCACCTACTGTATTATCCTGGCTAGAGCTGGAGCGCTTTCTACTAAGTATCACAAGAATGGAAAAACAAGCACCACAGCTACTCACCATCAAATTAGTATTAATTATCAACACTTACGTGCACATATAGTAATAACATTCATCAGGTGTCGCGCAGGTTGCGGGGGAGGAGGGATGGGCATATTCACACCTAATGGATGCAGTGTGCACCATCTGAGGGATGGACATGCTTGAAGCTCTGACTCAGGTGGGGCAAAGGCGATATATGTCACCTAAACATTTGTGCCCCCATAATATTCTGAAATAAATATTTAAAAAAATAAACCAATGTGTTGAACTATTGAAAACCATAAGTTGGACAGTCTGAAGACCAATGGATTGGACAATTGTTCAGCTTAATTCTGACTCAAATGTTACCATACTTAATGGTGGTCCTGAGTCATTTTTCTTTGTGCTTTGAGTTCTGACATCTGTGAGCACATTAGCAACCCTGCAGCTGGGCCACCAAATATGATTGTCAGACAAGACAGCACAGCCCTCTGCTGACCACAGGACTATGACTTGCCCTCAGAGTGGCTTAATAACCACAGGCCCTTCCTTCACACTATGTAGTTTTCAAACTGAATTAAGCACTTCAACAGCAACCGAATCATTGGCACACCTGAACCCTGGCCTTGCTCCTCCAGCAAAAGCAGCTTTGCTTGTTGTATCAAAAATTTGACTTCCTCAAAGTATGTTATGTGAAAGCCACTGTACTGAGCCATCACTATTCACCTCACTCTTAGCTCGTCTGTGTGTCCTGCTGCACTTTTATCTAACAGGTATTTGTGCAGCTTCAAGGACAGAAGCAAACACTTTAGATGTTTTTATAAGGATTGTTGGTACCCTGTACTAGAAGTTTGATGAAAAGTCAGTACAATTAGGATACTGACATGTCTTTCTCTTGATCAATTACTGCTGTGTTTGTATAGCATTTTGAAAACATAGTCGCAAGCATTATTTATTTATTTATTTATTTATTTATTTTTTGAGACAGGGTCTCACTCTGTGGTCCAGCCTGGTGGAATGCAATGGTGCAATCACTGCAACCTCAAACTCCTGGACTCGTGTGATCCTACCTTAGCCTCCTGAGTAGCTGGGACTACGGGTGCAAGCCACCATGCCCAGCCAATTTCTTTTGATTATCATTTTTTGTAGAGACAGGATCTTACTATATTGCCCAGATTGGTGTCCAACTCCTGGCCTCAAGCAATCCTCCTGCCTCAGCCCCCAAAAGTGCTGGGATTATAGGCACAAGCCACTGTGCCCAGCCCATAGTAACAAGCATTTTCCTTATTTTCTCCTTCTTAACAGCCTGTGGGAAAACCAAGAAAGGTATTATAATTTTTATTTAAAACTAGTGTGAAGACAGATTAAGTATTTTACTAGAAACATTAATAAAAAGCTGATCAATGGAAGAAAAGAAACCCAAGTCCTCTAGGTAACTCTATTTCAACAAAGGACAATGGTCCTGAACAAAGGTGAGAAAGATGAAGACTCTCTTGTATTATTATCATTATTCCTTAATTTTTCTCACAAATGAACTTCTACATTCCACAGTAAATATCAATATGTAAAAATGAAAAAATATATATATGAAAATATTCTCAGAGAACTGAAAGCCACTTATGCATTTAACATTTTATAATAAATCATTTCACTTCATTCTTCAGAAACAGGTGAAATGTTTTTAAGCACAAATACTTTAGGACCAAATTTTTTAGGCTTAATTTTTAATTTTTAAAGTAGACTTAATTCTTTGTGACCCCTTCCAACTCAATATTCAGAAAGCATTCAAGAAATACTGCTAAGAGTAGGGACACAGGAACCACTTTCGTAAGTGAGGAGTACTGAAAGAAATCAAAAATAACTTGGAATAGACTGAGCCTTTCTGCAGAATTGTGTATTATGCTATTTCGTGTATGGGATGTGCTTTTGTTCCAGGGGATCCACGTTACTGTAGGCACCAATCGCTGTAGGATCTAAAGCCCATCGGCTTTTTGAAAATTCCTTGAAGAAGTCAGCAAATGAATTCTTTGGGGGACCATAAAACCTCACGCACTCAGAAATCAGATGTGTTTTCAGAAATCAAGTATCTTCAAGTAGCTAATTAACAGATTCTTGGGCTCTGTCATGCTAAGTGAAGAACTTTCCCCAGAGAGTGACTACTGTCCTCAGGCCCTGCAAATTGAAATAATTACTCTGCTTTTACAATGGCAAACCAACTCAATTTGCAAAATCAGATGTATCCACACGTACATTTTACAGGGATGCTCTAAAAGCAAAGCAAAGTTTGTACATGCTTTGTAATTTATTTTTAATCTTCTTTATTTTTCCTGAACTAGGAATTAGAATCACTGATAACTTGAAAATTAAGGATGAAATAAAATAGACAAGTTCTAAGGTCCATAAACTTTTCTCTGTGGTGATGTGTCACAATGTGTAACAGAATACATAAAATAGTAGCAATATTATCTTGTAGTTACAATATTTTCCATACCTCAAACTTTCTATCTGAAAACTGGACCCAAAAGGAACACAGCCAAAAAACCCAGCTAAGTAATCAAGAAGGATATTATTTTATTTCATTTATTGATACATGCATTCTCTTATTCATCAGAAAGAATTGAATATTCACTGCTGTAGACCAGGCACTTTACTAAGTACTGGGCAAAAAAAAAAAATGATTAGCAAAAAGTGTCTCTTTTATCATGAAATTTACAGTCAAGTTTATAAGCTTTCCCTCTTAGCCTATTTGTTTTTATTTTAATACAGTTCTAACAGCCCTACATATCTAGTTGCCAAACATATCAGAACCTAAATGCTAAATCACAAGGCAAAAGGACTACCAGAAAGTATAAGAAGGGCAGGGGAAAAGGAAGACTTAGCAAGAAAGGAGAGATAAAATTTAATTGGATTCATTTGTTCAATAAATACTTATTAAGTGTCTATTATGTGCTGACATTACTCTAGGAACTGGAGGCAATCACTGAACAAAAGAAACAAAAATCCCAGTTCTCATGGGCTATGTTCTCATGATAAGCAAATAAACATCCAAAAGCACATGAAGTTGAAAAGATTTAATATTGGGTAAAGATGTGTAAATAATGATTACCATTATTATAACAGTTAACCCTTTTCTAACACCACATACCAGGCACTATTACAAGCAGTTAACTGTTCCAATTAATATTAATGAATAATATTAATAATTTATTCAAGCCACACAACAGCCCTCTGAGATGTGAACTATTATTTTTGCCCATTACAGAAGAGGAAATTGAGGCATTTCTCCAAAGGCAAACTTTTCAAGGAGCGTATGTACAATGTACAAATATATAATTGTTCTAGGTGAAACCACAATGAGCATCCTATTCACACACAAATTGCACTTGGCGATGCCACACTATTAGTTTTCCCTGGAAATTCTTCAAAGAAAGGGCCCCCCGAGGCTTTGCAGAAAATAATTTGAAAAGTATTGACTGAGGAAAACTCATTTCTTGTGAAGCTGAATAGATGTGGCATCTATCTAGTCGCTCTACTTTAAAAAACTGATGGGTAATTTGCCCATATCCCATACCATCTTTTCCCTTCACCTTTCTCTGAAGTAGGAAAAAACATAGCTATTTTACAAAGAGGTTTAAACAGGCATAAAAAAGTAAAGTGACTACCATTGTCTTCACCAGGTACCACGAGACTCATCAAATCACAGAACTAGCAAAGTTCTTCTATCCTTCCCTCTGAATATCAGCAGGACCTAAGTCATTAATTTAGCTAAAAATTTCACAAACTGTTCAGCAATGTTTTCAATTTGGGATTTTCATCCTGTACCAATATTTATTGAACAGTTATGATATACATCTGTCATCAAATTAGGAGTGGAGACAACAGAGAGGGCTATGACCTATAATATTGAGATTAAAATCTAGTTAAAGACAAAGGATATAAATGTTATTTTTGATGTATTTTATATCCAAAGTAATGTGTCTGTATGTGTATTAGTACGGGTAAATGGATTAGTGAATGGATGAACAGATGAAGTAAGTGTGGAAGAAAAAATGTAGGATGGGTAGACGGATGAATGGATGGATGGATGGATGGATGGATGGATGACAGGTTGATAAATGGATGGAGGAAAAGAGGGAGAATGGACATATATAATATCAATACACAGACTACCAAATTAATAGTAAAGCTACAAGTGCTACTAGTGTACAAATCAGTGCAGTATCAATGAGGCTGATTAAATGATGTTTACTATTAAGTGTTTAGAAAGGCAAGAAAACAGGTTCTGGACATTTAAAAAGTGTTTTATATATCTAACACTAAAAGAATTCTTAAATGTCTCTAGAATAACCACCAAAGAAAATCATTATTCATAAATCCAAATTCAATAAATAATTATTTGAGAAAGTGCAGTTGGAGTTAAGTCTGCAAATAGATTGTTTTAGAAAAGTACAAGGAAGAAATTCCCAACACAAAGGAGGAAGCAATGCCAGAGAAAGTAAGATAGCATGTTCATATGCAAAAAACAAATTCATGTGTTTGATGTGGAAGTAACATATTGGAATGAGGTGAGGCGTGAAGTTGGAGAGAAAAGCTAGGGCCAAAATACAGAATACCTTGCAAACCAGGATGGGTGTGTAGAGTTTCTCCTCTTCATATTAGGGAGGCATTGTAGGTTTGGGTTGTTTTTGTATTTGGTTTTTAGACTTTTTTGTTTGACTGATTTTTAAAAGAGTAATATATGCAAACTGCTATCTTGGGAAGATTATTCCATGAGATAAAGGTATGATTAATTAGCACCCTACATTTGCTAACAAAAACCACAGGAGTTGTCCTCCTCAAATATTCCCTTCTTAGAAAGGCCTTCAATGACTAAACAACCTGAAATAGGCCCACCTTAATAAGTACCCCCAAAACTCTACATTCATTCACTCTGCTTTTTTTTCTTTATAGTATATATGTCTACCTAATATAAATGTATATACTTATTTTATACTTGTTAATTTTCTGTTTCCCACTAGAATATATGCTCCAAAAGGACAAGGAATCTAACTTGTTCACTGCTTTATTTCTAGTGATTAGAATAGTCCTTGATACATAGTAGGCACTCAGTAAACATTTGTTTTTGAAAGGACAAGTGAGTTTGATCAATAAGGAGTTATTTCATTGAAAATCCACAAATCTGTAACTTCAGTTATAGTGCATACATTAATTTATAAATTGTTAAATGTTCTCTTAGAAATTATATCCCCTAGCAGGGTGCAGTGGCATACACCTATTGTCTCAGCTGCTTGGGAGTCTGAGGCAGAAGGATCACTCGAGCTCAGCAGTTTGAGGCCAGCTGGGGCAACATAGCAAGACCCCATCTCAAAAAATTACACCCTTAGTTAATTATTTAGCATGTATTTGACATTTTAATTTTTATGCATTGTCTCACAAAGCACCTGAACAGAACTTTCTGTAGTAACAAGTTATTAAACTGATAAAAAAAATTTACTGTGGCTCTGTTGCTTGATTCAATTCTCTCAAAGATTTCAGGGCAAAATATAAATTAAAACTTATATGCATTAATTAAAAATTGTGTTTTCAAGAAATAATTAATAAAATGTGGAATGTATTATACAATAGTTTTATGATCCAAAAAGGGAAAACATTTATGATTCAAAATTAACTAATAGACACAGGACACTTAACTGTTCATGCAGTATATAATTCCTTTGTAGTCTGAAACAAATACATATGTGCATGTATGCATGCACATGTATGTGTATATATGTGACAAGAAGAAAAAAATGACCAAAAATATATCAGCCATGATTTATCTCTGGGTATTTGATTTGGGGTTATTTTATTTCTTCTTTAGAATTTTATGATTTATAAAATTTTCTATAAAAACATATCATACTTATACTAACAATACTTCTAAAAACAAGCCAATATTATTTTAAAAGAAAAAAAATCAAAGCAAGTTAAACAATATAGTCACATATCGGCAAATTAGACAAAACGAGGCAAAGTATAGAATTCAAAATTCAGCTATTAATAATTTTAAATATATCTGCTATTAAAAAGTATTATGAAATAACAAGGATTGTATAAGCATGTAATGACATTTAAACCACAAAACTCAAATCTCAGAACTGGGCAGAAAAAGGATCACAAGTCTGGGTTGTCAATCTGCATAAACCTAAAGGAAAAGAGCCAGAAAATGACTTTTCTTGTAGTGCTAATAAGATTTGGATGAATTTTATATTAAATTGAAACCTGGCTCCTAGTCTACCTCATCTAGGTTTCCCACATGGAAGAAAAAATTTTCTGGCAAGGGAAAAGGTAATAAATCAAAAGTGCATCCAACTAATTTGTTTAAACCTAGTCTTTTGGCTCCAATATATTGTGAAAATATTCATCCTCTAGGACTTCCAGCAAAAAAGAGAACTGGCTGTCCTCATCCCATATCCCTGCCTTCCTTCAGAATCCAGGTGGCAGTTCAATTGGCCTAGGATTCCAAATGGATTGTATAGCTGCCACATCATTCCCAAGAAGACAAAACATTACGGGAAAAAGTGAAAAGTTACAACACCAACCATTTTACATTTGTAATCAAAGACTACATGGGAAATTTCTGACTCCTCTACACTAATAACAACTCTAGAAACTCTAGACCAAATGACAGGGTATCAAAAGCAGCCATGTAAATATCTTTCAGCTCTGTAATCTGGCTAAGACACTATAAACTTTTAGGTGGTACTTCACTAAAACCCCTTTTCAAAGATAATTTGTTAAAACAAATACACACATAAACAAATAAGCATTTCTTCTGGACATGAAAAAATATGTCCTTTAAAAACATTACAGAGCTTATTGTTCATTCAACTAGTCAAAGTTCAGGAATGATCCATCCATATATATAACTTTCTCATGCTCTGTGCCCTCTCAATTCAACTTCTCCAATTTTAATATTGCAGTAAAAATAATCTGCTAAATGCTGACAACATCTGTTATCCTTTAGCAGAAGGAAACTTTTGAATCATCCTTCCCCAGCCACTTAAAGTCCAATCAGCTCACAATCGAATACTGTTTTGTCTGTGATTCCATTTCTGAGCCTGGAAATTACCCGCAAGTGGAAACACATCAAGAATATAAATATTCTGGTCACCTGGTCACACATTTGACTTTTATCATAGAGAAGCACCACTTCAAATTTTGGGCAAATACTCAGGCAAAAACAACCTTCTACCTGAACGGGACAGTTTTACGTATCAAGTTTAATCACTGGTGTTATAGTTTCATGATAAGTTTTCTGGGATGTCAGTGCATCAATCTGTATTAACAAATGTCAAAAATTCAAGCCATCTAAATTGACATTGAAAAAGATAGTTATTTTCTCTCTCTCCCCCTCTCCCAAGAGATGGTTTTCTATAACAGAAAATGTCATGTATTACATGAGTATTGGGCAGCTATTCCAGGGTGATCCCATTCTCCTGTTCATCTAAAACTTTATTGTAAATATGTAAATGTATTTCTGTATTTTCATTTCCAATTCTCTTCCCAAGATTTTTCTTAACTCCAAGTAGCACAACTTGGCTGCTTTATTCTTTGAAATGTCCTAAATCCCCAACTTCCTCTTCTCTGTGCTGTAACTTGTATGGCTTCTTTTTAAAAAAAAATTTTTTTATTGAAATATAATATTTGTGCATATTTATGGGATACAGGGGGTATGTTGTTACAAGCATAGAATGTGTAATGATCAAGCCAGGGTATTTAGGATATCCATTGCCTTGGGCATTTATCATTTCTATGTACTCAGATAATTTCAAGTCCTATTAGCTATTTTGAAATATATGACATATTATTGTTAACTATAGTCACTACTCTGCTATTGAACATTAGAACTTATTCATTCTATCTAACCATGTGTACCCAATGACCAAACTCTCTTCATCTACCCCCTACACACTCACACTTTCTCAGCCTCTGGTAACTATCATTCTACTCTCTACCTCCATGAGATCAACTTTTGTTTAGCTCCCACATGTAAGAGAGAACATGCAATATTTGTCTTGCTGTGTCTGGCTTACTCTACTTGGCATAATGACCTTCACTTCCATCCATGTTGCCGAAAAAGACATGATTTCAATCTTTTTAATGTTTAAATAGTATTCCTTTGTGTATATACACATTTTCTTTATCCATCCATTCATTATGGGCGCTTAGGTTGACTTCATATGTTGGCTATTGTGAATAATGCTGCAATGAACATGGGGCATGCAGATATTCAAAATACTGATTTCCTTTCCTTTGGATAAATACATATAGTAGTGGGATTGCTGGATTGTATGGTTTTTTTGTTTTTTGAGAAATCTCTGTACTGTTTTCCTTAATGGCTGTACTAACATACATTCCCACCCACAGTGTACAAGAGTTTGCTTTCCTCTGCATCCTTGTCAGCATCTGTTATTCTTTTGTTTTTTTGATAACTGCCAGTCTAAATGGAGTAAGATGATATCTCATTGGGATTTTGACTTGCACCTTCCCTGATGATTAGTGATGTTGAGCATTTTTCAAATACCTGTTGGTCATTTTTATGTCTTCTTTTGAGAAATGTCTATTCCTGTCCTTTGTCTGCTTTTTAATGAGATTATTTGAATTTTTGCTGTTGAGTTGTTTGAGTTCCTCATATATTCTGGACATTTGTCTCTTGTCAGGTGAATTGTTTGCAAATATTTTCTCCCATCCAACAGGCTGTCTCTTTACTCTGTTGATTGCTCTCTTTGCTGTGCAGAAACTTTTTAGTTTAATATAGTCCCATTAGCTAACATTATACTGAATGAGGGAACACCGAAAGCCTTTATTCTGAGAACTGGAACTAGAGGAAAGGATATTCATTCTCACCACTTCTATTCAATATAATACTAGAAGTCCTAGCCAGAGCAATCAGGCAAGAGAAAAAAATAAATGACATCCAGATTGGAAAACACAAAGTCAAATTGTTCCCCTTTGAAGATGTGATCTTACATTTAGAAAAATCTAAAGACTCCACCAAAAAATATTTAGAGCTAATAAACAAATTCAGGAAAGTTGCAGGATATAAAATTAACATATAAAAATCAGTAGTGTTTCTATACACTAATAATGGACTAGCTGAAAAAGAAATCAAGAATAAAATCTCATTTATAATAGCTACAAATAAATTTAACCAAGGAGGTGAAAGACCTTTACAAGGAAAACTACAAAACACTGATAAAAGAAATTGAAGAGGACACAAACAAATGCAAAGACATCTCACACTATGGATTGGAAGAAGTAATGTTGTTAAAATGACCGTGCTACCCAAAGTGATCTACAGATTCAATGCAATCTCTATCAAAGTACCAATGTCATTTTTCACAGAAATAAAAAAAATAATCCTAATTTTGTATGGAACCAAAAAAGAGCCTGAATAGCCATAGCAATCTTGAGCAAATGGAACAAAGCTGAAGGAATCACACTACCTGACTTCAAAATATATTACAAGGCTACAGTAACCAAAAGAGCATAGTATTGGCATAAAAACAGATATATGGACCAATATAATTGAAAAGAGAACACAGAAATAAATCCTCATATTTATAGCCAACCAATGTTCGACAAAAGTGCCAAGAACACACATTGGGGAAAAGTCAGTCTGTTCAATAAATGGTGCTGGGAAAACTGTATATCCATATGCAGAAGAATGAAACTAGATCCCTATCTCTCACCATATACAAAAATCAACTCAAAATAGATCAAAGACTTAAACATAAGACCTGAAACAATAAGACTACTAGAAGAAAACATACGGCAAACACTCCAGGATATTGATCTAGGCAAAGACTTTATGGCTGAGACCCCAAAAGCATAGGCAACAAAAACAAAAATAGACAAATGGGACTACATTAAAATTATATGGCTTCTTGATGACAGAAGTTATACATCAAGAGGCATTTATAGATAACATATCCATAAAATAGAGGAAAAAATAAACCCATTGCAGTCCTTCAAAAATGTGAAGAACAGTTTGGCTTACCAAGGCACTAGTGACTTTGGTTTCCAAGAACAAACCCAATTTAGCTCAGTCTTTGGTGACAAGTAGTCATGTAATTGAGTACAATTTGTCACAATTGGCCATTATGCCTCAAGAGTTATTTAGGATTGAGCTAGTATAAACATTTCAAAAGCCCTTGACACATTCTAGAAAAGGCATAACATGGCAATCTGCCCTACCCCGAAGAGAATTTATTGAACTGTTATATTTTTCTATACTTTCTTACTTAACGATTCCCCTTGCCAAAACATCATCATTTGTTTTGATCACTGCCCATAAAAGATAGTATTCACATTTAAATCTGTGGTATCACATTTCTGAAATTCATTACTTATGCAGCATCTTCCTTCTCCTGAAGATTTTTTCCAGTGTTTGAAAACTTTTGATGCTTGAGACAAAAACAAAGAAAAACCAAATCATTTTATTTTGACAAGTGATTCCCTTCATATTGATGCCATTTGACTATATAAATCTCTTGACTCTGATATTTCGAAAAGTGCTAAACAGAATATGTAGAAATAAAAGATGAAAGTGCCCATCTATTAATATTTCTTGATCAGAGAAAAAAGTAGACTGTGACATTTACTATTAAGGTGTTATATAGTTAATAGCTTTAACAAAAGTAAAAATAAACTTCTAGATAAGCATTATAGACCCACAACATCAAGTGCATTATCAGAAGTCATTAAATGTTAAGAAAAAATGAATATGTAAACTTGTCATAATAAAGATTAATGGAAAAAGAAAAGAAACATGTTGTAATAATATGTTCTCAACTCTTAAAAAAAAGAAAGAGATAAAGAACAGCAATAAGTCTGCAACACGGTTTTTCCCAATCATGTCTGGGGACATCCTAGCACTATGACTTTCTATACTAGCAGCAACCTCTTAGGATGCATGACTTTATAATATATACGTAATAATAATAATGATGATGGTAAAAATAATAATTCATAAGCTTTCATTGAGTTCTGTTGATGTGCCAGGTAATCACTTTGCTAGCATTCAATTTATAAACATAATCCTAATGACAATACCATAAAACTAATGTGATTACTTTTTTGGTTTGATTAATGAGACTGAAATTTGGAGAGAAAACTTGAACAGATTCAAACCCAGGTCTCCCCAATTCCAAACCTTGAAGTTCTAAACATTACATAATTCTATCTAAAAAAATTAAGAAATAATCATTTAGGAAATTTTTGCATGTATATTAAAAGAACTTTAAATGAATTAAATTTTAAAAAATTTTAAATAGTTAAAGCTTGTAAAAGTTTTTGAATAACTCTTAACTAGGAAGTTTGTATTAATTTCTCAAAATATATATATAATGTTTTTTTCTCCTCTTGCCTACATATTCCACATATTACATTTATTTAATCAAGCAATGTTATGCTTTTTCAGCCAGCAAAGATTTGCTTTGCTGATTTAATAGATGAGTTTCACAAAAGTGGTTCATGTCTGAGAGTTTTTTATGACATTCATATAATCCTTAAGGTTGTCTCCCATAACACAATACATATAAAAGCACATAGGAAATATAAATCTGCACAACCCTACATTCTGAGGACACATCTTCATATCATTACAGGCAAATGAAAACAGATGATATGGAAAACCAAGTGAACAAGTACTAATTTTAAAGAACTATGTTTAGCCTTTGTCCCTGATAATGTTTCCCAGCTTTAACTGGGAAAGTTATGCCTTTTTTGTGGTCAGTAGCTTAGATACCAAGTACAAAGGAGGAACATATTGGATAAATTCCATAATTCTTGTCTTTTATGAAGCTCCAATTCTCATCTCTATTGGAATACCCACCATTTTTCTCAGTGTAACAGAATGAGAATGTTTGAATATAGTTTTAAATACATCTCAAAGTAGAATGATTCTGTCCCTCTTATGGGCAATAGGAACATTAAAATTAAAAACTCCATTAAGTTAGAATTGGCCAATTATTTTTTCCATAGAGCTCTTCATAACTTAAGAGAAACACTAAAAAATTATACACAGTTACACATTTAACACTGTGGAGTTAATGTACTTTAAAACCATTAGGAAACTGTAAATTGCAAAACTATACATATGTAAGGCAGCATTTTTATGGTGGATTATTTGCAATAATGCATTATTTCTTTAAACTTCAATTTTAAAATGTTATAAAAATGTGGTTCTTATAGATGATGTTGAATTAAAGGTACTAGAAATATGAGACCATGGAATTCGGGGAAGGAAAAGAACTTACTTTGGGCTTCACTGTATAAAATAGTTTTCTTCCACCTGCCTTCTATATTAAGGTAATTATCTAATTGTTCCTTTAAAATACAGAGCATTGAGAGTGACCATACATGTTGGTTTCCTTGGAATGATTCTGATTTATATTAATTATGGTGTAAAAACTTAAAAATACTTCCATCTAATTTAAAAATAAATTATATAGGTACCTTGGGTATCACCAATTCAAGGACTGGTGGATTATAAATTCCTTATGCCTCTAAAATGCTCTTTTATAACTTTTACCCCTTTATCTCTGTCTCCTATAGTCTACTTGAGTTCTTCTTATACTATTTAAGGTAACTGACCATCTTTATTTTTTCCAATCCATTGTAAATGGTACTTTTAAAAAATATGATAAAATAAATTACTAGAAAAATGAATTAAAAGGACAAAAAGCAAGTCCAATTTTTTTCTTAGATTCAACATAAAATTATTTTGTTAACTTATAAAATATTCTAAATGCTTACCATCAATTTCTGTACTTATCTCTCCTCAGTCTGGTAGTAGTTGGTAGAAGTACAATGGTCCACAGACCTCACCTACAGAAGCACTGGTCTAGTCTATTTCCTCAAATTTATCTTCCCATTAACTAAGTCTTTACTTTGAAACTATTTAATTTCATTAACTACATTTTTTTATTTTTAATATTTCTATGTAGTACTTTCCTTTATTCATTTCTGTTCTTGGCTCATCAATCAGTTCCTTTCTTCACTTCTCTGAACATTTATAACAGAATTAATGTAAAGTCTTAAATATTTCCATTATTCTTACTCATCCTTATTTTATTCATATTTTAGACACTAAGCTCATCTTCAGCACGGGTTGATTTCCCCAAAGGCCCCTCCATGCCTGAGCTTACAAAAACTGTCTATAAAGGATGCATCTAATATTCCTGCAAGCCATCTGTCTTCAGTGTCTGTGTACATCTAACACAGTTTCCTATTTGTTTCTGGTGCCTAGGTATTTTCCTTTTATTGTTTTATATATTCACCTTTTTTTTCATTGTTTCTGGTTTGTTCTTTCAGTATCATTTCATTCTGCCATATTATAGAATAACTTTCAAATGCTTTATATTATTGGTCACATGAAATTTTAAGTTATACATATTAATGCCTTGAATAAAGACATCTACAGAAAACTACTAGCAATATTATTATGAGAAAAGGATAGCAAAAGTTCTCAGGTCAGAGTAAATGTAATTGATTTTTACTGCAATATCTATTAGAAAGTAAACCTTATCCCCAAATGGTAAATTTTTGATAATTCTAAAACAATAAATATAACATTTAAGCCACGCTTTATTAATATATGGATTAAAAACTTAAAACTGAATTGGAAGGGAGAATAGGTAAGGAAGAGTTTTAGAAGGATTTGAGTGGCTGTCTGTACCACATGACAGAGAAATTTGTTCCCAGAAGATAAATAACAGATAAAGTAATCATTGATTAGAAAATGCATCATCAAATTTATACGTGTCATTAATGGAATTATAGCAAACTGAAAAGCTTCTTCACAGCAAAGAAGTATATGAAAAACAGCTCACCACCACTATCAGGGGAATTAAAATTAAAACCACAATGAGATATTACCTCATGCCTTTCAGAACAGCTCTTATCAAAAAGAAAAAGATAAGTCTTGGGGGACCCTTACACACTGTTGATGGTAATGTAAATTAGTATAGCCATTATGGAAACCAGTAGGGAGGTTCCTCAAAAAATTAAAAACAAAGCTACCATTTGATCCAGCACTCTCACTACTGGATCTGTAGCCAAAGGAAATGAAATCAGCATGTTGAAGAGGTATCTGCACTTCCATGTTTACTGCATCACTATTTACAATAGCCAAGATATTGAATCAACCTAGGTGTCCGTCAATGGATGAATGGATAAAAAAAAATGTGGCATATATACAATGGAGTACTATTCAGCCATAAAAAGAAGGAAGCCCCATCATTTGTAACAACATGGATAAACCTAGAGGACGTTATATTAAGTGAAATAAGCTAGGCACAGAAAGACAAATACCACATGATCTCACTTATTTGTAGAATCTAAAAAAGTGGATCTTACGGAAATAGAGAATAGAATGCTGGTTACCAGGGGTTGGGATACAGGCGGTGAGGGAGTTGGGGAGAGGTTGGTCAAAGGATACAAAATTTCAGTTAGATAGGAAGAATAAGTTCAAGAGATTTCTTATACAACATGGTTGTTAATAATGTTAACTATAGTTAATAATATAGTGTACTTTTGAAAAATGCTAAGAGAGTGGATATAAAGTGCTCTTATCACCAAAAATAATAAGTATGTGAGGCAATGCATACGTTAATTAGCTAGATTTAATCATTCCATAATGTATATATACTTCAAAATATCATGTTCCATACAATAAATACATACAATTTTAACCTTCAATTTTAAAAAAGTTTTAAAAATCTACTTGTACTTACAAAACTGGTATTGTCAATTTATTGCTAATTTTCCTTTTAGTCAAAATAGAGAAGCTCTTTATTATGTATGGAAGATATGTTTTCCTGCTGCTATATCTTCAGTTAAATGTGTTCATCCTTTTTTGATAAGTGGTAGAAAACATATTTGTATTATTCTGATAAAATGTTGAAATTTATTTTTATCTCATTTATTGAAATACTACCTAAGCCATAGGGAAAGTCTCCTGACTTATGGTCCCTTTTTATGACTTTAGTGGAACTTCTAAAGTGAATTCAACTCCCTTAGAATATGTTCACAGTTTCACTTATTTTTACCTGGCAGTGGAAAGAAAACGTTGTCAAGAATGTGAAGGCTTGAATTTTAGTCCCAACTGTGCTTCTAATGAGCAGTATAACGTTGGAGAAGTTACTATACCTTCTGGAATGAGTTTTCACATTTATAGGAAGAGAAAGTTGGACTAAAGTTTTTTGTTTCTTTTACATTTCTAAGATTTTATGTTTTTAAGGACATTTATCTATAGATTTATTATTTATTATATTTTGTTTTCATGTGATTGCTAATTAGATATTTTAGTTAGGTGATCTATATACAACCTGAAGTATTTCTGGACTGTTCTGTTTTGTATAAATAGATTTTATCCACCTCCCCCTCCCTTGCAGTGGCTTTGGCTCACTGATACAGAGAGCAGGGTTTGCTCAATTTGCAGAGTGTTACTACAATTTTGCTGATTTAGATGAACCATAATTCAGATTCTCAAGCTCTCTGTTTATATCAATTTCACATAATAGAAACTCTAAAAATAATGTCTTATAAAAGATAGAAGTTCCAAGTAGCACAAAGGATCCAGGATCCAGGATCCTCCTATTTGAAGTCTCTACCACCCTCTAACTGTGAAGACCAAAGGAAAATAATACTTCTCTAATTAGTCTTCCTACCTTCTGGAAGAGAAGAATTTTCATTTTAAAAAATGGCTTCCTATGAACTGGAACTTAAGTCTAGAGACTTGGCTGGATACAGCAAAACGTTTTTGGCAAGGAAATGTCATAGACAATGTAGCATATTTCATATTATATCATATCAGAAGGCACATAATATCAGGTTGTTCCTTATTAGTGATACTAAATGAGACCATTTAGCTAAATTGGTGATAGCCAGATCTCTCTACTATCATAGTATGTTTCTCCTGTGCAATTAATAAATGATCTGAATATTGCTACTTTGGCATCATGCTGATACACCCTGTTCCACTACAACTCTTCGCCTACTGGTTACAGCATCTATTGATGAATTTTGCCTAAATAGTTATTAAACTGAGGGTCACAATATATTTGCCTGATTCTTTCCTTCCTCCTTCATTTAATAAACAGCATTCTAAAGACAAGCTCCTCTTGCACAAGAGGCTATTTCAGTAAGTCGAAGAAAAATTTCACTGAACAGAGTTAAACAGGCAAGGAAGAATTTACTCAAGACTATTCTAATAGGAGACAGAGATTGAACACGACTCTGGTGAAACAAAAAGTGGGAGGACTGTTAAGCCCTGGGATGAGAGACTGAAAGGACTGGAAGATGTTAGGGAGAAGGTTAATCCATGTGATTAGTCATCTGTGTTTGGTGATTGTTGCTCCCCCCAAAGTGAGGTTCCTATCCTCTCACAGAGACTGGAAGATAGTGGAACTATCTTTCGTGATCACTACATTTCAATGAGTTGACTCCCAGGTCCTTGAGAATAACACTCCTGGGGTGTAAAACTGACCAGAGGCTAGAAGAAGATTCATATCTCAAAAGGGCAGAGAAAGAATTTATAATTCAGTTTTCCCAAAATAAATGCTCTAAGGAGACCTGGGACCTCAATTTAGGAAAAAAACCTATCTAAAGTTTAGTCAAGCTGAGGGGAACATTAAGGCAGTCTTGGTCAAAGCTCACCTTATACTTTCCCATGACACAATACACATGGCCTCCATCTTCAAGGTCATTTCTTGATCTAATATGGCTGCCAGAGTTTCAACCACCATGACCACTTGCCAGGCAGCAGGAAGGAGAAAGGTAAAAGAGGAAAATAACCCCTGCCAGATATCTGTTTTTCCTTTAAGGATCCTTAAAACCATTCAACAACTTCTATTAACATGTAATTGGCCACTGCTACTTACAGGAAGATTCAGAAATATGGTGTTATTGCTGAGCACATTCCAGCCTGGAAAAGTCAGAAATCTGTTACTATTTTTAAGGGTGAAAATGGCTATTGAGTTAAAAAATAGAAGTCTCAAACATACTGGTAAACACAGATGTTATGTGTTATAAAAAATATAACAGAAGCACTGGTAACAGTGACCAAATTGTTCAATAAATTTTTCTTCCTCAGACCTGTTACACACCATCGTATTTTCTGTTTCACATCTGTTTTCAGCAAATCAACCTAAGAAGATATAAGAGAATAATATTCTTTTTAAATTATTAATTGTATTTGATATTAATAGGCACTTATTAAGAATTCATGTAGCATATTCAAAGTACCATATTTTGATATACATTTTGAAATCCAATTTTCCCAAAATATAACATATCTGTTCAATAACATAAAGTTAAGACAAAATGTAGAAAATATTTTGGATGTTGTGGTTTGTGGGACCTAAACCGGCCCACCCATCAAACCCATTTTGATTTGGTTTGATAACTTTGTATTTTAGGAATGGGGGGGAACCTTAAAAATCTGTAGAAGAAACTTTTAATGAATCATCTTCAGAATTCATCTATCTAGAAGTAGATCAAATCAGAACTGAAATTTCCAGATCAGTTCCTATTTGCCTAATGTTCCATTTGTGTAAGGTTGTTCCAACGAACATCAGAAGCTTCAGTAAAAACTACAGATCTTCCCATTTATTACAGCATAAACTGGAAGAAAAGTTTCAAACCACAAAAATGCTCCTAATTAGACAGGGCCAGCTTCCAACAGTAATTAGAATTCTAAGTTTTCACTTGGTATAGTTGCTCCTGGTTTAAAAATAGATCATGGATAATCTTTCACACTTTCTATATCATCTCTAAACATCCCAATGAAAAGAAAAATCAGGCACTCATTTAGATTCATTATCATGATCCATACACATTTGTGTTCACAACTATGTTTCTCTAAGTACTTTCTTACTTCTTATCTGATAGCGTTATCAGTATACTATAGACATAGTCCATATTGGCCATGTGGACTGTAGGCATACAGTCCGTATGAATATTTTCAATACACATTTGCATTGAATATTTGTTTATTTTATTCCTAAAACACTGAGCCTAGAATTTATAAATGTAAATATATTTAAAATTATCTAAACACAGACTTCATATATTATTTTTTTATTTTCAACCAAATATTTCAGTTTAATTCTCCTTTATGTGCATAGATCAAAGAATAAGCTGATCATGTCTAATTATTAAAAGTTTTTCTTAATCTTTGCATAAGGAACAACAACCCTATGGGCAAGTGGGAGCAGGTCTCAGAGCAACATAGAAGAGTAGTTAGGAACTCTAGCTTAGAACTAGAAGAACTTGGCTTGGAATTTCACATGGGCCACTTACTTGGTATGTGAACTTGCCCAAGTTATTTAACTTCCCTGACCCTGAGTTTCCTCACCCAGAAAGTAGAGCAGATAATAATTTGTAAAACTAATAGTTAAATGAGACAATGTCCGATACACAATAATCATTTAATAAATGTTAGCTATCATTACATCAGGAGTAGTCAGATATAAGGCAGCCTGTTTGATAGAATCATTACCATCTAATACATATAGGGTCTTTACACTTAAAGCCAAGAATGACCCAGAGTTTTCATCCTCTGTTTGTCTTAATATGCTTAGTTGTTGAACCTGAACTGAAGAATATAAAGAAATACTATGCTATAGCTAAATGCAAGGAGAATAGGGAGCCCAGAAATAAACATATGCAAATATAGCCAACTGATCTTTGATAAAGGAGCAAAGGCAATTCAATGGAGAAAGGATAGTCTTTGTAACAAATGATGCTGGAACAACTAGGCATTCACATGGGAAAAAAATGAATCTAGAAACAAACACATACCTTTCACAAAAGTTAACTCAAAATGGATCATAGGCCTAAATAAATGTAAAATGCAAAACAATAAAACTTCTAATGCAACATGTTAATATAAGGGAAATAGGGGAGGGAAGGTAGGGAGAAAGGAGTTGTATGAGAACTCTGTACTTTCTGCTCAAATTTTCTAGAAACGTAAAACTGCTCTAAAAAAGTGCAAGCAAATTAATAATTTTATTGTATCTTTCCAAAATATCTAATGTAAAAAGTTTATATATGTCTCAAAAGGAGTGAAGAATAATACATCTATCACTTTTACAATACAATTCATTAAAACAGAAATTTGTATTCTGTTCTTCTAAAATGTACTTTCAATCTAAAATGGAAAATATTCCATTCATTTACAATGAACATGCTAAAAAATGTGCCTTAATAATTCTTTCTCTTAAAGATTTTACCCACACTGATGTAGAGGGCCATTCTACCACAGTATGTCACACTATTCTTATGGAGCCAATTTTCTATAATAATGAACAATAAGAACTGCCAAGTAGCTAAAGCTAAGAAGACAACCAGGACTCCCCAGTCTGCAAATAAACTTAGAACTTTCAAAAAGTATTTTTTTTCTTTGAAAATTAAAGGGTTCCTTTTAAGCGCTAAGATCAATAATAAAACTTCAAGTTTCAGAACTTCCTAGATCAACTGGATCTAATGAGAGAGAGGTCAGAGTTCCCACTAGATTGCATGATTTCTAATCATACCACTGTGACTTCTGTAAATTGAGCCATTACATTTGATTATTTCCAGGTGAATTTTGAACATAAACGAGCATGGAATCATAGTTTCACTTTGTTTCTCTGATTGACAAAAGGAAAGGTTATTTGCTTTCCTGCGTTAACCAGACAGAATATATTAACGGTCAACTGTGCTACTCCTGGGACCAGAGACAAGGAGGGAGGATGAGAGGACAGTGGTATTTCAAGAACAGCCAGTGACCCAATTCAGCAGGTGCCACTCAAGACTCACTCTCCTTCCTGTTCACGGATATTGTTTCTTCACACACATACATGACTTTCTTATTTTCACCCTAGAGTTAACAAAAACAATTTTACTGGGAATAATCAGGAAACAAAAATCTATCACTTGTTAAGTATCTCATTTCTTAGCAGATGGTATGAATTGGTGCCTCATATACAATATTTCATTTAAAGGCACACTTCATCATAAAGATGAGGAAATTGAGCCTCAGTGTGGCAAACCAAGAATTTCAACTCAGATCTGTCTAAGGCCAAAGTCTGTTCTCTGTTCACCCCATGGCCCTGGATGTATAAGGACTCTTGAGACCATTGTCAGACCCATATAAAAATGCGGACTTGGCAAAGATATTTCCTTTTCACTATAGTTTAATGAAATTGGTCATATTAGCTGTTCTAGTTGTAGCTTGCCAAGTTATAGATTTAATGGGATATCTACATACCCCATCTCTCCCATACCTGGCTTAGAAATGGAAACCTGTGATGACCCTTTATTAGTACAGCGATCAAAGAAGCATGTATGAAATTGACGGATTTTATGCACTTTTGTAAAAAAGAGATGCTTTGTCTAAGTCAGACAGAATTTATCTAAATTTTTACCAGATGAATATACCAAGGAGTAATAAATATTATCAACTGGAAGCATTTTCCTGGAAATATGCTTTGCAATAATTCTGCATTTCTTTCCTTGTAACAATGCCTTTTAGAGTGAGAAGTGGTAGTGCCTAAATAATTTTGAAATGTAAGTAATGGAGGAAAATACATAATGCATTTAATGCAAATATATGGGTTTGAATCTGTCAGAAAATTAATCCAACAAACTATAATACTATGTGAGAACAAGAAATACCTAGGTTTTATTTACACAAAATGAGTTGAAGTCTATGCATGAATAACCTCTATTATACTTGCTTGTATAAACTTTACTTTGGAATTCTCTTGGTTCTTGTGACTTTCACGTAATGAAAATTATTTGCATTTATGTAGGACTCAAAGAGCAAAGAATAGTTGGTCAGCTACTTATTGCAAAGAGAGCTCCAGTGAAGAATGGCCTTTCGGCCATGGTCTCAGTCAGCCAGTTCACAGCAGCTTGTACAGGTTAAAAAACAAACTGAAGATTAACGCAAAGCTGAAAACTCACCAAAGCTTACTAGCATGCGAAATAATTATGGTTTATAGCTTTAAAATTGATAAAAAATATTAAATAAAATGAATATATTTATACATATTATATTACTACATAGTTATATGTATAGTATAGATAAAGCTTTATGTTTTACAAAGTATTCTCCAATATACTATTTCATTTGACTCCTACAACAATGTATGTGGAAGACGTCATTTTGATACCTCCACCACTGCCTCTTCCACAGTGAGGGAAATTAAACTCATAGAGTTTCCTTTATTCAACCATGTTTGCAGAGCTAGAGCCAGTAGTAGTGAAGTATTCACCTGACACAGAGATGCTGGAAGAAATTTATTATAGCTATTTGAAGCACATGTCCTGACTCTAGAACCCGAGAATTGTGTGTTGAGTGATTCTCAAGACTTTTGCTTCCCCAACACACTTACTTAGAAGATACAACCTTCTTCCATCAGTAGCAGTGGCTCAACTCCACCATAGGGATGATGCATGAGAATTGTTAGCGAAAGGCAGCATAATTTAAACACAAACTCCTTTGGGTGGTTCTGATACTCCCCTCTTTAGGGCAGGTCTTCCCCCAACTTCAATGAAAATCATTGATTTTAAAAAATATCTAATGTATAAAATTAAGACTATAGCTAATAATAGGGCATTAGATCCAGGATTTTTGCTAAATGAGTAAGATTATAGCTGTTCTTGCCACAGGGGGAAAGTGGGTAAATGAGATGATGAATATATTAATTTGTTCCACTATCGTAACCATTTTACTATACATGTATATATGTAGCTTATAACATGTTGTATAATTTAAATATACACAATAAAATAACTTTTAAACAATTAAATTAAAAATTAAATTAATTTTTTTTAAAGTCCCTAAAAGGTGGTTCTCAACATTGACTGTACATTAGAACTGTCAGGGGAGATTATAAAATCTTGATATCCAGGCTTCACCCCAGTCAAATTTAATCAGAATCTCTATGGTAGGACTCAGACATTAGCTTAAGAAAAAGAAAAAGAAAAAGAAAAAAAAGAAAAGAAAAAAAAATCCCAGATGATTCAAGTATGCATATAATGTCAAGACACATTGCCTTAAAATATCCACAAAAATGGACAAAAGCAGGGATCTGAAACATGGAAACAGTAATATCTATGAGGACGTTCTTTGCAGAACTATTTATATTGGGAAAGAAAATGGTGGCATTATAGAAATGGTAAGTTTAGAAAAATATTATTCATACTTTTGACAGAATATCATGCAATCATTAAAAGCAATGATTCTAGAAAAGATTAGAAATATGGAAAATGTTTAATATATAAAGTTAAGTAAAAGAACAATTGTAAGATTCTATGTTCTCTGATTACAATTGTTTGAATTATACATATAAAAAGACTGGAATTAGACTCTGTAATAAGTAAAAACATGGCTTTATAAAGGTATCAGTCTGTGATTGATATGTTTCATTTTTTTCTCTGTTACCTGTAATTGGTTATATTAAATTTATAACTACAATGTAATTATGAACATTTGTAGAATCATGGAATGTCATTCTAACAAAATATTTAATAAATAAATGAAATGCAAGACAGTAGGCATATTGTGGTGGTCACTCTGGAATGCATGTGCTAACTAAATGTAGGTAACTGAGAACCTGCATGTAACTGTGAGCACATACTTAAACCCCACACCTTTTCCCCACAGGAAAATCAGGAAGGAGGGTTAGAAAGCAATTATAGTGATAATTATATCCCAGCAGGTTTTATGCTGCTTCCTACTTGGAATGTAGCAGAACCCATACAGCAGGTGTGGACAAAAGAATGCACATGTGAGACCCTGCACTGGGGACCCACAAGCGGCAGAGATCATTCTGTCAGTCTCTGATCATATTGGTCTTTGAGGCATTTGAAAAAAACAAGCCCTGTGTTTGCCCAAAGCTACAGTAGCCTAATTGGGGCTGATTTTTCCATCTTCTCAGGTTTCAGGTGCTCCAGTGAACCAGGCAGCCAAAGCCTGTGACACCTGCACTGGTGTTAGAATAGTTGGGTCACCGCATGGAGTAGCTGGAACTTGAGGTGAAACTGATACAAGGAAAGACAGGAGTTAGACACAAGGACTTCCAGCAGCAGCAAGACCATGAACAAGGAGGCCAAGACGAGAGTTTGGCATGAGGCAAAAAAGGACATCAACATGGAGTAGAGGAGGCATGTTGAGGAAGATAGGAGAGAAGACTAGAGAGAAGGGATAGGACAGAAGTGTGGAGAGCCTTGAGGGGCAAACAAAAAGCAGTCTAGACTACTCTGGGTCAGAATGCATTAATGAGTAGGTATTAATGGGCTGGTGCAGGTAGCGTCATAGAAATTAACGTGGTTATGTATGATGAATCTGAGTACTTCTTCACACACAGTAAACATTCGATCAATGTTTTCTGAATCTTTTCAGAAAATTCTTCTGAATTTTCTGCACTGAGGCCATGTCTGGCTAGGGGCTTGTGCATTATTTGCTTCATGAGAACAAATACGAATCCCAAATTTTTCCACTCATTGCCCTGAGTCTCAAAAGGGCCACAGTAAGAATGTCCTGGCCAGGGAATTACGGGTTATTGTCTTGGCCCTCACTTCTAAAGAAGGACACTGAGCGCCGCCTTCTAAGTACAGCTGATGAGAAGGTAAGTTCTAGTATGGCCTCCACTTTATAAAGGAAATATTTCAATATTGCCAAGCACAGAAGTTCTCTCAGCCTCCATTATGTTGGAGAACCAGGTATTATTAGGTGGACTACTCAAACTCATATGTTGAAAACTAAAGTAACTAGTAGTATGCTTTTCTAACACAAAATGCACTAATTGCAATAAGCCAAAATAAAAGTGTAATACAATGATTTATATGACTAAAATCAAGCCAAGTTTTTAAAGTTTCCTTACAGAGTCCCAATATGGCTAATTCTGCAAACATGGCCCAGACAAAACAATGTATGGTCACTTATTGATTCCGTGGCAATCTGGCCAATATCACTAAAAGAAACACTTTAGAAGATTTTTTTTTTTATATAAAAACCTGATTCTTACTTTTCCTCTCACATTCCCTCCACTCAGAACACCCCTGGCAGCTACCACAGTGGAAAGCAGTGAGCAGGTCTTGAAATCCTCCACCAGCAGGAGACACAGGAAAAAGTTCCGTGATTGAGAGGCTCTGTAACTTCGGACAGCATCAGAAACAGAGAGATCAGAAACCCACAACAGCCTGAGGCCTGTTAGCTGCAGTAAGTCTCAGCAGGCAAGGAAGTAGGCAGCTGGATAAGGAGGGTGCTTGGGGTGAAGCGGAGCAGAAGGGGAGAGGCAACATAATACGCCAATAAATAAATAAACACGTTTCAAAATGAATCAAGGATGGGTCATTTTATAGTTAACAGCAGGTTTTAGCCTTTCATGCTGGGAAATATAAATTTCCCTGGCTTCTGAGGAGAAATTATTCTCCTATAGCCAAGGGCAAGTGTGTCTGAGCACATGGAGAAGAAAGACCCCATTTCCTCACTGGTTCAGGCCATCTGGGAGAGTGTTGCTCTAAGCGTAGCACAATAGGAAGCAGCCTGGGCTATTTATGTGGCAGTGGGAATAAAGAATAGAAGGGAAGTCCAGCCTGGGCAACATAATGAGACCTTGTCTCTAAAAAATCTTTTTAAATTAGCTGAGCATGGTAGTGTCCACCTGTAGTCCCAGCCACTTGGGAGGCTGAGGCAGGAGGATCACTGGAGCCCAGGATTTTAAAGCTGTAGTGAGCTATGATTGCACCACTGCATTCCAGCCTGGGAGACAGAGTGAGATCCTGTCTCTAAAAAAGAAAGAAAGATTGGAAAGGAAGAATTCAAAAGACATTATGAAAGGAGAAGAAAAGATAACGTGTTAGATAATAGGAGTATAGGAAAGGAATGAGAATGAGCCCTTGCAGACACACACATGCTCAAGCATGGTTTTGTAGAGTCTGTGCAGCACTCATACCAACAAGAAACCTGAAGAATGATCAAGATTGTGAGTATACTGTGGAAATCCACACACAGGCCAAAATCCCAAGAGCTGAAAGCTGATAGGTGTCAGTGAGCTTTATTTAAATTATTTGGGGAGGAAAAATCCCATCACAAAAGCCAGCTCTTCTTTAGATAACTAGCAGATGCCCTTTCTGTTGTGTCAGGGGCCTAAATTTTCAGACCAAATCTCAAGTGCAAAACACACCATGTTCTTGGGTGGTCACTGTGGGAAAATAATTACAACCATGACAAACCATCTCCAGAAGCATTTGGAAACCTGTAAAATTTGCTATAAGCATTGCTAGCATCATCACTGTCCTAGATACTTGGTGATAAAATGAAAAAATCTTACTTACTGCAAAGAGGTCAGAAAAAGAAAACCAACTTCTGACATTATAGCATAAGTGTGGCCTCTGAGAATCAGAAATAAAAGATGAAACTTGCATCATCAATGCATAGTAAAAAGAGCCTGTATTTCTCTATTTTAGCCAAGGCTTTGGATCAAAGTGAGCATCTGAGTCAGTTTCACAAACAGGTGGGACCCAAAACAATAGCAGTAGGTGACTATCACGGCATTATCTGCATTAAGGTGGCTCCTGTTCTCCATCCACTGTGTACCCAGAGCTCAGTGCTGCGGCCAAACTTCACTCCAGCTCCCTGTGGCTAAGACCATTTGTGGATACAAAGGGCAAAGACTGAAGCAGATGCCTTCATCAGAGAAATATAAAAACAAGCTTTTTTTCAAAAAATAATATATTTGCCTACCTTTTTTATTTCAAGGGGTAAAGTGCTTTTAGAATGTTTTCTTTTCAAATGCATCCAGGACCCTGTTCGTAGATTCCTTGAGATTCCAAACAGAGACAAATTAGTTCCTGGAATAGTGTGTTGGCAAGTTGTTTACTTCAAGCTGAGACTCATATTTACAGCTTCATGCTCCCCTAAGTGACAGCTGAAAATATTATGTGTGTAAATGTGTATGTGTGTGTTCATAAATGATATATTAGAGAAGAAGAGGGAGATGCTAGAAAAGGCAGAGACTCCTGAGACATTTTCAAAATCTGTGTCACAAGTACCAGAAGCTTATCGAAGGTCTGGATTTCCTCTCCTCTGGCTAATGTTTCCACAGGACAGGAGACAATAAAAATCCTGAGATGCATTGAAAAATATACAGGGAAGATTTTTTTCAGAGAAGGAAATAAATAAATTGAGCATTTTAAAGGTACAGAGCCCCATAAACTCTTCAAGATGACACAGAGCAGAGACGGCATTGCTTTTTTAATTGTGCCTGAGTTGCTATTTTGGCTGTCATCATCATCATGCAGACATTTACAAACCTCCAGAAGATAGAAAAGCTATATATCTGAGAACTTTTCTTGCAATAAAGGTAAAATTATAATAGCTATAATGTATTCTGTAACTAGTTTGTACTACACTGCTATAGGCACTCAATGTTTATACACTCTTAATTAACAATTTATTCTCAATATTACTCTGTGAGATAGGTATTAGAATTCCCATTTTATTCATGGTGCAATTGAGAGGTATAAGAATAAGGAACTTATCAAAGATCTTAAGTGAAAGAAACAGGATTTAAACCAGAATCTTTTCTTTCTCAAAACTATGGTTATTTCATTATGCTCCATGGCCTTTAAATAAACATTTTAAGAGTTAACATCAGATGAGCCTCCTCAAACACAGAAGTAAGCCAAATTACTTGATTGATATTTGTTTTTAAAGTCACTATTTTTTTAGTTTTAAAATTCTTTATACTTTTGCAAGTTATAGTTTTCATTATGCCCACCCCAAAATCTAAGAGCACTAAAAATTAATGTGTATAAAGTGAATCACTATGTTAAAATGTGTCATTATCCTGTCCTTTTGTGCCTAAATAATCCTCCCGAGGGGTTGCCCACGAGGTGGAAAACTGCTTAGCTTCCTTCCAGACCTAAGACAGGATTGCCTTGTCTGAAGCCCACTTCTGCGGGGGCCTTTTGTATTTGTGAAATATAGATGACATTTGTCAAATTGGGTAACCTCTTCTCTGAGTTACTGACTCAATTGCTGAAAGAAAAGAGATATACACCATTATCATGATCACTGCTGAATACTTAACTGCTGGCATCTCCCCAGCAGTTCCTGATTGTACCTTTTAAAGCTGCCAAGCGAAGGCAAAAGATAATGCTACTCTCATATATCCAGTGAGAAAGGAGTATTTGCAGGGAACTTTTGAGAATAAAAGAAAAATATGTTCATTTTAGAAACTTTAGAAAATTCAGTAAAGGGTAAAGTATAAAATAACTTTTCAAAGGATCTATTTTGGTCTACTTCCTTGCCATTATCCATGAACTTACTTTGGTACATTTACTTAAAGTTTGTATTCTTTGAATACATGTTCTTTAATTGAAATTATCCTGAAATATCATGATTTTATTTTTAGGTAACATTCCATTGTTGAGATTTTAACACTTTATTAAATATTAAGGATCAGTGATGTTGCATTATGCTTGTTAACACAGTAATTCCTGTGTTGTTAGTCAATGTTTCTAATTTTTTACTATTGTAAATAGAGTGATAATAAGCACTTTTTATATAAATCTTTGTTACATCATGATTATTTCCTTAGAAAATCTTCTGAGAGTCATAGAAATGAAATAAATAAGTCAAAGGCGCACATAACTTAAATGACTCTTGATACATATTAATGAATTGCTTTGCTGAAAAGTTGTATTGTTATATTTATGAACTTTCATTTTTTGTCACCCTCATCAAATTTTAGGCCATTGAAATCCAATTGAAATAATGCAAATAGGCTGATTAAGTCTTAATTTATTAAGACTTAATTCAGACTTAATCTGGTCTCTGAGACTTGTGTATCAATTAATAAAAGAAGGGCTAAGCAGTCCACATTGGAATTCTAAGAAATAGGGACTTAACTGAATTAATCAACTTTCAATGAGAATTAAGATATTTATCACCTGCTCATTTTACCTTTTCTATTTCAAAAGAACAACATTTTGAAGCTGAAAGTGACCTTACATCTCATTCAGTTGAACTCCTTCATTTTATATATGACAGAGGTGAAACTCAGAAAGTGTAAATTCTTAAGATGCTTCAGTGGTCCCCCTACCCCACTGGTCAAATACTCATGCTTCAAGAGAGCTTCACCTCTCCTTTCCTCCACCACATTGCAGAGTCTAACACTTCCTTCTCTGTGCTGTGACTGCTTCTTATCTTTTGATAAATGCAACTGTTGAAATCTTCCTGTGGTTTACGTTACCACCTATACTTTAACTTACTGGCTTTCATTATCGTCTCCTCTTCTGGACTAGAAACATCTGAAAGCAAGTATCACATTTATGTATCCCTTGTAGTCACTTAGAAAATGCTTGCTGAACTGAATGGAATTTCATTTTACTCTTTGTTCTTCCCTCTTTACTCTTGTACCCATGTCCCCCTCTGTGCTTTGCTTATTCCTGTAATGTAAACATTAGTAAATATTTTTCCTCTTTTTTAGTTGTTCAAAGGATCACCATTCTTTTTAGGAAGACTGTTCTCTATAAAATTTAAGGGACCAAAAAGCATTTTACATATGTAAAATGTGTGCATGTGTATAGAGAGATATATACACATTTCATTAAAATGTTTTATATATCTCTTTCAAATATATCCACCTCCCATTTTCTCAGAGAATTAAAAATCAGTCCATTTTATTATGGACAAAATATAAATTATTTTGAAAGAGTACAAGGACAGAGTAGAATACAGACATAACCTAAAATTCTTATTATAACAATCTTTTACTCCTTTAGTTCAGTTCAAAAGAAATATGACTTTTAAATCATATAGACTAGACAAAGGGACTTGACCCAACAACTGCAGTGAAGTCAGCAGAAAGGAAAACCCTGCAGATGCTTCTGTTTGAATTAATCCAGAAGCTAACATTAAAGAACAGAGTGGGAAAGTGTAGGAGTGGTTACATCACAGGCCTCTGACACAGCTCACTTCTCCTTTTGCATAATATAAGGTCATGGCAATAGTCTAAAACCCCTTTCTCAAAAATATCAAGACCAGAAGAGCCTTTACAGCCCACATTCCCGACACTTTCCTAGCATTAGTGTTGATGTTGAAATATAAAACACTATCCCTGAAAGAAGGAATACGTTTCAGTACGAATAACAGTACAATAATAATAACAATAACAACAACGTTTTAATGGGTGCTTCTCACATGCAAGCACTTTGCAAATATTTTTTAAATCGAGCCTTGGGAAAAAATCCTGAAAAGTAGACAAAAGCATACCCATGTTACAGACTCTAAAAGAGGCTCAGAGAGGCGAGCTGACCTAATTGAGTTCACAGAATTGGAGTTTGAGTCTAGGCTCTTTGATTCCAAACCATGTTATTCATCCAAATTGTTACCTGCTCCTTTAGAAGTACAAATAAACATCTATATTTCACTGGAAAGAACTACATCTTTTTAAGAAGGATAATTTTAAGAAATTCATTATGCTATCAGAGCTAGATGAAGAGTTGTCCTATTTTCCATCGAGTAGAAAACGAAATAAAAGTCTTTCTGGGCATATGATACAAACAAAAATTAAAGCAAATGAATGAAATTTTTTCTGTCAACACTGTACATCAGCAGTCCCCAACATTTTTGACACCAGGGACCGGTTTTGTGGAAGACAGTTTTTCCACGGGCGGTGGCTGGGGAAGGGGGCGTTGGCGTGAAGGAGGCTGAAGGGTGGGTATCACCGCCTGGGCTCCACCTTAGACCATCACGTGTTGGATTCTCCTGGGAGCATGCAACCTGGATCCCTCGCATGCGCAGTTTGTGTGTGGGTTGTGCGCTCCTATGTGGGTCTCATGACCCTGCTGATCTGACCTGGGCAGAGGGGAGGGAGAGAGTGGAACCACAGCTCTACATGACAAAAATGCCATTCTCAGAGGCCACCCCCCAAAAAATCTTAGAAGTTAGCAGTAATAATGTCTCTCTGTTCCCTTGCCCTAATTTTCCAGAGCAAAAGATGTCCGAATGAAATTTGCAACAATAAAATCATAATTTCAAATGTTTTCACCTTTCTCAATTAAATATTGAAATGCTCCCGAGATATCAATTCTTTTGTGACAAAAGTCTATCTCTCAGATTGTTTTTTTCACCCCAAAACTATGCCATGAAAATCCTTTCTTGATTTGGAAACATTGGACTTTCTTCTGGCTTCTTCCAGTTCCTAATGATTAGCACAGTGAGGAAAAAAATACCTTTAAGAGGTAGCTGAAAAGAGCTAAGTTGGTTGCTTATAGCTCAGCAGAGAAACTGAGTTCTGCAGCGGAAAAGCTCCTGCGTGCAGGGTTGTGTTCACCCCTCCAGTTACAATGAGGCAGAAAATGATATGCAACATTGCTGTTGATTAGTGTCAAGTGAGGGTGGTAGCATGCACTATAAATATTTAGAGCTGTAAGAAACCTTGAAGAGTGATGATTTCTCTAAAAGCCCTCTCTTTCATGGCTTCTACAACGAAGGGGAATGCAATGAAAAGAACTTTGACCTTGGAGCCAGAAAGAATTGGCTTAAGTTCTGTCTTTGCCATTTTATAAGCTTCTTGACCTTGAAATGCTTAATTAGGCTGAGCCTCCTTCATTGCTTCATCTATAAAGTAGGAATAATAATTGCTACATTAAAGGCTTTTAAGGATTAGAGATGTGTTGTTTAAAATGCCTGGTCTATTAAAGGTGCTCAAAAGACCAAGAAATTTTGATTCAGAGACTTTGTGGCTTATACAATATTACCCAACTATGGTTAGTGGCAGAGCAGAGACCAGAACCCCCGGCTGCCACCCAGACAAATGCTCTTCATGCAACCACATGTGAAATATTAGAAGCAGACTCTGCCTGCCCTCATTGATGACGTTGAAGATTAGTTTGTGGCATTTAATGTTTGTTCTCTGTAGCTTTTTGTTGATGCTAAATTAAAAAACAAATGAAATTAGAAGAGAGAAGGATAAACTTCCCACGAAGTTACTGCTTGACTGAAAAGATGAGAACCCCAGCTCAGACACAGGGCCAGAACTCCTGGATGGGCAGCTCCAGGACGCAGTGAATGCCTTGTATGAGTGGAGGATGTGAGAATCCCGTAGAAATCCCCTTGGACACACATTCTGTGCAAAGTGCCTCTTCCTCTGGGTCGATATAGAAATGACAGTGTAGAGTCAACCTCTAACTTGTGTGCCAAAGACCATCTCATAACTGAAGATGGGGTTAAGAACTGTCAGAGACACTTTAGCCAGGAGCCTGAAGTAGCCTCACTTGTTGAGGGCTGGGCTAATCAGGAGTCTAGTAGTCCACTGTCATACAAAACCAAACCCCAGGATTCCTGAGCCAAGGCTCTGGGAAAATTACATCCGTGGATTGTCCATTCTAACTGACAAGCAAGATTTGCGCAATCATTTCAAAACAGTGCCTCTGCTTTAAATATATTTTTATTATTTTTATTAAATATTGACTAGATACCAAAGAATAGAGAATATGAGTGAATTATGAAGAAAAGCAATGTAAATACTTGTGCACCCACTACCCAGTTTAAAAGGATGCCCCCCTCTTATGGTGGAGGGCTGGGCTCCCTCATGTGCCTCCCTGGTCCCGTTCCAGTCCCTCCCTACTGAGAAGCAAGCACAATCTTCCCTTGCTCTTCTTTAAAGTTTTTCCACATACGTTTCATATATCTAAAATTTGTTTAGTTTTACACGGTTTTTGAATGCTATATAAATAAAACCATGTTGTGTTTTTCTATACATTGCTTTTTTCCTCACATGTGTTCTTCCTGAGAGTCATCAATTTTGTTAATAGCTATAATTCTTCATTACTCACAATTCTCTAGTATTCCAGTGTATGAAGGTACCATCCTTTATTTACTCATCTTACTATTGTTGGGCTTCTGAACTGCCTCAATTTTCTTCCCTAAACATTCTTGGCCATGTCTCCTGAAGCATGTGCAAGAGTCACTCAGGTCTCTTCCAAACTCACAAGGGTGTGCCTTCAGAATCCACGTCACTCTGCATCCTCCCCAACACTAAAAATTACAAGCTGCTGTGCAGTGGTATGCCCTTATCATTTAATTTTCCTTCCATGATCACTAATGAGACTGAGCACATTTTCAAGTTTGTTTGCCGCTTATTTTTCTTCTTATGTGAAATGTTTGTGCATTTTCTTTTACCCATTTTTCTGTTGGTTTTTCCTTTTGATATTTTTGACTGGTCCTCTGTCAGTTTTGTAAATTGCAAATACTTTCCTTCATTGTGGATTGTGTTTCTCATTGTTTTACAGCATCTGTTGATGAACAGATATTCTTAATTTTATTTTTTTGTTTTGGTTTGGTTTTTAATAGTCTTAATTTTAATTTAGTGGAATTCATCCAGCATTGATTTTAAGATTTGTGCTTTTTATGCCCTGTGTAAGAAACTTTTCACTACCCTAAGGCTATAAATATATTCTCCCATGTTGTCTTGTAAGTTTTATAGTTTTACCTTTCACGTAAGTCTTTAATCTTTCATATGGCTTCCAATCTCTTCAGCACCATTTTTTAGAAGTCCTTTTTTTCCCATTGAGCTGATGTGGTAGCTTTGACCAAAACCATGTTTCCATATATGTGTGCATCTGTTCGGGAGCATTGCAATCAATTCCATAGGTCTTCTCTATATCACTGTACCAGTACCACACTGTCCGATTTACTATGAGTCTTCTTTTATCTGAGACAAGTACTTCTACGTCGTACTTCTTCAGGAATGTTTTGTCCCTTAAGACCTTTTTCATTATGTATTAATATATATAAGTCAGTTAAAATTCTACCAGAGCACCTGTGGAGATTTTTATTGTAATTGCATTAACTTTACAGATCAATTAACAATGACACTATAGATTCATCTATAGATCGATTGGCCTTTCAATATTGAGTCTATGTCATTTATGTAAATTTGGTATTAGGTCTCATAGTAGAGTTTTATGGTCTTTTCCATAAAGTTCTTGCTTATACTTTGTTAGATTTTTTTTCCCAAGTAGTTTGCATTTTAAGGATATTTTAAATCATATCTTTAAAAATTACTTTTGAATGAAATTTTCTACCCACAATGTATAAAAATGCAATTGATTTTTTTTAGAACTACTGTATGATTCAGTAATCCCACTACTGGGTATATATCCAAAGAAAATCAGTACATCAAAGAGATATGTTTACTCTTATGTTCATTGTAGCATAATTCACAATATCCAAAATATGGAATCACCTTAATGTCCATCAACAGATGAATAGATAAAATGGATAAAGAAAATGTGGTATATACACATAATGAAATACTATTCAGCCTTTGAAAAGAAAGTAATCCTGTCATTTGTGACAACATGGATGAACTTGCAGGACATTATGATAAGTGAGATAAACCAGGCACAGAATGACAAATGATCTCACTTATATATGGAATATGTGGAATCCAAAAAAGTTGAACTCATAGAATCAGATAGTAGAAAGGTGGTTACCAGAAGCTGGGGGAGAGAGGGGAAAAGGGAGGAATAAGGAGATTATAGTCAGAGGATCTGAAGCCTCAGCTAAATTGAAGGAGTAAGTTCAAGAGATCCATTGTACATCAGGGTGGCTATAGTTAATAACAATGTACTATATTCTTGAAAATTGCTAAGAAGGTAGATTTTAAGCATCCTCACCACAAAGAAAAAAGAATGTGAGGTAATGGATATGTTAATTAACTCTATTTGTTCCATTCCAAAATCTATACATATTTCAAAAAGACAGATTGTACATGATAAATATGATTTTGTCAATTAAAAATAAAAATACAATTGATTTTTACATCTAGATAAACCCTCTTGTAATTCTAATAATTTATGTATAGATTTTTTTGTTTTATTTTTATTTACACAACCATATCTTCTGTGACTAATGATAGTTTTATTTATTTCTTTCCCAGTCTTATCCCTTCATTTGTTTCTTTTGCCTCACCAGACTGGCTTGGACTTCCAGTACAATACTGAATGCAAGTGGTGATGGCTAACATTTTTGTTTTATTCTTAATCTTAAAAATAATGCTTTCGATATTTTACCAGTAAGTGAGGTTTGCCCATACTTTGTCTATAGGTGTCTTTTCCTGAATTGAGGAAGTTCCTTTTATTGCTAGTGTCCTAGGAGACTTTACCACAAATGTATGTCAGATTTTTTCTTCCCTCCATTGAGATCATGAGATGCTACTCCTCCTTTAATCTGCTAATATGGTGAATTAAATTATTTTATAATATCAAACCAATTCTGCAATGCTGGAATACCCTCTAATTATTCATGATGTATTATAATATTTTTTCATGATTGTCTCAATTTGTTTATTATTTTTAGGATTTCTGCACCTATGTTTGTAAATAAGACTGGTCTGTAGTTTTTCTTTTTTGTACAGTCCTAGACTGGGTTTCATATCAAAATAATGCTAGCCTTATAAAAGAAGCTGAGCACATTCATTCTTTTTCAATATTATACAATAGTTTTAAAATCCTGGAGTTATTCATTTCTTGAATGCTAGAATTCATAGGTAAGAACTTTCTGGTTCTCATACTTCCATTGAGGAAATAATTTTAACTGTTCTTTTAATTTCTTTTGTAGTTATATGACTATTAAGGGTTGCTGAGTTTCTCTGAGACATTTTTCTTATTTTTTTCTAGAAATTTTTCTCTCATCAAAGCTTTCAAATTTGGCAGTATGAAATTACATTAACCTATTGTTTCCTAAATGCCTGTAACTTCTGTAATTGTCTCATTTTTTATTCCTGTTATTTACTGTGTCTTCACACTTTTTTCATTATCAGTTTTGACAGAAGTTTTTTTTTTAATTGTATTACTCGTTCCGAGTGCAATTTTTGGCTTTGTCAATCTATTATATATTTGTTTTGAATTATATTCATTTACTCTATTATCTTTATTATTTCCTTTTTCTAGTACATTCTTTGTGTTTGCTATTCTTCTTCATCTTAAGTTAGCAGCCTAGGTCATTAATTTTGAGACTTCCTTCTTTTACAACATAAATTTTTAAGTATCATTTTACCTAAATTCCCCAAATTTTAATATGCAGTTTATTATTATTCATTTTGAGATATTTTTTACTTTATGCTTATGATTCTTTAACTTGTGAATTATTTAGATATGCGTTTCTAAATTTATAAAAATACAGGATTTCTTTAGTTGTATCTCTGAGGAATTCAGGGCACCTAGTCAATGGAGACAGTTCTCCACGGGACACCACTCTCCCCCACTGCAATCACACATCCTTTATGATTACATTTCGCCTGATTTCCAACTATATCCTACCACCCTCGTCCCTGTGGAAATGAAGCATCGCTTTGAGCACTGCATTCCTTAACTGGGCCAAACCACTTTCAAAGAGTTGAAAGAGTTGAAATGACCTCTTTCTGCTGTTTTATCCCATCCCACAGCTACCAGCAATATTCTCCAACCTTCCACTAAACTCACCACTTCAAAACATGGGACCACCTCACACCAAAAATTTTGAACCTTACTACTGTTTAACAAATATTATTGTCTTGCTTCACTTACCAGATTATTCCCCTTGGGATAAGGACCACCTAGGATGTTATCTAGGTTCTCCAAGGATAGCTAAATGTGCATCACAGGAACTGTGATGAAATAGGTTGTCCTATTTTCTGGCTTCTGACTGTTTCTCTTTGATTCTCACTTTCCATGCCTCCTGCAGTGCTTTATTTGGGTCCCAAAGTATCTCAAATGATAAGCCCATACAGGTTGGGACAGGCTTTACTTCTATCATGAACTGGAAACATAAAGAAACTTCATCTGTGGAGAATTTTTGAGGCCTGTGCTGGAGGTGGATTCTTCTAGAGATGGTGTGTATTTTTTTCTGCCAGTACCTGGGGATATCAGCTCAGAATCTGATTACATATTGTTTTTCAGGCCACCTAGGTAATATGAATGAATTTCGGCTACAAACCTGTTTAGAGCTGTCTTTCAACTTTGAATTCTCAGGAAGATTTTTTTCCCTTCTCCTGGGAAAAACCTTGGGACCAAAGTTCAAATCCATCAATTTTCCATGTGAACTCTCGTGGAGGTTGAGGGAGGAACATGCTTACTTCACTCTTACACTTGAAGATGTATGTTTTTGCTTTTTCAGCTTTATGAAAGGAAGGTCCTATTTACTACTAGTGGTGGTCCTTAATCTTTGCCTCTTGTCACTGCTATACCCTGTGAGACTGAAAACAAGATTCAATACACTGGGTTTGGCAAGTGCCCTTAAAGTAAAATGTTTTCAATATTCTACTGACCTTTCTAATTTCCTATTTTCACTTAACTTTGGACATTGATTATTCTTTACCAGCTTGCCATCTTCTCAGCTCATTTTAAAAGATTTTTTTTCTATATATTTTAGGGATATTGTTTTTACTTTTTTTAAGTGGTAATGTTGCTCTAACGTACCCAACCCACAATGCTGCTATATATATTCACATACACTCTCACATGTGCTAAACATGCTACATGCAAAAGCTAGGTAACCACCTATTTTCTAGGCTGGAAGAGTGGAAGGTAGAAGGCAGAGTAACAAGGATAATAATGAGAAAGAGTGAAACTACACAACGCACAATAGTATTGCCCTTTATTCAAGGTTAGGATTCTCCATTCAGTCCATGAATCACACAAATGTAAAATGTCATTGATTAGTGCTTCTTTAGTAAACTCTCACTCATTCCTGGGGCCTCTTTCATTCCTTGATTGGAAATGAGAGCTGACTGTACACACACACAAGCACACAAGCACACACACAGACACACTCAATCTGTAAAGTTTAAAAACATAAAATGTAACTTTACTGTGTTCCTTAAGATTTTAATATTTATGTTATAAAATTCACTGAGTCAATCAGTGAATCTGTTGTTTTTCCCATAGAAACAGTTTTGTTCTATTATTCGTACCTCAATTTAACATGAGAAAAGTAGCTTTGCTGCTTTAATTTGCTGATAATTTTTTAGCTTTCAACCACAACCAATGCTAGGAAAGTGCCTTAGAGCACTATAAAAGCCCCTTAAAACTCTAAGCAGAAAGCTCAACCCCTTATAAGTGATGAAAATTTTTAGTAAAAAACAGCACTGTGTTTATCTCTTTTGTTTCCAGAGAATCACCATAGTCAGGGAGCATACATGATTCCTTGGAACATTACTAATGATTTTAGATCTGACTGGTAGGAAAGAGAAAATAGGAATCCAATTTCAAACTGATTAATTCAGAGCTAACTAGTTTAGAATTTGTAATACAATTTTAAAAACTCTTAGAACTTTTAGAAACAAAACAACTAGAATTCCAATAAACAAAATTGCTTTTCTATGCTTTCTGAGAAGGAGAAAGAGACAAAGGAAAAGAAAATAAGAGACATTCCACTAAGCTTGTAGCAGACCTGCAACCCAGTTTGGTATGTAATCTATAACTGCAGTACTTTACAATACAGATTCATTTTCAAAAAATAAAAAAAATATTTTGAGGGCTTAGAAGTTCCATCATTTCTATAGATTAGGTTATATGCAACTTCCAAGGCACAAGGCTTGGTGGAAAAACTGCGGACTCTAGAGATGAGCTGTGAAGATAATAATGGACATTGTCACTGTCACTGTCCTGGTACGAACATCATGGTCTTAATGTTAGTTTTCAAGTAGTAGAACCTATGAGGAAACAGAGGCTTAGTGTGATTATATAATCGGTAAGTGGCAGAGCTGGGGCCTCAACACAGATTTCCTTAACTGATAACTGGTATTTCTTTTAATCTGATTTATTACGACCTCCCTTATATCCAGAAAACTTATAAACATGAAATTTTAATAATTTACTCTGACCTGTTATTCAGGACTAAGAAAGAACAATTATATTCAGAAAGTTTTTATGAGAATACAAAGAAATCATAATGCTCTTCTACTTTTAGAATTCCAAAAGTGAAAAATTAGATTTTCATGATTTTACACTTAAAACTCAGAGAAAGAATTTCCACTCATTTAATCCCTGGCTATAGAGTTTCTTCCACTGATTATACCTTTCTTGTGTTCATTAATGCTTTGAATACTATTGAGAAAGAAAAGAACCATGGATGAGAAGTTGGATGATTTCTACCTCATCCTGAATTTAGGAAAGTTAACTACTTTATTTTTATTTATTTATTTATTTATTTATTTGGAGTGTGTCAGCATCAAGTTTGAAATATACTAGAAAAGAAAACACATAGAGATGATTAAAGAAACAACTGATTTACTGGAAGTATCTAGAGATTCTTATTCAGATTTCTTACTTCATTTTTGATGATGGATGAGACTTGACAATCCTATCTAGGTGTTTTCTTTTATTGCTGATCAAAATTAGAAATCAGAGCAACAGGAAAAGAGTTTATTAAAGCAGCAAAATCCTATTTAAAATATTTATTTCAGAGATATTTATCACATTAGCATCTAGGTACCCATAACGATGTCAGAATTTTTTAAAAGATAAGTTTTTCTCTCCTTGGGAGTCATATGAGGTTGGAGAGAGCATTTTAAAAGAGGAGAAAACACCTATATTTCAGAAAGTGCTACTCAGACCTTTTATAAGTGAATAAAAACAGTATGAGGAAATATTCAAAGTTTCGATCTATGTACTCTGTTTAGTCATTTCATTCAAGTGAGAAAAATCTATTAAGTGACAGGTGGTAATCAGAAAAACACATAATTTCATTTAATTCTCACCATATCATGTGTTAGGTATTATAAAAAAGCATCTTAACAATTTTTAAACATAAAGCATAAGTGCAGTACTCAAGTTCATAGCTAACAAATGGAAGAATCCAAGCTCTTCCAATTATGAGTTCATATTCTGTTCTCTCAATGAAGCACGACGCTCAAGGGTTTTGATGAGTTTGCTTTTGGCTTCCTGATTTGCATCATTCAAACTTGGCTTGCAAAACAAAAGGCAATACGACACCATGGAGAAAATTGAACTGTTTCAGACAGATCTACATTTTGTAAGCTGGTTTCAACAATTAACCTGTCTTAGCCATCATTTTCATATCTACATGTTATAAGGTTACTGTGTTCATTAAATCTACACAGTTATGATTAAATTAACAGATAGAATAGAAAAAAAGATATTTTTCATGGTTTGGAGTTTCTATTAAGACTCCAGAAAAATCAACAGCGAGATTTTTATTTTTCTGGCTACCACTAAAAAGTATGCCAACCTATTTTCTTGAAACAGTATTGAATGCAAATTAACATTGGCTTTTGTTAAGATGTGAGGTACATCAGAACAGAAGAAGGATGGATCTCATAATAAGCCAATAGTGGCCTGGAATTTTTGTTGCGGGGACATTTTAAGTTGCTGATTTGATTACTTTAATAGATAAAGGGCTATTTACTTCTTTATTTCTTCTTATAATCAATTTTGGTAAGTTATATTTTTCTGAGTTAGCCAATTCATCAAAAAGTTTAAATATATTGGCATTAAGTTATTCACAATTTCTCTGACCATTTTAACATCTGTAGGCTCTGCAGAAATGTCCTCTTTTGATTTCCTGATACTGGTTATTTTGCACACTCTTTTTCTGATCAGTCTGACCAAGAGTTTATTGATTATTGTTGATGCTCTCTATTGTTTGTATGTTTTCTATTTCTATGACTTCTGCTCTTAAATATAATGTTTTTCTTTCTATTTTCTTTGGGTTAAACTTGATATCCTTTCCCAATTTCTTATCATAGATGTTATTGATTTTTTTCAGTTTTTTCACTTCTAATTTATGCAATTAAGGCTATAAATTTTCCTTTAAGTACAGCTCTGCTGATATCCCACAATTTCTAATATGTACTATTTTTATTATTGTTTAGTTCAAAGTATTTTCTAATTTCCATTTTTCTTTTTCTTTGACCCATGGAGTTAGTTAGGCATGTATCTCTGTATTTCAAAGCATATGGGGATATTCTAGTTTTCTGTTTGCTATTAATTTCTGACATAATTGTACTATGGTAAAACATTATATTCTATATGCCTTCAAACCTTTCATCTACATTGAGAGTAGCTTTATGGCCCAACATATGATCAATTTTTGTAAATGTTCTATGTGTACTTGAAAAAGATGTATATTCTGTGTTAGGTCTGGCAGAGGGCAAACAGCTTGCAAGGAAGTAGCTAAGGGTGGAGAGCAGGAACTGAATTGTAACTAGGAACCAAATCATGGATAGCAACTGTTCCCTGGTGGGAACATACATAGTAAGAAGCTCCCAGTGACTTTTTATGACCCAGAGCTCATTACCATCTAATTAGCATAACATGGGTGGAAACTTGTGAAGAATTAAGGGAAAGAGGCATGTGTAGAAAGAGAAACTGTTACATAACCAACCTGTTATGTAACCTGTTATATAACCCCAACCTGTCAATCATGCCAAAGGTGGGAAATGGCAACCAATCCTGCCAGGAGAAAGGTGGGACAAACTAGTGAGCATATAAAAGGCAGCATGCACTCAGATTTTGGGTCTTTCTCCACTCGTGGAGACTAACCTATTCCTCTCTCTCTGGAACGTATTTTCACTTTGTGTCACTTTGTGTAGCTTCCTTCCTCACTTTCACTTCTATAGCTTCTTTCCTGTAATAAACAGTTTGTATGTAATTGCTCTGTATCTGTGATCACTCCGTCATCAGCTCAACTTGGTACCAGTACTCATTCTTGACACTGGGAGCCGGGGACCAGGAAACATCCAGACAGATCTAACATTCTGCAGTTTGGGAGAAGCATTGTCATAAATATGTTCACTAGGTCAAGATTGTTAATGGTGTTGTTCAACTCTTCTCTACCTAGTTACTGTGCCCCTAGCTTGTGAAACTATCAAAGACTCCGCTCTCAGCCACCCATCCAGAGTGAGTAAGTGTACCCCAACAAGGAAGGTGAGGGTGGAGGGAGCAACTTTAAACACAAAGCTTACTGCCCAGAGCTTCTATTCTCCTCCATCCTGGTCCCATAAATCTTTACTCTTTTGTCAACACCCTGATACTTTCTAACAGATTTTTTGTGCATCCAGCTTTTCCAGCTAAACCCAGTGGGATATTATATTTGAAATACCAGTCTGCTCTATCCAAGAACACAGCCTATTTGTTCTCTATCCTCCCCTGGAGAACAATGACTGTGTCACTACTGTATCCCCAGTGCTCAGAAGAATGCAGAGAGTAAGTGCATGATAAATATTTGTTGAATGAATGATTAAACATAAACTTCTACTCCAACATTATAAATAATTCTTCTCAGCTAAGCAACTTTCCAAACACACTATTTCATAAAAAAAAAAAAAAAGAGCTTTTTAGAGGCCAAACTTTTTGTCTGGCTACTGCAGATCTTTCAGTTCTACGTCCAGAATAATTGGATAGTTACCCTTTCTAATCATGTCCATGAAAGCCCCAGAAGTACTTAATTCATTGACCATTATAAAATGCTTTATCATCTTCAAATTTAAGGTTAGAAAGTACCAAGTTATATGTTTAATTAAAATACCTTTCATTCCATGTGGGCTTAATATTAATGTTACTGCACAAAAAGGATGGTCATGAGGGACTCTCCATATGAGGAAAAACATTAACTATTGTGTTGGGGTTGACAGTGTTTCATCTGATAAATTCTAGCAAGGTGAAGACATTTGAAATGTCCATTTATTCTTAGCTATTTTAAAGGAATTTGAAATGACTTTACCAAGCAAGATAACTCTTACCTTCATTTAAAACACAGTTCAAGTATTATGATACTCATTTATGTATGAGAGACTAAGAGAGATGGCATAAATTAATCAAATTCAAAGAAGTTAACAACTGATTTTCAAATTCATGCCCCCATCTCTTGACTAAGTTCTAGGCCATCATATTATATAAATGGTGGAGTTTTAAATTGTTAAAGAGACATTTGAAAGGACTAATAAAAATTAAATAAGATTCTACCTTCTGAGAAACGAGTGAAATAAACATGGGTAGGGTAAGTAGGAATCAACCTCTTGGGAAATCTCTTAGAAATTAATCATCTCAAAAATTTTTCATCACTTTTTCAAACCTTGTTCTTCAAGTACATTCTCTCTATTCCCTTCTAGAAGTTAGAACTACAGGGTGAAGGGTGAGGAGTATCCTCTCTGCCCCTTATGGACAGCCCTAGTGCTAATTGGTCGACATGTACACCATGGAATCCTCCCTCTCTGCTGGTTACTAGTGGCTTCAGGAATACTTAAACTTGGATGTCTATAGTCAGGAATTTAAAGGCATTTCACATGTCTGATAAATTACAACCTTCTCTGGCTTTAATTAGATTAGAAGATCACTATACAGCAATCCTAGATGAAGAGCTAAAAGAGGGGAAGTAGCCAAAGTGTAGCCTTCAAGAAACTGAGATCTCCCAAGCTAGATGTCCTGCAGGCTGCCCAGCTCAGAATGCTAACTTAAAAAGGTTGATATATCTAATTCGCCATGAACCTCCTGGACGTAATCTGATCCCTGTCACATAGTAGGAGTAGCATAGTTGAAGTAAACAAGTTTGTTGTGTTTAATTCAAAACAGAATTTAATAAAAGTATATTGGCGGGAGGCTGAGGCAGTAGGATTGCTTGAGCCCAGGAGTTTGAGGTTGCTGTGAGCTAGGCTGATGCCATGGCACTCTAGCCAGGGTGACAGAGTGAGACTCTGTCTCAAAAAAAAAAAAAACATATATATATATATTGGTACCCTAGTGATGGGCAAAGACAACCAATGTGTTTTATTATTATAGTAGTCCCCACTCATCTGCAGTTTCACTTTCTGAGATTTCATTTACCAGAGGTCAAAATATTAAATGGAAATATTAAATGGAAAATTCCTGAAATAAGCAATTTATAAGTTTTAAGTTGAGGGCTCTTCTGAGTAGTGTGGTGAAATTTCATGCCATACTGCTCAGGAGGAATGAATCATCCCTTTGTACAGCATGCTACATTGTATACACTACTGCCTGTAAGTCACTTGGTAGCCACCTCGATTATCAGATTGACTGTTGTGGTATCGCAATGCTTGTGTTCAAGTTACCCTTATTTTACTTAATAATGGCCCCAAAGCACAAAGTAGTGATGCTGGCACATTCTTGTAATTGTTCTGTCTTATTGTTAGTTGTTAATCTCTCATTGAGCCTAATTTATAAATTAAACTTTATCATAGGTATATATGTACAGGAAAAACATAGTAGATACAGGGTTTGGTACTATCCATGGTTTCAAGCATCCACTGGCGGGTCATGGAACATATGACCTGAAGATCAGTAAGTACTACTACAGCCTAACACGAGAGTGTCTCATACTGTATTACACCACTGTGGCATTTTATTTATTTATATTATTTCAAAAAATTTAGGGGTGCAAGTGTTTTTTGTTACATAGATGAATTGTATCATGCTGGAGTCAGGACTTTCAGTGTACCCATCACCAAAATGTGTACATTGTACCCAATAAATAGATTTTTATCCCTTAACCCCACCCACCCTCCTGCCTTCTTAGTTTTCAATGTCCAATACACAACTTTATCACCATATTTATCCCTTGCTTAGCTCCCACTTATAAGTGAGAACATATGGTATTTGTATGGTGTTCCTGAGATATTTCACTTAGGACAATGGTCTCCAGTTCCATCCAGGCTGCAAAAGACATTATTTCATTCCTTTTTATGGCTGAGTAGTACCTCCATGGTGGGTCGGTGGGTGGGTGGGTGGCTGGGGGTGTGTGTGTGTGTGTGTGTGTCTTCCCAAAACATCCTAATTCAAATTCCTGACCATCTAATCAAACTAATTTCTATACTCCGTTAGTTGGGGTAGATCCATGCCTCTAAGTATCTCTTCTCCCAGAAAATGTAGACTAAGTCTGAATTTCTACCTGTTAGGATGCTTGCCTTCCTCCACTGTCCTGCAGACCACACCTGAGGGGACTGCAATGTCTTACCAGTACACCTTGGGCTAACTCACCTCAATCAACATAAGTATGTAGCCAAAGCTGTGGGCTAACAGGAACAAGCACCCTGAGTGTGAGTATATAAGATACCTTATTTTTGTTTTCAAGACCCTCTCCGACCTAAAGAGACCTAAACCCACATTTCTACTGCTAGTTGATAAGGGAGTCCAAGCATACCATAAAGTTGGTACGCTCCAACTTTATAGCTCAGTATATCAATTAACGGGCATTTTTATTGCATAACCACTCAACAAACTGTTCTAAGGCTTTTGGTCTTTTCCAGACCCAGTAACAAGGCAAGAGCTCTTCCTCAAAATAAAAAGAATTGTTTGCTGAAAAGGCTATAATTTTGCTATAAAGTTCTAGAGATTACTGCTATTATTTTCTGATTGGAGCTTAGCAGATCTCTACGTAGAATTCTGATCTGCTTAGACATTTCAGACATCACTGAGTCATAAGGGAAAACCAACAAGCCAAAAATCCAGAGAAATGATTCAGCAAAAGTACTACTATACCATCAGTCTGGACAATAAATACAACATCTTGTACCTTTGGTGAAACTGATAAAGGGCACTACCCTGAAAACTACTGCCACTATTGTCTCCAGGTAATAGATTTGGTTAGTATTGCTACCACTGTCACCCATAACCCAAATGGATTCTGCACAAACCCTGTTTGTTCACATCATTAGCTTTTGACCTAAAGTTCTGGGGCAGGTGTGCTGATTAACAGAGTATAGATCATTTGTCCATGCCCTAATTTCAAGGGAGACTGAGAAAGCAAATATCTAGACTTTTTTGGATGTTCATAGGAAGGAGATTTAAATTCTGGACAGTCAAAATGAATACAAAATGTCCATTTTGTTAGACAGTCAATAAATTTTTGTTGAGCTAAATTAAACTGACCTAGCTCCTCTCCTTTCACATCATGATAAATTACAAGGAAGTGTGAGCCAGGGTTTAACAGCTGGTCCCACAACACAGGGACACCTGGGACTATGATACTGAATTTACTCTTTACAACACTGTTTTCCAGAGTGTAATGAGTTAAGCTAAATAATAATTTAACTGTGTGCCACTTTCTAACAAACAGATTGCTCCTGGTTAAGAAAATGAATTATGATCTCTTTGAACATATGGCTGAACTTCCTGTTACAAAAATCTTGGGATTCTGTATTAGTAGGACTATTTATTGTAAGAGATCAAAAACACAAATCAAAAGAGCTTAATAAAGGTAATTTGTAATCAGAAGTAGTTCTTAGTATCTTAGTATCTTAGTTCAGGCAGTGGCTGATCATTCAATTAAAAAAATGTTGTCCAGGACCCAGTTTCTATGCCTATGCACTGCCTGCTACAGTATCTGCTTCATCTACAGGCACTACACAGTGCCCTGTGACCCTTCGCACCAACAAACAAACACACACACACACACACACACACACACACACACACGACCTGTAGTGATAGCCAAATGGATGCCATAGTTATAAGTCTGAGAGATTTACATGCATCTTTCAGTAACTGTTGTGGAAGAAAATGGAAGTTTCTCTTTTCCAGAAACTTTCGCAAATATCTCCTCACATGTTAGAGATTTTGATTGGTTTATGTGTCCATCTCTGAACCCATTACTATAACTGGAAAAACAGGATAAGCCACTTGGATTTAAGATTATCAGAACTCAACCCTGAAGGTAGGAATTAGTAAATTCTATCCTCCCAAAAAATGACCAAGAACGGAAGAGAATGGTTCCACCAAAGGAAATATCTTGGAAACGCAGGGTACCATTATAGCACAGTAAGGAAATAGGGATGATATAAGGCATGCAACAAAAGGCCATTATGAATGGGTTTGGATTTTCTGTATAACTGCAGCCATTAGCTTTTTTTAATGGTTAAGAACTATGCAGTCTATTGAAGGCTATTACTACATTATTTTAAAGGATTAAATGATTTTTCAGTGATGGAATTCATTCATATTTCCTAAATTTATAATCCTTCTCAAACGTTTATATGTCAATCCAAAACCTCAGATACCAGTATTTCTATTTTACTCTGAACTGATGGTATTAAAAATTCCTGTTGGGCATACCAAAAAGTGTCTCATATAAATTCACAAACTTTACCTGTTTCCTCAGGCACCATGCCCTTTGACTCTTGTTTAGATCAGAGTTCCTCAAGATGTTTTTAGTAAAAAGAAAAGTCTGCAAAATTATTGTAGAAATCATATTTCCAGTTCAAACATCCTAAACTGAAGGCAATGAAAATCATGATCACTTGAGTAACTTCTAGTTCTAAAAATGTTTTGAACTTGGGACTTCCATGTCCCAACAAGCAATCCTTAGTTTGTGCAGCATATTTCTTTCTTTCCCCAGGACATCACATGAATCATCAAAATCAATTCCTGACCTGTCACAGGAGCCTAAGAAGTCCACACTTCTACAACACAATTATAATTCACCAAAAAAAATCAATGGAATGTTAAAATGTTACCAAAAAACAGCTAAACTTTACAGTACTGGCTGACATTGAATTATTGTGGCTAACCTCTCTGTCTCTGTCACCCAACTGAGTAACTGGAATGATGCATTTTTATCTACCAGTGACAACCTTTGTATAGGAAGCAGCCTGAAGAGGGGGGAAGGAGACAGGTAAGTAACTTGGATCAGAAACAGGCAGCTTGACATTTGGCTTCCTCTGTACTTGGGTGTTGAAAGAAAACCAGGCAAACAGCCTCCTTTCATTCCCCACCCCAGAGGCAAGATACATGCTGAGCTCACACATTCACTTCCAGGCAGGAGAGATATTTTTGCCTTTGTGAATGTCCTCTCCCTCCGGAACTACCCAGCTACAAGCTGCTGGCTTTCTGCACTGCCCATCTTACTCAGCAAACCATGGATGAGAGAGTGCCAGGGAAGCATTTTCTATTCACTTCTCACATCCTGTCATTTGCTATGACCTCAGGGATAGAGTACATGGCATTTGTCAAAGAAGCTGAGACAACCTGTCTGGGGAACTTTTATTCAGATTGCTTTCTAATTTGAGGTGGCAGCAATCTGTAGAAATAGCTCTGCTAAGTGTAGAGGAGAAAAAAAAAAAAAAACAGATTGCTCTGTAGCTATATCATCCCTGATGATACTGAAAAATGTTAAGAGAATTGATACTTTGAAGTCAAACCATATCTGTCTAATTGTATTGCCCTCTGAGAAGTAAATTTTTATGCAGTAGCAAAATACACCACGCTTTTTATCTAGATGCCTTCCCTTTTAAATATACAGTTTTTTTTATCAGATCTGAGATTATTTTTACATTATTATTCATAGTTAAAACAAGAAAGACAATACTGGTATCACTCCTTCACGCTGCCATCATACTTTTGTTATTTTATACAGTCTAGCTTGCTACTGTGTGCATACAGAATTTGCATCCTAATCATAGTATAAATCATAGTAATCTTAGTGTAAATATTAATATTTTCTATTCTCCTTCATTTCACAGAACATTATTAAATAAATATTATCACAGCTTGTTGCCTGTACTTAATAGCAATTGTTTTATTTTGTATAACTCCATTAAATTCATAGACAATATTTCATTAAATAATTCATCTATTGTCAGGTATTTAAGTTGTTTCGAATTATATTGTAAATAATGCTGCAATTAACATTTTGAGGAAGGGAAATTTGGGGAAGGAAAAGAACACCTTGTTTTTCTAATTATATAATCAACATATGTTCACTGCATAAAAGTTGGAAAACAAGATAAAATACTAATAATAAAATAAAAAAGTCATTATTGTTTCCTGACCTTTTGGCTAAGATCAAATGTAGTAAAAGAAAAAAAATCACCTGTGATCCCACCACCCAGAAGTAACTATTTTCCCTTTGGTAATGTCCTTCTAGATTTTTTCTTTATGTATTTAAAGAATTTTTAACGGGATAATACTATATATTATCCTTTCTACCCTTTCCCTTAACAATAATCATGTGCATTTCTCTATATAACTAAATATTCATAAAGTCCAATATGCTTGAGTATTATAGACAGTCATACCTAGGTCTGAATCCAATTTCAGTTATTTACTAGATATGTTGCTTTCGGGTGCTGTATATCTCTAAGGCATTAGGTTGTTATAAGGATTAAATTTAAAATTATATTTTAAGTGCATTAAATGTTACATAGTAAATATTCAATAAATACAGTCATTACTATTAGTGTT